>NC_051272.1:32602197-33248144 GCF_015220745.1 Sebastes umbrosus | reverse complement strand
CTATCGCGCGTCTTTAGCTCATATTTTCCAATATTATGCCAGTTTCAAAACTTGTTGTCCCATTAGTCACTTGGACAGAAAAAAACATGGGAAACTAGAGTCCAGGTTGAGAAACACCCTTTAATATCTTTGTAATTGTCAAGTCGCTCCAGTGTTTACTGTCAAATGAAAAGCAATCAATCATTTCCTTTTTTGTGCCTTCCTTGCAGGGCGAGTGTGAGTGGAGTCGACACAGGAAACAGGGAGTGTATTTTTTGAGGTCACCGTGGGAGAGCTCAGGTGATGGCAGAGCCGCAGTGTCTTACAGCTTTACCTTTGAACCCAGTTTAGGAGACATTAAGATGGACTTCAGCGTCGAGTCCCAGTGATGTGGAGACTGAAGAACAGACTCTGAATGCTGTGCTTTTTTTACCTCATGTCACTGTTTGCATTTTGGGTACACATTTAACATCTGTTATTCAGCAAATATGGTTTTATTGTTCCGACTGAAGCTGGTATCATAACTAACTCAATATCTGAGAAATTAGAATGTGATCATTATCATCGAAAAAACAAAGTGTGAAATATGAAAACTGTCTGCCACATCCCAGAATGTTACCAATGATCATCTTAATTATAGTAATGCATATTAAGTGCTTCCCATAATGCTACGTTCACACTACGAGCGTCAAAACTGCCAGCCTGCCCGCTACATTGTCGGCGAATCGCCATTGGAAGTTTACTCAAGTGATGGTTGACGTAGTTATGTTGTTAGATAGTACTGGATGGAACCATGTATGTATAAAGAGAACTGGATACAGAGTTGGAGGCGGGTTCCCGTTCATTCCTATGAGAGTTGCTCAGTGGCACATGAAGCCAAAATGGCTCCACTGTTGAGAGATAATCATCCGGCGATCTTCTGCATCCATTGGACCTGTAGAGCAGGCGCAGTAGCATTTCCTTTAACGCCGCCTCCCAGCCCTCGCTCCAGCCTCGGTCTGGGTCTCATTCACATGAACGGAGGAAGGGATATAACTCTGGATTCAGCTATTAGTGCATTTTACAACTTTTAGGTTCTAATGATTTAAATAAGGACTATTAGAGTGTTCGTAATGGGAAGTTGATTCACCTCAAAACAAATTATCCACCGAGCTACAGACGTCCCAATGTAAGTCTATTTGGGCCCAATGGCATCACCTGACTGACATGAAAGTTGTAGTACCGCCGTTTGGCCACTACGAAAATTGGCATCAACGACCGGCGCTCTTCCTGGGGGTTTGGATGGAACGGAACAGGGTGAAACAAAACCATATGATTAGTTGCCCTTCACCACGTCATTTGATTGCTGAAAAAAGTTGAGACCAGCTCAACCTTATTTGCAGTGCGTCACTCCAAGTGTCGGGCGTCAGTTTGTAGCTCCGCGTCACCAGCTTCCTTTGAAAATGACTTGCAGAATGTTGCGGTGTCGCTCGTAGTGTGCATACAGCTTAAGCAGCTAGCAAAGTAGTTAGCAATTCTACAATAAATAATTCAACAAATTAAATCCATCACATCAAAGGTGGCTGTCACTTACTGGCTGATGGTTCAGTCAGTTGAGTGCAATTAGGGATGCAAAATTGTATGTGTTTAAGTAACCTATTTGGGTCATTACAGCTAAAGATCAGAGGGACTCAAGTTTGTGTACCAGAAACAACAACATACAGTTTTTGTGAATTAACTGTCTCGCAAAGCCAAATGGACTAGCAGGGCAGTGACATCGCTGCTGAGCTCTTCAAACTGCACGTGTTCACGGAGAAGCACTCATTGTCGTGGTGCGGTTATTCCAACAGTGCTGGAATATATGAGGATGTACCATCAGATGACTATTGGCCACATTCAGTGAAATAAATGGGATGCCTATAAACAGAAGTCTGGCTTTAAGTTTATTGTATTAAAATGAAACCCAGAAAAGCAAAATGTCTTATTGCCAAACTGCCTTCCTTTACATACATAAATAAGCTTGTATTGGACATGTGTGTGTCAGCGGTCGGATGTAAATACAACTTCAAGTGAAAAGAACGAAAACAAATGCATTTCAGTGCTTTTCTGTATTATAAACCAACTTGGTAGCTTTCATTAAAATTTTATTATATTTAATAACAGCAGGAGTCAAACTGCACTTTTTCATTTAATTCAAATCTCACTCTTGCTCATCGTCAAAGCTGTATTGCCATACTCGCCTTGAGCATGGCTTGCCATTGTCGGTACATGAAGGCATCACATGTACCGACGAAACCAGATGATGTGTGTAATCTCAAACACTCAATGCGTCGAACAGAAGCCATCTCACTGAGCAGACGAGCGGGCAGAAATCCCCATCACATCCGCAATGACGTCGACTGAAAAAGCAGCTTTCAACTCTGCTTTTGCAGAGGGGGAATCGTGTCTCCGGGGTGGATGGAAAAATAAAGGAATGTAATATTTTGAAGCATGAGCGGTAGGATGTGTGAAATGTAGTGTTTCAAGCATCTGTCAGCGTCTTGTTGTCCAGCACAATCTTCTCTCCTGGTTTGAACGCTGGCTTCCCGATGTAAGGACAGCTGGCACATCGGAACGCATCACCAAGGTAACACTGCCACAAGTAGAAATGAAGGTCATTGAAATAATTATTTCTTATTCTACTTAGTGTGATAGTAGAGGAAATATGAACATGGTGAGAATTTGACAATATAAAACAAGGCAAAAGTGATCATAGCTCACATAACCCCCGCTTACTGCTTGACCCCTACTAAAGTAGGGCCAACGGTTTTGCCCTTTTGGAACTAATGGAATGAGTTCTGATCCGGAAACGAAATTGAAGTGGGAAAAAAAACAGTTTTTGGCCAAAATTTCAAAAACATTTGGGCACCCTGGACTTCTAACCCCCAAAAGGCACAACTAGACCACACTGTCAACCATCATACCAAATTTGAAGTTCCTAAGTTAAATATTTTCTACTCCAGAAACGAAAGAGTGACACGCGAACAGACGGACGGAAGAAGACGCGGGGGTATAACAATCAAATTATACTCACACTTCCACAGGCAGATTTCGCTACGATAGTCTTCGGTTTTCCTTTAGTTCCCTCCTTTCCTTTAGCGTCCTCCTCCAACTCCTCAGCAAAACCACATGAGCTACACAAACATGCAACATATTGTGTTTCATGTAATGTTTAAATGCTTTTCAGTGCACAGATAAATGTACAAAATGTAACTTTTTTGAAAGCCCAGCTCTTTCTGCTTTAGCTATGATCCAACAGAGCCACAGCGTGCTTTTGTCTGTGGTTTGATACCATTTGTGCGGTGACCTCACCAGTTCTTGCAGGCTTTCTTCTTGGCGGATCCTGGTCCACAGTCGGGGGCCTTAAGAGAAGCTGGGTCTGGTTTCTTTAAGTCCTCTTCATCCAGCAAAGCATCAGAGTCCACCAGATCCTAGAGAGAAGGGGGACAGAAGGGACAAGAAAGACTCAGTAAATGCAGGAAGTACAGAAAGACATGGGCATGACGGTTCGAATAATAAATCTATCTGTGTGGCTCTTAAAGGTGCAGTGTGTAGGATTTCAGTGGATCTATTGGCAGGAATGGAATATTATATTCATAACTATGTTTTCATTAGTGTATAATCACCTGATAATAAGAATGGTTGTGTTTTCGTTAGCTTAGAATGAGCCCTTCATATCTACACAGGGAGCGGGTCCTCTTCACGGAGTCCGCCATGTTTCTACAGTTTCTAATGTGAGCCACTGAGTGCAAAACTGTGATACCTCCAGCCGCCATCTGACTGACAGAAGGAGAGGAGTGAGCGGAGGGATACTCAGTTGGTTGCACTGTGCAACCACACCACTAGATGCTGCCAAATCGTACACACTGTGGTACGCGGCGGTCAAGAGAAAATGTGTTCCTCCCTACGGAGCTGGCCAAACCATATTTATTGACACAAAAAGATACAAACTCCATAACTCACCACATCATCATCATCTATGTCATTTGCTGACAGTGTCCACATTTTGACAGTGTTGGGATCCAGAGCAGGTTTCTCTGCTGAAATCAAAGGTGTTTGTTTGTGTTGAGTAAATACAAATATGCAACTCATGACTATACATAATACCATAAAGAAAATCACACACATACCGATGTCAATAATGGGCATTAAAGGGTAACTTTGGTATTTTTCAACCCTATTTTCCCATGTTTTTTGTGTCTGACTAATGGGGACAACAATTTCTGAAACTGGTCCAGTATTGAGGGAGAGCGCTGTAGACGGCAGCTGCTCGCTGGCTGTAATATGGTGCTATTGGGGCAAGCAGGCACCGTCATTTACGTCCACTAAAAGTGCTTGTTTTTGCCATGACAGGCTCTGATTGTTATTATAAGTGTCTGACATTATGGAAAGAGTCTCGCTCAAGGAGAAGTCTCATTCTGAAATCTGACACGGTGACGTGGTGGAATAGTGTAATCATCCATGTTGGAAACGCGATTGCCAGGTGGGCAGAGTTTGTTGTGTTGGAGTACAGAAAGCGTAGCTTAGTGTTATCTAAAAGATTTTCAATGTCATGGCTGAATATTTAGATGATTTCAACAATGTGGATGAGCTCTTTGAATTCGATGGCCGCCCGTATCTATTTGATTTCACAACCAGACCTCTCCTGGAGCGGGACTTGGACACAATAACAAACAGACCGGATCGAGCCAAAGGTAAAGAAAACGTTTTATTTCTCTGTAGGGTCCTCTCCATAATGTTGTCAGACACTTATAATAACAATCTGAGCACGTCAGCGGCAAAAACAAGCACTTTTAGTGAATGTAACGTCACATAGATGCCGCTCACTTGCCGTCGCAGCTCGTTTCATCGGTTACAGCGGTATCCCTCAATACTAAACCAATTTCAGAAATGATGGTCTCTATTAGTCACTTAGACACAAACACATGGGAAAATAGAGTAGAAAAGGTGAAAAATAATGAAGTATATATTTTTAAGTATGTTGGACAATGACCTAAGTACAATCTCAACTATACCTACAAACTAAAACTAATGGAAAAGCCACCATGTAAGCACATTTCTGGAGCCAGGTTTGTCAGTCAGAGTACTTTTGACCATTATGAGACACATTATAGTTCTGTTAAAATCTGACCAGTGGTTTCAGAGGCATCACATGGGACAGACCAAGGGACAAACGTCCCAACAGACACAGAGTGATCTCCTTGAATATAACAGTTGTGGACAAAAATACGCTTAGAAAGAACTAGAAAACTGCTGTTTATAAACCTACCTGGCTTTTTCCCGAATGACAGTTTAATCTGGCTGGATGATCCCACTTCAAAACTGGGTTTGGCGGCAGAGATGCGGACTCTAGACAGAGTGTTTCCTTGGAAACCAGTGGCTTCCCTGAGGGAGCTCAACGCCTCAGCAGTCAGTTGTGCTTTATTGACCTGGATGTAGAGGAGAAGTAAGAGGTCAGAATGGAAACATTTTGCAAGAGGTGTACATGTTTAACCATACTGATAAGATTTATTATCACGCAATTACATTTCTCATATTCTTGCGTGTATATTGTAGTTTGGTAAGTGCGTATACTAGTGCAATTACAGAAAACTAATGCAATGTGGTTTTATGCTTTTTGTGTGTGAACCGACTCACGCACCTCTGTCACTGACATGAAGCCTGACAACTTCAGAGCGGACATGAGCTTCTCAGGAGTCCTCACAATCTGAGCCTCAGTTGCTGGAACACAGAAAGTAACAGGTCAGACACTGTAATACAATCAGAGCCACGACCTTATCAGTGCAGAACAGTGACCTTGTGAATAAAGACACATGAAATAAATCACATTTATGGATGAGCAATACTAAGTGTATTTTTTTTACTTTCATATTTTGATGGGATTGTATCTGTGTTAAACATAATGCTGTGCAGCATTTCTAGTGTACTTTTCCATTCTAGTGGCATCAGGTGGACTTCATCTTTGAAGTCATGAGGTTCAAAAATCTTTCCTTTTCTGACTGAATTCCAACATAAAGGTGCATATCATTCTATTTCCCTTCTAGATAGATTTAAACATCTATGTAAAAGAAGTTAGAACAACACTTCACCTGTAACTGCTTCATCCAGAACCAGCTTCCCACCAGGTTTGAGCACTTTGGCAATTTCTGCTAGAGTCTCTGAACTGTGGACAGAGGAGCTGTCAGTCAGAAGGCAAGAGAGCACCCAGTCAAAGGAGGATGCCGAATGGGAGGCTGAGAAGAGCAGAGCATCATTTTAGTACTGACTTTCACATCATGCCTTCCTGTGTGGAATCATTGTTATACTGTGCTGAACCCATTCACTCACTTCTGACAGAATTGTATTCATGCTAACAGGATAAATCACAGCATGTGCTGTACAGTCGTGGTGATAAAACACTCGATACATATACAGACGTGGACAAAATTGTTGGTACCCTTCCGTTAAAGAAACAAAAACCCACAATGGTCACTGAAATAACTTGAAACTGACAAAAGTAATAATAAATAAAAATGTACTGAAAATTAACTAATGAAAATCAGACATTGTTTTTGAATTGTGGTTCAACAGAATCATTTTAAAAAACAAACTAATGAAACTGGCCTGGACAAAAATGAAGGTACCCTTAACTTAATATTTAGTTGCACAACCTTTTGAGGCAATCACTGCAAACAAGCGATTTCTGTAACTCTCAATGAGACTTCTGCACCTATCGACAGGTATTTTGGCCCACTCCTCGTGAGCAAACTGCTCCAGCTGTCTCAGGTTTGAAGGGTGCCTTCTCCAGACTGCATGTTTCAGCTCCTTCCACAGATGTTCAATAGGATTTAGATCAGGGCTCATAGAAGGCCACTTCAGAATAGTCCAATGTTTTGTTCTTAGCCATTCTTGGGTGTTTTTAGCTGTGTTTTGGTCATTATCCTGTTGGAGGACCCATGACCTGCAACTGAGACCAAGCTTTCTGACACTGGGCAGCACATTTCGCTCCAGAATGCCTTGATAGTCTTGAGATTTCATTGCACCCTGCACAGATTCAAGACACCCTGTGCCAGATGCAGCAAAGCAGCCCCATAACATAACCGAGCCTCCTCCATGTTTCACATTAGGTACAGTGTTCTTTTCTTTGTATGCTTCATTTTTGCGTCTGTGAACATAGAGCTGATGTGACTTGCCAAAAAGCTCCAGTTTTGTCTCATCTGTCCAAAGGACATTCTCCCAGAAGCTTTGTGGCTTGTCAATATGCATTTTGGAAAATTCCAGTCTCGTTTTTTTATGATTTGGTGTCCTCCTCGGTTGTCTTCCATTAAGTCCACTTTGGCTCAAACAGCGACGGATGGTGCGATCTGACACTGATGTACCTTGACCTTGGAGTTCACCTCTAATCTCTTTGGAAGTTGTTCTAGGCTCTTTGGTTACCATTCGTATTATCCGTCTCTTCAATTTGTCATCAATTTTCCTCTTGCGGCCACGTCCAGGGAGGTTGGCTAAAGTCCCATGGACCTTAAACTTCTGAATAATATGTGCAGCTGTAGTCACAGGAACATCAAGCTGCTTGGAGATGGTCTTATAGCCTTTACCTTTAACATGAAGGTCTATAATGTTCTTTCTAATCTCCTGAGACAACTCTCTCCTTAGCTTTCTGTGGTCCATGTTCAGTGTGGTACACACCATGATACCAAACAGCACAGGGACTACTTTTCACCCTTTAAATAGGCAGACTGACTGATTACAAGTTTGAAGACACCTGTGATGCTATTTACAGGACACACCTTAGTTTAACATGTCCCTATGGTCAAATTATTTTACATCTTTTCTAGGGGTACCATCATTTTTGTCCAGGCCAGTTTCATTAGTTTGTTTTTTAAAATGATTCTGTTGAACCACAATTCAAAAACAATGTCTGATTTCCATTAGTTCATTTTCAGTAAATTTTTATTTATTATTACTTTTTTCAGTTTCAAGTTATTTCATTGACCATTGTGGGTTTTTCTTTCTTTAACGGAAGGGTACCAACAATTTTGACCACGTCTGTATATATTTATATATATATGTATATACACCGATCAGCCATAACATTAGGACAGAATGGGCACCCTGACCGGTCTGCGGCTACGCAGCCCCATACGCAACAAACTGCGATGCTCTGTGTGCTCTGACACCTTTCTGTCGGAACCAGCATTAACTTTTTCAGCAATTTGAGCTCCAGTAGCTCTTCTATTGGATCAGACAACACGGGCCAGCCTTCGCTCCCCACGTGCATCAATGAGCCTCGGGTCTGACCCTGTCGCCGGTTCACCGGTTTACCTTCCCTGGACCACTTTTGGTAGGTCCTGACCACTGCAGACCGGGAACATCCCACAAGAGCTGCAGTTCTGGAGATGCTCTGACCCAGTCGTCTAGCCATCACTATCTGGCCCTTGTCAAAGTTGCTCACATCCTCACGCTTGACCATTTTTTCGGCTTCCAACACAAAGCTCAAAGTTCAAAATGTTCACTTGATGTCTAATATATCCCCCCCACTGCCAGGTACCATTTTAACGAGATAATCCATGTTATTCACTTCACCTGTCAGTGGTCTTAATGTTATGGCTGATCAGTGTATATACTGTATATAGTATATACATGTATGTGTGCGTGTATGTGTGTGTGCGTGTATGTGTGTGTGTGTGTGTGTGTGTGTGTGTGTGAGTGAGAGAGTGAGTGACTGAATTAGGTGAAGAGTCACTCACACAGCAATATTCTCTCCATGTTCTCCACTGACACTTTGCCGCTCGCACCGACGATGTCCCCCAGTTTCTCTGCATACTGTTTGAGGGCTGCTGGTGCTGAGGGCTGAGTCCAAATCATCATCACCGTCGCTCCTGCTTGGATGCCAAGCTCTGACATGATGACCTCCTGATGAGAAGTGCTGATTTATTGAAGTTGTTATACTTACAAAACCTGCTTCTCTGTCAGGTCTGTCCCTGGGTTATCTGAAAGTGAAGACACGTGTCTGTTACTGGAAATGATCCAACTAGACCAACAGAAACAACCAAACCCACATCACAAATTATTAAATAGGAATAAACTCTCTTTATACAGCCATGATTTTGACAGTTTTTTTTAACAAAAAAGTTACCAAAAAGACAGAAGTCAGTCCCAAGAAAGAAAAAAATAAGAAAAAAATAGACGACCTTGAGATGATTGTGATGTTATCACAATAACAGCACAGATAGTCGTGTATCACTGGTCCATTGTAATAATAGTATTACAATATTTTCAAAAAGAATGGTAATAAATTAAATAATGTAAAATGGTGGAAGGGTCTGGCAGGTCAGTCATCTATAATGTTAAAGGTCCCATATTATAAAAAAGTGAGATTTTCATGTTTTTTTATTATAAAGCAGTCTTAAGTACTATATAAATACAGTGAAAGTATCGAAACACTCAACCCACAGGGAAATACACACAGCCCGTATTCAGAAACTCTGCATTTGAAACAAGCTGTCAGGATTTCTGTCCATTTGTGATGTCACGAATATACAATATTTAGACCCTTTACACAATTTTAAACGTAAATATTCTAAATGTGTCCCAGTTTATTCCTGGTTGCAGTGTTTTGAATGACATCAGCTGACAGGAAGTACACATGGACACAAGCTGTTGCCTAGCAATGCAATTCCGTTGCAATTCCGTCAAAATGCACTAAAACGGAGCGTTTCAGACAGAGGGTGAATACAGGTATATTCAGGCAGACAGTATGAGGAAAATAAAGTATTTTTTTTAACATTACAGCATGTAAACATGTTCTAGTAGAAACACAAAATACAAGTATGAACCTGAAAATGAGCACGATATGTCCCCTTTAATACATAGTCAAGACATGTGGTTGTTTATTTCAGTTTGATCTTAACATGTAGGAGGGTTAACCATGGATGTATTGGGGTTAACCCGGCTAACTACTAGCCAGTTAGCTTGTTTGTTGACGCAGGTGATAAGAGTAGGTTAGCTCGAGCCAGCAGCGTGACGCAGAAAACGCCGGTTTCTTATTAACTTCATACTCACGTTGTTAACACTGAGAGAGTCCAGCACATGAATACCCACCAACACAATATACTAATAGTTCTGTATGATTGTTCTTAACAGAATTTTAGAGGTTAAATTACTGAAATAAAAGGACATTTCAACCGACCGTCCTACTCACCTAATGTTACCTCGGCGGGAGCTTCAGTCCAGTTATACACAGAGTGCACGTCTTCCGGTTTGGCTTTTCAAAATACAACCATTGCTAATGCGTTGTAATGTTTGACCCTTCAAAGTAACGTTAACAGGTGAACATGTAGAAAGATATATATATTCAAGGAATTATATGAAGTACACAGAAAATTGCATACACACATTTATTTTTTTTAACAATGTCTTTATTGTTTTTTTTTTTATACAAACATCAGCATTACTATGCAATATATTCAATACAGGATTTACTTTAACAAACATAATACACCCCACCAACCAACCCGTTCTCTCTTAACTTTTCTCTTTCTCACAGGGCCAAAATCAATACACAGCTTCACAGTACCAATCATACAATTGAACAGTTAAATGACACCTCTAACAATGAATGAAGATACTATAAATATATAGAAAATACATAATAAATAAAATAAAAAGATTTTGCATACACACATTTTTTTATTGATTTTTAATTTATTCCTTTAAAAAGTATTTTTATTTGTTTTATATTGAAAGTATTTTCCGGTTTCCTGTCTCCTGCTAGCCTGGTGCTAGCTTCACGCTAGCATGATGTTTGTGTTTCACAACTGCGTCGCGCTGTAGTGACGTAGCTGTGCCTAATAACCCTCTCGGCGCACTGAGCGCAGCTGATCATGGCGGCGCTGCTGAGAGGACTGCGAGCTGGAAGGGCACTGAGGGGGCTGGGCAGAGGTAAGACAGGAACACTGGACTGTTGTTGTCTCATGGTAATAATGGACCGCCTGGGGAATTATTCATGCAGCTAATGTCCAATCTTTCTAATATGTGTTGCATGAAGTGTAAACGAGCCAGTGTTGACAGCGTTAGCTCTCTGTGGCAAAGTCACTACAGTCCCAGACGGTGATCATGAAGGACAGCATTAGGTAACACTGTTATTATGTTGGTTGTTGCTGTTTAAACTACACTATTAGGCGGATCATTGGTGGTTGACTTGGTGCTATACGGGTTTTAGACATCAACATTTAACCCTGCAGACCTCAGAGGTTTAGTTAGTGTCATATCTCACAGGTGCTTTATTCTGTCAGTCCAATCTTTCATGACTTTTTCAATCAATTTATTATAAATTACTTAATATCATTGAAGCCTGATGTGTTGTTGGCCTAGGGACCCCAGTGAAAAGCACCCAGTTGCAGCCTACTCAGTTAAAATCAATAGAATAGATAGATCACATGTTTGGTCCTACTTTACAGCATCACAGTATCAGTGTGTCAGTCATTGTGAAGGAGACAGACACACACATGTAATGAGCAGACAGTGATTTCCTCATGTGCTCTGTCTATTTTCGTTTTACACGATAATATTAACTGCCTAAAATAATAACAATATGTTTTTCTTTTCTTTCTTACAGTAGTTTATTCTTCAGTCAGTAGTCCCTGTATGTTAGATAGGTTGGTAGGATGAATATCACTGTGGGGAGTTTTCTGTCTGATT
This sequence comes from Sebastes umbrosus, assembly GCF_015220745.1. Taxonomy (NCBI): domain Eukaryota; kingdom Metazoa; phylum Chordata; class Actinopteri; order Perciformes; family Sebastidae; genus Sebastes; species Sebastes umbrosus. The sequence goes on along the minus strand of NC_051272.1, from coordinate 33,236,465 downwards.
AATGTGATGATGTAAGCTATCAAAGTCTATATAATAAGATGTTCTTCTTTGAAAGTTCAACAAGTACTTGTTTTTGGCACTGAGGTACACAGTGTAGTCCTATTCTAGTACATACAGTCACGACCAGCCAGGTATTGGCACTATTGCACTTTTTCCTCTAATGCATAATCTCCTCCTGGTAAATTTTGGAACTTAACGGTACTTTGGTTATCAAATTAATTTGGTTTGCAGGTGTCTGACTCTGCACTAATCAAAGGATTTAAGTGACCACCGCTTACGTGATTATACAAAAGCTTTGTTTTAAGAATGCCTGAAGAAAGTCTGTGACCTTGTAATAGACTGTGCATGTTGTAGTGTGCAGATGTTCTTTCTTGCACTAGGTGTCTGCAGTTGCCTAATATCAGACAGATGTGTCAACTCGTTACATTCCGTTTCATCAGTCCACTCGGTGGAGAGGGCAGATTCAAAGGTCTGGACCCAGCCAATGTCTGCAATATAAAAAACATTCAACCATTGTAAATAGAGAAAGGTTGAATGTGTCAATCTGTTGTTTTACATCACTGTTGTGTGAAAATGGCTAAAACGCATTTCGAGACCATAATGTTTCTGTATCCAGTCTACATATCAAGAATTTGAGGCATATGGCTGCAAGAGAAAGTCTGATGAAAGATCACAGTGAAGGCTTGTAGAAGTGGTGGAGAAAGGCCCGAAGCAACAGCCAGACAGATTCACGCAAGGTGCAACAATTAAAACTTGTTGCATCTGTTGCTAACCTCGCAACAGTGGTCCAGGAGGAAAAGAGACCTAAAAAAGCCCAACTGATTTTTGTCACAACTGAACAAGCTAAAATCACTCTGACTGAGTGTACTAAATTAGAAGTGTTAAAATGCAAGATTTCTGTTTACAGAAAGAAAAATGAAGTAAAAAACAGAGTCAAACAGGGAGGAGGTTCAGTGTTGCCTCTGGTACTGACTAGATTCCCTTGAAATGGCATCATGAAACTTGGTCAGGCAGTTTGGAGCACATTTTGAGCAGGAAAATGACCTGAAAGCTCCTAATAATTCAATTCAGTTAGTCTAATCAAACACCTGTGGAGAGATCGGCAAACAGTAGTAGGAGAAGGCTTCCCTCAAAACTGAGAACTGGAGCATTTTCCAGAGATGAGAGAGTCCAGAGTAGACTGCCAGTAGAAAAGTGTATGTAAAAGCTTCAGTTCTGAATGGAAAAGAAAAGTTATGCAATATTGGTAGTTAAATGAAGAATTGTGGAGGCTAATATATGTTCAACGTTTCAAAGCAATTTAGAGTAAATCATCCAAGAGTCAGTTGTGAGTAACACAGTGCAAAATCCCAATACTTTTGACCATGCTGCCGAGCTTGATTTTTAATTAGGGCTATCAATCGATTAAAATATTTAATCGCAATTAATCGCATGATTGCCCATAGTTATTCGTGATTAATTGCACATTTTTTATCTGTTCAAAATGTGTGCAAATATGCTGCTTTATGCAAATGTATGTATGTATTTATTATTCAAAATCAATTAAAAACACAAAACAATTACAATATTGTCCAGAAACCCTCACAGGTACTGCATTTAGCATAAAAAATATGCTCAAATCATAACATGGTAAACTGCAGCCCAACAGGCAACAACAGCTGTCAGTGTGTCAGTGTGCTGACTTGTCTATGACATGCCCTAACCTACATGTGATTATCATAAAGTGGGCGTCATTTAGTGTTATTTAACCTCCTTCGTAGTATCAAATGGTTGGTACCAATGGATTCATTAGGTTTTGTAGTTTCATGTGATACCAGTATCTTCACTCTAGATTTAAAACTGAGCTCGCTACAACCTTAAAATCGCAAGTTGTGTTAATGCATTAAAGAAATGACTTATAAATTATACATTTTAAATAACTTTGACAGCCCTAGTTTTAATATAAATGTGACATTCATTATGGACTTCGGTCACATTCTCACCCGACCAAATCATTTGAAGCTAATGAATATATTTCTCCCTATAGTGGTGACCGCACCAACAGCGACAAACTCCCAGTGCGGCAGCCTGAGACGAAGCTTCCACCGTGCAGCACTGAGGCTTCAGGATGAATCCAAATCTGACAAACCCCCTCCCTCCTCATCCACAACCTACCATGAGCACTACCAGGCTCACCCTGCTGAACAGGACACAGCAGCAGCAGCCTCCCAGGAGACTCAAGACTCAACATCTGACCCAGAAGCTGAGGAGGCTGCCAGGCCAAACACCAGGTCAGTCAAGACAGAAATCTCCAAATCTTGAGATAGAAGAGCTGGCAGTATAATTGAAGATTAAAATGTTTGTGTTGGTAAACAATAGATTGTGGTGTGCATGTTCATATATATTCATTCATTTGTTTGATCATCCCAGTGGGAAACTGGTTTTCAGTGTGGGCAAAAAATGTAACATGCACAATAAAAAAACATATGCAGTAAAAACAGAGATATAAGCCTCGTTTCCACCGCAGGAACTTTCCCCGGATCTAAGAACCTTTTGAAGACCTCATTGCGTTTCGATTGCAGGGACCAGGGTCTAAATTAAGTTCTGGGGACATTTTACGGGGCTTTTTCACCCCCCATAAAGGGCGCTGGTTGGGGGGTGGTACTTTCTGAAAGTACCTGAACTTACGGGGTGGAGTTTGCATTGATGACCATCGCTGATTGGTCAAACACACACACAGCGCTGCTGCTTCAACTGCACCGCTTCATTCATAAAACCAGGAAGTACTTTAGTATCAATTTAGGATCATTTTAGGACGACGGGAGAACATTTCTCTTTGTCTGATGACATTAAAAGTAAAGTCAGGCTCTGCTGTCGGCCTCCCGACTCATTAAAAAAAAAAGGCCGATCGTGAGGGCGAGTGGTAACGCTAGAGCGTTAGAAGAGGGAGACAGCGCGGTGGTGCTGTGAATGAGAGAAAGAAAAGTTATTTTCTCATTGTTTCGCGGCGGTTACGTTCTAAAGCACAAATAAATAACCCTCAAACACTCAACAGATGATTTACTGTGGAGACAGACGCTCTTAGTTTCATTTTCCTCCTCTGCAGTTTATTCATTACATCCAACGTGCATCAGTAAACGTGAAGCGGTAAATATTGTCGCAGTGAGAAAAAACCTAGCGTTTGTTTTTTTTCTAAGGTTTATTTTTTCAGATGAAACAGGCGGACAAACTGAACTGCAGGCTGCAGAGTGTGTTTACTGCTCAGCGGACTATTTTGCCTAATCTTAGCAGGTATTTAGACTGCGGTGGAAACGCAGACAACAGTGGGCTGAAGGAACCTTTCAGTTCCTTGAAAAGTAGTTCCAGGGACTAGAAGTTTTTTTGCAAACCTGACTATAGTCCGCACATGGCACACACCTACAGTAAACAGTACACAATATTACACAGCACTGACCTGCAGTGTGTATAAAATACAAAGATTCAAAATGAAAAACTTGTGTTACAGCACAGAAATATATACAACCGAAAGAATTTCATGCACAAGACTCATGTTGGCAAGCATGTGTGTGTGCAGTTTATACGTGCTTGTTCTGTAATGCAATGGCTGATGGGATAAAGGAATTCCTCATTACTTTTGCAACTGGGGACCCGACGACATCGCCTTGATGAAAGAGCCTGAAGCTCCCTGAAGGGGTGTTGGGGTAAGGTAACACGTTTTCAACTCATGAGAGGGCACAGGTTTTGAGTTGCTTACTGACCTCACCTGACAGGATTCCTGGGTACTGAAGCTCAAACAGTTACCCCCTGATGCAAGAGGCTATTCATGACCTCAACTCGTGTCATGGTCTCTATCTGCGCTTCATTTATGCTTAAAAGTGCCTTTTTGTGTGTCTGTGGAAAGTTACCAGGACCAGGGCGGAGAGCAGGGCGAGGAATACGAAACAGAGGAGCAGCTTCAGGCTCGAATCCTGACTGCTGCTCTGGAGTTCGTCCCACTGCACGGCTGGTCCATGGAAGCCATTGCGGCCGCTGCTGAGGTGAGCTGCGGTTTAAAATGTGAAAGTGGAATAGCTTTATGGTAACAGTACAGAGTACACAGAGTAAAAGGTGGCATTCTATCTTGCCCCCTTTTCCCTGACCATGACAGGCCTCACAGTCACGGCCACTTGTTGTTTTAACATTAATAGCTAAGCTTGACTATCCGGAATTAACATTAGCGATATCCACAACTACATTTTGACTAGTTGTATTACATTCTGACTAGTCAGAATTCTTACTTCCAGATATCTATAACGTCATTGTGACTAGTCAAAACGACAGTTAGAGATATCTGTAATTCAGTATCTGGACTATCCTAAATAACAGTTACAGATCTCTCAAACCTCCATTATGGCTAGTCAGAGTTGTTGTCATGACGTTGCTCATCAAGGCTTCCCATTGGATATCGGCCCAACAAAGTATCGGACAGTGTCAGCAGAAGCTTTTGCTAACTTGGATAGTTTGGTAAAGTGGTGAAATATATTCACAGATTCAACTTCCCGGAACAATAACTCATAAGAGAAACATAGTTAAAACACCAACGAGCACTCTTTCTAACCATATTAAGGTAGAACAACTGAGCTAAAAGCTGATTTTAATCCCCCCCCCCCTCTGACGTAATTACAGATGTCTGCACCGTCATTTGACCTAGTCACAACTCTAATTGTTTGTTTGTTTGTTGTGTTGGTACCAGACACTGGGCCTGTCCTCTGCTTCCACTGGTATGTTCTATAACGGAGCTGGAGACTTGGTCCTACACTTCGTCGCCCAGTGCAACTCACAGCTGACTGAGATCCTGGCTGAACAACACAACCAGGTCCAGCTGGGCCAGGCCGAGTACGTATATACACACACACACACACACACATCTGCACACATCTGTTGTTTTTATAAGCTGTAATAAGTTGTCTTTGACAACTGTGTTGCAGACCAAAGAAAACTGCTGACTTTCTAAGAGATGCTGTAGAGACCAGACTGAGGATGCACATCCCCTACATTGAATCTATGCCCACAGGTATAGTGTGCATGATGATGAGCACAAGGAGCCAGAGTCTGTGCAGTAGTGATCGGGCGGTGGAGTCGCGGTATCAAGGTCCCGCCCACACACCCACCCGAGCCACTCGCAAGCCGAGCACGGCCGCAGCTTTTCAGCGAGAGAGAAGCTCTCACAGATGCCAGTCATGACGTCTCGCCCACTTTTTATAGCATCAAATAACTAAATAAAACAAACTTATCAGAAGAATGAACACTTTAACATACAACAGCGTGATAAGAACTACCTAAAATGACAGAAACCATCTTTGGGAAAAATGTATTTGACGTGTACTTTGACTTTTTAGTTTGGCCCATGTCCCCATCCACTAACATGGAGGTGGCGGGGCTTTATGACCAATTACTGCAGCCAGCCACCAGGGGGCGATCCAGATGTTTTGGCTTCACTTTTATGGAGCTGTCTTGTCGTCCATCTTTATAATTCAGTTTATTCTCATTACTGGCAGAGGTCAGGACTGATGGAGACATTTTATTTGATCCTTGACTTTGTGTCTGTGTCCTCAGGCGATGAGCATCCTGCTCCTTCCTCACAACATCCCAGACAGCCTGAAACACCTCTCCACCCTGGTGGACGACATGTGGTACTACGCCGGAGACCGATCCACAGATGTGAGTGATCCTATTCACCCTCGATCTCCTTCTTCTTTCTGCTCATACCTTCCTGTCCCCCTTTCATCACCACCCTGACAATATCAGGCCTGCCACCTCCCAGGTTACTCCCTGTTCTGCCCTGTACTTCTAAATGGTTTTGGCCTGCAACTAACTGACCAACTACATATTTAAATTATCAATTGGTCCATAAAATGACAGAAAGTATGAAAAAGGTTAATCCTTATTTCTCCCAGAGTCCAAGGTGACATGTTTTGCCCACCAACAGTCCATATTCAAAGATATTCAGTTTATTATGACATAAACAAAGGAAAAGCTACAAAAACCAGATCATCTTTAGTGTTTGTTGCTGTAAAAATTACTTAAATCAATAATCAACTAATCGTTGTTGCCAATCAGCGGTAAGAATTAATTGAAATTTAATTCTCCTCTGTGTCTATATTTTTTCTCTTCTCTTTTGATGCTGTTGCACTTTCTTGTATTGTATTTATTACATGTCACTTGTTGCGTGTTTTTATAATGTAATGTAAGGCAAATTGAGTTTAAAATGACACATAGCCTTGCTAAATGGACAATATGAACTGTCTGCAGCACCCCTTTGTTTTGCAGATGAACTGGTACACCAAACGGGCAGCGACTGACGGGCATCTATAACACCACAGAGCTGGTGATGCTGCAGGATTCTTCTCCAGACTTCCAGGGACACCTGGGACTCCTTGACAACCGCATTCAGGATGTAGTCACCATGGCCACCACCGCCAAAACAGGTAGAGTGCTTTATATAGCATACAGAATTAAAGAGTTGCATTAAAAGCGGCTGGGAACAGATGAAATGCAGTCATTGAGAAGTTGTTTTTAAGACTTACTGTATGTAGGAATACCCACCTCTCTATGTTTCCCAACTTAACCCATCAGTGGAATAATACATAACTGACCTCAGAATGTAATATCATTCTTCCACTACACAGCCCAGATTGGCCTCTGATTATGGAGCCAAATGCAAAGGAAAACTGAAAGATGAAGATGCTTCGATACGTAGAACAAGTTCATTGCAATGAGTTCAGAATGAAGGGAAGTGAAACATAGACTAAGACGTTAACCTGTATTCAGATGACATTTGACCTAATTCCTCAATCATGTTCTAAGTTGTGTGTTCCTCTTTATTCTGTAGGCACAGTCGACTGGTGAAACAGTGGTGCAGGGGCTCATGGGAGCTGCTGTACAGTAAGTCTTTGCCTCATGTTCATCACTATATGCACTCTCCTCTGCACCTACATTAGCAATCATACCTCTTCTTCTTTGCAGTCCCATATAATAAAATAATAAAAGACATTTACAATGTATAGATAGAAATGTGGCGATGTTTGTCTTGTGTTTTACAGCTGAAGAACCTCGCAGGACTGAACCAGAGGCGGTGATGGAAACATCCCTCACTCTCACTGATCCTGACTGCCTGGCTTGTGTCATGAGCTGAAGATCAATTTTCTTTTGGCTCATATTTCTGGTTAACTGTAAGAGTCTGAAAAAATAATGATTATATTTCTGTTCACCTGGTAAACCAGTGGCTTGTCTTGTTTTGTTTCACACTGCAAGATTTCGCTCTCCTGCTCAGATTATTTTTTCCCTTTGGACACCAATGATCTGTCTTTTTTTTGGTTGGATCGAGACTTCAATAAAATAGTTATATATTGTGTATTTATTGTGTGTTTGTTTTTGTAATAATCTGCTTGGAATGAAATCAGTCATCCATTATAAAGGTTTGAACTCTGGGAGTAGAGATTTTCAGTTCAAAATCACTATTATTTTGGAGTCAATCTATGAAAGATACTGTGATGAAAAGAGCAAACTGCCGCATTGTTACTGAAAATAGATAAATATCATCATTTAACATGGAATGGCCCTTAATACCACACCCCAAGACTACTTATTCATAACTAAAGTTTCTTCTTAAGTAATGCTCTTTCAGTGTTTTTTTTTAAAACCATATATATCATTTTGTTGTGTAATATGATTTTGGAGTGAATTTCCATTCTTGCATTGCTCTGTATGTTGCTGTACTTTGACCTGATTTGGTTTTGGATCTTGGTAAAGTAAAACAACCTGCAGCAGCAGCAGCATGTCTTGTGGAATAGTTGTGTGTATCTGTACTAAAGGATAAGGTTGTTCCGTTTAATATCAAACACAATGTACCAGTGAAGCGGGGAAGGTTGATGTTAACTTGCTATTCTGGGTATATTGGGCTTTAGGAAGGATGAAAGTAAAAAAGGAAAATGTTTCTAAAGAGTCGTGAGTGGTAATAACTTCTGTTAACGTTTCCTCTGAAAACATTCCTGTCTTTGTCCTTTTCAGGGTTGCAAACTCAATCCGCCGGGTCTTCATGTCAGAAGTTGCCACTATAGGTACAGTGACTGCCGCATTGTTACTGGGCTTGTCTATTTTTTATACAAACAAATAAAGCACTGTAAATACAATCCAATTTAATTGTACACTTAAAGATTTAAGATTCAAGATGTTTATTGTCACGCCGGTTATACAGGTACAATCGTGTGAAATACTTTTTGCTGGGAAGCTCCATTAAATAATAAGTTATATTACAATTATAAAAGGAAATACTTTGTACAAGGGCATATTCAGAACATTACAGTATATACAGTATAAGATATATTTTTGTGTGAGAGGGTGTCGTATGAATTATCTATTTAAAAGTCTGATAGCCTGGGGGAAAAACACATAGGGGCTTTAAAGTGTCCAAAGCAAATTTAGTCATAAGGACAAATAAGACATACTTCATTTTACAAAAAAAATGTAGCACTTTTATTTTGAAAAAAAAACAAACTTCCAAGCTCAGTGTGACCCGGATATTAAATAAGGACCCGCCTCCAATCATCGTGACCAATCAGTGTTCGTATTTACATCTCCTGGCCAATCAGCGTGAGGGAAACATGTCCGTGTGTGTGGAGGAGGCCTTCTTCAAGTCGAAGCAGAAGCGGCGGCGGAGTGTGTTGGAGTATCTTACAAAGTCAATTTTAGACTCATTTAACTCCGATAATGCCCTATGCTAACCAGCCGACGGTGAAAATCACAGAGTTGACAGACGAAAATGTCAAATTTGTCATTGAAAACACTGACTTGGCGTGAGTATTCACTTATTAGTCCATCAAGAGAGCGTGTGTAGCAGATAGCAGCCATTATTATCCTCATTCATACTGATGTTAGGAGACATTACCGGTCAGCTACATGTTAAATAACTGCACTAAAGTACTACAGTTAAGCACTAAAATAGTGCTGTTTGTAACTGAGAGTCTCCGGAATTCATATATGTGCATATTGAAGATAAATGTAGTTAACTAAAGAGGTTAGTTAGCTCAGATGTAACCCTCTGTTACATTACCTATAAAACCGTCTATGATGTTTGTTAGTTTATTTAGATCCCCATTAGCTTTTGCATAGCAGCAGTATTCTTCCTGGGGTCCACATAGTTTACATAGTTTACAATACAAAAATGCACATCACACTACTCATAATACACTAACATAACACATGGTAATACACGTCAACTGTAAATAAAACAATAACAACTGACACAGTTTAAATGACAAAAACACAAAGAAAATAGATCACTAGCTCTGACTGAATCTATCATGATCTACCAGATAAATATCATCATTTAACATGCAATGCCCTTTAATACCCTTACACACCCAACAATACTTATTCATTACTAAAGTTTCTTCTTAAGTAATGCTCTTTCAGTGTTTTTTTAAAACCATATATATCATTTTGTTGTGTAATATGATTTTGGAGTGAATTCCATTCTTGCATTGCTCTGTATGTTGCTGTACTTTGACCTGATTTGGTTTTGGATCTTGGTAAAGTAAAACAACCTGCAGCAGCAGCAGCATGCCTTGTGGAATAATTGTGTGTATCTGTACTAAAGGATAGGTTGTTCCGTTTAATATCAAACACAATGTACCAGTGAAGAGGGGAAAGGTTGATGTTAACTTGCTATTCTGGGTACATGGGGCTTTAGGAAGGATTGAAAGTAAAAAAGGAAAATGTTTCTAAAGAGTCGTGAGTGTAATAACTTCTGTTAACGTTTCCTCTGAAAACATCTGTCTTTGTCCTTTTCAGGGTTGCAAACTCAATCCGCCGGGTCTTCATGTCAGAAGTTGCCACTATAGGTACAGTGACTTTTTCTTAGCCTCTATTTTGAATGATTATTTTCATGACTAAATGCTAACAGTTACAGAGCAGGAGACTCATAGGTGTTATTGATAATAGTAAAGCACTGACATAGCTTACTGGGACTTAATGGAACTGAGCCATTGTTAACGAAATTTGTTTCCTGCTTTGACAAGTCAGCTATATCTGAATTCAGCCATCATTCCTTCTGTTACATATACAGGCTGACATGTCTAAATGTCCTCTGAGAAAAAAGGCTTATTTTGATTTTTAAAATAATATTCTGTCACTATATTTTTTTAATTATGTTATATATTATTATAATAACATTGTTATTATTATTATTAATATTATTAATATTATTATTATATTTTGAATAAGACTTAAGGGTGCTGTATGGGGTCAGATCAGTCTCAATATTAATGAATGCACACAGAAGGATTCCCAAATGTGTTTTGTATTTTGTGATCGGTGCACGTCAGGGAGTCTCAAAAACCCACACACAAGTTCATAAATGACAAGTAGTTTGTAAATGCAGGTTCAATAGTTGGTATATAAATGCAACAGCATCCAAATGTGTTTTTGATGAAATTGCAAATACTTTTAAATACATATATTTGTGGATTTCTATTACATTTATTTAAAACAAGACATATTTGTGTGTGCACCAGAAATATATTTGTGAACCTTATTTTTTTCATGTTAGATAGCTAGATATTTTACATTTAGATAACTATTTTTGTGTGCATTAAAAAATATATTTTGTGGAGAGAATCATTTAAATATAAATCGCAAAATACATTTGTGAATCCTTCTGTGTGCATTTGTGAATATTGAGACTGATCCGACCCCATAGTGCTCTGCCTACCCTCCTGTGAACTCCTCTCAGACCACTGATGCAACTGTCCAAAAAGCAACAAATAACGTGACTGCAACAGCAAAATTGGAAAATGTAGTCTGTCTGAAAGTAATACGCCACAAAACACTGAACTTGTATTACTTTATTTGCAGCAATTGACTGGATCCAGATCGATGCCAATTCATCCGTACTGCATGATGAGTTCATTGCACACAGAGTTGGTATGTATCACCGTGCGTAGGATACACTTTCAATGCAACTTGATGGTAGTAATTTGACGTATTGTTGTAGTATGACCAGAGAGGTCTAACACCTGTAAAGGCTGCTGTACAACATTTATGTTTCCTTTTTTGTCAGGTCTCATACCTCTCACAAGTGATGACATCGTGGAAAAATTGCAGTATTCTAGGGTAAGCATACTTTCGTATCAGTCATAAGTGAGGTGGCCCAGTGACCCTTAAATGCAACACCGTTAATAAGCAACCACTGCTGATACTGAAATACAAATTCTATTATTTCACCCTCTAAACTAAAGACCAAAAGGATTTGGATTTTGCTAAGAGGTCATCTAGACTGAGAAACCAGTGATCTCAGGTCCCAACAGTGTCTGCAGTTGAATACATTGTTTTTAATATACACTGGCACACTTATCTTTCCCACTTGTGATCTATGGTGTCTACAGTATGTCTGATGTCTAATTTCTTATGTGAATGTTTCCTGTTTTGCCTCCTCTTATGTTTTATTGTACTTTTTTATTCAAAAGTGCCCAAAAAAGTGTCTATAAGTTTTGTCTGCCATTGTAATAATTTCATGGCATTTTCCTAATACTGTGAATCTTGACACTGTTTTTTCTAAACGCTACAAAGTAACTAGTACATTTATTATTACGACCACAACGACTTCCTCCTTCCATGCAGTCCAGTGTGATATACATCAGATTGACAGCTTTGCATGGGATTTTCTATACCTGAACAGATATTCAATATTTATTTATTATTTAAACCATATCTCCGAACCCCTAGTTTTATATAAAATATTGAGTATAGTAATGGGATTATACCACTGCCCAGGCAGCCTTTGTTCCCACTTGTAGCTTTACTGGAGGACAGACATCATTTTCTCTCTGTCTCTGCCCGTCTCTGATCCTCCTGCAGGACTGTACCTGTGATGATTTTTGTCCAGAGTGTTCTGTTGAGTTGACGATGGACGTTCGATGTACTGAGGACCAGACGCGTCATGTCACCTCACGCGACCTTTTGTCCAACAACCCCAGAGTCATCCCGGTGAGTCCTTTCTCCGTTTATTGAAGTCAATAGAGGGGAGTGGAAGCAGAAAAAAAAGCTGACCGTGTTTTCGTTGGGCTGTCCAGGTGACCTCCAGGGGTCGAGACAATGATCCCAATGACTACGTTGAACAAGACGGTAAGCTGTCTTGAGTGGTAAACACTGGCTGTTAAGGGTTTGTCTTTTCCTTAGCCATATAATTGTCAGAAATCTGTTTTCCAGACATTTTATCCCACATTTTTAACATTTCCCTTTTCCTTACTCTCTCCACTTCATCATCATTTACTGGAACAACATAGACATTTTACTGGTGAAGCTTCGTAAAGGTCAGGAACTGCGGCTCAGGGCGTACGCCAAGAAAGGCTTCGGTAAGGAGCATGCCAAGTGGAACCCAACAGCTGGGGTTTCCTTCGAATACGACCCAGACAACGCACTAAGGCACACGGTCTTCCCACGACCTGAGGAGTGGTGTGTTTTTCATTTTTCAATATGGCTCTTCATAATATTGAACAATGACCTGAATGATGAATTGACACACTGTATCGCTCTGGTTCCCAGGCCAAAGAGTGAATACTCCGAGATCGAGGAGGATGAGGTTCAGGCTCCCTATGACCCCAATGGAAGGCCAGAAAGGTGACGAAAGAATCTTCCTCATACTTGAGTTGATGAGGGTACATGTTAAACGGTTACAGATAATGGATAAAGTATTATTATGTTGGCCACTGCATGCAGCTTGTTTATATGAACTGAAATGACTAGTAAGCAAATCTACATGTAAATCTACTAGTCTAGTATGACAAGCTGCATTGGGAGCATAATCAGGGTTGAATTTCGGTGCAACAGTGTAATAATATGATACCAAATGGTATGTTTTTTTGTCCAAATATTTTTTTCAGACAAAATGATATGTTTCGAACAGTACAAGAGCTCATCTGTGATATTCCCCTGCACAGGTTCTTTTACAACGTGGAGTCGTGCGGCTCCCTGCGACCAGAGACCATCGTCATGTCAGCGCTGGCTGTCCTCAAGAAGAAGCTGAGTGACCTGCAGACTCAGCTGAGCCACGAGATCCAGAGCGACGTGCTCACCATCAATTGAGAGCCACTCTCTCTATACTGTTAGATTCTTATTTTGTTGTTACTTTTTAAATAAATCTCTCCTGAGGAATTTGGTAATCTGTTATTTAGTGTTTCTGTATTTTAATTTCTCACTGGGTTTAAGATTACTTGTAATTCAGTACAAATGTAAAAAAAAAAACAGAAACACAAATTAGCACTGCAAAAAAACTAAATCATAAAAATTCACTTGCAAGAAATAAATAAAATGAAGACAAGAAACCAATAAGTATAATGTTTGAAGTGGTTTCCAAAAGAGAAAATGAGATCTATTTATTGGTTAAAACTCTTAATGGTATAATACACTACTATAATGATGCCTGAGAATCCCAACTACAGGAAAATAGCCAGAACTATAAACTTGTGCTGAATACCATAGATATGTTCTATCATATCTGTACAGTGCCAGACTTCCGACAGAGTAATACCACAAGGAGGCTAATGTAGCTTCAGAGTAAAAGCACACGTTAGCTGTAGTCTGCTGAGATGTCCTTCACCTATTAAAGTAACCACTGCATTATTATATCAATTACCTTGGAGACCTGAGACCCATGTGGAACAATTAGGACTCACAAGATCATTTTGTCATTATGATAAATTAGACAATGAACATGCAGTTTTTACTTTCTTCACACACAGTTCCAAATTCGATTTACTTAAATATATAAATATATATATATATATATATATATATACATATATTGTTTATTAAGGAAGTAAAGGTTATTGAAAAGGGAACTCACAAAATAAGGAATATGGAGGATGTTTTTGAGAAGAGATGGACTTTGAGAGAAGGAAAATATAGCTACATAGGTACACATAGGCTAGCATGCATGCACATATGTGCCTGGAAGTTTATTTTTTGTTTTTCTTAAGTTATTTATTTATTTAATTTATTATTATTATTATTCAATGTTTTTCTCTTTGTATTATCATTATTTTTTTAATTATTTTATTCTATATTCTTTATTTTTTTCAATTTTGAATGCTGATGTTGTTTTCTCCTGTGTACTTATTGTGTTTGTTTCTAAGCTCAATTACTTAAAAATTGGTTTATAAACTATTGTAATTACGAACTGTAAATTGCATATATGAAAACAACCTAAAAAAAGGGGGGGGGGAAATTAAGTATAAAAAAAAATGAAGGAGACTTTTATTTTGAATGTTATGAGAAGAGGGGGTATTTCCATTGTAATGAGCTTCAGTGCGACACCGACTCTCTCTCTTCATCCATCCATGCACCGACCGTATCACACTACTAGCTGGAATCAGAGGTCAAACAGCGTACCGGTATATCCGGACAGTGACAGCAGGCTGATGAGCGGTGGATGTTGTGGGATGCAGAGCTGCCAGAGAGGATGCGCTGCTTTAACGGAGGATGACGAGGTAACTGTCTGACCCACCAACACTAAATGGTGATTTTTAATTAAATGTATGGCTTATTATTGGATAACATGCGTGCCGAATTTACCCAATGGGAAGCTGAGGTCTGAAATTGTGTCTTATGAGACGTGTACCTCTGTAGATAAGCGAGACAACGTTAAACTGCTAATTTACTCAAACTATTTGCTAGAGTTCTTCTCCATGTGAGAGGATGACAGGATGTAACCCACATTATCTGGCTTTATGAACATGCAGCTTGATTGTAAATTATCCACTGCTCTGCTCCCATTCTTAGACACCATAGGTCACCGTTTCAAGAATGAGAATGGTGACACATCACACACAAGATGGAAAATTACAGGAAATGTTATGAAATATAATCCCCAGCTCTCTGTGGTCTACTGTAGGCTAAATATCCACATCAGTCAAAAGCTAAATAAATAGATATTGTTTGGTTGAGACAACATTTTGTTTGTTTTTCCCTTTCACAAAATGGATTTGTAGCTTACATGATTATATACATTCAAACGTTTGCTGAAAAAAACCTAAGAGGGTAATTATGGGAATTCCTACAGTTTGAAATGGACTGTAAAATGTTTCTTATTTCTTATTATATTCTGACTATATCCTGCCATGGCACCAGGTATTTTGAGAACAAGAAAATGTACCTGATTTAGAAGGAAAGAAACCAAACATTTGTTAAAATGATGTGATTTTTGTTTTCTCTCAAATATAGAGGGTGATATCATCTCAGAGATGGCTGTGATGAGGAAGAGGTTCTCTTCCGTCTGCTCACCTTCCTGGACTGAAGACGACAGTGCAAGCCTCTATGACAGTGTTCCCGTTTCTGCCGCTGATTCCACCCAGTGAACAAGAACACCCCTATGCAGCTCTGCTCTGGTAGGCTTTTGCTGCATATGCCTCCATCACTTGTTCATAGCTGTCAAGTCCAATGGCAGATACAAGACTTGAATTGTCGAGGAAGTATACAGATCTTTCACTTCAGTGAAAGTAGCTATACTATACTGTAAAAAAAAAAAATGTTACAGAGCCTACGTAAAAAAAAAGTATTATTAGCTAATTGTGCTTAAAGAGGACCTATGCCTATTATTCACCTCTTTTCACCCTCTGTCTGAAACGCTATGTTTGAGCTAAAAGCCAAGTCTGCTCTGATTGGTCAGCTGGCCCACTGTTGTGATTGGTCAGCCGAATCAAACTTTTCGGACTCAGCTTCCACTCCGCTTTAACTAGCTGTGAGCAACACGGCTTGTTACGGAAGAAAAGGCGGGACGTCAAGCGAGGCGTTTTCAGGCATCTCAGGAGCAGTGTTTCTGTCGGGGAGAGGAACTCCCTTTGTCGTGGAATTTGGGCTTTGAAATGTTGCAGACCTTTTGCCTGCACAAAAAAAACTATATAAAATAAGGGAAAAAGCACAAAAACACTAGAATGGCACTTGAAGAGCGCAGACCTCCGCCAAGGTGCCTGACTTTAAAAACAGATCACAGCTCACAGCTGGCGGTATCGTGGGGTGGTCGGCTTGTTATTAACGCAGTGTGTTTCCGTGTAAGGTATCGGCGGATGCCTCTCTCATTCAGCAGCCTTGTTCTGTCTGTATAACGTTACACTACGTTGTCTCTCATCCCGTCATCTACCACTTTTTTCTTTCTCACCGCGGACGGCCAGCAGCTCCCGGACACATATTTCTCTGCTCGAAGAAGGAAGGAGGCGGGGTCACGCGTCATCAACGCGTCATCAGTCACACTACGCATGTGTTATACCCAGAGGTCTTAATGCTCAAGCTGATCGGAGTCCTTAAAAGAATCCGGATCATGATCCGGATCGCCACCAAAATCAAATGGATCGTTCATTGTGCTATACTCCACCCTTCCAAAAAATTTTATTCAAATCCATCGCAAACTTTTGGAGTAATCCCGCTAACAGAAGGACAGCCAGACAGACAGGCAAACAAACCAACGCCGGTGAAAACATAACCTCCTTCAAGGCCGAGGTTATAACAGGTGCCTTTTTAAAGTATAACTCCAAAGTAATCAATGCTGAAAAATAGCCTCTATGAGTGTAAACTGTATGTGATTGGACTATTACTGATGCATTAACTCGAAAATAGCATACACCCAAAACACCTAATGTATTGACTTGTTCCTGTTCACTTGATAGTGATTTTGGCATAACTACTTTGACAAATTATTAGACATACTGCAAATCACCAAGCTGATGACATTTTTGTCCTGCACTTCTCTTTGCTACCTCCAGGGAAATCCAGTGAACGTATAACGCTGTTATTTTTTTCAGAAAAGAATCTGGGAGTCGAAGATTACACAGAGATAATAGGAGGAGGGGGAATGAGGGTTTTTAAATCTCTAAGTATAACAACATGTTGGTAACACCAGTATATAGACATCAACACTGACAGTGTGTATCTGCAGGTAATCCATCCATCTACAGGGGGAATATCTGATCAAAGGTGAATAAAGGGGCCATTTACTCAAAAAGTGGTGAAAAATGAGCCTCACACACGATGATGACTAAAACAAGTCTCTTTGTCCAGCTGTCATCGAGTTCAAGACTCTTTGCTGAGCTCCAACAGCAGCTTCACCGGATACAGAGGCATCCTCAACTGGATCATCATTCTCCTGGTCAGTTTTGTCATCTCTTCCTTTTGATCTTATAGATAATATATTATCTTATCTTATCTTATTATCTACTTATTAACTGCTGGTGTTTTACTGGTGTCATCCTGATTTTCAGGTCCTGACTCATGCTCACTTGTTCTTGGAGAATTTCATACAGTGAGTATATACATAGATGCACCCATGCATATACACAAAATGAGAATCAGAGATACTTGGGGGGGGGGGGTGGCAAGTATCCAAGTATACTTGGACTTTTCTGTATCCTTGTCGGAATAAGCCAAGTATACTTAAGTATAATTTTGTTAAGTTAAACTCTGATAAGTACATGAAAAGTAATTTAAAAGTATACTCTCTTAATTTAAGTTTAAAAGAAGTATACTAATAGCACACTTGAATAAACTTATTTTTTGTAAGGGGGGTCTAACTGAGGCATGTGCAGTATGAGTGTCATCACTAGCATGTTTCCAGCTAGAAAACAAATTCTCAGCCCGAGGTCCACTTACTAGACTTTTCTGGAATCTTTCCCAGCAGATGGAACTGCATAATTGGAGTTTTACAGTAGTACTCACAGGGCTGAATTCTTCTGCATATGAAGATTGTGAGATGCGAGCAAAAAACTTTTTTTTTTTTTTTTTGGTCAAACCATATATAATTTTTCATATATATAATTTGTATTAGATTGTTGTCCTTTGTTTTCCTCCTTCCTCCTAACAGACATGGCTTTTTGATAGATGTCAAAAAAGTCTTGGAGCATCTCATTGAGGACAACTGCAACTGGCCATCTGTCAACCTCATATTAGGTGAGCCAAAATTACATTAGATCAACATTTAGTTAAAAGAGACTTCACCGATTTACACTCTTACATTGTCAGACTCACGATAGACAGTTTCTTTTTTTAAAAAAAGGAACAAAATCGACGCAGCAGAACCAGAGACATTGTCTTTTTTTCCACACATTCTTCTTTTGTTTGTCAAAATTCAATGCCTACATTAAACAACAATGGAACTAGACCACCGAGAGTTCGATCTGAGATCTAGATGTGTTATTATAGTAGTGGCTAATGTAGGCTGGAGCCTCTAGCCTGCAGCAGAGATGAGCAGCGGGCTACAGAGGTCTGGTAAGATCACCTCTTTTTCTAACTCCACAACGTCAGATTTCACTTCAGCTCCAACCGACAGCTCCCTCTGGAGACAAAAAAAGGTTTTATACAGCTTTTTTCATACATGGAGTAGTAGCTACTCCTCAGCAGACTCTGATGTGAGCTCTGGGGTGGGATTGGGCTGCTGCAGCACACTTAGCCTTTTGTTGTGAATTAACAAAATATCTCTATTTCTTTTCAGCTTCCAACATTTTTGCCATTACAGCTTTGCTCCTTGAGAGGTCTCAGGAAAAGGTGAGACTGGTGCATTTTCTTGGTCTCTTTCACTTTGATCAAAGATATTCTGATTTAGAAAATACACCAACAAGAGATTTTGTCAACTCAAACTAATTGTTATGGAAAAGGTCAGCACTTCTATCCCATGTATTTCTGTCAGGGTATTCTGTCCCCCACCAACGGTCATCGTTTACATCTCACAAATCTGGGCATGCTCCTGCTATTTCCTGCTGCAGTCATTGTACATGAGCATACAATATCAACAGGTAACAACTATATACATGTGCATCATCATCATTTCATATTTTCTGTGTATATAATGCAGCGACAAAAACATAAAATAAAAACTAATATTATCAATGGATTAATGATATCAATTCAGTCTTTTTTTTTGCTTGTTTCAGCAAATTAATAAACTATATTACAAAATATTTGATATCTTTGGAAACGCTGCCATCATGGCAACACTAACACTAATGAAGTTTAGTTTGAAGCCCACAATTCTTTGTTAATGTTTCGCTCATTGTGCTCTATATGATGTTGTATCATTGCTGGGATGTCTCTGTTTTATTGTCCACCAGGTGGAGCGCTCTTCTCTCTCTGGTTCTACACCGCTCTGGGGATGAAGCTGTATTCATACCAGGAAACTAATCGCTGGTACCGACAGGCTCATTTAACTGATGCAGGTATTTTTTCCAACACCAGGAGTTGAACTGATTTCATCTCATAACAAAAACATAAAATAATCCAACAAATGTTTTATATCTGTGGGTTTTCAGAGAGGGACAAGAATGTTTCTGTCGCTCAAAAATCCCCCAATGAGCAGCTTACTTTCAAAGGTGAAACTGCTCTTCAATCATAAGATGATACTTGATTTCTTTACATTAACTTGTGATGATACATTTTGCCCTCTGTTACTCTGTCTCTGTTTTCTCAGATCTGTATTATTTCCTGTTTGCCCCCACTCTGTGCTACCAGAGAGACTTCCCATGTACTCCTAAGGTCTGCATCAATAAGTTACTGCACAGGCTGCTGGAAATGGTGAGCTGAACAGTGGCACCGATATCACGGAGGGTTTGATGCACTTTTAGGTGGTGGAAAAGGACAATATTAATAAAGAAAAGACACATAAGGACCTTTTTTGGATCTTATCTCCAAAATAAGATAAAAAATCACACATTACAGCAATGTGACTAGTAGTGTATATTAATGTATAATTACAGCAGTCACAAATTGTTATCCTTTGGCCTAAGAGTGCATTCATCATAGAAGACTTTAAAGTTAAAACAAAGAAAACAAAGAAATAAAGCGTTTCATTTTCATGTATGCATTTACTGTGTCATAATTAAATGAAAAACATATGTTAAAGCTAGGGTTGTTAATGTTGAGAAACCAGCAAGAGTACACTTGATTTAAAAAATGATCCAACCAAAAAACCCAGCCCAGTGTTGCCAACTCTTTTCCAATGGAAGTAGCTAGAAGCTACAAGAGTAACTAAATTTAGCGAGAAAGTTGCCAAGTCGGCAACACTGACAGTCCGTCCATGCAGGCCTCCCTCCAAAGCCAATCCCACAAAATGATCATTATGAATGTAAACAACAAACATGACTATTGTTAGTACTCACAGCTGTCAAGCTAGCAGCTTGTGGAAGACTACGGTGACACGCAATGAGTGCATGAGCAGAGTGCACGCAGGTAGACAGGTAGACAGGCAGGTAGAATGAAATGATAGGACGGGTTTATTACAGTCCTTACAGATACTGGTACTATATATTTTTCTTTTTTGTCAGGGCATTCGATTTATTGATTGCTGTCGGGATGTAATGAGAATTTTAACAAATATAACAAAAAATGTATTTGAAGAATATTACCAACCCCATTATTTAGTTTAAAGCAACAGTAGGTAGAAAATCTTTGGCATCATTGGGCAAAAATTCCATAATAAGCTTTCAGCATATTGTAATTCAAGTATTCTGAGAGAAAACTAGACTTCTGCACCTCCTCGTGGCTCTGTTTTCAGGCTTTAGAAAATGTAGCCCGTGACACTAGTGTTTGACCAGCAACAGGTCACTTTAGAGAAACAGCGTTCCTATTGGCTGTTCATTCAACAGGCAGCTGGACAGCAGACTCCAGGTCAGCTCTGACTAGTTGTTCTCCTCCGGTCTGTGAAATCTTGCAGATGCCGTTAGGAGCACAGGAGGACACCAGAGGCACATGATTTTTTTTCCAGATTACCTGTCTCATGCACTACTGTCAGGATACAGTGACCGTTTTATAAAAATATTTTTTTTTAATCATATTTGCTCCATTTCTACCCACTGCTGCTTTAAGCTGTGATTGAACAGTTGATTGTTTTTCATTTTGTCATGGACAGTGCATCCCCTCCACCTCCCCATGAAGACTAATGACAGTGCTTTTTGTATTTAGTGTTTTCAGGTCTATGCCGCTATAAAGTAAAATAATTGTCCTTTTAACAAATGTTTTTCATTCAATTATGACAGTTAATGCATAAATTGGAAATACATACACAGTAACAATGTAACAACTATTTATTTGTTATGGGCACTGCATAAAGCAGTTTCAACATGACCTTTGACTGATGCAGTGGATCTACTTGTAATGGGCCTTCCCAGGTTTGACGTCCAGATATAATGTTATAATGTAGGCCTTATGGATGAACACACTGCAACTTGTTCATTGTGGCTTTTTCTACCTTTAGGTGATCGTTATCCAGATCATGGTTGGAATTGTGCAGCAGGTACAGCAGTTGGTATTGTATAATATAATATTAATAATACATATCTATACACATATATAGTATAGTATGTTACTGTGTAGCCTACTAACTGGGAACTTACATAGAACAGTCTGATATATGTCAAAGTATAGTTGTATCAATATTATCAATGTACCATAACATAATATGTAGTGTATCATAACATAGTATGTCATGTATGTATGATATGTCATAGTGTAGTATCATGTACAAGATGCGTCTGGATTGTAAGTGCAAATATCGTGTTCTGAATATGGACAAATGTGTATGTATGTATGGGTCCAGTACAATAGCAGATACTGTACCCACTATGAGAGAACACTGGTGCATTGTGTTACAGAGGCTAGTGGAAGAGAAGCTGACGTAAAGTAGGAAGTAGACTTAGCCCTGCCATTGTGTAGTTTATTACACTGTACTATATTATTAAGGGTCAATGAGCTGTAACAACAGCAAATGACAAGGACTGTCTGCTTCCTCTCAGCCCCCACAGATTGTCGTGGATTATTCCACTTAGGCCTATACCACGACCCGTTGCCAAAATTTAAATATCAGATTATTGCTTCCCTTTTTAAAGTTTTTAGTTCTTGTTTTCTAATGCTTTCCTTTGCCTATGTAGAGTTCTTTGAATTGCCTGTGTTTTAAATGTGCTATATAAATGACGCTGTCTTAGGTGGATTGCCATGCAAGGTAGCCTACAGATATTCACGGTGTCTCGCAGATGAATACTAATGACTTTGGTGATCCCACTTTTCCTCTATAGGGCCACTAGTAGGCTACATCAAAATGTTTCACTTATCAATATCTCAACATTTATTATTGGATGGGTTGGCACAACATTTTGATGACAGACATTCATGGTCCCCTGAGGATGAATCCTAATGATTTTGGTGATCCGCTGACTTTTCCTCTAGCACTACCATGAGGTCCACATTTGTGGTTTTAAGTGAAATGTCTCAACAACTTTTGGATTGATCGCCAATTTGTCCAATACTTTGGTTTATGACCAAAACCGTCTCAGCTGTACTTTGTTTTATGGTGCTAATTAGCAAATGTTAACGTGGTTAACATTGACCTGCTAAACATCAACATGTTAGCATTGTCAATGTGAGCATGTGGCATTAGCATGCTAATGTCATCATTTAGCTCAAAGCACTGCTGTGTACAGCAGAGCCGCTAGCAAGGCTGTGGAGTCTTGTTTCTGAATGTGTTAACTATGTAAATGTACATTGAATGCTATTACTGCACTGTGACATGAGTCATTTCTTTTCCTCTCAGTGGATTGAGCCCATATTCCAGAGGTCAGAAAACTCCTTTACTGTGAGTGAAACATAATCCCTCAATATTGTGAATATTACAACAAACACAGCCTCCACAGCTCAGGAATTCACTTTTTTATTATTCATATAGAGTATGGGCATCACTATGAGAATGGAGCACCTGGTTGGACTGGTGGTGAGTGATATATATTTATTTTAATAATTACATTCTATTGATTTTTGATGTTTGGATTTCCCAGATCTATAAAGCACTGAGCCAATGTAAGATGTCAGCGTAGGATCATGTAATCAGACGTCTTCTCTGTGGAGAAAGTGTGGGCGGGGCTAACTTGTGATCGACAGGTCGCTACCACGGCGTTGTCTGATCTGGGTGTTGTCCGTGTTTACGTCTAACTACCCTTTCACAGTGTGTTTTCAGTTCATGAAAGTTAATTATAACCTTTTTGGTCGTCTAGAAATGCCTTATTCAGTGTTTGGTTGTAATTAGCTCCACCTTCTTCTGGTTGCAAAAACCCAAGATGGCAACGGCCTTAAACCAAGATGGCGACGGCCAAAATGCAGACCTCGAGGCTTCAAAACGGCAGTCCACAAACCAGTGGTTGATGTCAAAGTGACTACGTCCACTCCTTATATACAGTCTATGGACGCGACACAGAGAGATGACTGTTCGCTCTAAACAAGAATGGCGGCTTCTGAAGAGGTTATAGATGCTGCAATAGCATCAGTTATATCAGAGCTGGAGAGAAGTTCTTCATTGAAAGAAGAGCAAAGAACGGCATTGAAGGCTTTTCCCGATGGAAACGATTTTTTCGGATCAGGTTAATGATACGGAGGGGGATGATGAGTATGTCTGGGCATGATAACTAGAGATAAAAGTTTGTACACTGTCGTACATGTCACAATAACAGTGATAAAGAGATAGCACACATTGCTGTTAACTGGTATAATGGTATTGCTAACATATTTTCTTTATCAGGTACCAACCCATTTCCTCTGGCTCCTCTTCTTCTTCTTGAGTCACTCCTACCTGAATTTCTGTGCAGAACTGCTGCGCTTTGGTGATCGCCATTTTTATGGAGACTGGTGGTCAGTTGCACAAAAAAACAATTTCTGCACATTGTGTTTCTGCACATTCAACACTGGCTCATTGCATTTCATCTTTCATTTACAGGAATGCTACAACTCTGATCACTTTCTGGAAGAATTGGAATATTCCCTTTCAGAAATGGTGTCACAGGTATTGTAGTCAGACAGAGCTGGAACAAGCCCAAAGTTGAACTCAGATGACACAAATACCAAATAATTTCCACAAACTTTTGCTTTCATCTCCTATTTGTCTTTGCTCTTTGTCTTCACTCATACGAAGACATGTATACGCTCGTCTGGTGGAAAAGAATGTGCCCCCATCACGAGCGGAGTTACTGGTCTTCCTGATGTCAGCTGCTCTTTTTGAGGTACAGTCTGATATTGCATGAAGCTCATTTTACTCAACACATGCATCACTTTTGTGGTTAATTGGTTGGTAGCAGAGGACATACAACATTGGAAATCTGGAATTAATTGGGTTTTTAAGCTGAATATCAATACCTGTATTCTGGTGTAGAATCTTGATGGCCAGCTGGGGGAGGCAGTTTGTTTTCGGTGTTCTTGGGCAAAATCTATAATAAACTCTCAGCATAATGTAATTCAAGTGGAATTCTATGAAAATTACTGTCCTGTTTTCTTTGCAAACCTGTGGGCCTGTAAAGACCTTTGAGATGACATACTGTGATTTGAGGCTTTGTGAAGCGTTTCTGCTCACGGCTGCAGAAGAAAAGGAAGAATAACAATAAAGATTTTTTGCAGGAGAAGAAAATAGGTTGTAAATGCTTCCAGCATTCACACCAATTACCTGGGGAACATTGATGATCCCTTATCTATTACCATAAGGGAGCATCAAAGTTATATAGTTATGTTAACATGACCCTAATCAAATTCAGAATATTGTCATATTCTGAATAATAGTGAAATATTAGTGTGCATGTAAACATAGTCAATGTCAGTAAGGAATGATGCAATTGCATTATTTTCATTATGTGAGAGCATTTATTTATTTTTATTAAATTTTTAGTTTGCGCGTATACAAATATCAATAGAAACAGATAACAGCAGTGAAACAGAGGGTCGGAGGCTACAAGTCATTCAGTAACTGAATTTTACTGTATGGAGATTATTGGCCTAAACTAGCAATGCAATAATAACCTGCTGTGATGTTTTTGTCCTCTCTTCTACACAGTATATGATTGCTCTGCCCCTGCATAGCTGTCGGCTGTGGATCTTCCTCATGATGCTATTTGAGGTGAGACGATCACACCAGTGGCAGCTGGTGATTATTTACCTGGGGGGGCTGCAGGCACCGAGGGCTTCTGCTTACACACGAGCAATGTTGTTGTCTAGCTTTGACTCCAACTTGACTGTTACATTTACTCAACAGTTGAATCAGGAAAGCAAACACACTCAATTCAACAGCTCAGCTCGGCTACTTAATCCAACAGGTGATGAACCTACAAAGAATTATCAGCTGAATCTGCAACTCCCCTCAGTTTTACAGAGCTATAAGGCCCTGACACAACAAGCCGTCCATCGGATGTCGGACTAGTTTTTGCGGTGTGTCCCTCACCGTCGGCTCTAGTCTGCCGGTGTTGGAGGGAAATCACTCTGATTGGCTGTTCAGTTTAAGCGAATCGTTACACAAGAAGAGAAATGGAAGTGAAGAAAGCTAGCAAACGAGTAAAGTCAAGAGGACACACACACTTATCTGATCATTCCAATAAATGAATATTTTCACAACTGGAAAATATCTGGAATGAAGCTAAGTGGTGAGTGAGAGTGGTGTGAAAATGGTCGGCAAACACGTTTTGTTTCATGTACGTATCATCTTTCTATTTCCCTTTCTGAATGATGAATAAAGATTATCGCCGCCTGCTGGTGTGGAGAGTTATTTTCTCTCATGCAGGCGCAGAACGTACGTGCTAACTGGCCGTTGGGTGTAGTCTTGGCGGTGTGTCCAAGTGCAACTTGTCGGCAAAGACAAAGGCGACGTGAGGCAACGCAACAGTCGGCCTTGATCGCCGCAAGTTCTTTGATGTCAGCTTGGTGTGTCTGGGCCTTTACAGTGACTTTCAGGTTATTTCGTAGCTGTTCGGCTGCAGCTTTACTGTTTAAGTTCACTCTCAATGCTATCATAGTGTCAGCAGACAGCTGTTTTCAGAGATGAAGATAAACCGATTGCACACTACCTGCTCAGCAGCAAGCCGCAGACAGACACAGTTAGGTGAACATAGTGGAGCATTAAACAGCTAAAGAGGCCAAAGAAGAGTTAAAAGGAGAATGAGTATCAGACTTACATTCAGCAGGTGCACACAAATAATACAAATTAATGATATTGTTGCTCCGTAAGTGGCAAGTGTTGAATGTGCCTTTGCCTGTCTTGTTTGGCCCTATAGGCTGGGCAAGCAGGCAACCTTTATTAAATCACACTGTGTGTCTGGTCCTTCTAGCTTCTGGCTGCAGTGTTCCTCGCAAACTATTTCCAGGGAAACTATGGCAACGGCTTACTGTGGCTGTGCCTGCTGCTGGGCCCTCTTCTGGCTGTGATCACCTACTTTCACGACCACTACATCAGGTTCCATCCGTCATCGTCCTCACCGCTGACATCAGACCACGGTCTTCCCAGCGCAGTTTTCCTGCAGCCTCACTGATCAGTGAGAAGTGTCTGAAAGAAATTCTGTCCTGTTGTACTGTATTTACCAGTAGACCAAGAGGATATGGCTGTGATCCAAAGCTCATTGAACGCTGCTTGAAATCTGTCAACGGATCCGTTTTGGAAAACCTGTAGACATATTGCGTTCTGGAAAAGAATACTGACTTGTAAGTTATATAGGCTACTTCCACATCTGACAAATGTTAACGCAATAAACAACTGATTCAGTATTTCTTAGCCTAAATTTGTATGTCTGAAGCTTATAGAATGAAACTGAAATATGAACTGCAAAATGGCACAGTTGCACCGTGTTAGAGAGTAAAGGTCTGTGGGATCATTCCTGTTATAATGATGTGAGTCAGCCGCACAGAAGATATGGTTGCTGTGTCAACATGCTGCCCTTTATTGAAGTTTCCCGTAAGTTTCATGGACATGATCCAATCAGGAAATACAAGGAATGATTGTACCTCGTGGTTCAATGAGTCATAGCGTGGAATGATTTAAAGCATGTCTACCAGCCAAGTGAATGTTGTATAGGCCTTAATGATAGTTAGAAGTTAGTTGGCTTGTTCTCATAGTTTACATTTTTATTATTTATTTTATAGCATATAATGATTCATACAGGGGTACAACTGAAAGATGTGTACTATTCAGTTCTACTGAACTATTCAATCTTTTGATTTTTACATCATTAGTTGAAGGTATAATATGTACAGCTGTCATTTGGTGTGTGTAAACACACCATATTCAAAGTTGGCCCCTCCTCAGCTAGTGGTCGAGAGAGAGAGAGAGAGAGAGAGAGAGAGAGAGAGAGCAGCGATGGTGGAGCGAGAGTGAATGAAGAGAGGGAGCGGCGTTAATGAGAACAAAGCAGTAAATCAGAGAAATAAAACGTTATTGTCTAATTGTTTCACTGCGGTTATGTTGTAAAGCACAAATAATCATGACCACAACTCCACACACCTCTGCAGGAAGGTGTCGCGCTGCCCGATTTTGAATGAATGCAGCCGAAGAGCTGACACATAGCACTCTGCACGCAGAGAAGTATTACTTTTAGTCTATACACCTTAATCTCAGGGGTGTTACTGTAGAAATTAGAGATTATGGGCGTAATTTCCGGTGAAGTTGCGGAAGTAGTTGTAAGCTAGTTAGTTCCATAATGGCTAACCATAGTGGCGAACCGCCAACGGGTCTTCTTTTGAAAAGTAATTCATCTACAATTTAGCAAATCCTGCTTTATTTTTTTAACAGATATTTAACTAACGTTAAATTTGCATTTTCTAATATGTCCTTGCGGGGCTCTGGTACGTGTTGCACGTTTGGCGGCTGTACTAGCAACCAGACAAAGCTAAATTTGTGGCTTCAACAACAGTGTGTTGAACATGCACCCAAAACAAAAAGGGATTGTTGTGATCAACGGTACTGTTTCCATCGCCGACCTACAGACGAGGAATCCAGAAGAATGTGGCTGAGAAGCCTAAACTTGAAGAGACCACCATAAACCCTCGTTATGTGTGCTGATTTCATTTAGTGTATTATCAGCCTCACATGTGACTGAAGGGAAATGACAATAAATTATGTAAAAGGTGTAAAAGACAGACCCTCCTTCTCTTTCTGACTTTAATAGTATCCATAATAAAAGTTTATGGGGGAAATAACAGATCATGAAAAGAAAAATCGTTCTAATAATTGAAGAAAGTTGTTTGACGTCGGTTCATTGTCAGGTGTTATAAAGCTCTATCAGTGACCGACTCCTTCAGCCGCAGTGTGTGAAGGAGAGATACTGCAGGTCCTTCTGCTGCTGGAACACTTCTTTTATAGTGCTCTCATATATAATAACATTGTCCTGATTATGGGAGAAAAATGTTGCTATGCACGTTGCTTAAATGGAGGGGGAAAAAATTATAGATCAGTTGGAGATTTTAATTTTGACACACACACTGTTCCTTCAAGAGCTTTATTATTTTGGGTTATGTCTGCTCACATGCTGGATATTCCCCATAAAGTTGTATTTAATTGCCACAAACTAACATTGATCCTGCAGCAGCAGAGGAGTGGATGATCTGCACTTGTGTGAACTTTGAGGTCGGACATGTTGTTAGAATGGACCTGAGGATTCCACGGTTGCTAGGTTTGGTCTCCAGGTGCATCATTTTGACATGAACAGAATTTAACAACAAAAATAAACTTTCTAAAGGCTGAAAAACGGAAAATTTCAGCTACTTTCAGTCAACGATTTCTATGAGAAGAAACCATCAACCAGTGACATTTTGGCATCTGGACTTCTACTAAAGACCCACTTTGACTGACGGACTGTTTCCATGGAAAATATGAGATTTATACACTTTTTAAACCCATGTTGTTTTCTATGTATTTTACCATTGGGACTTTACAAACCCCCAAAATGTGCTGATGTAATTACCATTATTGGCAATATTTTCAATTTCTAGTGTAAGTTAATCAAATAGGACTGACTTTTGACTGTTGTCAAAGGTCAAAGGTCAACTTTATTATCCCGCAAGGGGAAATTCATATGGTAATACAAGTCTCATAAAAAAAACCATATAAAACTTCACACACTCCCAGGATTCTGTGCTGCAGTTTGACATTATCTTGGGCAAAGGTGCAAATCAGACCGAACGACAGAATGCTCTGCAAAACAGTATTGTAAAACATTTGAAGAACACAACGTTCAACTCTTAAATGATTCAATTTCCTAAGAAAGAACAGCCTCTGTTGTAGTTTATTAGACTTACTCTGTTCACATACACTGAATTTTAAGTGGTCATTGATTGACCAAGTTTGAATAAGTAGGCCTCAACCAAAGCTGGTTTTGGTCGGTTTTATCAGGCCATCTGTTTCATGTGGAACAAATAAGCATGCTAGCTAGCTAGCTCCTACTAATAAACATGTTTTTTTAAAAATGTCTTAGCGATGTAGACCATAACTGATGCAAGCAGTGACAACAATCCTTATCATTTGAAAATGCTCATGATTCATACGTTTTCAAAATACTGTACGTGGGATATTTTTCATATATGAGGAGGTTATTTTACACAAAACGTCGTTCAAAAATGTGTCCGTTTTATGTCATGGTGTCCCGATCAATACACACGGTGAGCACACCGGTGTGAAATAGTTGCAAAGAGAGAATTTTCTAGAAAAAGTGCTGATATGGTGCCGACATTTTTTCAATCAGCAAGAGAGCTTAACATTGACATATTGTTGAATGAATTCTGGCGTAAATTTTACTCTGTAAAAGGTATCAGACAACGCCTACTGTATGTAAACTGTAATAAATCCTCCAGACTCTAGCAAGATTAGAGATAATGTATATGCAGCGGTGGGAGAAGTATTCAGATCTTTTTATCTTCTAGCTTTTTACTTCTGGATAATGCATTTACGCTTAAAATAAAATCATAAAAGTGGTGTTAATTTTCGGAGATTATTTTGCAGAACAAAACCTGTAAGTATGATAAATGTTTATTTGCCACAGAGCTTATTTTCTGCAATAATCCAAACTCAGTGGAAAAATCCCATTGTTTTTTTTGTCGAAGGAACCCATGCATTTATAACTTCCGGTTGACTAATATTTATCCATCCAATGAATCGCTAAGACTGAGATTTAATGTTGATCACGATAACTGCAACTTTTGTGAGACTGAGATTGAAACTACTAATCATCTGTTTTTCCACTGTAAATATTCTGCGGCATTCTGGGAAGATTTGCAGGACTGGCTGTCAACCATAATCCAACTATACTTGCTCCTCTCACAAGAGAAAATATTGTGTTTGGTATTAACATGAAGGACATTAAGAGTGACTTGATATTGAACAATCTGATACTGCTGGCAAATTTTCTCATCCATGCATCCAAATGGAGGAAAATGAAACCCCTATTTTCCGTTTTCACAAGGGACCTTGTGGACAATCATCTCAGTGCTTTAAGACTAATGAAAGGACAACATGCAAAGTGTCTCCTCAGAGCTTATGAAGAACTGAAGATATGATGATGACCCCTAGAGCTACTAGATTCAAAATTCAAGAGTTTTATTTGCCATTTGCTCCTATAAGTACATTGGAATTCTGAGCAGTTTACACTCAGTCAGCTTTAAGAAAAGAAAAGGTAGAAAAGGCACAATGTAATTACAGTACAAAATAAGTAGCACATTCACCTCAACACAATAAATAAATAAATTATTAAAACATAAAACGCCCTCAGTGTAGTCAATAAATAAACTAAACTACCCTCTGCATAGGAACGATACCCTCAGAATACAAATATACAGTATATGCTCCATGACCATGTTAAAAGAACTTGTAGCTCTTATAAAAATATATATATTTTTAAATAATTAATATATTTAAGAGAATAACACAGTGGAAGGCAGCATATTGCACAGCATTTCAGTCCATTCAGTTCAGGTGTACTGTGTGTCAATAATGGTATGGAGGTGAGGTGTGGGGTATTTATGTCCCTCTTTAATGTCCTTTGCCACCAGTCTTATTGTAGCTGGGAAGAAGCTGTTGTGAAAGCGTGCTCTTTGAGTGGAGATGCTCTCTGGCCTGTGGTGCCTCAGGTTGTTTCCTGATTCCCTCCACCTGAACAGAGAGTGAGCTGGGTGGTGTCTGTCCCTCAGGATGCTCTGTGCCCTCCTCCTGCAGTGCTGGGTGTATATCGTGTCCATGGAGGGGAGGTTAGAGCCAATGATTTTTTCTCCAGTTTTATGACTATGGAAGAGTGCAGTCTTATTGTTATTATTTAATTATTTATTTATGCATTTCTTTTTTTGCACCTTAAATTATTTTCTACCCTCTTTTATTTTTATTATATATATATTTTGTTTTACAATTTAAGTTATCTTTCCTATCCAATTGTGCCTTGTATGTTAGAAGTATTGAGTTTAGATTACAATGCCTTAATGTTTGTAAATTAATTACCTTCAATAAAAAAAAAATTCTAACTTCCAGGTTTTGTTGGACTACAAAAATACGTCATCCCTGCACCACTCTTCTGTTGCTGAGCTTTCAGCTTGCTCTGCTCTGTTTCATACCTTGCTTTAATATTGGCTTAATAATACTGTAATTACTTTTGCTATATATATATTCTATTGGAACTGCATGCAAACTGAATCGTCAGTGTAATTTTAAATAAATAAAGTGATCATAAGTGATGATGTTTACCATCATGTATGACCCACAATGCTTTGTACAGTGAGAGAGGCAGACCCTGACGTCACGTGGTCTTGTCACTGAGGCGGAAATGAAAGTTCAGTAGCGACAGCAGCGGATCACAGCTGAGAGAGGTACGGCAGAGATTCACATTTAAGACTCATTTCAGGGTGTTGTAATGGATATAGCGTGTTCTGACATGAAAAACGTAACTACCAAGGCGGGTTTACTCGCTGTCAGGTGATTAGAAGAGGTTTTATTAGCATGTCCTTTTATTAAAACCCTCTACGAAGCTGGCTGGCTAACCGTTAGCTAGCTGCTTCTGGATGAAGCTAACCGGAGTTAGCCTCTCCGGACCGGACATGTCGTGACTACCCCTTCAAAATAAAAGCCACAGTGGTGGGAAAACATGTTTTGTGTAGTATACAACATTGTGGAGAGTTGCGTAATGCGTTTTTCTCTCAGTAAAGATTCGCTTCATAATGTAATCTGTGTTTATTATTAGCATTGTATTAGGTATAACATTACAATGATTGCCACTTGAGTTGTAATTTGAAAATAAATGACCGGAAGTCAGTATTGTTGTAGCGCAGCTTGACAGTGATGCGTAGAAATGCCTTGATCATCTTCCGTGTTTGTGTTGTGTGCGCAGCAGCCAAGGGTATTTAAATATGGGGACAATGAAATGCGTCTAGCTGGGACAGTTAGGTCTTTATCAGTCTAACATTATATATAAAGTTTAACCAGCATCCACTAGTAGAGGGTTTAGCTAACACTACGTAGCCAGTCAGCCTGTTTCACAAGGTTGACGGAAGATGCTGTGCGCTTTTGTTGTGATTGCGTTGATCTGATTGTCTGCAGTCCGAAGACAGAACATTTGGTTAATAAAGCGCGTAATAGTTGGCTTTTATTATGGCCAGGTCACATCTGACCAGGCATCACTGCGTTTAGTCTGGTCTCTCTGGATGAGATGCCAACAGCAGTCACCTTGGTGGAGCAGAAAGTAACGTGACTGGTAGCAGGATGAGATCCACTCCACAAACCACATTTAGGGTTTAGGGTTAGGTTACAAAGTAAACAACAATATAAACCATAGCTCCAGTTTAGAGTTCAGTTTTGCTGCGCCCCTTTGCTTATGCAGTCCCCTTTGCATTCAGTCCAGCAGACTACATCTATGACTTTGCTCAAGGTGATGTTGATAGGGTCTGATGACTGTCTTGGCAAGCTGATGCAGGGAACACATTTCTTGCCTTCATTGTAATGTATTTGGCCAGAATGCTAAATATACCTATTGTTTTTTGTAAGGGTTGTTCTAATGTTGTAATGAAGTGACAATATGTTCTAATATTGTGTGTTTGTGTGGTTGTGTTTCAGAGCTGTGAGGTCATGGCAGCTGCCAGCGTGAGCAGACCTGGCGGTGCCCAAACCACTGAAAAGTCTCAGTTGATCTTGAAAGGTAATGATCCGTTTTTTGTCATCTCATTGACTAACAGGGATATACTGTCCCTGTTCAGACCTGGTATTAACATGTGTCCTAAGTGATCACTCAAGACGTATTGAGGACGCATCGAGTTGCGATCTTTCAGACCACATTTGGAGGTGATCTGGGCCACATATGGCCACATTATTTTAGCAGTGTGTAGTGAATTTGTCCTGGGCCACATTAAGGACCGCCTACTCAACCTACGTCCCGCTGGGATCTGTTGGGTCTCTTAGCTCCTCAGGTGAATAGACAGGCAAACTCGAGCGATTGTCGACTTCTGTGCTCTTCTGTATTCTGTCGGTACAACTGTATTTTATTAAAACATACCTTATCCATAGGCTACATATCTACAGACTGTCAGACTAGGCACAGGAAGTGCATTATTATCATACTGATGGTGATGTGTCGGTGTTTTTGTTCCACTTCTTTGCACGGAGCTGATACCCATCCACCCACTCACTTGCTCTCATCCCCGGGTCTCTGAAGCTCTGTACCCCGCTGTAGCCTGGCAAAGGCGGCGGTGCCGGCCTCATGGAGGTCCCTGGGGACCACCGGTACAATAACATTTTATTATAATGTTAATTTAATATTAATAAAATGTACCCAAATTCACAAATATGTAGGATATTACTACTAACATTCCTGTGCTATTACGTCACAACGTCTGCTGTATTAGCCATGTGTTTACTAAGTGTTTGTTTGCATATAGAGCGGGGAAGTGAGATTGGCTCACAAGTGGTCACTGGAGACGCATGTGGAGACGCATTCTAATGCCAGGTGTGAACAGACGTACTTAAAGCTGTCCACTTGTGTTTGGATCACTCATGACGCATGTTAGTGCCAGGTCTGAATAGGACAACTGATTGAAATAGCATCATGGCATGTCATTCCAAATTGAAGACAAAGCAGGAGAATTTCCCATAATTCAGTGTTGTACCAAAAACGTGTGTGTGTTTTATCTCAGAAAGGATCTCTAATTGAGTAAAAACAGTTTTTATTAATTGCCTCTTTTTCATTCATGTCTTCAGCCATGGTGGCTCTGCATATCAGGCAGCATGATGTGTCCTGCCCTGTCCTGTCCATCATAACATGAAATATCCTCTCTGTATGGTGCACCATCTTATGAAACCTTTTTCTCTATATTTGCTAATTCCTTTTTGAAAATAATGGGTCAACCTGACACCCCACAGACTATATTCCTCTTGTCAGTTTTGCACTCATTACTTATAGTCCGATGGCAATCTTTGTGACCTCTCTCCCATTGTTTACAAAGCTAACCCGCTGTTCAGACAGGATGTGCAGCAGCTTCACAGCATTTATAAAATGGGAAAGCTATTAGGACAAATCAGATCGTGTCAGATAAATGTTCATTTGTGTATGTCGAATTTAGACTGTTGATTAATCTTGTGTGACTTAAAGCAACCACTGTGTTGTGTTGTAAACGCCACCTATCTCAATGTTTATTACAGTACAGTAAAGTTTTGTCTGATTGTCATTCGGTTACTGGAAGCCTTGATGATTTGAGTTTGATGAACTGCTGCTTATTTAGTGTTTACATAAACCAGTACTAGCCCAAATAAGTCACCACTGTGAACTGACTATGTGCAAAGGAACACTGGCAAAGATGTAAATGGTTAATGGACTTGCTTTTATAAAGCGCCTTTCTAATCTACCGACCACTCTAAGCGCTTATTCACTACATGCAAAATAAAACATTCACAAAAAACATTCATACACTGATGGCAGAGGCTGCCATGCAAGTTGCCACCTGCTCCTCAAATTCTAATCTATGGATCTACTAATCTACAGCACTGCAAGTTGATATGGCGAACTTGTTTGTAAACAGTTGCTTATTTACACATCCAACAGTTACGGAGTAAACTTATCATACATTTAGAGTCATTTTTCTGGCCTCCCGGCGAATATAAGTCAAATATTTCAACGCATTCTCATCCCAATTCGTCACATACTGACACTTTGTCAGACCACTTGGTGTAATTTTTCAGTCGCAGCAAAGCTTAATGTTGTGAATTAAACAAAAACACGTGCTTAGGTTCAGGCAATAAAACCACTATAGTTAGGTTTAGGAAATATTGTTGGGCTTAAAACAACTACGTTTATACAGTGAAAATGACACTTAACATTGTGAACACGGTACATGAATGAACAGCTGATTGTAACATGACGCACGTGACACAAACAGCGGTCTCCTGGATGAAAGCCTTGTGTTTGTTGGCTCAGTTTTAGAGCTAGAGTGAAGGTGCTGATATCATGTGAAACCTAAGGAATCCATTGGTATGAACAAGGAAGGAGGCAAAAAAACGCTCTGAAGTTGAGCTAAATTTTGGCGAGGGAAAACTGGCATGGTGATTTTCAAAGGGGTCTCTTGACCTCTGACCTTCAGATATGTAAATGAAAATGGGTTTTATGAGTACCCATAAGTCTCCCCTTTACAGACATGCCCACTTTATGATAATTACATGCAGTTTGGGGCCAAAACATGCAGGGTTTTTTTGCATGCAGTGTGTGTATGTGTTATTTTCGCCTTTTCTAAAAATGGTTTCTGCATACTGAGGTCCCTAAACAGTCTTGAATTACATAAATTGGGTATCACTGTAAAGCTGAGGCTCTTCCAATCCAATCAGCCCAACTGTATTCATGTGTGATGATGTTAGTCCACATAGTAGCCATTTCATTGTAGTGAGAGCCTTTTTTTAAAACTTAACCTCACTGTATAAGATGACCTGTGGTGACCTCTAGGATAATCACAGCCTCATGAACTAGAGACCTAGAGCATTCAGAGGATGGATGGCTTTACTAGCTAGATTGACAATAAGGAGGTTTCTGAGCAGTTTACTCAACAGAAGTGCTTGTTATCCACTTGCCGAAAAATGCAATTCTTGCAGAAATCTCCAAATGTCAAAAGTTTTAGATCCCAAATCACAGCATGGCTTTTTCTATGGTGTTCCTCAAGGTCTTGGTGTCTTAATATGGTATTTTGGAGGGATTATTGATCAGTTTATATCAATTCTCCAGTGGTAAAAAATGGTCAACACCAAATCTGTGTAACAAATGGTATCAACCCCAAAAATTGCTGTAACAACTTATGAGACATGAGAGAGCATGGGGATGATCATCATATCCTTTAATCACAATGTTCTTAGCCCTTGTACACTTTCACAATATATTTAGAATATAACATTATTATTTGTTTTTAATTTCTGATTTATGACTAGAACAACTTGACACACAGTGCTGAGCTGCATCTCAAATTAATCTTCAGGTTCTCAGCTTTCAGAAGATGTACACCACTTCTATGTGACATCTACTGTTGACCTGCTATCTCCCCCTAAAGACCCCCTGCACCCCCCTAAAAAAGACAAAAATCGGTCTATGGTAAAGAAGGGTGGAGTGGAAAAGGTTAATGGTGTAATATCACTCAAGTTAATGTAAGTCTTAGCATGAAGCACTAGAGTTGCATTGATGTTTTTTGTGCCTGTGTCTCCCCAAAGCCTTGTTTTCATATAAATAGGCCAAAAAAAGTGACCAGTGTCTTCTCACCAGTCTTATTTCACTGAATAATAGTTCAGTCACAACCCCTCAGTGTCATTCACTGTCCATTATTTAAGCTCTGACGCTATTGACACTGCTCTCCACCGCTGTTTACCTGATCTCGAAACCCTCCCACCTCCTCCTGCTATGTTGAAACCTACTTTTGATACTTCCATTTCTGACACTCTTCCACCTCTCACTTCTCACTTCCGTCTCCTCTTCAGAGATCGGCTAATGTGTTGTCTGTGATAGGAAGGGGGGGTACAAACAGAATCCTATCTCTCTGTCATCATTAATTCATCCAACCACTCATCCTGATCTGACGCACCCTGAGATACGGTGCCAGGCTGTGTGTTCTTCAGTTTTGCAATCCAGAAGTGATACGGGACGAACAAATCGGCTCTCATATGACTGACACATGCTGTAACAAGATTCTCAGCAGGCCTGCAAGAATTCCGAGCTACTAAGCCTGTCTAAGCCAAGCTGTAGGCTTTTATCAGAGTTGCAGAGCTTCCAATAGTGCTGTGATTTAGTGAAATATCACGAAATGTAGAGAGGTGTATTCAGAAAGGGTCAGCGAGTGCAATTCTCTGTAAGACGTCAGCAAATATCAGGAATTTTTTATTTTACACGGGTATAACACAGCAGTTTCATGCATTCATTTCATTAGGTTGTTACAGTTCTACTGGTGAGAACACTGAATAACAACATAAAACCCCCTTAAAGCAATAGTGTTTTTAAGGCTGCAGAAGCACTTTGATGTAGGTAATAAAAGGTCCTTGATAAGTCTTGAAACGTTCCACCAGGCCTGCAGGGCGAATGCTTCCCTCCAGTGTCCACACACTGGTTTCTTGGCTGGTATTTCTTTTTTTTAACATTGTGGCCTCATCGTGAGCATTTAATTATTTTCCTAGACCCCAGTCTCGTGAAAATGAATGGAAGTTGTACCACAGATGTTTCTTTCTTTCTTCCACTAGAGGGCAATGCTTATATTTGTCTGTTTGCTTGCCTTACCACCAACACACAAGTTGCGTCCCAAATCCATACAAACATATTAATTATAAGTAGGTTATGAGTATTTAGTGTGTTCACATAGGCGATAAGTGATAAGATGAAATATACTTTAAAACAGTATGCATAAAAAAAAAAACTGTCGATGGACACTATTTTCCCACAAGGCAATGTACAAAGGAAATGGACACACAGCTGGAAAAATTAAAGCTAATTGTGAATGGTTTAAACAGTTCCAGAAACACATCAGAAAGCTAAAAATAATGCTTACATTCTTTGGAAAAAGATGTCTCTTTGTTTCGTTTAATTGGCATTTTAAAGTTGCAAGGCATGGAGACTCTTTCCATAATGGCAGACACTTATAGCAACAATCAGAGCCTGTCATGGCAAAAACAAGCACTTTTAGTGGACGTAAATGACGGTGCCAGCTTGCCCCAATAGCACCATATTGCAGCCTGTGAGCAGCTGCCGTCTAAAGCGCTCTCCCTCAATACTTTTACTTAAAATTGTTGTTGCTATCTAGCCAGTTAGACACAAAAACATGGCAAAAAAGGGTTGAAAAATACCAAAGTTACCCTTTAATTACTGGAGTAATATGCTTATCTTTGTGTGCACATGAGAGGACGCTGGCTGCTGTGTGTTGGATGAGCCGGTTTGTGTTTCCTCTGTTAGATACTCAAATTAAAGGCCTTCTGTTTGCAGATGACGTAATTGGGGGGCCCAATCTCACTGG
Organism: Sebastes umbrosus; assembly: GCF_015220745.1. NCBI lineage: Eukaryota > Metazoa > Chordata > Actinopteri > Perciformes > Sebastidae > Sebastes > Sebastes umbrosus. Next base: position 33,198,191 of record NC_051272.1, on the reverse strand, counting down.
TTGTTACAGCGGTGGACAGTGTATTATTTAAAAGAAATTGTGGATGAGGTGTTGTTGATATGAAAGCTACAGCTTTGACCTGTAACACACACATGAAATAGAAACACATTTCCTTATTGTGGTTGGACTGCGGCCACAGTCACACAGTGTGTATCGTAGTCTGTTCAGTTCTACTCTCTTCCATGTGACACTCTGGTTCATCTATTGGAAAGGACAAAAACAGTTTTACAAAAAGAACACATTTTTCCAATTCTAATATATTCCTTTCTAACTGTTTTCCTTAATCTGTTTGTGTGTGTGTGTGTGTGTGCTCTCAGTGGTTTCAGCGAAGCCCCAGTCTCCCAAGCTGCCAACCCGTCACTCTCGACTCAACTCCTTTGTTGAAGTGACTGCCGACGGCCTGACCAGTGAAACCAAAAAGACAGGCAAACGCAGTGGACACCTCGAGCTGCAGTGGAATGAAGACCTCACCCTGTGAGAACACCATTACCATTACCACACACACACACACACACACACACACACACACACACACACACACAGTTTTATACAGTCCTGTATTTTTATGCCTCTGCGACTGCATAAGGCTGCATATCTTTCACTATAAACCTCCCCGATGCTGTAGTTGTGTTTTTTGCCCTGTCTGAATCTGCATGTAGAGGCTGTTAAAATGCTGCGGGGAGAAGGAGAAGGAGAGAAGGAGAAGTATTGCCGCTAGCATAAACCACACGTGTTGCACAGTGCTTACACACAGTCACCGTTTTATCCGTCATTTTCATACGTAATGCTCCCATACAGCAGAGCCAAACGATGCTGGTGGATCCTCTAACTGTACTTTAACGTGTCTACTCGCCATTTCCTAAACTGACTGACAGCCGCACTTCATCCGTGCCAATTGAGAAGGGGGCTGGGTCACGCTTCATCAAAACATGCGCAGTAAAATCTGCTGTGCACTCGCCGAAATTGAGCCAATAGCAACGCACGACCGCAGCTTCAGTTACACTGCACACGTGTTAAACCCCGTACCTCAAGACCCATGTCCGCCCGTGTCCCAGCCTCCTTCAATAGACCTTGATTTCTACAAAAAATTTCAAATGAACCAAACAATTCATACACGACCTGAACCGTGACTAGCGAACCGAACGGATCAGACTTTTTACCTGAACCGTTCCATCCCTAGTACCAACCATGTCATACTAGCTTGTTGCAAAGGCTAAATAACGCTCCACAGTTATGCATCCCTTGACCTCTGACCTCCAGATATGTGAATGTAAATGGGTTCTATGGGTTCCCACGAGTTTCCCCTTTACAGACATGCCCAATTTATGATAATCACATGTAGTTTGGGGCAAGTCATAGTCAAGTCAGCACACTGACACACTGACAGCTGTTGTTGCCTGTTGGGCTGCAGTTTGCCATGTTATGATTTGAGCATATTTTTTATGCTAAATGCAGTACCTGTGAGGGTTTCTGGACAATATTTGTCATTGTTTTGTGTTGTTAATTGATTTCCTGTAATAAATATATACATACATTTGCATAAAGCAGCATATTTGCCCACTCCCATGTTGATAAGAGTATTGAATACTTGACAAATCTCCTTTTAAAGGTACAATTTGAACAGATAAAAAATGTGTGATTAATTTGCAATCATGCGATTAATCGCGATCAAATATTTTAATCGATTGCCAGCCCTACATAGAACATAAGAAACCGTTGCCTTCACCCCACTCTGTTGTTAGGTGTGTACTGATACAGGCAATGAAGAAAAGAGTTCCAAATATCAGAATATTCCACTCAAGTAGAAGTGCTGTACCTTGGAAGTGGTTCAGCTGTAAGAATTGCAGTTTATCAAAAAGTGAAACTCGGCTCTCTTAAAGCTTTTCCTGAGGTAATGCAGTATTTGTTGTATTTTTGATGATGTGTGTTCGTGTAGTAACAGGCTTCAGTAGATAATATGTGCGTGTTCATGTTGCCTTGTGTTTCACAGTAATGTGACACCTCAGAGTCGTCTGGATCTGAAGCTGTGGAGCTGCCACACCCTGAGGAAGGAGCTACTGGGCAGCGCCACCATAGACCTGCTGGACACACTCCGCACACACGATGGCAAGAGTAAGTTCACACACACACACAGAAAAAAAAATTAAATAACAAATGGGAACGAGAAAATTAAAGAAGTATGAATTTACAGCATGTATTCAGGAACCTTCTCCTCTCCAAATATGACTTAAAGGGGACATATCATGCTCATTTCCAGGTTCATACTTGTATACTTGGTTTCTACTAGAACATGTTTACTTGCTTTAATGTTCAAAAAATGGTAATAACGCTATGCTGAAGAGTTGCTGTGTAGTTGGTTGCACCAACAATAAATCCCAAAACGCTGATCTCCGATTTGCTCCCCTGTCATGTACTAAAAATGATATAATTTATAATAGCTTTATGGCTTCAAGCCATAGACCAGACCAGCATCGCGTCATCGCCGAGGCTGCACTCCCTTTTGGGGGAAAGAAACTTGCGTCACATTAAACAGGAAAATGCTGAAAAGCTGTTGTATAGTGATTAACCGAGGCTTTCACACTGAGATTTGAGGCACATACGATACGTGAATATTCACTGTCAGTGTGGTAAATCGCTAAATGTTGCTGGTGACAGTGACTAGCATGGCTAGCTAACGTTAGCTTGAGTGAGAGGCTGCTGCAGTAATACAGTCATACATTAACGTTATAGAAGCGCCAGACTGTCGTCTCCAACTAAATCTATAGATCAAACAGTTGTCTGTTAACACGTTGGTTATTTACAGACAACACTTAACCTAATGGGATTCAATTAAACATGTAGAGATGTCTGGATCAGCAATATCCGGCTACTGTGTTGGACGGGGGAAGACTGAAGGGACATGACGGCGATCAACCTTCATTTATTAAGGTATCGCGAACGCTCAGGTTCAGGCAAGGTCACAAATATTTATTAGACATGTGTATAAAACAAACGTTTGTATAACAAGAGATTAATGCATACGATCTTGTCAAAATTACAATCCAAACAATGTGCATTGAAGTTGAGTAGGCGGTCCTTAATGTGGCCCAGGACTCATTCACTACACATCGCTAAAAGAACGTGGCCATATGTGGCCCAGACCACCTCTGAATGTGGTCTGAGTGATCAGATCTCAATGCCTCTAAAATGCGTTCACACCTGTACTTAGAGCTGTCCACTTGTGATCCGATCACTGAGGACGCATGTTAATACCAGGTCTGAACAGGGCCAGATACCTCTTCTGTTACAAATGTCTCAGCAGGGTGGCCCTCCACTGTTTTCACTGTGGAAGATCATTCTCTGTGGGTTCACACCGTTTTCTCATTTTAGAGCAATAATAGAGGATGTCCAATTTCCTCGCTTCCATCTCTACTCACCGTCTCCCCTCCCTCCAACTCAACCTTTCTTCCTTTCCCCACCACCTTTGTCCTTTACCTTCTTAACCACTCGTCCTCTCTCTCTCTCTCTCTCTCTTTCTCTCTCTCTCTGTCTGTCGTTCTTCCTCCCTCCTCTAGTGGAGAACGTCCAGCTGAGTCTGGTGCTGCAGACGGAGAACAAAGGCTCGGTTGTAGCAGGAGGCGAGCTCAACGTCTGTCTGGACGGCATGGTTGTTGATCTGGGCACGCTGCCCAATGGCAGCACGGCAGCAGACAGTAAGTCCCGCCTTTATCACACACACACACACACACACACACACACACACACAAACACACACACACACACACGGAGGTGAAGGTATATGACACAAAAATGCACAGAGAAGCACCTAGAGAGGCAATCACACTGAGGCCATGTGCACATATCACTGCTGTCGTGTGAAAATCTCCAGAGTGACAAGAACTCCTTTTAAAGAAGTGATAAAAAATAAAATGATCTTTGTGGGGAGTTGAGGAAGAGGATACAGCGCTGAAAATAAGACACCCCCCATTTCAACATAAAAACACGTAATTCAAGGTTTTCACTCGTCAGCGAAGATGCACACACTGTTTTCCTACTGAAATCCAGACAGCTTATTAGTACAGAATACACCACAATATTAAACCATTTCTTCTCCTCTCACTCTTTCCCTTCCTGTCTCTCTTAAATGTTCGTTAATATTGCCAACAACGCGTGCACATGCGTACACATGCATTTGTTTGTACAGTAGGATATTTGTGTGTCTCCACCCTGGTGATGAGTGGAAAAAGCCTGACGCTTCAGATTGTGTAAATGACAACTTTCCAAAGTCTACCCACATGGTGTTTGTGCCCATACACAAAAATTGTTATGGTGACATTAGTGTGATGACAGAGTTGTACAATTGTACAACAGAATATTATTATTTGATCTCTTACAACTGTTTATAATGTTATATTGAAGTAAACTAATGAGAATAGATGAGGTTGATATACTTAATTAAAAATCTGATCAGACCCAAACAATGCTCATCAATGCACATTATGTTCTTTAAAGCTGCAGTGGGTAGAAATGGAGCAAATATGATTTTTTAAAAAAAAGTTATTTTTATAAACGGTCACTATATCCTGACAGTAGTGCATGAGACAGGTAATCTGAAAAAAATCAGGTTCCTCTGGTGTCCTCCGGTGCTCCTAATGGCATCTGCAAGATTTCACAGACCGGAAGAAAACAACCAATCAGAGCTGATCTGGAGTCTGCCGTCCAACTGCTGTCTATGAGAGCCGACTGATCAAATATGAATCAATATTTTGTTACTGTAATGCCTATTTCTCTCCTCAAATGTTTTCAGAAACATCTTTTTTTTTTTTTTAACCATTAACCGACCCTTGTTAATTAACCGTTAACCCGACAAGATTAGTGCGTCGCATGCAGCGGTGCTATTTTTAGCCGCCGAGCTTCAACGATAAGCCAATGCACAAACGGGTTAAATCCATCATTTATCACCAGCTGCAGTGTATGAGCACAATACACAACTGAGTCCCCAGTTCACTCGACCGGGAGAGTTAGCAGCCACGATGCTGCGTGTCTTGTATGAAGCGTCTCGAGATAACTTCTGTTATGATTTGACGCTATATAAAAATAAATTGAATTGAATTGAATGTTTAATCTTTGCTGTTTTCAGTGTTGCATATTGGCCTTTTCTCGACTGTCGTGTGATTTATTACTGTTGTGTTTGTCATTCAACTTTGCAAACTGCTTTCACCTGCTTTAATTGTAAAATAGGAAAGTGGAATAGTGTAAGATAGTAAGATAACAGTCCTCAAGTATTTGCATTCAATTCAACCTGTTTGCCTGTAGTTATCGGATCTTTAGCTTCAGTCTCTGCTGCATTATGTCAAAACTGACAACAATAGAACCCAGTTTGCATAATGGTAGGCTTATAGCCTATATGCGTACTTATTTATTCTAGCAAAGCCTGGGTGTTAGTGTAGAGTTTAGACTTTGTTTAAATAGTGTGTCAAAGAATAACATGTCAAGAATATTGTTAAACTGAAAGTGCAAAATATTGACTATTGCTACCATGTCAGCCTTCATCAACCTGTATTCATTGAACTTTAACACTGATATTAGAGAACACCTCATCTCCATGTGCATGTGTTACTATTCCCAAACCAATATAAAATCATTTCATAGTCCTTAGAGGAAGGATTTCAAACCCTCCAGACTTATTGACTCTAGGTCAACAGTATTTTCCGCCTCCAGGCACTACGCTAACATTTTACTTTCCTTTATGGTTTGGAAGCAAAGACTAGGTGTCTTTTTAACAGATACACAGGACTGCTCTTAAAACCAGAGCCAGGTCCATGCATCCTCTCTCTCTCTCTCTCTCTCTCTCTCTCTCTCTCTCTCTCTCTCTCTCTCTCTCTGTCTCTCACACACACACACATACACACGCACGCACACATAGGCTTTTCATAGAGTGCCACACAGAGCCCACAGTGTATTCTGCTGAATGAACACAGGGCCAGCATTAAGGGCCAAGGCCTGCCACAGCATGGGCTGCATAAATGTGTCTCTTTGTGACCGTTTAGATGTGGAGAGGTTAAGAGGAGGTGTATTATGCATGTTTGTGTGTGTGTGTGCATGCTGTTGTACCACAAGGACAGCAAGATCAGAACATTTCTGTAAAGAGGGGATGTTTTGCAACTCCTCACCGATGAAGAAGGCTAGGGTTTATGATTAGATTTAAATTAGGATAATATGAGTTTTTAATGGATGTGCCTGTGTAGGATGAGCAGTATGTAGGATTTGGCGGTATCTAGTGGTGAGGTTGCAGATTGCAACCACCTGGAGCCTCTGTCGGCTGTCAGTGTTGCAGACTTTAGTGACTTTTGGAACTAGTGCTGCTGGCTGCTTTCACTGGAAAAGAATTGGCAACACTGGGCTGGGTTTTTCAGTTGGATAATTTTTTTAATCTAACGCACTCTTGCTGGTTTCTTAAGATCACCAACCCTAACTTTAAAGTGGGGCTAGGCTAGTATATTTTTGGCATCATTGGGCAAAAAATCCATAATAACCTTTCAGCATATTGTAATTCAAGTGTTCTGAGAGAAAACTAGACTTCTGCACCTCCTCATGGCTCTGTTTTCAGGCTTTAAAAAAATCTAGCACGTGACGGGAGACTTTGGCCAATCACAGGTCATCTCAGAGGGAGAGAGCGTTCCTATTGGCTGTGCTCCGGCTGGTGGGCGGTGCTTGGTATTTCCTCAACAGATCTCAACATGGCTGCCGTGTCACAAATTTTCGAATTTTACAGCTAAACAGTACACTACAAGATGTTTCTGAAAATATTTGAGGAGAGAAATAGGCATTACAGTAACAGAATATTGTTTCATATTTGATCAGCGCTGCCTAGTTTGACCGTTTGATCGGAGTTCACGAGTGATTGACTCGTGGCTTTCGTAGACGGCAGATGGACGGCAGACTCCAGATCAGCTCTGACTGCTTGTTTTCCTCCGGTCTGTGAAATCCCGCAGATGCCGTTAGGAGCACCGGAGGACACAGAGGCACATGATTTTTTTTAGATTACCTGTCTCATGCACTACTATCAGGATATAGTGACCGTTTTATAAAAATAACTTTTAATAATCATATTTGCTGTGTATTGTGTATTTCTTGAAATGTGGAACTATTCCTTTAAAAGTACATTAAGGAAGTCTGGTACATAAGAGAATGAACATAGTAAATGGGATGACATCACAATGCAGTTCAACAAATGTTGTGCAGGTCAAAGGTTAAAATACAATGAATGTGAGAGCCCCACCTACCTCCCATTTTTTTTTACACGGCCTGTTATTTGTAGTTCCCTCAAGACTCTGTTGACGCACACACACACACACACACAATCACAGACACACATAATCACAGACATCGGGTGTGCTTTTGTCTAATTTGTTTCTGAGAATTGCGTAATTTAGCCTCATTGCTTGCAACTCAGTAATACAATCGCCTCCTGTGATCCCGAAACGGTGTGCATGGTAGCGGGGAGGGGGGGTTTCCTCTCCTGGCTTGCAGGGGCAGGGATGACAGAGGTTGTATGTGTGTGTGTATGTGTGTATACGTGTGTGTTTTGGGGGGAGGAGAGGTTAGTGAACAGAGGGCTGAAGTGTGCCCTCATAACCAGGGTTTTAAGTTGAGGCACTTCTCTTTGTATGTGTGTGTGTTTTATGGTCTCACGAGTGCAGATACAGGCGTGTGCTTTTGAGCTTGTGTGTTCGTTGTGCGTTCGTGGGTGTGCATGTACATGTGTTTTGCATTCTGCAGTGTGTGTGTGCAGGCATATGTGGGCTGCCTGAATATATAAAGTGTATAAAGGTGGAAGTGTGTTGCCTTCTGGTGGTGTTGAGGAGCTCTGTGTTCTCGCTCTGAACGCACCTCTGTTAGTTTGGAAGTTTTACTCATTTCCCCTGGCAGCTTTTCTGACACGTGCACGCACGCACACACACACACACACACACACACACACACACACACACACACTCACTCGTACATAGCGGGCTTCATAAACAAACCCTTGTATTGAAAGATGGGAGGAAACAGAAGCCAGAGCAGAACGATTTCAACTCTGGGAATATTGGGACACTTTGGAAATGTTAGATGCGCACACACACACACACACACACACACAGACACACACTCCATGTATACACAACTTCCGATCCCACAGAAGCAGTGGCCACATGTACACAGCAGCACAGACACATTCAGTCACTGGTCTATCTGCGTGGATAGTCTAACACTCATCATTGTGAACTCATCATGCTAGACTTTGTACATTAAAGCCACAGTTGGTAACTTCAATGGGGCGGTTGTGGCTCAGAGGGTAGAGCAGCGCCCACCAATCGGAAGGTCGGTGGTTTGATTCCTGGCTCTTGCGGTCCAAATGTCGATGTGTCCTTGAGCAAGGCTTAACCCCTTCGGTGTGTGAATGAGTATTTAGATTAGATCCTGATGGGCAGGTTGGCACCTTGCATGGCAGCCTCTGCCATCAGTGTATGAATGTGTGTGTGAATGGATGAATGCTGACATGTAGTGTAAAGCGCTTTGAGTGGACGGAAGACTAGAAAAGCGCTATATAAATGCAAGCCCATTTACCATTTAATAAAAATAACTTTTTGTAATATTTGCTCAAACTGTTCAGTAGCACATGAGACCCATAATCTGTGAAAAAGTCAGGTTCCTTTGTGTCCTCTTGGTGCTCCTAACGACATTTGCAAGATTCCACCATGCTCGAAGAAAAACAACCAATGAGAGCAGATTAGTCTCTAACGCAGTCATTCACTGCTCGTGAATTCTGATCAAACTGTCAAGCTAGGCAGCGAGATATGAATCAATATTCTGTTACTGTAATGCCTATTTCTGGCCTCAGATGTTTTCAGAAACATCTTGTAGTGTAGTGTTTAGCTGTAAAATTAGAAAGTTTGTGACCTGGCTGCCATGTTGAAAACAGTTGAGGAAATTCCAAGCACCGCCCAGCAGCCGGAGCACAGCCAATAGGAACGCTCTCTCTGAAATGACCTGTGATTGGCCAAAGTCTCCCATCATGGTCTAGATATTCTAAAGCCTGAAAACAAATAACAATATGCTGAAAGGTTATTAGGGAATATTTGCTCAATGATTCCAAAAACGTTCTGCCTACTGAAGCTTTAATTGATTCATCTAAATAGAAAAATATCAACAGATTCTTAGATGGTGAAAATCTTCATCTCCCCCCCTCGGAGAACTGTGGTTACACAAGTAACCTAAAGCTTCCACAGCAGCTGCTGAACTGAAATGTGCCCACTGACTGTTTTCTTTAGTGTAGTTTATTTGCTGAGATTTTTTTATGCCTTAAGGTAGTCCCTCCTATTTTACACACATACATACACACACTCACTTGTACATGCACACAGACACACACACACATACACACACACACACACCAGACCAGTAATTAGACCTGTGTCATTAAGAGGGAGGGGTGATGAACTCAGTGAGCAGGCTATGACACAATAGTTTCTCCTCAAGACCACTGTTTATTTTTCTGTATGTCCATCGGCTCTGCTCACAAGAAACCCTTTCATTGCTACAAAACAGACTCTGTGTGTGTGTTGTGTGGGTGTTGTGTGGGTGTGTGTGTGTGGGTGTATGAGATTACCTGTTTGCTTTACTTAAGATAGCAGAATATATATGTGTGTAAATATGGATACTGTTTGAGGCTGTCCTGCCTCCGGCGTGAGTGTCTTACACGTAGGAAGGTGCAGTGTTTGTGTGTGTAAAGGAGAAAGTGAGTGTTAATGAAAAGCATGTTATAGGCTTGTGGTTTTCAGTCACAGTTAGGACTGAGCATATAGTCACACATTCCCTCACACCACCAAGACCGCATGCCACTACACACACACACATAGACACACCAGTACAGACTACACAGTCCGTACAAGGATGAATGGTCTCTATTAAACCACCAACTGTACACATGGCCACATGTTTCAGGTCTATATGGATTTGATTATTCAGGAAAAGTGGCCCGAGCCTCACTATGAGAACTTTCTCATTTTCTACACCGCTCTGGAGAGGACCAATAAGGTTACTGGTCCTCTCCAGATACATACAGAGGTCTGTAATGTTCAAAGTGTGACAGTAATGTGATGATAGAATCTCTAGGGAGAGACTGGAACTAACGCTGGTGTTAGGGAAACTCATTTTGTTGCTGAGGGAGCTTTAGTGTTGAATTCTTTTAAAGTTTCAGCCAGTGTAGCAGCTGGAGACATCATTGTTAAAAACAAATTTAGAATCTACTGACGGGGTTTTTTTTGTTTTTTTTCTGGCAAAGTGTTTCAGAGTATGAAATACTAAATGCTAATTTCTCTCCTGACATTCCCTGTGTGGACAAAGCGTAACACATCTGAATCTAGAGTTGCATTGTGGGTAATGTAGGCACCTTAACTTTCCATTGTGAGTCCTACAATGTGATAGTAGTAATGCTAAATCAATGCAATACTCTTCTAAGATGTAATTTTTCCTTTTATTTCCTCAGCTTTTATGTATATTGTTTATCAGCTTGTTCCAACTCCTCATACTTCATCATATCTATTTGGAATTTCAAACCCAAGACTCCATGTTTTGTATCATATATACAGTAGATAGGGCTATATACATAGATGTGTTTAGCATTCTTTCCGGCACATTTCCCCAAAATTCCACCTGATATATTTGGGGTATTTGGAAACATTGGGATCTCCGTTACTCAAATTCAAATTCAATGGGGCTTTTTTGGCATTAAAATGTTTTAGGAACAATGCGGCCAAAGCATCAATATACAACAGTATAAAAGTACACAATAAACTGGCCAATGCATGTGACTAAATATATTAAACTTTTACTCAGTCCGTCTCTTTGCTCTCTTTCTCTCCCCCTCGATTGACAGCTCGTTGTTAATAGCTGGTCGTCCATGTCTTTACCATGAAGATGTTCTGTGCCTTTGCAGAGATACTGCAGTCAGACAGACCCAACCTGAGGAGGACACAGAGTGAGGAGACTCCCAGTGCAGCTGGACCTAATAGCAGGTCAACACACACACACACACACTCACACACACACACACACACAGACACACACAGACTCTCTAAGCACGGTTTGAAATTGAGATACAGCCCCCTTGATGCTGCAGATTGGATGTAATATGAGCGTAGAAAGACCAATGAATGAAAATGTGTTTCATTTCTAAATGTATTTAGTATTTTAGTATAGCCTCATATTGCCCACATTATTCTGGGTGAACATTAAATGATGTATACAAGTAGATGTGTACATAGATATTATTGGCTGAAAAGTGAAAGTATTTTGCTCCAAGAGCTGGAAATACCAGACAAGTCATCAGTTACAACTAAGCAGGCCTCTCAATTGGCTTGTCTTTTTACATGTGACTTTTGCTACACTTCTGCCGTGGCAGAGATCTACAAAAAAAACTGCAGATCCAGGCTCTTGGAGCAAAATACTTTGAGTTTTCAGCCAATGATAAATTAGGGGTGTCACGATTCGATTTGACTTTCGATTTAAGGTCACAATTGGATTTTCGATTTAAACACATTAGGCAGACACAATGTTAGACTAAGACTAGAGCCTTGATTTTTAAAGATCAACAGATCATTGGTTTTATGCCCTGACAACTACTGTCATTTACACTATCAAATTCTTATTTAAAAAGAGAGGCTACGTGGTATATATATGGGTATGTATTGTATGTGTGTTATTTGCAGATCCGTTCATCCAATCGACTTCACATTTGTCAGGTGTATTGCTGGAGACCCAAGAACATGCAGTTTCGAATTTGGTGCAATTTGGACACGCGACACGTTCAATATTAATAAACTTTGGGGAGCGGGGGGGGGCAGAGGGGGCCAGTGCCCCTGTAATATTAAGCCTGGACCCCCTTCTGGCCCTCCTAATTGTTTAGATTTTTCACCCCACATTTATCCTCTTTGATGGTGTCCGGGCCGGCCCCCCCCCCCCACTATTCTGCATGTCTGAGGTTGTGCGCGCTTACTTTTTTAACATAATGTGGCTGTGTGTCTGGCCTCTCCGGTAGAGCTTTCGCTGCTAGGCCACAGGTTTCCACCCGGCACTGCTCCTCCGCGCACACCGTCTGTGACCGCTCCGTCCTCCCCACAGCGATTACCTCATTAACGTTATGGTTCCCTTTATAGCATTTGGTTTAAATCTGAAATATTGCCAAATGGGCGCTTTCGCTTCAACAACAAATAGTCCACCATCGTCTCGTCTGTCAACTGTCTCTGGTCCCGTTAGTGTGAAATATGGCTCCTGCTACTCTGAGCTGAGACTGCGTACTTTGTAGCGTCCGTCGTCTGACTACGTATTGATAACACGGCGCTAATACACCAAAATGAACTAAATGGGTTTTATTTCTGTAAAAAGGCAAACAACGGGCAAGTAATGTAATCAGTGTGTGACCGACCACCGCGGCTAGTCTACTAGGCAGCCCACAAAAAACTGACTGGGTTGTGTTATTTCACAGTTTGTGGTTGGTAGGCTCTCCAGATATCCAAATGTATGTGTACAAGTTTTTCATATGTCCCCTTTAAACCATTGACAAACACAGACACACACATACTGAACACCAGCTTTTTAGTTCACTACACTGCTGATCTCTGCAGATGTTGTGGTATAATAATAAGAATAGCACTATAATAGACACGTATAACCTTTTGTTTTGTTTGCAAAGTGCTTATGTGAAAAACAGAAAACCCAAGGCATAATTGTAATCAAAATAAATGAAAGAAAGAAAAGAAAAGGATCGAGTGAAGGAAGCCTGTGCCAGTATGGTTGACTGAAGCACTTATGCAGAGTGCCAGCATGTTATTCCCCCCCTGAATGTGGTTTCAGACGCTGCTCTCACCGGCTAGAATGGTAGTGGGATAATAAATAGTGGTGCAGGCTGCATTTATTTCAAAGCTTTGCGGCCGGGACGCATGGGGTCGGATGGTATTTCCCTCTAAACATTGTAGGGGGGCATTAAGCGCAGTTCAGCCAAGAGTCCAGACCGCTGCTGTCATGGAGAAGCAGTCAACATCTCCATCCAGTTGTGTACGAGCAGACTGAAGAGGAGAGGTGATTTCTGTCGTCCCCCCCCCCCCATGACAAGGAGCTCGGTGCCCAGGCATAAACACATTCATAATGATATTTATACACACACCAAGTGTCAATGTCAAATGGTTGCTTCCTTCCTCTGCTGCTGTTTCTCCTTATTGTGGCGGATAAACACAGCGCAGCCCCTAATCCGGTTTGCTGTTGATGGCTGTCCAAGCTCTTCCTCAGCATTCCTTGGTCCTGGGGAGGGAAAAGCCAACATGTTTTTCTTTGTATAAAAGTTCTTGTCGGAAAAGCAAAGTTATATTTAGTGTTAGGAAAATATGAGGTCGTTCAGAGAACAAAAGTAGGCGACACCAACACCTCTGTGTGCTCTGGTTTTGCCCGTGTACACGCTGGTACGTGTGCCAGGTCTATTCCCCTGAGTCAGGAACAACAATAGTGCTAATCATAAGTTGTCAAAACAAATGCTGTGAGGTGATCCACAGGAGGGGCATACGAAAGACAGTCAAAGAACGAGTAGAGCACAACATACGCACTCATTCTTTCCCCATACAGTAAGTGAACAAATGTTGTTTCTTTGTCATCTCTTTCCTCTGTCTCATCACATCTCCCTCCCTCCCTCCCTTCCGCCTTTTCTCATCTCCTTTTCTTTCATTTTTTCTCTCTCTCTCTCTCTCTCTCTCTCTCTCTCTCTCTCTCTCTCTCTCTCTTTCTCTCTCTCTGTGTGCTTCTCTTTCTTTCTTTTCACAGAAGTAACAGGCACTCAGTGGGGGGTTCGCAGAACGGCTCCCCAGGGTGCACCAGAGGGGTCTCTCTGACTAACGGGGAGCTGAATGAGGAGCAGATCTCCGGGCCGGGCTCATCCGGTCGCCATCGTTCCTCCAAGAGTCATGTCAGCCCTGGAAGCAGCGCAGGTATGGGAAACAAATCTGCTAACCTTGTTATTGTTTTACACTGTGTGTTGACCTTAACGGGATTTATATATTTATGTTTGTAGAATAACTGATTTTGATGTTAAATGGGTAGATGCTGCTGATAGTAATTTACACAGATATTCTGTATCTTTAAAAGGTCAAAAAAAGACGTTCTGGCTGCCGCATAGTAAAAAAATAACCACATTATGTAGCGTCAGGGTCTACAATAGTTTTGCCTTAATGATTGCTTCACAAATAGCTGAATTCTCAGTACTTCTCAGTACTACTGCAGTACTCCTTCAAATTCTGTAATCAGAATCAGCTGAAGGTAAGGTCTTCCAGTCCGTTATGAATGTTCTATTATCTCTCTCTTCTCTTTTGCTCTTATGCACATCCACACAGACTGGCAGGCATACGCAACATATACACTGGAATGCAACCTACGCTAACACCAAATCAATTGCAATTGATTTTGACTTTTGTAATTGTCTTTCATTGCGTGTTAAAATGTGTTTGTGTCGTCTATAACATTGAGTTTTCCGTGAACTGCACACTACATGTACATATAGTTATATTAATGATCTTTTGTCTTGCAAAGAAGTGATGATAATAACAAAATTAATCAAATTAATTTTAGTCTGCAACATTTGCAAGTAACTAAAGTAAAACTGAAATTACTCCATTTGATCGATAATCACGTGACAGCCGGCTGAGAAGGCAGAACTATTGAGTTGATGAGCTTGAATTATTGATATGATATAAATGACAGTTTGAGCGGGTGATTCCGACTCGATCGGCTGGGTCATTTCACCAGAGACGACTCATCGTTTTGTTGGTCACATCGTCCACTGGTGATACAGGGAGGATTACAGAGTGATGTTTCTTTATCTGACAAACGAGCATGTTAACCAGACTACATCCAGAGGTTTCGTTCTGACCTTTTTGTCAAGTTACTTACGGAAACATTGATTAGCTACAGCTGAAATAATCTGCTGCCGGAAGGTTTTTGTTTTGTTGTTTTTTTTGTCAGCGTCAGATAAAAATGAGAAGCTGTTACCTTTGCTAATTAAAACGTATGAGGAGAGATGAAAGGTTTGATAAGAGATTTGTTTAGGTCAGAGCCCAGATAATTTGGGTATTTTGTTAAATGGGAATTGGATCCAAAACAAAGCTGCCCATTGGTTCTGACCTAATCCTAATTAAAAAGCATTAAGCCACATAGACAGTATCCACACAAACTATATTGTCTATATTTAATAAACTATAACACTGATTTTATCTGTGTGATTCGTAAGGGATAATGTACAGCAAGCAGCTGGTCATTGTTGTAAAATAAACCCCGACAGGGTGATGCAGGACCCCAACGCAAAGCGCCCTGAAGAGGTTTATTTCACAACAATGACCCGCTAACTGTACATTATCCTGCTTATTACACAGCTACTTACTGAAGAAATCAATAATTTGACACAAACACGGTTCTCCAGAGTCCGACATCAGAACTGCGTCCATAGCAACGGTCTGTTATACAAAGCAACAGACCGTAGAGCGCTGTGATTGACTGAATCGAGTATTCAACAAAGCCGTGTAATAATGCATACATATCCCATGTAAAGGAACAGGAACGTCATTTTTGCATCCATCTTTCCTCTCTCTCGTCCCTCTCCTCTCAGACAAAGTTGAGTTGACGTCTAACGGGCTGGAGAGTAGTCGTGGGGGCGTGGCCCGTCACACACCTCCTCCATCCTCCCCGTCGGGACGATCCCCAGCTGCCAGCAGCAGCAGCGGTAGCCCCTCTCCAGGTCAGGACGCCCTGGGTCCGGTCGCGCCGGCGGGGCCCACCCCCAACGCCACCGCCGGCACCGAGCAGGCCGGCAACAGCACCACAGAGCCCACTACAGACTCGCTCCCGGCAGGGTAAGAACGAGCGCATGCAAAGAGAAAGTGCATCACTACATCTCACAGTCAGACCACTAGTTGAAGCAGCACCAAGGACATATTTAGAGAGCTGGTGTTTCCTCTGGGCTCATGATATAAGTGCTCCTCTCTGTCACTGTTACCCAATGAGCAGGTAGTGTGGGACACTTCCTCTGCTCTCAAAATAATCACAATAATTGTGTATTGGGGAGATGTGTTGTTTGTTTTAATTACATTCATTATGAAATCTTGAAAAATAGGCGCTTTTAATATTTTCTTAAAGTGTGAATTGTAGAAGCAAATGTAATACTTGTCTCTTTCTCTGTGTGTAGCTGGGAGCAGAGGGTGTTGCCTCATGGCAGAGTGTACTATGTCGACCACAACACCAAAACAACAACCTGGGAGAGACCACTTCCACCAGGGTACGCCTCTTTTTATATGTGCTTTCTCTGTTGACGCATTGATTGTTTGACACACATTAGGGTCAGACAAGGTTAGGCTCGTCTGGCATAGCCAGACTTATCTCCACAGCGCTGTGTCAGCGCTAAAGAAATGTCTGGCTGCACCCATTATCATTCTGGTATTCTGGTGGAGGAAAAGCTGGCATGGCCATTTTCAAAGGGTTCCCTTGACCTCTGACCTCAATATATGTGAATAGAAATGGGTTAAATATGGGTACCCACGAGTCTCCCCTTTACAGACATGCCCACTTTATGATAATCACATGCAGTTTTGGGAAAAAAACAAGTAGTTTTTTGTATGCGGTGTAAATGTGTTATTTTCACCTATTCTAAAATGATGTATTGGAATATTTCTGCATACTGGGGTCCCTAAACAGTCTTGAATTACATAAATTGGGTATCACTGTAAAGGTGAGACTCTTGTGAATCCAATGAGCCCAACTGTATTCATGTGTGATGATGTTAGTCCCCATAGTGACTTTTTTTAGTCAGATTTTATACATATGGTACAAATGGTGTGTCTTTATGCTATAAGAGTTTTACTAAAATCATATTTGAAAAAAGTATTGCAATGTATCACCTTGCTTCCAGTATCGCAATATATTGAATCGTTACCCCGGTGTCATGATACATATCGTATCGCCAGATTCTTGTCAATACACAGCCCTCCCTAGTGGTTCACATTATTGGACATGTGCAGATAAAGTAGAGAAATGTGTCCAGAGGAATGTTCATGTTCAGCTCCAGTTTGGTCAGCTGCCAGACCAAGCCTTGTTTCTTGTTTGTTTGTTTTAAGAATGTACATTCTCAGTTATAACTACATACATTGCAATTGGCCCTAAATCACCCAGTTTGAATTTAGTGTTTGTGCTAAGACATCATAATGAGAACACAGTTTTTCTCCCTCTCAATGTGGACAGCATTACGAGAGCAGTGTACCCGTGCCAGAGTCCAGCCCTTTTATGACTTTTTTACTTGCACCCATTATTTATTGATTTTCACAGAGTGTGCGACTCGGTGACAGAGGGAAAGAGAGGCTGTTTTTAGGAAAAGGTCACCCCCCCCTTCTCCCCAAACCTACCCCCCCATCTCAGTTTTTCCATACAAGGAACGAGAGCGCGGGGGCCCAGAGAACAAAAGTCCTTTCTTAGAGCCACATGTACTTCCATCCACCACTGTGTTGGCTGCAGGCCGCCGTGGCCCTTCAGAGGATCAATTAGCAAGCTAATGCCGGGCTAGTGCTCCAGATGTACACACCAGGAACTGTTTAGAGGCTGGGGGGAGTTAGGCAATCGAGGTTTGGAAGCTGAAATAATGAAAGCCATCCGAAGTCGGACTGAGGAGATCTTCTGAGTCACGCTGCTCTTCATCCGATCTACTGTAGAGTTTGTAACTGGTGATGCATCACAAAGTTCTGTCGGGTACTGTAAGTCGCAGGACGTCATAACACACTTTCTTTCAGTCTAGCAGTAGAAGGGCCTCTGAAATTCAAACTGATGCCGTGTTTGCATTAAGCCGTACTTGTCAGCATTGCATGATGTCTGTCAACCACAATGTTACGATTCCTTTTTGTGATTTTTGACAGTGTTATTTAGACAACGTTAAACAACAGAACCTAGACTGTGAAGCAACATTTTGTGTTTATATTAAATCTTGCATTTTAAAACAAACATCACATGGTTACATTTTGACTCAACAATTTATTTTTAAATGGTTAGAGTTAATGAGAAATCGCAGCATAGAATGGCAACAGCTGTACCTAGCCTACATGTAGCAGCCGTAAGCTCTTTCTTATGTATAACTTAATCAAAGCTGTGAGCAATATTGTATCAATCAGGACTGCAGTGTCTCTCATTCAGTCCGGTTGCTGGTGACTTTCTAGTGGTGGCAGAGTGCGTTAATGTAGCTGTGTGTTCCTGTGCGACAAGAATGTTTTTGTGTTTGATCCTGACCCTGAGATGCTTAACAAACCCCAGTTTTGCTAGGGCTATCATCATGAGCCAGCTCAGGCTCCAACCACCAAAGGGCATCAAGGGATGTTCTCAGAGACTTTGGTTTAATTTCTGCCTGTCCCGTATCCCGGCAACCTCCTGAGAATATACTTTGTGTCCTGAAATAGTGTGTGTCTGATTTAAGATGCACTTTCATCAGTAAAGTGGGTAAAAGCGATATGCCATCGCAGACGGAGACAACAGACGGCAAGAAAAAAGCAGCACAAAGAGTTTCCTAAAAGTGTTGAGAACATTTTCTTTGCAAAATAAAGTTTAACGGAAACACTAGCAATACGTCTGCGATACCAAACTTACAATAATCAGAATGGAGAGTAAAACATACTTCAAAAATGGCACAAAAACTGTCAAAAAGCACAATCAATCATTCACTGCGGTACACTACAAAGTATTTTCATTTTGACAGAATTATATTGAACCTGCGGGATCGCCAGTGATCCCGATTACTGTCTTTAAAAGGCTGTAGAGGGCTCAGTCTTAAAGCTAGAGTGACTATAAAACCTAAGGAATCCATTGGTACCTACCATGTCATGCCAACTTGTCAGGAAAGAGGCTAAATGACGCTCCAAAATTAGGCTATAGTTTGTCATTTTAACATGACAAACTTTCATTTACATATCTTGAGGTCAGAGGTCAAGGGACCCCTTTTGAAAATGGCCATTGCCAAAATAAAGCATAAGTTTGGAGCGTTATTTAGCCTCCTTCGCGACAAGCTAATATGACATGGTTGGTACCAAAGGATTCATTAGGTTTTTTTTTTTCTAGCTTTAAAAAACTGAGCCCACTACAACATAAAAAGCATGTTAACTTTGACAGTCCTAATTTAGAGCCATCCTGTGACAAGATACGACTTTACTTCAAATCTTAAAACTATATGTATGTCTCTCAGCAGTGGAATATCAGTGAGTAGTAAACTCAAGTGTCATAGACACGACAAGCAGAGTCTTATAGCAGATATCTCAGTTTCATTTAGTCAACACATGTCAAACCCCAATCCAAATAGAAAATGGGATAGAGACAGAAGATAGGAGCTCATAGTGATTGTTGTCAGCCAACATGGTGATAAATAATCAGTGGACTGTCCAACAGAACATAAAGGATGTACTGTATAATCTTAATCTGGACAGTTTATGGTGAGGAGACTTTTCACTTCTCGTTCCAAGAAATACATGGAGTAGATAGTTAATGACATGACTGGTACGAAGAGTTAAAGTCGGATAGCAGAACTAAGTAGAGACTCTCAGACGGGCTGTTGCGGGCTCTGGGATTTTCCCTGGCTCCAGTAAATAACTAGCTAGTGCTAATATCAGAGAGGGAACAGTATTTTTCTTGCCTTTTAAAGCAAGCTCGGAGGCATAGTGGTCAGAGAGAGACTATCCCTCAACCAAATAACTCCCTGTGTTGGCAATCA
Source organism: Sebastes umbrosus (assembly GCF_015220745.1). NCBI lineage: Eukaryota > Metazoa > Chordata > Actinopteri > Perciformes > Sebastidae > Sebastes > Sebastes umbrosus. The sequence continues at coordinate 33,178,396 of NC_051272.1, read as the reverse complement.
TCGTTGCTGGTGAAGTGTCCTTGAGCAAGATATTGAAACCTACCAGCTCCTGGGGTGCTGTCGTGTCGCCGAGCCTGACTTCTGATCACAAAAGAAAATGTATTTTCCCCTCAGAAGACAATTTATTGAAATCCTCACATCAGCTTATCTAGTCAACTGTTGTTTCTGAACTGAAATCTTCAGGGTGATTATGTCAACCATGCGGGCACCATTGCTAAATATGTTGGTGCTACGCTGAAAAGGCCTCAGCAAAGAGGAGTTTTAGACCCTACAAATACAATTTATAGTATATATACAATATATACATACAGTTATCAAGAACGTGACCATTTTTATGGCTTTACAGAGTGTTGCTCAAACACACTGTCCAAAACATTAAAAAAAAGCATTTTGATTTATTGCGATTTGTTAACTTTTTTAACACTAGACTATGGGAAAAAGATTAATCATAAACTTCTAGGGACTTTTACTTTGGAAAATCTCTAAATGAATACAGTAAAATGTTTGATTTTCGGCATGTATGTAGTCAGAGATGTACTGAAGTCAAATATATCAGTCATTGTCAGGAACTATTTATTACATTTTTTATCCAGCAACCCAAAAATCAAAGAATAAAAGACATTTCCATCACAAACTAGTGGTATTTTCTGTTTAATTTATAAGGGACATGTAAAGTTTTATACTTCTGGTGAATATAATCCAATCAATCTTATTCTATAGATGTACATACAGTTCCCTTTGTTAACACCTTTTTTTGAAAACCGGATGTAGTCATACATGTATACTTCTGCTAACCTCTCAAAGTCCGTCGAACTGTATTTATTCAAGTTTCTTGCCAAAAACTAAATTTTAGGAGATGACATTTGAGCACATCACGATAACGTTGAAATATACGAATTTACTGAGTAGAGCTTGAACGCATCATAACGCATCAAACTCAATGGAACCTCCGTTAATGGTAGCTTAGTAGCTCCATTATTTAGCCAAGCAGGACTGTGCTGCCTACCGGCTGCTAACAGCTAACATTACTAGCTCTCCTTCTGCCGATTTCAACGCCGATTTGTTGTTCACAATGTAGCATTATCAAGGAAAAATAAGGTGCGTCCCCTCAGTCCACGCTGTTGAACATTTTCTCCCATCACTCCGGTCCCAAACAAACTGAAACGTGATACAGCGTGCGTATGGCGTTGCGTCATTGTGCGTGTGTTATTGACGGAAAGCATCAATAAGAGGAATCACAGAGGCATGCGATGCCAAGGAATCAGACAACTAGCAACCGCTTCTCAGTGGGAACAGATTCTCTAGTCCCATCCCTAGCGTGTTATTTGTCCACCAAAGTGGCAGATGGCCCTGGATCTCATTATCTCCTGGCAGAAATAATAATATAAACATTAGTCGTGCCAGAAAACTCACGCATGTTTTAAGAGTTGTTTTTAGAGAAGTTGGAGTTAGTTCACTGTAGTATACTGTAAGTGTGTGAAGAGAGTAGAACTATGAATGTATGTTGTGTGTGTGTTTGCACTTCTGTGCAGATTCCCATCTGTCATGAAATTCCTAAGGACGTTTTCACATTAGGTACGATTGATCCGTACCGTGCCCGAGTATGATTACCCCCCCTCCCCGCTCCCTCTCCGTTCAGCTTTCACATTAGTAAAGTTGTTCCGTACCCTAGTACACTTGCGTCATCACCCACATGTATTTGTTTATGTTGAGATCAGCTGTTCTAGTGGCAGAGCATCATAAAACACTTCATTCAAACTTCACAGAAACAAAATAAAACTCACCCGAACCGTCGTTGTTAGTCTTTCAAACAATCATCAACTCTTGATGTTTAAAATGTGAATGTGATGTGAAAATATGCCGGCTCTACACTGTTTCCCCCCCGCTGTCTCTCTCTCTCTGCTTGCTGAGCGGCTCTCGTTTTTTCGGACGTAGACTATTAAATTAGCTATATAAAATAATAAACAATGCCCGACCCCATCTACCTACTATTGTTTATATTTTAAGGAACCTCTCTTCGGCCTTCCTGCTTTATCACCCACAGCCGTTCAGAGGATGAGGTCGGCGCGTGCTGCGCGCAGATACAGACATAGATATGAAACAGTTTTATATGTATACAGATTTTGGAGGAGGTCGGCGGCGTTGAAAAAAGTAAGATGCTGACTGCTCACGTTACTTGCGTTTAATAGGGGTCCACTTCCGTGTTTTGGTACGGCTGGCTTTCACACCTGATGCGAACCGTACCCGAGTACACATGAACCGTACTCCAGACCACCTTTTCAAGTGGACTCGGGCACGGACCGACAAACCGTGCCCGAGTACGGTACGGAGCGTTCACACTAATCAATCGAACTGGACTTTGGGGTCAAGTGTACTCGGATCCGGGCCCGGGTCCCTGATGTGAAAGCACCATAAATGTATGCAACATCATAAAGTCAGGAAATTTTGAATATCTATATCTTGACTGATTTTAAGTTCACTGTCTCACGCATCCATTGCAATAGCCGGCTTATTGCAATAGACTTCAGAAAAACACTGAACAAACCAGAGTGGAAGAAGGTCACAGAGATACCGCCCTCCAGCTAGTTCTGAAAGGTCTAAAAAACGTCATTGAGTATTATCATTGGTGCTACAGTGGAAGCGCTGTCATAGTCTACATTTATTCTTTTTTGTGTGTGTGTGTGTGTGTGTGTGTGTGTGTGTGTGTGTGTGTGTGTGTGTGTGTGTGTGTGTGTGTGTGTGTGTGTGTGTGTGTGTGTGTGTGTGTGTGTGTGTGTGTGTGTGTGTGTGTGTGTGTGTGTCTGTGTCTGTGTCTGTGTGTGTGTGTGCTCGCTGGCGTGTGTCGTGCTGTGCGTGCGTGCGCATTCCTCAAGCCTGTTGGTATCTGCACAGTGTGGTTTTGTTAGCATACGGAAGTTGATGCTGTTTTCTCCTCCAAATTCTGTAGCGCTGAAGTCAGAGATATGAGAATAGCAGCAGAACAGCAGTCCGTCCTGCTGAGCCCAGGGAACTGGCCCGTGTGTGCAGAGCCATGTTCGTTTGTGTGTTGCTGTGGACTGTCTGTATCTCAGAGTCCAGACCCCCCCCCCATCTCAGGGGAAGAACAGGGTATACATAGACATCTGAGTAATGCTGCTGGCAGGCACTGACACACATACACACACAACAGCATATGGTTATTGTCACTCTGGAACCTGGCGTCTCCCATTGTTTTCCCTCATTGTAATTGAGGGCTGGCATAATCTTTAAAGTGAATAAACTGTTTGATGACGTCTGAGGCTGAGCCAAACCAGTGATAACACCACAAAATAAAAAAAATGGCAAATAAAGTTGGGGACCTGCTGTGTGAATATCCACAAACATTATTCTGTCCCTGTAACATTGATTCTCTGGAGCTGTAGAACAAGTTTACACGTTTAGCACTGATCATGTGCAAGTTTGGGAATTTTTGTTTTACATGCACATGTCCTTAGAAAGTATGGAAACTCGATAACTAGTAACATTTAAAGTGGCAATCTCAAAGATTTTCATTTAAATAAATGTCTGTTGAAGCTTTAGTAGGCAGTATATTGTTGGCATCATTAGTGTCCAGCGTTGCATACTGTAATATTTTACCGGAAATTGCACACTATTGGTTTCATACTGAGGTTTCAGACACACTAAAATATCTCACATATTGTTTTAGCGTACTAAATAGCATGTTAGTGTGGAATTTCGGACGCAACCTTTCTATTTTTTCTATTATTTTTCTACGCTCGTGTGTCAACAAAAAGACTCCAGACTGCTAAACTCTGAGCACAATTACATTGTTTGCATTCAAATATAAATTCTAAATCTACAGTACTTTACTCTTTAAAGCCCAAATTGGTGTGAAAATGTGTTGGTATCTGTTTTATGCTACTAACGTCAGTAATCTACACCTCAGGGGTGGTTTGGTTTAACCATTTTATCAGCATAATCTATCCTTTCTTTCCCCTCCTCTTGTTTTCCTTCTCCATGTCTTTCCTGCTTCTTTACATCGTTACTCTTTTATCCCTTCTTCCCTCCCTTTTCTTTCCTCTTTTCCTCTTCCTCCCTCCCACTCTGTCTGTCCTCCTTTTACTCTTTTCTTTCCTATTCTTGCCTTTGTTTTTTCTTTCCATGTCTCTTTAAATCAGTGCTGTTACTATCAGCAGCGCAGCTTTTTTTGTACAACCACCCACTCTTGAGGTGCTTAATAAAGATGTTGTTGAAAGCCACAGCCCCTCTCATCCCCCCCACCCTCTCTGTCCCCCCCTCCAGCTGGGAGAAGCGAGTGGACCAGCGGGGCAGGTACTACTACGTGGACCACAACACCAGAACCACCACATGGCAGAGGCCCACGGCCGAGTCTGTGCGCAACTACCAGCAGTGGCAGAGCCAGCGCAGCCAGCTGCAGGGCGCCATGCACCAGTTCAGCCAGCGGTTCCTCTATCAGGTACTCCGGGCCTTCACTGGCCAAGTTTACAAGCACACAGTATGCTAGTACACAGGAGATAATGCACCTCACTAAGGCAAAGGTAACAAAGGATTGCATCATCATCTAAGATGATGTTAAATCATAGCTCATATTTACAATCCTGGCCTGTCTGCAATTTGAAAATAACACGACACACACAACATACAGGAGAAGCAAAAGATATGTTTTGGAAAAGTCTTCCTTTTGAGGTAAATTTTTCAAGATCCTCATTCCAGTTTTGTCACTTCTTCTGGCGTCACACATCTTTGCCGGCTTTGAAGGTGGGCTAGAGTTTCTCCTCCTGAGCTCACGTTGGTGAGATTGAAAACATGGTGAAATACTTTTTAATGAAAAATGTCACATAATGGATCTTTGATTACATTTGCACGTCGTCAAGCCCCACAATGCACCTCGGGACTGAACACAATCGGTACATGTTATGAGTGAGATCAGCGCTGTATGCAACACAGTGCGGTTTACTTGTTGGCTAACAGTCAGGAGACGTCGGCTCTGGGGGGGGATTAAGGATGTTATTTGAGACCCGTTTATAGTATTTTTCCAGTGGAGGTTCGGCCGTGTCTCTGACAGTAACCGTTCCTCTCAGTGAAGCAGCCAAGGTCAGACTGTAGACCAGACAGTAAAGACTTATGGGACTAAACAACAGAGCTTTCTCAATGGGCCATTAGTAAAACCAGCCTTAAAACTCTTATAGGCTTCTATAAAATACACCCCACCCTGCTCTCTATGTGTGTTTGTGTGCTAGCGCTTCAATTTTTATGAAAGTTTGTGTGTGCATCTGTCTCCGTCTACTTTCTATGGATCTCACTTCGCTTGTCTGTGTTTTCATGAGCCTCATCTGTTTCACTCCATCCATCCTTCTAACCCTCCCATCATCTGTCTGTGCTTTTGTTCATACATCATCATCCTGTCCCTCCCTTTTAGAACTTGTTTTTCCACTCATTGACGATTCCTCCATTTACACTCTCATCATTCAGTATCTCTGTCTGCCTGTCTGTGGCTGCTGTGGTCAGTATTGACGTTTTGAACAAAGGTTTGAAATGGTTCATTATTCAGTCTCCTCACACAGCTTCATACCATTGAAGTGAGAGTAGGTGAACTTTATTAACCCTCAACAAACATCTGGGCTGCGGTCGAAAAAGTCAGTTTTCTCTTAGGAAGGTTCCCAACGGACTGGAATGACCTGGAAGTAGCAGCCGTGATAAGAGCTGTTTGAATCCTCTAAATGCTGAGGAAAGGTGCTTCAAGTGCTTCCTTTATTATCTCCTTTAGCATAGGATACACTGGAGCATCCTTTACCAAAGGAAAGGAGATAATAACATCCCACAATTCCTTGCGGCCTTAACTTTTAAAGTGACGGGCCTTTAATGAAAACAAACGATATGCCTATCTTGCATAATATTTTCATACAGTCATATACTAATTGGGATTCATGTTGATAGATATGAGGGGCAGTGATAACATTTCATTTGACTTTATTTCTGTTTATTTTGTAACAAATAAGTAAAAAACAAAACAAGAATAACAAATAAAATGAACAGTAAACATATAGCAAACAAATAATCAACATAAATAAATCTTACGTCCAAAAAGGAGTAGGAAGAAATAAACATTTCATTCAACACCTTCACCATAACTTAAAAAATAATATTTATCATATAAACTTTTGTGGTAGCCTGTAGGTTATTCCTGTTTTATTTCAATTCCAACCTTGGTAATCAAGTGATTTTTCTCACCGGTTGTCCACGTGAGGTCAGATAATCCTTTATTATGTGTTGATGTAAAGTGTTCCAGCAGCAGAAGTACCTGTGGTATCTCTCTTTCACACGCAGCGGCTGAGGCAGTCTCTCACTGAAGGAGATATTTAAAAATGCACGGGGGGGAAGCAGCGCCTTTTGTAGTCCATCTTAGGAACATTGTAGTTTCACAACGGCAGACCCGCGTCACTAGCATCCGCCGCCGTTGCATCATAATTACGGAGCCTAGTGAATGTGCAGTCGGATTCTCTTAACACCACGGTTGTCTTTTCCTAAGTCCTCCTGAAGTCTCCTTCTCATCTTTCCTTGACATCATGACGTTTTCCAACGAGGTCAAGGAAAATGGTTAGGAAAAGACACCAGGACGTCATTTTTTGACTTTTCGACCGCAGCCCTGGACAGTTAAACGTTCAAGCAGCGGAGGAACAGAACTCCTTTGTGAAAAGTTAAACACAAAATGTGAACAGGTGGTGTAGCTGGTAACTTTTACTAATTTATTGTCCACTGGCATGTACAGTAGCTCTTGGCAGGTTATCACATCGGAGCCTGGGAATAGTATTGCTCTGTTTACACCAATGTTATTACTGTAACTGAAATAGACTTCTGTTAATGCTGCCCTTTAGCAGGGAAAGTACTGCTCACATCACGTAAGACTCAAATCGCATGAATACGAATGCATCAGTGAAAGTAAGATGTCATTTCCTCTGTTCTAGGGCTGGGTGTCCAACACCAAGTCTTGAAAGTCCCGAAAGCTGACATTAAATGCTTTGTCGGATCCTTCGTCATGTTTCCTTATTCTTTGATCAGATATGTTTTTTATCTGAATCGTATCGTTGCTAATTTGATTGTACGGTTGCTTGTGTTAAGACAAAATTAAACGCCGTAATGTGTAGCTTTTTGTTCCAGATACTGCTTTTTTCCAGTTCTCCGCCTATTTTTGGGAGGAGTCCCTGGATCTAAGTTTTGGCACTGCTTGGGAAAAGATACTAAATGCAAGTTCCGGGTACATCCAGTGTATTTAGCAGTGTCAGGATGAAGTCAGGTTCATACTTGCCAACCTTAAGACCTCAAAAGAAGGGAGGATTTCAAAACCAAAGTTCCTCCCCCAGAAAAATTTGAGTAGACTTCTACTTTTACTTTTAATTCTCAGGAAAGAAAACGGAATAATTCGACCCTCTTGCAAGAACTTGTTTGAATCTCTGGCATAAACTAATATTCATCATTTCTTTCTCTTAGTTCTCTCCCCATCTCTCACTCACTGAAGGTCTTTTCAGACACAACCCGACAACAGCACCACTGCGCTCTGAAACCTGTTATTTCCATTTGGCTTGCGTCACCACACGACGGCTTTTTCTGCGTTGAGCAAAGCCCAACTTCGGGCGCTGCACGCTGTGATGTGCTGCAAGCGCAGCTCAAACCGCAATGTGGCGCGAGCATCTTCTCTACCGGTAAAACGACATCAGGTGTAGCTGTTTTGTCGACGTAAACAGTAGAGCTTATAGACGCTGTACAGAACCAGAAGCAGGTTGAGATAACGAAAAGGAAAAAAGGTTGAAACGTTTGTCATAAATCGGGAGAAATACGGGAGAAGTGTGACCCCCGGGAGGAAAGCGGGAGAGGGCGATGAAAAACGGGAGTCTCTGGGGGAAAATCGGGAGGGTTGGCAAGTATGGTCAGGTTTTCATGTCACCAAAGATGACGTCACACACGCCTCCGTCCAAGATGGGACAGAATCCTTCAGGTTCGGTGTGGGCTGGAAACTTTGCCTCCTTCCTTCCTCCTCCTCTGCCCTTGTTCCCTCCCTCCCTCCTCTCCTTCAGTGTGTGTGAGAAAAGCCAATAGGCAGGTCTGCCCTCCATGTTGATAGTACTCTGCTCTGCCTTGGAATGCCCACACTGCTGATAGCAGCTACTATTTATGGCCCCAGTGTGTGTGAACAAGGAAACACACACAAAAGAGCTCATAGTCTTAACTGTGAACACAGCCACATGCTCTACTGCCCTGACTGACGCTCTCACTGTGTGGACATGCTATAATAAATAATCACTCAAAAATAATTAGATCATTTATCACCCTCTCCCTCTTGCCATTACTAATCAGGACATATCAGTTTCACTTTCTGTGGCTGATCAGGATTCTGTATTGTTGTGTGTGCGTGTGTGCATGTGTGTGAGTGTGTTTGAGCAGACGGGTTCACAAGGCAGTAATGTCGAGGTCAGGTGCCACATTTCTTTTCTGTAGCACATGACAACCAAAGAGGGACGAGGGGCCAGTCGCTGGACCATGGCGCTGTAACGGTAGTCTGCATGCATATACACACATGCACATGCACACACACACACACACACACACACACACACACATGTTAGTGATTCACCTACTGTATATATCGTCATTTTCTTCTTTAACTTTTTTGAAATTTGTTTTTTTAATGCTAGAATCGATATACGTGCTTCATTTGAGTCTATGTGAAGGTAGAAGGAAGTTACTGCTTTTATTGTTGTAGTCTGAGTAACGTGACGTCATATCCGTTCCGCATGTGTCAACCAAAACAAACAGCAGCGTCTGCCGTGAGCAGAAACGAAAAAGTAGAATAGTGGAGGGTCCACATGGATACGACCTGCACCCTCACATGTTAAATCCAGCGTGGTAAACACTACACATCCAGTAAAGTATGGAAACACTTTGGGTTTCACACATTGCAGGAAAAGCAGAGCTAGACATCATGGCTAAAGCTGTATGCTAACTCTGTCACGAAAATGAAACGTTATCGTATCGCGGTAACGTGCGGTCAAGCCGGCCATCGCTCTCATCTCCGTGGTCAAATGGGCCGACGCTACAACTGTAGAGCACCCATATACTGACATTTATGTTAAATGCATTCAAACGGCTCCGATGGAGCTGACCATGGATGTATAAAGAGAACGGAGCTGACGGGAGAGCTAGAGACCACTTTGGAGAAGTTAGAGGAAGTATACACGTGGGACTACAAATAAGATTGATTGGATTATATTCACCAGAAGTATAAAACATTACATGTCCCTTATTAATTAAAAAGAAAATGCCACTACACTTTATTCTGACTGTATAGTAGACGTAGTCTCCGTGACGTCACCTATCTGTAAAATCTTGCAGATGCCGTTAGGAGCACCGGAGGACACCGAGGAACATGATTTTTTTCAGATTACCAGTCTCATGCACTACTATCAGGATATAGTGACCGTTTAATAAAAATAACTTTTTTAAATCATTCTTACTCCATTTCTACCCACTGCAGTTTTAATATAATTTAAACTGGTGAGTTATATAAAAATTCACTCCCCGTACAGTGCTCATGAACGAAGAAATTAGCTATAGAGACCAAAACCATTTTTATTTTTTTTTGTTGTACCAGGCTGTAAACATGTTTATTTCCGACTCGCTTTTTGGAACCTCAAGTGGCCGTTTGAGGAACTACAGTTTTTGGCACTTCAGCGTTGGCTTCATTTCTCACTGGAGGTTGCCGCTTTGTGCATGCGTTGAAGTTTTTATGCATTAGTTGCACATGAATACTTGTAGATGCACACTTTTTAGCTGGTCCACAGTGTGTACGTATGTACGTGTGTGTGTGTGTGTGTGTGTGTGTGTGTGTGTGTGTGCAGAGTAATTGCAGCTCGTTATGAGCCCCAGAGAGAGCAGCCTCGGAGTCATTAACTGCTGTTTCCGGCTCTCCCCTCTCTCTTCCCCCCCTTTTTTTTTTTACCTTCACCAGTCTTCTTTTCCTTGACCTCTATACTTTCCTATAACCCCACCCCCTCCATACATTCTGTCGTCTCTCCAAAATCCCCCCAATCTCCGTTTCCCTCTCAAAAATCCCCCTTTTCTGCATCACACGGAAATGTTTTTTTATCTGGGCTCATTTCGATAATGTCTCCCTCTCTTTTCTATTTCTTTTTTTTCTGTTTTTACCACTCTTCATCCGCTGGCCTCAAATCAGCCTTTCGCTCCCTCCTCTCAACCTTCCCTCGATTGCCTCACCCCCTCCCCCCTCTTCCCTCTCTGACTTTCTGTCCGTTCTCACTGGAACAAGGACCCTTAACAGCAGCACCTGAATCAGCCCTGTGTTTCATCACTTGCACTGCTGAACAGAAAACTCATAGACGACTGAATGTCACGTTCACTGATGTTTACACACAAGCCGTCAGTGCTCGTGTTTCCATAAAGCACGTTTATAAGTGGTTTATACTATGAAAGGACAATGAACAGAAGTTATTTAAACTGCACTGATGCTGGTTTTGTTAACATAATGTGATGGATAAAAGAAAGAAAAAGTCCTTTGATCCTATGAGTGTGATTTACTTGGTTTTACCTTTTATGTTAAAATTGAAGGACTATGTCGTTCTGGGCAGATAATTTTCCTCTGCACATTAGAATCTTACATTTTAAATACGTATATCTGTGTATTAAAGTGGCAGTAGGCAGTATATTTTTGGCATCATTGGGCAAAAACTCCATAATAACCTTTCAGCATATTGTAATTCAAGTGTTCTGAGAGAAAAATAGACTTCTGCACCTCCCCATGGCTCTGTTTTTAGGCTTTAAGAAATCTAGCCCGTGACGGGAGACTTCATAGAGAACGTTCCTATTGGCTGTGTTCCGGCTGGTGGGCGGAGAAATAGACATTACAGTAACAGAATATTGATTCATATTTGATCAGCGCTGCCTAGTTTGACCGTTCGGTCGGAGTTTGCGAGCCGGCTCTCATAAAGTCTCATATAGTCGCTTAATCAATTAGTTTATTGACAGAAAATTCATTGCTGATTATTTTGATTAATACCAAGCATTCCCTGGTTCCAGCTGTGAGGTTTTGCTGCTTTTCTTTGTGGTCAAATGAGTATATTTTGGTTGATTGGACAAAACTTTCTTGTGATATGTAAAAAAATTCCACTATTTTTGTACATTTATAAAGCAGACAATTAATCAGTCAAGAAAATAATTGGCAGATTTACCGGTAATGAAAAAAACGTGAAATGTAGTTAAAAGCTCTGGAAAAAAAAAAAGAAATTTAAAGGGAACACATCATGAAAAACTCACTCTTTCAGTGCTTGTGCACATACATTTGGGTATCTTCACAAACTGTGAAATAAGACAACCCAGTGAGTTTCTTGTGGGCTGTCTAGATCAGAAAAAAATGTGATTCAACAAGCCATTCAGATGTTTCTCCCCTTCCTATGTCACATGCAGCACCATATTTTTCTCATAAGCCATTCAGAGCAGACTGGGCTTTTTCAGGAGGGGCTCTTAAAGAGACAGGCGCTAAAACGGAGCGTTTCAGACGGAGGGTGAATACAGGTATATTCACACAGACAGTATGAGAAAAAATAACTTGTTTTTAACAATAAAGCATGTAAACATGTTCTAGTAGAAATCCCAAATACAAGTTTGAACCTGAAAATGAGCGTGATGTGTCCCCTTTAAGTGGACCTTTGAGTTGAGATATTTTGTTGCACAATGGTAAAATTGTCTTCAAAAACAGCTCTGTCTGCACCAGGTCAAATTTAGTGGCTGATCTGCAGTTAATACCTCCTCTGTTTACATTATTTTATCTTAATGTCAAAATGAATTGAGAGAGCAAAGTAAAAGGATGCAAATATTCACCAGTAAAATATTTCTCTCTGCATAGTGCAACTGTGGCGATTATAGATACACACACTGTTGTCTGAAAACTGGGTGAGTGAGCATCTCTTAACATAAGAGTCAACATAAGTTTGAAACTTATTCATTAACGTATGGCTGATGAACTCACTGACCTCTGTAGATGTGAAAAGTTGTCTTTGCAACAGCAATGTGACTTCAGTTTTCACAGTTGTGTATATATATGATTAGTTTTACTAATAGGTCTTCATATCTTCTGAAGCCACATCGGTGGTAAAAGCGTTTGAACGTGTTAAAAGCGACTAGCTTGAAATCGCCATTTTCACCTGCGGTGCCTGGCCTCGAAACGGGGCCTTTATGGCGTATTCCTTCCAGATCCATAACACTCAGCCATTATTTCACACGTTTCTGCCAACATGCTGCTTTTCCCTCTCTTCCTCTCCCTCCCTTGTTTTCTCAGCCTCTCTTTCTTTTCCTCCCCTCCAACCTCACTCTGTCTGGAAGCTGCTGAGGAGCTGAATGGTCAGAGCCAGGATGAAGTCATCATGTCTTTATATCATTATATTCTCCTTTTACCTTTTTTAGTCACAGAAAAACCCATAAGGGTGGGGCGCCGGGGCATAGATTGGCTGTCGATGGGAGCGACACACATACCCGCACACACACACACACACACACACCCTTTAACCCTGTTATGTGCCCACTCTCACTCCTCCGGCAGGCCCCGTCCTTTCCATCCCGACTCTCTCAGAGTTTCCATGACAGAGACACTTTAAATGGGCACAGTCACATTTCTTTTTGGGAAATGCTGCGTAAAGTGACGTTGACATTTGGTGCATAATACTCTACTTTATGGCTTCTCAGGAAATAATCATCACTTTTGTGGTGCAACATGTCTCAGTGAAGAAAAAAAAAAAACCTTTAAAGGTCCACCAGCTTTCATTTGGAAAACGGTGGTTTTTGGTGTTTTTTTTCACCTCAGTGTAGTAAATAAAGGACAACAAGCGCTACCTGTGCTGCCAAAAAACAGCCGTTAAATAGAAGGTGGAGCCCCCGAAATTAACTTGTCCCACATTTTCTGAACGTGTAATTGGTTTTCTTTGTCCATATTGAGGGTTGTTTGGCTTCTTACGATCACAGAATAGAACAGAACCACTGTGACATGTTGTCATTAGAGGGGGCCTGTGCTCTGCCTGGTGGGACAGTTAATGATTTAGCAGTTGTTTGCAACACACCTAGACCAGCCTGTTTAAACATCTTAAGCATGAAAAGGCCAACAGCGGCCACTAATTCCTAACAAGCGTCTTTTCAGTTACTTTTCCACTCAAGCTAATATATTCATGTGAGTTTGTGTGTGTGTGTATTCCAACATAAGAACGTACACATTGACTGACTGTTTGCCACAGACAAACTTTCCACACTGTGGCTCACACACACACACACACACACACACACACACACACACACACACACACTTTTTTTCAGCATGTGTTGGTGTATATGAGTGCAGGCTGAGTAAACCCCACAGTGGTTTCCAGGCCCAGGGTGAATAAAGGTGCCTTTTGTCAGGCCTGGGGTGGGTTGGGGCGGCCGGTGAGGAGGCGGGTGGGGGGGAAGACGGGGGGGTGGGTGTCCAGTCTGGAACAAGCATGAATGTTCCCTCAGTTCCCTCAGACATCGCACCTCCCTGCCTACTTTCACAGCAGCACAAGAAGAGAGCAAGAGAAAAAGAGGAGGAGGAGGAGGACCTCAGGGTGGAGTAGGGAGGGGTGCCAGGGTGGAGGAGGAGGAGGTGGGGTGTGTTTGAGGAGGTGAGCGGGAAGCCGGGGGGTGGGGCTTGCATCCAGCCAGTGAGCTCATTGGAACAGCATTGTTGTTTTATCCTCCTACCGAGCGTGTAGTTTTTGGAAGGCATACGAGCTGCCCGCCAGCCAGCTCCCTCAGTTGCCCCTCACCGCTGCAGCAGAGAGGAGGCACCCCCACCCCCTTAACACCTACACATACACACACACAGCCAGCCTGACTTACACGCAGGTATCATCCCTGGTTTTCGTGAGTTAGCGAGGTCAAGCGTTGACTTGATTGTCTAAGTTTGGGACGGCATTACTGAGTGAGTCTTACTGGCGTTTTTATCATTTTTTCTTTTTTTTCTTACTCGTCTGAACTTTTGTTGGTTTGCCCTTCTTTCTGTATTTTTTTGGGTAGTTTTTTCCCAACTTTTTCCTCCTCCTCCTCCTCCACCACATGCGGCGGTGAGAAACCGAGTGGACTGATTCGTTGATGTACTACGAGGACAAACGCTGAGAGAAAGCAGGAGGAGAAAAGCAGCGCGGAGAGGTGGAAGAAGAGAGGACGGAGACAGAAAGGTGTCCTAACCGGATTTGTTTTGTCTCTCTCTGTTTCTCCCTCAGCCGTCCGGTGCTCCGGTGGAAAATGATCCTCTGGGCTCGCTGCCTCCTGGATGGGGTAAGTTTAGCCTCACACTCTCCTTGTACAGACAGAGTTACTCTCAGTGAGCGGTGCTGAACTGTTATAAAATGGTCTCGAGGTTTGGCTTCTGTCTGTCTGACTGAATCAAAACCTGAAATCCTCATCCAGTTTTGTGTTTTTGACAAATCTTGCCAGTAGTCAACAGTGAAACAATGCAATTGGTCGAGATATAAACAGTGGGTTTTTATTGATTTAGTCAGCTTAAGTTATTCAAACCTGCTTGTGCTTTTCATTGAGGGAGTGAGGTTTGGGTGAAGTATTGCAAAATGTTTCTCTTCTCCACAGAACTCTAAGCACATCTTTGATGATTTTGAAGCCTTTATGCAACAATCAGAAACGATGCTGGTTCTGTGGCTTTTATTACTTGTTTGAGCTTCTTCCTCGTATTCCCCAGTGAGCGGATCAGTCGCTTGATCAATTGATTGATTTATGTCTCTGCATCCATTGTTTTAAAAATCTGGATGAAATGCCTCTTGGTTTCTTTTCCTGCTCATGTTATACCAATTCATCAGCGTACGCGCTCCCTTTACTCTTTAAGTCCACAAATTACAGAGGCCGCATTATTGATGGGGCCTCTTCATCATCCAACATTTTCCCAAATGAGTAATGTAATCGGATCCACGCAGCATCATGTCACACACATTCATTCATAAAGGAACGCCGCTGGCAGCTCCCACCGACATTTTCGCCGACTTCATCACACAGCCATGTTCGCTCCAAAAAAAAAAAAAATGATGCCTTTTCAACATGTTGCGGGTACCTCAAGATGAAAACCTCAATTATATCGCTGGCTCAGATTCGCTTCTCTGGCATGGCTCCTTTTTCATCTGCGGTCGCTTCCCTCGCTTTTTTAGTTTTTTTTTGTTGATTTTGTTTTTAAGGCTCAGATTCAAAAAAAGAAAGATGGGAGAAAAGAGGGAAAGATGGAAGAGAAGCATTAGAGACAGTGGCGAATGAAAGAAACTAGAAGGAAGGGGGGGGGCGGTGGGGCGGGAGGGGTTCAAACTGGATAGTAAAGTGGGGGGTGGAGTGAGTCAAGGAGAAAGCTAGTAAGAGTTGCAATGTGAGCACTACTGTTTCTGGGCCCTCCACACACTCCTGTTAATGAGAAAAAGATGTCAGGGCGATGGAGGGAGGAGGATGGGGCACCAGCTACTCTCTCATGAGACCAGTGGCCTACCGTACACACACACACACACACACACACATTTCCATAAATGTTATGCTGTGTTTAAGGTGCTTCCAATATAGTTGTTCAACTATTTCTTACCTTTTTCACCCTTGGCTCCATGTTTAATATTTGCCCCCTGGTCACTTTGACGTTCAAACACTCCCACTACGACCTTAATGCCACACACACACACACACACACACACACACTTAGGTTTACCCCGTTGAGGTATTCAAATCAAGCCTTGGTGAAATATCACACGGGCTCGCTGGTTTTCTATCGTGGTGGTGAGATATTTATTTTTCTCTTCATCCCAAAAGAGAGAGCGAGCCCAGTCAGAGACACCCAGGTGATCCCTCTGATCTCCGTCTCATTATTGCGGAGTTTATATCTCAAGTTATATGAAAAATCCTCCAATTTTATCACAAATTGTTTTTCAGCGTTGTCGTGTTCTGTTTTGTATCCACAGAGAAACGTCAGGACAATGGCCGAATTTACTTTGTCAACCACAACACACGGACGACACAGTGGGACGATCCTCGGACCCAAGGGTGAGGCTAGAAAAAGCACTAATATGTGTGTGTCTTAGCGTGTGTGTGTGTGTGTGTGCGCGCGTGTGCGTGCATGTGTTTGCCAGCTTTTTAGATGGTATGTCGCTTTGGGTGTTTGCTCGTACTGAAGAAGATATAATTACATTTAACACAGTTCAGTGTGACGACAGAGGGAGTCGTCTACATCATGATTTGTACATGTTTGTCACTGATCAGGGGTGAATATTATGGAACTCAAAAGAAATTTGACAAATTCTCTGAAGCAGTCTGGAGGAATTTAAAAATTAGGGAAATTTATTTTACAAAATCCTGAAAAACATCATTAATGAAAGAAATTGTGGAAGCTTTTTTGGGCTCCAGGCTGATAATCCTACGATCTATCTGCTGCTTATTTGATCATTTTTTTCTGGCATCACTCGCTATTTATTTGACATTTTGAACACTTCCTCTGACCTGAATTGTTTTCCTCTCACCTCACTCCATTCTAATTGAACGTCTAAACTCTCTTCAAGTAAATTTCACACATTACAGATTTGAATCCTCAGTCCTTTTCTGTTGTCAGGCTCTTGAACGTCTTCTTCTGTATATGACATGATAAGGGGCGAGCTTGGAGATTACTAGCCACTAGTTTGTGCCTCTCATCTGTTAACATTACATTCAGGTCACAGAGCGAGAAGCATAGCAACCTTTGATAAGCCCACTTACACTTACTGCTGTTTTGAAGGTATTTCCAGAAACTTTTCTTATCATCTGAATGGGAACAAAAAAAGATTTTTAAGCAGTTTCCAAACAAAGATGGTAGCCAAAAATTAGATTCATCCTCGCCTAATTTGAACGGTGTGAAAATATGTAAACATTTTGTTATCAGTTATAGTTCATTATATTGATGTTCATGCTCATCAAAATAACACCTTCATGTTTTTCTTGTGTCGTACAAAATGAGCAAGGACATACAGTATGTCTCTACTGGCTACCTTGATAGAAAACAGAAAAAAATCTGTTTTTAATACGCAGCAGAATGAATATTTTTTCGTCCAGATGATTGGAAGAGTTTTTGGAAATACCTTCAGAACAGTAAATGAAGAAAGATCGCTGGGTCTTTCTTTTTCTGACAAACTGATGGTTAGCTCTGTGATTCAAACGTAATACACGAGAGACACAAACTGCAGCTGGGGTGGAACGAGGAATTCTTGACCACATTAAAATTATTGCTCCGAGTCACTAGTCTTTATAATAAGATAACATTTTATATGGGCCTCTCCTGCTGTGGGCCCCACTGGTGAAGGCTCTCTAGACTTTGTTCTGAGTTCATCTCCAAAGGGTTGGAAGCAGTCTGAATAAGTCCAACATGCCTTTTCTCAGAGGAGATAAACTCCCACCTGAGCACACGGCTGTGAGTTTTGTACCAGCGCAGGGGTTTTTGTTTCAGCGTCCAGGGCTTTAGATCCACAGGTTGGCGGGGAGGTTTGTTAGTTTCATCCCCAGGACGGGGCCCTTCCAGCTGGGACCGTGCTCACTGCCCTCTCCCTGTTGCAGGATGATCAAGGAGCACCCCCTGCCCCCGGGCTGGGAGATGAAGTACACCGCAGAGGGAGTCCGATATTTTGTGGACCACAACTCGCGCAGCACCACCTTTAAAGACCCCCGACCTGGGTTTGAGTCAGGGTAAATATTCTCTCAGCCCTTCCTCCCAAACCTGCTTTTTAAAAAAAATCTAAAAAAAAAATCTAAGTATGTCACAGGCCGAGGCAAAGACATTCTGAGGAAACGATCTCTGTCATTCAGTTCACGGATCTGAAGTGAACTAAATCAACTTCTTTTTTAAATTATTGCACAATGATTTTGCCTAGGTCTGACATAACTGCATTGCAAATATCAATTTAAACAACCTTCGTTTTGTGAAAACCTTAAAAGATCATGAAAAAGGTCAAAACTGTATCTTAATCTAAACTACATCATCCTTTTATTTTTTATCTACATCTTTATTGAGCCCATGTTTTATCCATTGCCTTTCATTTCTATTAAGTATTTCTTTGGGCCAGACAGGATCAACTTAGGCCTCACCGATATTTTAACAAGTCATATTTTATCACAGCAACATGTTCATTCTAGTGCACGCACACGCACACGCACACACACACACACACACACACACACACACACACACACACACACACACACACACACACACACACACACACACACACACACACACACACACACACACACACACACACCTCTCCCCCTCAGCCTGTGGATGTTTGCCTTGCCTTGAAGCAGTCTCAAAGCTCACCGCAAAAAGTCAGGAGAATGTGCAGATGTGTGACAACAGATCCACTGCAAACTGCACTGGCATGTGTGTGGGTGTGCGTGCGCGCTGGTGTTTGTGTCTTTTTGTGTTTATGTTCGGCATACGAGTGTGTATTAGCTTGTGGTGTGTGTGTGTGTGTGTGTGTGTGTGTGTGTGTGTGTGTGTGTGTGTGTGTGTGTGTGTGTGTGTGTGTGTGTGTGTGTGTGTGTGTGTGTGCATATCTGCAAGCTGCTTTTCATGCTGATATTTGAACGTATTTTTAGTGGAGCGGTTCTGGAGGGCTTCTGAAAGAGTCTTTACTTTTTTTTTACACTGTATCCTGCAAGAGAGTGTGTGTGTGTGTGTGTGTGTGTGTGTGTGTGTGTGTGTGTGTGTGTGTGTGTGTGTGTCCATGGCCAGCGCTCTGCCGCTGCGGTCTCTATTTCCTAACCCAAACCGAGATGTGCCCGGCAGCTCGGCGAGCACAAACCCGACGCATTAGAGGCCTCCTTCTTCTTCTTCTTCTCTCCCCCCCATTTCACCCTCTCTCCTCCTCCCATCCTCCCATTATCTTTCAAAACTCTCTCTTTCTCTCTGCGTCTCAGCCTCTCGGGTGCTGACAAGGCACATATCGAGCGTGTGTGTGCAGTGGGTTGGTGGAGCTTATACTAACACAGCTGCAGGCCCAGACTCACCTCTGCCTTTGAGACCCAGACACGCCGAGTCGTTATTTAGAACAGAATGGCTGGTGTGAATTTAATATTTACTTTGAGTCTCTCTGGCCTGCAACCTGGAACACAAGGGCTTTTTAAAGGAGGCCATCATGTTTCTGTCAATCAGCTGAAGAGTTAAAGTAAAGAGGTGAAAACATAAAACACAGAGGCCGTCAGTTTGTTTGTTTTACATTATTAACTCTGGAATTATTACATCAGGATTCTCCATAGATTTCGCTTAAACAGTGTAAAATTGACTGAGTTCCTCTCTTCTCTCTTTCTCTTTGTGTGTGTGCGTGTGCGCAGGTCACGGCAAGGCGGTTCACCCGGTGCTTACGACCGCAGCTTCAGGTGGAAGTACCACCAGTTCCGTTTCCTGTGCCATGTAAGTTTTAACCGGAGTCTGAAGCCACAACAAAACTCTCCCTGTCCACAGTCCTCGCCTTGATCTGTGTGTTGGTGTATATTTTCACACTTACCTGTAGTGGTATTTATCTAGCCATGTAGACAGTTTTGTCTGTATTTGTCCAGATTTAGTTATATCTATCTCTAAGATTTTCACCTCCACCCCAATAGTGGAAGTGAATGCGATTCTATGTGTCCTCATTGATCTAGATCAGGGGTTCTCAAACTTTTTGGGGCCAGGGACCCCTTACAGAGGAGAACATTTCCCAGGGACCCGGTCATAATCGTAACACCGATTAAGCATAACGCTTACTACCATTTTTACTCTTAGATGCCATTGGAACTATTTGTATTATAAAACTTTTCGACCTAAGTACTTCTGACTTGTTTCATAGTGATAAAGAGAAACACATTTCCTTTTGAATCTTGTTAAAATAAGAGAATCCTTTATTAGTCCCACAGCGGGGAAATTTGCAATGTTACTGAATGTTAATACCACTTAGCCTACATACTTTATAACCTCTAAAGCCCCAGGGTGCTGGAAGGTGTGGTTCGCCTAGACAGACATACCCAAAATAAATCAAGAATAGCTCCACAACTACCAGGTCTATATGCATTATCTTGGTCTCTATGGATAGGTATGACCTCAGATATTGCATCCCCAGTGTCAGTAACATTGTGACTTTTCTTTTACAAAGGTTTTAGTAAGGATAGGAGCAGGTGGACTCTCCATTTGGCCACTTGGATACCCGAATTGTGCCAAATGGGTTTTCTACCTCTTGAAAGGGAATCTGGCTCTAAAATACTACTGATATCCACTACAGGAGGCTATGTGCACACACTGGAGCCTTTGGCCATGACATTTACCCTGTGCATCATCACATTCTACCATTGTGCACAGTAGAAAATCAATAAAAAACAACTAAATTGTATAATTTTGACTCCAAATGGAGTAGTTTTATTATGATAATGAAATATGATCAAGTAAAACTTAGATAATAACAAATAAGATCAATAACAATGTAAATAAGATAACAAAAAAGAATCCAAAGTCAAGTATGTAATATTACTATTATAAAGTATAAATAACATTTCTTGTGCGTTGATTTTGTAACTAAAATATTGAAATCATTACCAAACAAACATTGTTTGGAACAAAATCTGCCGGGCTAGATACCACTACAGGAATATCAAACCAGTTTGGGTTTTGAAGAGCCGAATTCTTAAAGCTGCATATGTATTTTCATAATAATAAAGAACTGCATTATATTCATCATTATCAGCGGTGGACCAAACCGGGACAGGACCACTGCTGAATAAAAGCCAGTATCTGTACTGAATACATCGCTGTAACACAAGTACTCACCCATGTTCAGCAAGGGTTCCAAACTAAATCAGGGTTAAAGTTAGAGGTGAGAGTTAATAGAGTAGTAGTAGTAACCAGCAGCTGTCAATGTCTTAAAAGGCTTTTCAGAAAGTTTAAAAAAACAAAATGAAATGTTAAACAGGTTGGTGTCACTTTTAACTCTGCACTAATTCTAACTTCTTGATTTCTGTTTTTCTATTTTGTCTCTGTCCAGTCCAATGCCTTGCCCAGCCATGTAAAGATCTCCGTGTCCAGACAGACACTGTTTGAGGACTCGTTCCAGCAGGTCAGAGACGAACCAAACACACATCTGTTCTACACTTAAATATAACTACATTAACGTCATCTTGTGTTTAGTTAGTAATTAATTCCAATTTTTTATCTGCATGTAATCCCAGTGTTGTTCATCAGCCTGTTTTGACTAAAGTATCTATAACCTGGGCTCAGATGAGTCCAGACTAGGGCTGTATATTGGCAAGAATCTGACGATAAGATACATATCACGATACAGGGTTTACGATTCAATATATTGAGATAAATTGCGATATTGTAAGCAAGGTGATATATTGCGATTTTTTTTTAATCTACTTTTAGCGAAACTGTCATAGTATAAAGAACACACCATCATATGCATAACATCTGAGTGATAAAAAGTTGACTCTTTCATGCAATCAGGACAGCGGGATCTGCATTTGCATTTATCACAGTTCCTGTAACATCCAACATCATAGCACTACGTTGAGAGGACACATACACTGAGAGGGCACATCTCTTGAGTTCATACTTACATTAGAAAAACAAATATGCATACATCTCATAAGCATCTAACACATACAACGTAGAGGATGAATACACACAGCATTCATTTCAGACTTCACACGAGAATAACTAAATCATCATTCACGTTAGGACAATTAAAGGTTTAAATAAATTGTTATTCCACTTTTTGTACTTGACTCCAGTTTTCCATCAATCTCAAAAATGTTGCCCGTTTAAAAAGTGTTTGTCTATTTGTTAATAATATATGATGTTCCGTCACCAGATCATGAATGTGAAGCCATACGACCTTCGCCGCAGACTCTACATCATCATGAGAGGAGAGGAGGGGCTGGACTACGGCGGCATCGCCAGGTGAGAGCAACGACAAGACAACCGTGACCTTTCTTCTTCTCACAATCTGTCATTTTGTGTGTGTGGTACTACAGGGGTTTTATTTTGTTATTTAACCCATTGATTTTTAATGTTGGTGACGGTGATGGCGTGTTTCCTATTCCTGCCCACTTGTCGATCTCTGCACCAGCTTCCTCCTCCTCCACTGGAACCAGCTTTGACGTTGGTGTTAACTGCAGTTAACAAGCAGGATTGAAACTATTTTAAAAGATCATAAAGAGGCAATGGGCATCACAGGGTTAATAACTCAAGGTGTTTCCATTCTCTGTAAATCCTTATTGTTACATGACATGTTGTTTTGGTGTGTCAGAGATTTGAGGAAATTCTCACCTCCTACCCTCTCGCAACATTTCTGTCCTCCTTCCCTTCCCCCATCCCTCCATCCCTCCATCACATGTATCCATCCTGCCCCCTGCGTCCACTGTGTTCCAGGTCTTACTCTCCGTATATGTTGTTATTTTTCTGTTGGGGGAGGGTGTTCTCATTTTTTTTTTCTGTTTGGTTTTGCATTGTGTCTCTGTCTCCGGTGTCACGTCAGTGGTTTTACCCTATGGTAGGTGACATCATGCTGTTCTACCACAGGGTAGAACCACGGACGGGATGTTGTGAGGTGTCTGCGTCCATCCGTCCGTCAGTCCATATCCCCCTCCCATAAACCCCAAGGGGGGAGCGCAGGGGCCGTGGGAGCGCTAGGTTCTGGTGCTGCAGCTGGTGGTGGTGGCGCTGCTAGTGGGCCCTCATTCTCTCTAACATGCATCCTTCCACAGTCTCTTTGTGTCTGTTTTAGTCTACCCTGTTGTATATATCCTTCATGTTATATGTGTTGTCTCCAAGCTTATACTACTTTTGAATGTTCAATTAGTTTTTTGTTTTTTTTCGATTTCATCTTAGTTTAGTTTCAGTTTCAGAAGGTTCAGGTTTAGTTTTACTTTTTATATATTTAGTTTGTTTTTGTCAGGGCCTGCTGTAATGTCTCAGAAGACTGTAGCTACATATACATGCAAAATACATGGTTGGAGAACTGTGTATGAATGGCCATAATGTTTGTTTAACGACACAGCACCATCTCCTGGAACGTCAGGTCTATTCGATTCCTGTGGTTAGGTGTCACGAGAGTTGACGGAAATTCATGGTGTCTCATTTTTTAAAGCTAAAAAAAACTAAAACTGAAATAATTTTACGCAATTTTTTATTTGTATTAGTTTTTTTACCAGCCAATATCTTTTCAGGTTATTCAGTTCATTTTCATTTTACTTTCAGTTTTAGTTTACTATAATGACCCTGGTTGTCTCCCCATGTAATTTATGTGTCAAATTTGGATTGTAGTGAGCACCCCGATAGCTGAGTTGGTAGAGCGGGCGCCCACATAACAAGGCTGAGTCCTAACCGCAGCGGCCCGGGTTCGAATCCGACCTGCGGTCATTTCCGGATGTGGCCCCCTCTCTCTCCTCCTTTCTAAAAAAACTGTCCACTGCCTATCAATAAAGGCTTGAAAATGCCAAAAAAAAGTACAGATGGAACATGATACAGCGCGCGTATGCGTCATTGTGCATGCGTAACTGTCTGAGAGCATCAATAAGAGATATTGATAGCCACAGAGGCATGAGATGCCAAGGAATCAGACAACTAGGATCCGATTCTCTATTTCCATCTCTAGCATTTTCCCTGTCTGCCAAAGTGGCGGATGGCCTGACGATTTTATCAGTCACTGCTAACAACTTACCCGCACTTGGCGGGTGGCGGGTGCTGATTTCAGACCCTGAACCTACCTGAAACTTACAGACTTAGTACAGTATCGTGATGTAATGAAACATATCTTCAAGTCTTCCTCTATAAATTCTATTCATTCCACTCATCCTAAAATCCTACTGTATGTCAAAGGATTATTGGATCATTGTTCAGCTCAGACCTACAGTAGGTCCTGGGAAAAATAAAACCTGGAAAAATCCTGAACCTGCCAGTCAGACGACTTAGGCTAAGATTGATTTACTACAATTCTCATACATGCAATTTGTCATTCCTGTGAAGAGGTAGAATTACTGTGCTTCAGTTGTGAATTTTGTTGTTTAGTTTTTAATTATGTTCTATAAACTGTGCTTATTGATCATGTTCTGTTCTTGGATTAAATGTACTGTGATTATTGTTCTAAGATGTTTTCTTTTCTCCGTATCGTCTGTTCTTGTTCCTGGACCATGAAATGTGTTTTATTTGCTTGTTGTCTGAGCTCACAGTGATGGTCTTTATAGGAAAATTGATAGTTCTGACATGTTAAATTACAGAATCATCCAACATTATAATATTATATATTAATTGCTGACATGATAATACTAGTAAATAGATCCCCGCTGTCATCTCTCAGCCTCTCATATCTCCTGTAATGTCCTCTTGCTCTGCAGGGAATGGTTCTTCCTGCTGTCGCACGAGGTGCTGAACCCCATGTACTGTTTGTTTGAGTACGCCGGCAAGAACAACTACTGTCTGCAGATCAACCCGGCCTCCTCCATCAACCCCGACCACCTCACGTACTTCCGCTTCATTGGACGCTTCATCGCCATGGTGAGTTTTCGCTTTCGGCATAGTTTTTTTTAAAATCATATTTGGGTTTTGATTTGCTTTCGTTCAATCTGTCTTTAAAACTGAACTACAACATCTGTATAATGCTGTTTTTACTTTTACCCTGTTATACCTGCGTGCCAGTCTAGTTATTTTTTGTGTTTTTTGTAGTTTGAGCAGTTTACGAGTAAATGTTTGTACCGGCAGTTGCACGGAACTGACATTGGAGCGCGTTCCAACACAAAACGGCGTTGCACGTCATCAGTAAGGGGGCAGCTGGTTAAGTTGGCATCGATGCGGCTCGCTGTTGGAGGGTTTTATAACCCATTTCCACTCCCTACTAATTGGTTTGGGATGGCACTTAACAAGGCAGACCCTCCGCGCAAACAGAATGGAAGTGGGTAGGGAGAGGGTGAAGGGGCCGGATTGGAATTGGGCCTTCATCTTTATGTGACAGTGACGGTAGAGACACGGACAGAGGTTTGACGTGCAGCAAAGGTCCCTGGCTGGATTTGAACCAGGCCCACAGGCTGCGATTTTGTGGTCTTATGTGTCTTTGTGTGCAATTCAATAGTTTACAGTCTAAACACATGATGTACAGTTTGTACTATAATGTCTCTCTGTCTCTCTGGGATCAACTCCAGAAAGCTGTAGGTCCCAAAACCGACACCCCCACCCCTCGTACTGTCTGCCACCCCGCCCCTCACCCACACCATGACCTCACTGCCGCACCCAGCCCACACCCGCCAGCAGCTGCCTATATTTAGTCCTAAAATGCACTTCCCTTATAAAGATGCCGGTCACTACCAAGTCTTAACTACCAAACCCTCTTACTGCCTGCTACAGTATGCACTTTCTGTCTTTACCCTCTCACTTTCCACTGACACCCTCTCCTCTGTCTATAAGTCTGAGACAGACACATGGTCAGTCAGGATACAGTAGGACAGAACAGACTGACTGAGTCAGTCAGTCAGTAGGCGTCTGTGTTGTTCTTGGCTCATCATAGCTCTGAGCCCTCTGTGGTTTTTTAACATTAAACAGCTCCATCTGGCTGAGTCTGCTCACTCTACCTCTCTGTGAAAACACACACTCACCGAGCAAAGATTAGGACTCGGTTAGAACGGGTTTGTGTTGAATGCAAATAAAAATAGAAAAAGTGGGCAGAGATATATAACAACTAGTTTGGATGCTGTATTCAAGATTGTACATTTGATTTATTTACATATACTATGGATACCGGCGTATATATGTACACATACATTTCCATAGCTACACTTATACATATACATTTATATAGACATATACACATACACATACACCGATCAGCCATAACATTATGACCACCTGCCTAATATTGAGTAGGTCCCCCTTTTTGCTGCCAAAACAGCCCTGACCCGTCGAGGCATGGACTCCACTAGACCTCTGAAGGTCCGCTGTGATATCTGGCACCAAGCCGTCAGTAGCAGATCCTTTAAGTCCTGTAAGTTGCGAGGTGGGGCCTCCGTGGATCGGACTTGTTTGTCCAGAACATCCCACAGATGCTCGATCAGATTGAGATCTGGAGAATTTGGAGGCAACACCTCCAACTCGTCGCCATCCACATGATGTAAAAGAAAACGGGATTCATCAGACCGGGCCACCTTCTTCCATTGCTCCGTCGTCCAGTTCTGATGCTCACTGATGCCCGTTGTAGGCGCTTTCGGTGGTGGACACGGGTCAGCATGGTCACCCTGACCGGTCTGCGGCTACGCAGCCCCATACGCAAACAAACTGCGATGCTCTGTGTGTTCTGACACCTTTCTATCAGAACCAGCATTAACTTTTTCAGCAGTTTGAGCTCCAGTAGCTCTTCTATTGGATCGGACAACACGGGCCAGCCTTCACTTCCCACGTGCAACTATGAGCCTCTGGTCTGACCCAGTCGTCTAGCCATCACAATCTGGCCCGCGTCAAAGTTGCTCACATCTTTACGCCGGCCCATTTTTTCTGCTTCCAACACAAAGTTCAAAGTTCAAAATGTTCACTTGCTGCCTAATATACCCCCCCCCCCCCCCCACTGCTAGGTGCCATTGTAACGAGATAATCCATGTTATTCACTTCACCTGTCAGTGGTCATAATGTTATGTCTGATCAGTGTATGTGCATATGTATGTATGTTTTTGCTTTTGTTATTTGCTTTTTCATCTAATCTAAGTGACTCTTTGTAGTTCTCACCATGAAAATAAGGACAGAAGGAGTCACCAGACTGGTGTACATATGACAGTGTATATGAGCAGGTGTGGAATGTTTGCTGCTAAATGATTTCGACCGGGAAGTGAGCCGATTTCTATCAGGCTGCCAGAAATAAAAGCCCCATTCATGGGTCCCTGTAACGATGACTGGCTGCTAACACATTTCTAACACTTGAATGGGCACGAAACAATCCCCAGTGAATCATCAGTACAAACAATGAGCAACTGAGATGAAAATGTGTATAATTTGTCAAGAAGAAATTTGAAACATATGTCGCCAATGGCAACGCTATAATATCACAATTACAGCAGGGGAAAAAATACACTTCTCTACTCTGTTAAATCCAGGGAGTTTAGTGAGCTAACGCTGCGTTTCTGTGTACATCTTTCTGCGTTTGAGCCGTGAAGACCAGGTGACCTTCCTTATTGTGGTTTCTAATGTACTAAATCCTCCCTGCAGGCTTTGTACCACGGAAAGTTCATCGACACCGGCTTCACGCTGCCCTTCTACAAGCGAATGCTGGACAAGAAACCCACGCTCAAAGACCTGGAGTCCATAGACCCTGAGTTTTATAACTCCATCATGTGGGTCAAGTAAGTATTGCAGGATGGCTCACCTCTTTGTGTGTTATTGTTAGTTTATGCTCACAAGAGCAGAAAGTGGAGGAAAATAATCATTAAGAATGTTTTTCCAGGCCTCAGTACTCAGGTGAATAGGTCATATATAAAATCAGTCAATTACATGTTGGAAAAAATGACTTACTATTTATCAATAACAAACATCAAATCGACAGGAAAAATAGTTTAAAATTGAATGTTTCAAAAATACGTTTTCTAAGGATCACTGAACTTTGGAAATGGATGAGGTTTAGCTTGAAGTGAGAGCCTGATTTTCTCAGTTAAAGTCTGGGTAAAGCAAAAATAAATAAGTGTTCTGAGTTTGTCACACCACAGAAAAATATGTTATTAACCACCCAGCCAAATTTGAATGATTAAAAAAATCGTCAGGTATATAAAATTAGGTTTCAAAATCGTGAAAAAATAAGCAGTATTCTCTGCTCTGAAACGTTGGGGGCGTGTCCGCTGAATGCGCTGAAACCACGCCCAACCACGCCCAACCACGGGCATCACAGGGTTGATTACATATGTACAGTTACTGTATATACGACATTTCTCACTGCTGCACGCTACTTTTGCAGTTAACATACATGCTCTATGGACAGAGTATGCACACCAGAGACTATACCAACCCTCCCGATTTTCCCAGGAGAATCACGTTTTTCCATCGCCCTCTCCTGGTTTCCTTCCGGGGTCACAATTATCCCGTAGACTTCGGCCGGCCGAGCCGGCTGACTTTCAGTTTAGCCCTGTGCCAACTTAAATGCGGATACAATAATTCAATCGTGCGGCTCTTCTAGACTTTCCAAATGTTATCTCACCGAATTGATTAAATTCTGAACGATTTTGATAGATCAAAACAATTTATCCACTGTTTCACAGCCGATAGAGTATAGACTACGGCAGAGCCTTTGACGTAAGCACAAGTTTAACTCACTTGGTTGTGATTGGCCAGTGAGCCCAGTCCTGGATCACACAAATAGCGTGTTTGTGTGTGATCCAGGACTGGGCTCACTGGCTCATGCTCACCCTGAATGACCGGCACACAGAGACGGCCGAAGGGAGACAGACGGATTTGTCTCAGTATGCCAGATGGCCACTACACCACTGGCTGTGGTTAGTAAGTGCTGTAACTCGTGATTGAGCGGGAGAACCACTGATGCTACGCGCTCTAGTTTTTATATAGTGTTAGGTGAAGGGTGATGCTGAGGATGGCTCCAGTGCGTCATCGAGCCATGATTTCAGGCCCGCCCAAAAAACGGTCTAACTCCACAATTCAGTACTATATAGTTCAGTCTTTTCACATGTTTTCCGCAATTATTTTCTACCATGTATAATGTGTTTAGAAACAAGTCTCTGATTTTACTTTACCCAGAGTTTAACATACTCTAATCCAGTGTCTAAAAGGCATAGTAGCAGTGATTTACAGATTAAAAGAATGATGTGTGTGTCTATGTGTGTGTCCAGAGAGAACAACTTGGAGGAGTGTGGCGTGGAGCTGTATTTTGCGCAGGACATGGAGATCCTCGGCAAGGTTTCCACTCACCAGCTGAAAGATGAAGGAGAGAACGAACTGGTCACCGAGGAGAACAAGGAAGAGTACATCAGGTAAGTTAACACAAGCAGTAACAGCCACTGCAGCTGAACTAACGGAGAAGAATCAAACTTGGAAAAATGCAGACATCAATAACAAGCCACTGTTCCTTCCCTCAGCCTGCTGACAGACTGGAGGTTCACTCGGGGAGTGGAGGAGCAGACCAAAGCCTTCCTGGACGGCTTCAACGAAGTGGTCCCTCTGGAGTGGCTTCGCTACTTCGACGAGAAGGAGCTGGAGGTGAGAAGGAGCGGGAGGGCTGGAGGGAGGGCCAGCGGGTTAATCAATATTTGAAAAGGAATGAAACGAGGTCCTCTGAAAGTCAGAGGTGTAATGAATGTAAGACTTTAGAATACATTCAAATTCGTAGCCATGTTTTCTTTTCACCAAATTTCCCCTCATATTTGATACACAACTGTGGTAGTTATTAATGGACTTTATATTGACAGAAGTGTCATTTGCTGTGTTCAATGAGAAAGAAGCAATTTTGTCAGCTTTATGTCCTTATTTTACTGGTTAAATCGTTTTTAAACTTAGGGGGAAAAAGCACTAAATGATGGGTTCTGGTACTTCCATATAAGGAAGTCTCTTCTAGTATGGGTTAATAATGGCAGTAAAACTTTATATCTTATACAAAAAGATGCAATACAATATGCTTTGGACAAAGAAACAAATGCAAGAAATTGGAACATAGCAAACATAGCAGAAATTATTTCTTAAAGGAGACGAATAAATGAGACGTATTAAAATAAAATGAACGGTAAATAAAAACTGTGGGTGAGTTAGAATATAGTAAAAGTTTCTAGAAAAAAGCAAGTTTGAAAAGATAAGTTTCCTTGTTTCTGACAACATTTGAGGAGAGAAATAGTCATTACAGTAACAGAATATTGATTCATATTTGGTCAGCGCTGCCTAGTTTAACCGTTTGATTGGAGTTCACGAGTGATTGACAGCCGGCTCTCACAGAGGGCAGCTGGACAGCAGACTCCAGATCAGCTCTGACTGCTTGTTTTCCTCCGGTCTGTGAAATCTTGCAGATGCCGTTAGGAGCAGAGGGACATGCTTTTTTTTCAGATTACCTGTCTCATACTCTACTGTCAGGATATAGTGACCGTTTTCTAAAAATAACTTTTATTAATCATATTTGCTTCAATCTCGCCTACTGATGCTTTAAGTTTGTAAATTGTTCCTGATCCTGATTGATGAACTGCCGTGCTGCAGCTGAGGCCCGTCTCCGCAGAGACTCACTATGGACAACACTGTCCTGTCCCGTGTTGTCTTCTGCCCACTAAGTCAGACAAACATAAAGAGTAAAGGACATAACCTTTGTTTGTTGCAGCTGATGCTGTGCGGGATGCAGGAGATCGACTTGGCCGACTGGCAGAAGAACACCATCTATAGACATTACACCAAGAACAGCAAACAGATCCACTGGTTCTGGCAGGTATGGACAGACACACTGGGGTTCAGTGTGCACGATGTTAGACGTTACACAAGCCTCGATCTAAACACACACACAC
Organism: Sebastes umbrosus; assembly: GCF_015220745.1. NCBI lineage: Eukaryota > Metazoa > Chordata > Actinopteri > Perciformes > Sebastidae > Sebastes > Sebastes umbrosus. The sequence continues at coordinate 33,147,838 of NC_051272.1, read as the reverse complement.
ACATCTACTATGATGAAGTATATGTGTTCTGGTGTGCATGAGCACTGATGTGAGTATGTCCAATGAATGATGGGAGTTGTGCTTCTGCAGGTGGTGAAAGAGATGGACAACGAGAAGAGGATCCGTCTGCTTCAGTTTGTAACAGGAACCTGTCGGCTGCCTGTCGGAGGCTTCGCTGAGCTCATAGGTACATCATGTTTTCTTTTTGTTTTTTTTCATGAATACTGTATATTTCATTCCATTTTTCCAAGGGTACTATAAACAAATCATATCCGTCATTTTGGATAGGTCTTCTTCCATTAGAACAACAACAGAATGGTGTCATACTCACCACTTTCTCTTCTCTAACAGAAATTATGTTTTCATTCACCAATTGATTCCACTGATCGATGTTGAGCTAATGTGAATGCAATCCGTCACCTCCAGCAGATTCTTCACTTAAAGGGCCAGTGTGTAGGATTTGGCGGCATCTATTGCAGTGAGGTTGCAGCTTGCAACCAACTGGAACTTCTCCCGTGTGCCGAGCGTGTAGGAGAGCTACGGTGGCCGACGGGAAAACACAAATGTCCCTCTCTAGAGCCAGTGTTTGGTTTGTCCGTTCTGGGCTACTGTAGTAAAAATGGCGACCGGCTCCGTGAAGATGATCACCCGCTCCGTATGTAGATATAAACGGCTCATTCTAGGGCAAGGAAAACACAACGATTCTTATTTTCAGGTGATTTTACACTAAAGAAAAACATAGTTATTAATATTATATTCCATTTCTGCAAATAGATCCCCCTAAATGCTACACACCGTTCCTTTAAATGAAATAAATGGTATCCCATTACTGGTACTATAAGCTTTTAATGTGAAAAATCTACATGACTTTCATTAACAGCAGCTTAACATCGGTCAGGAAAAACAGAATAGTTGAAATTTAATAGGTGGATGAAAACAAGTATATCCGTTAAAAAGAGAAACTCGGAGCAGCAAAGTGTTGAGTATAACATGTTATACTGATGGAATTAGTGACGTGGAAATGTAGTGAATTGACTGTGAGCAATTGTGGCAGTTTTTTTTTATTTTAGAATCTTTTATATGATCATATCCTGTAGTAAAGGCAAAATCTTAATATGCTTTTCTAACTGATGAAAATAATCAAGCTTATATTTGATGAAATAACTTCTTTTTTTCTTCAGGAAGTAACGGTCCCCAAAAGTTCTGCATAGACAAGGTGGGGAAGGAGACTTGGCTTCCAAGAAGCCACACATGGTGAGCTGCTTCCTTTTCTGTTAACATGGGAAACACTGTGGAGCCAATTAAAGCTGCAGTAGGCAGAAAGTTGAATGATGATGATTGCGAAGGTGAGTATGCAGCATGTTTGACGTATTACCTTCCTTTGGCTATAATACTGTAGCCTCACATTCCCTGCACACTGGAGCGGTATCAAGAAGGACTTTGTTTTTCTTGCACAACCCGAAGAATTCCCACACTGCAGAGTTTACGTTTTTAGCAGGGCGATAACGTATCTCCTTTTCATTCGTCATTCGCCTGCTTGTGGTGTGTTTACTTTATAGTTTGTTTGTGTGTGCGCGTGTATGACGTCATGTCTGCGACAAGCTTTTATTTACTGCGTGCCGGAGAACGCAAAAGAGAAATAGCTAAACCAAGGGCTAAATGCCAATGTTGTTGTTAAACACGTTATATCGTGGCTGGATTATTTACATGATATTACTATTTTTATGTTTTTAATACCGCGATTACCACAAAATCGGTATACAGCGACACCCCTAGTTTGGACAGAATCAAACTGCTTCGTATCGGTCATTTGAAATATGTCCAACACTGACGGGGACATATCTGCTAACGCCAAACCAATATACTGAACAACACAATGTTCCCAACACTACTGCTCTGTGTCTTGGTAAACACAGTGTTTCACCTCCAGCCTGTTTCAACTGTCTGTAGCCACAGAATATTTTCGATCATATGACTCACACAATTTACAGTCCTGTTGTTATTCCACTCAGAGAGGAAGGACTAATAGTGACCCGTTTGTCTCCTCCTCCTCCTCACAGCTTCAACCGTCTGGACCTGCCGCCCTACAGAAGCCTGGAGCAGCTCCGAGAGAAACTCCTGTTCGCCATCGAGGAGACGGAGGGATTTGGACAGGAGTGACGCAGGAAACGGACACAGGATCGCTAAAGGAGAACAGATAATTCAATGGGGATAGTTTTTTTTTTGTTATTAATATTATATAATTTTGCATTTGTTAATCACAGGGCTGAGAAATCATCTGCCATCTATAGTCCCTCACCTGGAGGGGATCATGTTTGTGAACTGAATCATGGGATAAAGTTGAGAGCTGGGAGATGGAGACGAAAGAACATAGAGGAAGCGTGTGTGTGTGTGTGTGTGTGTGTGTGTGTGTGTGCTTGCTTACTAGTGTGTACGTGTGTGTGTGGTTGCTCACATTAATGCCATTGTGTATATGCATATAGATGGTGTGTATGTCTATGTGGGTTTGACAGGATGGCACATACAGAGAATTATATTTGACTAGAGTCTCACCACCACCACCAACACACACACATACACACACACTTCTACTCACTGCTTAGAAACGCACCTAAAACAGACAACAGGATAGTTTTAATGTCAGCAGCTACTCACAGCAGCACAGCTACCCGCAAATGCAGTAAAACATATCTACCAGAGAGAACTACATTTTTTAACATTTTAAAGTGAGGGGAGAGAGAAAGAGAGAGAGAGAGAGAGAGTGAGAGAAAGAGAGGCAGTGTATGAGTGCATGTGTGTGTCTGTACCGAGAGACAGAGAGCTGTTATCATGGACTAGTGGTTAGAGAGACGAGATGTGATTTTATTTTTTATTTTTCTGTTACTTGTGAAGTTCAGCATTTTTCCTTCTGTACATAACTAAAATAAATGAGATTTCAGTCTTGAGCTTGAGTCTTTTCTTGAGTTGAACGTGTCAAAAAAACAAGGACATGATCATTGATTTCAGGAAGTCGGCACCCAACCCAAAACTGACAGATAATGAGGGGAATGAAACCAATATTTGTGTACTGTATTTGTCAATAAGTTGAGCTTCCGACAGAACATACAGTTGCAGTTTCTAAAAAGGTCCAACAACATTTGTACTGTACTTCTTGAGAAAAATGAACTCTTTTAATGTGTGCACTATAATGATGGCACAGTTTTATATAAGTTTCATCGAGTCTGTTTTGTCCTGCTGTATTGTAGCTTGGTTCGGGAACCTGAATCTGGCCAATGAGAAAAGGCTCGATCGGCTTGTCAAAGTGGCCAGCAAAGTTATTGACATTTCCTCTTACAAATAAGAAGTTTATTCAAGTGTGCTATTAGTATACTTCTTTTAAACTTAAAATAACAGAGTATGCTTTCACTTTACTTTTTATGTACATATCAGAGATATACTTCACAAATTCACAAAAAGAATACTTGGCTTATACTGAAAAATGTACAGAATACAGTACACTTTAAAGTGTACTTTCATAAACTAAAAAGTGGGCTACAAGTATATAACTAAGTTCACTTGTAGTATAGTTCATATTATAGTTGCAGTACAAAATACAACGTGGATGTAAACTAGTTGTGTACTCAAAGTTTACTATTCTTACATTTAAACTATACTTAAAAGTATACTTTTATAAACTAGAAAGTGGGCCAATTTTGTCCCAAGAAGTACCGAAGTAGTACACTTACAAGTATACTACTAGTACATTGATATTAGTGTACAAGTTCAAGTATAATCCCAAGTATACTTATTCCATAAAGTATACTTGGGATTATACTTAAACTATACTGAAGTTTATTTTATGAAATAAAACTTATGTTTTGGTTTTAAGGAAGGCCCAGGCCATATTGGACTGTCTGGATCACCCGCAGCTGAGGGAGTTTGAGCTCCTACCTTTAGGATGTAGGACTGCTCACAACTCATGTTCACATGCACTATATGGCCATAAACTGTGACGAGGGGTCACAAGTCCAAAAAGCTTGGCTGCATTGATATACAGTATGAGATACAGTACATTACTTGAATAAATTGACTTCTTTCACACTCTGTCTGTTGCAGTTGTACATGATCTGCATCTTTCTGTCTCATTTACAGACAATAAGATTTTGAATCTCATTCTTAAATGAATTAAGGATGATTTGAGGAATGTTGACGTATGTTTTTCCACTGCCTTTGGACCCACGAGCTAATACTGGGTTTGTAGTCTAATCGGTCACACTGGTAAGAATCGGTGAAAGGGGGAATGATTGTGAATGTGGATAAAAGCTGTGCCAGAAGCAGCAGCTTTTTCCACATATCGGGGCACATTTTGTGGTTGGGCTGGCAGGATCGCAATAATTGAAAATATAGATTTGGATGTGTTCGTGTATCTCTACTGTCAGGCACAGATGTACCGAGTCACTAACTGTGTGAACTGGAAGCAGGATAATGCTCAGCTGACCTTCCTTTAAAAAAAAAAAATGTTCCTTTCAAATGTAGAAGAACAATAACTATATATTGTTCATCATTATTGTCCAAATCAAAATTGCATCCTGATCAAAATCAAGAAATGCATTTTTCCTGGTTCGCAATTCTGCCGTTGAAATTAATGATAAGAAGTATTACTTTAAATCTGTCTTAAAATAAGATAGGAACAAACTATGGAATATTATTTGTGTATCACATTTCTATTATCAATTTAATGCTTTAAGGTAATTAATGATGAGAATGCACACAGCAAGGTGCAGACACATGTTAGCTTGTCCATTAAAGGGGACATTATGCTCCTTTTCAGGTTCATACTTGTATTTTGGGTTTCTACTAGAACATGTTTACATGCTTTAATGTTCAAAAAATACATTATTTTTCTCATCCTGTCTGTCTGAATATACCTGGATTTACCCTCTGTCTGAAACGCTCCGTTTTAGTGCCTGTCTCTTTAAAGGTATAATATGCAAGAATTGAATGAAAAACAAGGTATAAATTGATACAAAAATAATCCCTCTCAATCATCACTGATGCCCCACTAGCAGTGTGTGACGGTGACTGGTGTAACCCCCCCAGCAAATAACAGCGCGCCGGTTGTGCAGCCCGTTCAGGTGGTCAAATATCGTCGCTTTATCACGCCCCTTGTCTTCTGATATCCAGCCACAAGTCTCTATATACAAAGCGTATTTCACGGATGAGAACGGGTTGTGTTATGTTCATGTGTTCCAGTGATCCCCCGCTCCTCTCTGTGCTGTGAGTGCAGCTTTGATCAGTGTGTGTCTGTAGTTTGACAAGAGCAGTGCTGAGCCACAGGAACATTCATTCAAAATCCAGCAACTCTGCACTGTCCTTCCCGCAGGAGTATGCAGAGATGTGCGGAGTTAGTTGTGTTTTTAGAACGTAACTGCCCCCCCCTCCCGAAAAAGCCCAGTCTGCTCTGATTGGCTCGTGAGAAAAATATGGTGCACCTTTGCAAAGGTAATTTTTAGGCCATGAGTGTAGGTAGGCACCCCCAGATAACCTAAATGTATGTGCAAAGTGAGTTTTTCATGATATGTCCCCTTTAAAATGATGAAAGGTCGTACAATAAGAAAAGAACTGACAGTGGAAGGATGTATTTATGGACCTCTGTCAGAGCTCAGAAAGTGTGGGGGGGAGGGACTGCACTGGGATCTGCATCTTTGGCCAGTATCGGCTCAGTTTGTCCACAGAAGAAATGACGACAGTTTGGAGCTAAATCAGTTTCCACTTTTGTGTGAGACATGTAAGCGTATCCAAAGAGCACAAAGAGGCTCAGTGTTCTCATGCTGGCCGTTACAGCTGTGGCTGCAGCCAAACGGCAGCACTGCAGTGTTTGCAAAATGGTGCAACAGATGTGACCAAGATAATCAGTGTGCCAGTCAATGTTTGACCTGCATGTTTGAAACTGCATATCAAGGAGAGACGTACGGTCAGGTTAGAACAAGCATCACGTGACCTTAGATGAACCTGTAGTCACACCAAACTGATACCCATGCCACACATCCACCACCCACTCTTCATCTGCCCACAATGCTTCTGTTTCCTTAGTTGTGCAACTGACATCATGAAGTCAATTCAGATCATTCATATTCAAATAGTCAGCGTGGTATAAATATTTCAGAATTTACCGTTCATACTGTAGGAAAGAGGTCAGAGTGTAGGCTACGTAGCAGTGTATGTATTGAATATTCCCATTTTATTCTGCTTTATAATTCACAATATTTCAGTTGAAAATATCTTTAGCTTTTACTCTACTACTCCATTCATTAGACAGATCCTATGTCGGTTGAGGTTTTAGATACAAAATATATGATAAGCTTGTAAAACATGATACACTGTTTTGGATTAAACTAACTGACAGTAGTATATAAAGTAGTTACAATTGGGTCTGCATAATATAATGGTATTACAATAATAATAGGGTGAGTTGCCGTAAAGTGGGACCCCTATACTCCAGTGGTTGTAGGTCTTCCTCAAACAAATAAAAGTCAATAAAACTATTGATATTTAATGTCTTTCTAATACGCCTAAATGCTTCAAAACTATTATTGTATTGATTCATTATTCTTTATTTATTAATTATTATTAATAGTCTTATTGTTTGTTTGATGTTGTATGATTCTCCATGTAACACATAAGCCTAGATTTTATAACAGCAATAACTTTGTAGGTGGTAAAATTACTGAACATGGGATCATTGCACATTTAGCCTGGAGTGTTTCCTACATTAATTAAGGTGATTTTTTTTAGGTCTCTGCTTTTCAGTGTCCCACATTTCGGACATGACTGTCCCACATTAGAAAATCTAGATTTGTGATAGAAAACTTGGCATTAGAGTACTACCGTTTCTTTATTAGTGTGATATCTGCATCTTTCTTTTTTGGTTTGATTATTTAGGACACATCCTGGGGATTTCAGAGTGGTGCTGGGTTTGGATTCAATGTATTGGCTTCATATCACAATATATTCCAGAAATCTGAAATACAAAAAATGTCCCACATTAGGCTTATTCACCCTATATTTTTCTACCTAATGAGCAATTTAAATATACAAGTATAAATACAGTGTCATGCATTTTTTTATACTGTGGTATTGCTATTTGTAATACCATTTTAATCGTTTTCATTCATTCTTTCTTAAGATTTTCAGTTCTCCATATATAAACGACCTTTATTGTGAAAGTACAGCCTTCCTTGTCTAGGACCGGAAGTAACCTCTCTATTTTCTCGAGGTTCCTCCAAGCAGCCTCGCCGGTCGAATTTAACCAACATATTGTTCATATATTGTCCATTTAAACACCCAGACTGTTTAGAATATCTCTAACTTTAACTTTAATCAGCTGTAATGCTCGGCTGCGTCCCTGTTCGGTTTAACCACGGGGTTTAACATGGTTTAACATGGTTTAACATGGTGAACGCGGATGAAATCGCTAAATTGTGCTTCGAGCGTTTCCAGCAGCTCCCCCGCAGAGGGAAGCCTGAGCCGGGCAGAGAGTGGACCCTGCTGGCCGCGGTGCTCAGAGTCACCCGGTGTGCTGACTCTGATACAGGTTGGACCGAGCTACTACACAACAGCATGTTCATGTTCTCATGACAACAATACATCTGTAACTGTGCACAGCTGGATTCATTTTAATATCGTCTATCGTCCACCATGTCTAATACTACACGTTACATTTCAGCTAACGTTAATATAAATGATATAATGTTTACTGGAGAAGTAACAAGCTAACGTTACAGTTAGTTTCACTCATGTTAAATGTAACTCCTACACCAACATTAGGTTTAGACTTCAAGTGTGAACAGAACACAATACAATACAAATCATGTTGCACAGGACACATCTGTAGAAGAATAAAGAAGAATAAAAACATGTTCTGCTCATATTTAGTTAGTACGGAGCCCCACTACACCCCCAGGAGAAAATGTTATTAACTTGTTCCCTCAAGTTAGTAAGCCGTTCCCTCAAGTTAGTAATTTGTTCCCTCAAGGTAGTAAGCCGTTCCCTCAAGTTAGTAAGCCGTTCCCTCAAGTTAGTAAGCCGTTCCCTCAAGGTAGTAAGCCGTTCCCTCAAGTTAGTAACTTGTTCCCTCAAGTTAGTAATTTGTTCCCTCAAGTTAGTAATTTGTTCCCTTAAGTTAGGAACTTGTTCCCTCAAGTTAGTAAGCCGTTCCCTCAAGTTAGTAAGCCGTTCCCTCAAGGTAGTAAGCCGTTCCCTCAAGTTAGTAAGCCGTTCCCTCAAGTTAGTAACTTGTTCCCTCAAGTTAGTAAGCCGTTCCCTCAAGTTAGTAACTTGTTCCCTCAAGGTAGTAAGCCGTTCCCTCAAGTTAGTAACTTGTTCCCTCAAGTTAGTAATTTGTTCCCTCAAGTTAGTAATTTGTTCCCTTAAGTTAGGAGCTTGTTCCCTCAAGTTAGTAAGCCGTTCCCTCAAGGTAGTAAGCCGTTCCCTCAAGTTAGTAAGCCGTTCCCTCAAGTTAGTAAGCCGTTCCCTCAAGTTAGTAACTTGTTCCCTCAAGTTAGTAAGCCGTTCCCTCAAGTTAGTAACTTGTTCCCTCAAGGTAGTAAGCCGTTCCCTCAAGTTAGTAACTTGTTCCCTCAAGTTAGTAATTTGTTCCCTCAAGTTAGTAATTTGTTCCCTTAAGTTAGGAACTTGTTCCCTCAAGTTAGTAATTTGTTCCCTTAAGTTAGGAATTTGTTCCCTCAAGTTAGTAATTTGTTCCCTTAAGTTAGTAATTTGTTCCCTCAAGTTAGTAATTTGTTCCCTTAAGTTAGTAATTTGTTCCCTCAAGTTAGTAATTTGTTCCCTTAAGTTAGGAACTTGTTCCCTCAAGTTAGTAATTTGTTCCCTCAAGTTAGAAAGCCGAGGGCATGACTTAGTGCACTTCCTCCAATCATTCCCGATTTACTAACTTGAGGGAACTAATTAATAAAATTGTCTCCCAGGGGTCTAGGAGGGCTCCGTAAATTAGACTATAGGCTACAAAGTAGCAGCTAAACACAGCAAAATTAGAACACAAGAACCATGAATTAGGATATGAAAATGTCTAGAATAAGAAGACAAATGTTGAATTATGAACACGAAATATGTGATGAATTATATTCTAATCAAAGTCTTTTTTTCTTTCTCAGTTCAGAGGGAGGTTGTCTCCCTGGGAACTGGGACCAAATGCATTGGACGGACAGCTATGAGTCCCAAAGGTGTGTGTGGTGTTGGGTCAGTTGTTTTTGGCCTTCTTTGTGTTGCTGAGTACTCCATGTCTCCGTCTGCCATACAGACAGTTTGTTTTGGCAGCCCAACCAAATAGAGTTGCCACCACACAAAATATTTACACCGGAGAACAGAGAGGCACATGATTTATTTCAGATTACCTGTCTCATGCACTACTGTCAGGATATAGTGACCGTTTTATTAAAAATAACTTTATTTAATCATATTCGCTCCATCTCTACCCACTGCTGCTTTAAACGTCCACAGAAATAATGCATTTATGTGTTATATTGGAAAAATATCTTCCCCAGAATGAAGTTTGTTTTCGCTCTTTTGCAGTCCTCTGTTAGTATCGGACCTTAGATTACAACAAATATATTCTCAACCTGTAGAAGGTTTGTCTTCGTTTCTAAAAAAAAAAACCTTTATAATAATTTGTTGTTTTTGTTTCTCTTGATTCTCACATTCATTTAGGTGAAATACTTAATGACAGCCATGCAGAAGTCATTGCTAGGAGGGGATGTATCAGGTGTGTATTACATTTTCTGTGTTCCTAATAGCTTGTTGGCTCTGGTTCTCCATACTGACGCATGAGCATACACTAAATTGAGTATATAGGCGGCTACCATATTTTGTGTGTGTTAGGGCTGTGTATTGGCAAGAATCTGGTGATCAAGATGCAGGGGTAACGATTCAATATATTGCGATACCGTAAGCAAGGTGATATATTGCAATTTTTTTTAAAATTAAATTTAAGGAAAACATTCTGAGTATAAAGAACACACCAGAAATACACTATTTTAGAATAGGCAAAAATTATTTATACTGCCTGCAAAAAACTACATGATTTTTTGCCCCAAACTGCATGTGATTATCATAAAGTGGGCATGTCGGTAAAGGGGAGACTCGTGGGTACCCATAGAACCCATTTTCATTCACATATCTTGAGGTCAGAGGTCAAGGGACCCCTTTGAAAATCACCATGCCAGTTTTTCCTCGCCAAAATTGATCGTAACTTTGGAGTGTTATTTAGCCTCCTTCTCAACCCGCTAGTATGACATGGTTGGTACTGATGGATTCCTTAGGTTTTCTAGTTTCATATGATACTGAGCCCGCTACAACCTCCGAAAGATCGAATAGCAGCCAGGCCTGATGGTGGGCCGTCGGATTTTGAAGAGGTTAATTAAAAATCGATACAGTGTTTTGGAGAATCGATACAGTATCGCACAGCATAATATCGCGATGCTCATGTGTATCGATATTTTCTTACACCCCTAGTGTGTGTGTGTGTGTGTGTGTGTGTGTGTGTGTGTGTGTGTGTGTGTGTGTGTGTGTGTGTGTTTTTAGGTACCTGATCCAGGAGCTGCACAGGGCAGTGAGTGGTGGGGACAGCTCTGTGTTTTGTCAGGCGGATCAGCGGGGGAAGTGGAGGCTTCAGCCAGGAATTTCCTTCCTCTTCTTTACCAGTCACACTCCCTGTGAGTCCAGTATGCTCCCAGTCTACCTAACTGGCTGTTAGTTTCACAGAATTCATTTAACATGACCACCAGCTAGCTACTTATGTGAGATGATCCACAGGATTTAAACCAAGATATACTGTACACCGATCAGCCATAACATTATGACCACCGGCACATTATCCTGCTGAAAGAGGCCACTGCCATTAGGGAGTACTGTTTCCATTAAGGGGTGTACTTGGTCAGCAACAATGTCTAAGTAGGTGATACGTGTCAAAGTAACATCCACATGAATGGCAGGACCCAAGGTTTCCCAGCAGAACATTGCCCAAGCATCACACTGCCTCCGCCGGCTTGCCTTCTTCCCTTAGTGCATACTGGTGTCATCCACATGATTTAAAAGACCAGGCCACCTTCTTCCATTGCTCCGTGGTCCAGTTCTGATGCTCACGTGCCCATTGTAGGCGCTTTTGGCGGTGGACACGGGTCAGCATTGGCACCCCTAGCTCTTCTATTGGATCAGACAGCAGGGGCCAGCCTTCGCTCCTCACGTGCATCAATGAGCCTCGGGTCTGACCCTGTCGCCGGTTCACCGGTTTTCCTTCCTTGGACCACTGCAGACCAGGAACATCCCACAAGAGCTGCAGTTCTGGAGACGCTCTGACCCAGTCGTCTAGCCAGCACTATTTGGCCCTTTGTCAAAGTTGCTCACATCCTCACACTGGCCCATTTTTTCAACACAAAGTTCAAAATGTTCACCTGCTGCCTAATATATCCCACCCACTGCCAGGTGCCATTGTAACGAGATAGTCAATGTTATTCAGTGGTCATAATGTTATGGCTGATCGATGTATGTTGTCATATATTTTTCAAGTGTTGCAATTTAGATATTTTTATGGAAGGCGTATCTTTTGTCTGTGAAGTAGTGCATGTTTTTTTTCCATGATTACTGAGCTCTTGTTTTATTCTTCTTGAATGTTTTTTAAACTGTTTATTCTAGTTCTTAGAAAGAAGAGAAGAGGTTTGAGTCTCCTGTGTTGATCTAAATGCTGTGTCAGGGACTTTTATTCTTGTCAGACAGCTTTAGTTTCAGTATCAGCCTTCACAAAGCTACAGCTGAACTCTGTCCCCGTGCCAGTGGTCGGTCCAGGAAACCAAAATCAGTCTGAAAGTTCTTGTGTTTTCCCAGGTGGTGACGCTGCCATCATCCCCATGATTGACAGCCAGTCTCAGCCCTGCCCTCCTGTCACATCTGTAAAGGGCCACGAAGGAACTGATGGAAGAGGAGACCTGAAAAGGGAGGCTGAGGAACCAAGTGAAGGAAAAAACACTAAACTGCCCCGTCTGGAGGAACAGAGGACAGGGGAGACCAATCTAGAGGACAGAGGAGACACAAAACAATCCTTCCTTTCAAAATCATCTAGCAGTGAAGATCCATCACAGAGTCACTCTGCAAAAACGCCCGTGGAAGCTGTCTCACTAGATTCAGCACAGCTGGAGATAGAAACCAGAGGCCCCTCTGACGATGCAGGACTGCTTCCACAGGTCCCAGACATTCACAGAACAGGGGCCAAGTGTGTCTCGGGCGGCGAGGCCGACCTTCTGCACCCTGGGGTGGGGTACCACAGCACAGGGGTGCTCCGGGTGAAGCCTGGGCGAGGAGAGCCGACTCTGTCCCTCTCCTGCAGTGACAAGCTGGCCCGCTGGGGGGTGCTGGGCTTCCAGGGTGCACTGCTGTCCCACTACCTGCAGGAGGCGCTCTACTTCAGCACCGTGGTGGTGGGGAAGTGTCCATACAGCCAAGAAGTTATGCAGAGAGCTTTGGTTACAAGGTAAGGAGTGATGCTGAAACAATAAGTCAATTAATAAATATCTTTGAGTTTTGCACTGTTGGTTAGATAAATCAAGAACGTTGAAGACCCCACCGATTTGGGAAATGCTATGGCCGTTTTTATTCATTTTCTCACATACGATTAAGCACTACAGTTTAACTCTTTATTGGATACTTTTGAATTGAAAGTTTTCAGAAACCTGGAAGAAGGGCCTTTTCTCGCTCATCTTGTTATCTTTGTGAATAAAATATAAAAAACACTTGTCAGGTTAAACCACGTTAAAGTCTCATTGAGATCAAAGTCATCACCGGGGATATAGCTCCAAGTTCTGAGCCTCATGAGGGAATATTCTCTCAGGACCCCATTTTTGAAGCTGCACAACATTTTGACCTATAAATACCTTATAAAGTTGGTAAACAGTTGCTAATCCAGCTAATCAATATCCTGTCTAGCTATTAAATGTTAAAACGGCTTGCCATAGATTTTCTAATGAATTGACATTAGAGTTGTCCATCTCCAGTTTGAAGGTGGCTAAAACCACATCTGATGTAATATAGGGTTTATTTATCTATAAAAAAATAAAATAAAAATATCAGATTTACAGATGTTGAATATCCACATTGTTACCAGCTTCAAAACCTCAATATTAGTCCTGTGTGAGAAATCCATTATATGTCATCAGTCACTGTTACGTTTAGCAGTGTTGGAGTATTGTGGAGGTATTTCTCCTTCAGTGTACAGGAATCAGCGGATTCTCTTGAATGTAGTCCTCCTGTACTCCCCAGGTGCTCCCATGTATCGGACCTCCCTGCTGGTTTCTCTGTGTGTCCACCTGTGCTGCTCCAGTCCAGCCTGGAGTTCCCCTTCAGCCAGGCCCAGACCAAGCTCCGACACCAGGCCGGACGGGGACGTATCTCCCCCTGTGGAGCAGGTAAGATCATCACATACACACATTTCGGTCTGAATGACCAGAAAGGAGCTCTAATGCCACATTCATATCATATGGGAGTTACAGACATTACTAGTTTCCGACTTGTAAACACGATTCACAATGTCAACATCCAAGCTGTAATTACGATAGGAAAACTCTGTCTGAAAGCTCTGAAAGCAGACAAACGTGGTCCCTCACAAGGTAGTTAAACATTAATGTAATGGATATAGTGATACATTGTCAATGCACAGTATTTTGAACCCTCTGAAATCATCCAACTGTCCGAGGGCATGAACGCTCGCAAGTCGTAAACCTAGAAATCTTTCCCATCGATTCCACGTATAAGGTAGAGATAATCAAAACCAGCGTGGTGTGCGTTCTCACAATGTTCTACAGATGTCGGTTTCCAGAGTTAGGTTTATAAATACGCTCCCCCCTCTTTCTCCTGGAACAATGTGCTGAAGGACTTGAAATTGAAATTGTCAGAGCTGATTACTGTTATTGAATTTAAGTACATTTTAAGGGTTTGGTAAATAGCAATCTTGGTCACTGTGTTGTTTGTATTGTTTTTGTAGAGTTTTTGAAACTCTGACTCATACGCTCCTGTGACAGCTGCTTAAAGCTTCAGTAGGCAATATATTTTTGGCATCATTGGGCAAAAATGACATCATAACCTACTAGACTTCTGCACCTCCTCATGGCTCTGTGTTCAGGCATTCAAAAAAATCTAGCCTATGACGGAAGATTTTGGCCAATCACAGGTCATTTCAGAGAGAGAGCGTTCCTATTGGCTGTGCTCCGGCTGGTGGGCGGTGCCTGGTATTTCCTCAGCAGATCTCAACGTTGCCGGCGGGTCACAAACTTTCTCATTTTACAGCTAAACAGTACACTACAAGATGATTCTGAAAACATTTGAGGCGAGAAATAGGCATTACGGTAACAGAATATTGATTCATATTTGATCAGCGCTGCCTAGTTCGCGAGTGGACGGCAGACTCCAGATCAGCTCCCCTGAAAATCGACTAAACTCGTTTTTCTAAAGCCTGAAAACAGAGCCATGAGGAGGAGCAGAAGTCTAGTTTTCTCTCAGAACACTTGAATTACAATAAGCTGAAAGGTTATTAAGGAATTTTTGCCCAATGATGCCAAAAATATACTAGTAGTCACGCGTCATTCTAGAATGTAAACATCAGCCACGTGTTCCAACAGACATTTAACCCAGCGCTAGTAGAAGTGCAGCGTGAATGGTATAGCCCAGGGCTTAGGTTAACCGTGGTTGGGTGTGTGTGTGTGTAAAGGGGCTAAATTATCCCAGAGTCAACTCTTAGCCCAGGCCTAAGGATATGCAATATGAAAAGCCTACATGTGTTTAATAAAGTTCATCATGTTCCAGCTATCAGCTGGTGTAATGTGACTGAGCAGCCACTAGATGTCACTGCCAACGGCTACAAACATGGAGTCACCAAGAAGGCCTTAGGCACAGCTAAAGTCAGGTGGAGCCAACACTCTCTCACTTTATCACACATTATTATTATATAATGTCAAAGGAGAATTCATTGTTTACAGACTATTCATCTGGACCAAAATTCAGTGATATTCACGCACGTTTGTGTCTTCAGGTCTCTTCTGTGTAAACTGGAGCTTTTCCATTCCTTCCTGTCTCTGGTAGCAGCCACTGACCCATCAGCACTTCCCGACTCCCTCAGGTAACAAACAATAGGCTCTTTCATAATCTCACTGTGGTTTTAAGCAGCCTCTGAACAAGCCAAAAACACTAATGAAGATCTCCAAACGACGGTCTGGCTTTCATCAATTTGTCCTTCTGGGTAACTCTCATCTTATCTGCTGCTGCAGCATGTCGAATCAACAGTGAGGCAAACTAGCAACAGCAATAATTAAATGTGTATGTGTCACAGTCGTCTCCAGTAACAGCATTATAAAGACAATCTGAGTAATGCTTTTTCTTATTTCATAATGTCAGTACTGCTGTTGCTGTGTGTGACCTTCTTGTGATTTTGTTTACAACACATGATTTGTGTCTATTTTCTGTAGTTGTGTTCATATTGTCGGAGGGATTTCTGTCCAAATGGTGTCACATAGCTTGCAGGAGATTAGAGAGAGTGTGTGTGTGTGTGTGTGTGTGCTGATGGCTGAGAATCCTCTCTGACAAGGAGAACAGTGGTCTCTCTGTTTATCAGCATTTTAGCAGATAACCTGATCCCAGCCCGGTCCAGCTTGGCCTACACATGGATGGACACTCACACACACTCACACACACTCACACACACTCATCCACCCAGCCCCAGCATACACTAACAAGGTTTTCTACAACGATAATGGTATGTCTGGTAAGGGGAGACAACTGAGGTCAGGGGAGTGTCCATTTGTCTTGTAATTATAGAGAGGCAAAGTCCCGCCCCTTCCAGTGGACCACCATGGGTCCTTATGTACGGTAGTCAACGGAGAGAGAGAATTTTTTTTGATCCAGTTTGAATTACGCCATGAATCACACATATGATGTTTGTCAATTCAAAAGATAATTTTGCAAATCAAGAAAGTCTCAGTTTGTCGTAGTATCTTTTAGTTTAGTGTGAAGCCGCTTGGTGAACTACCTGTAGGAGCTGGTTGATTTTGTTTCCGGAGTAGAACTTGGAAACTATTTCACTTAGGAACTTGGACTTAGCACCCTGGACTTGAGGAAGGTGAGCTAATAACAAGCTCCATTGTGCTCAATAGACTAATTCCATTAGTTCCTGAAGGGCTAAACCTTTGGCCCTAGCTCACTTTTGCCTTGTTAAATACAGTAGATAAAAAAACAAACAAACTGAAAGGTTATATCCATTAAAAGTGATGCTGTGATGAGATTAGGTATATTCCCTCCCTGGAGTCTAGACACTGATGGTGGTGGTGAAGGGAGGAGCTGAAGATCCGATGACGGGAGCAGGACTGGGCACTGAATATGATGAAGACTGGAAGTGATGGGGTGGAGGCGGGTTGCCTCGAGTCGCACTGAAATGACAACTGACAGCAGCAGAGAGGAGAACAGTTGGCTCACAGAGAGCATGGCTGTTTGGTTATCTAAGAATGAACCACCAAAAGTCAGCTGATAGAGTAGGAGCCAGTAGAGAGAGAGAGACAGAAAGGTTGTGAATGAATGAGAGTGTAAGGAGGGTCTTCCTGTCTGAACTTCCGCATAAGCTTCATAAAAACATGTGTAATACAAAAGGCTACGCAGGGGAAAAGATATCATTTCATATGTGGCCACAATGGCCTACAAACCATTCCGTTCCATTGTAACACAAGCACTGTCCTGCCTAGCATAATGGATGTTTGTATCCATGCAGAGAGCACTGTTGGAATCTAATCTTTTACAGTGGATGGATCTTCCAGAACGAATACACGTGTGAAATAGAGGACCTATTAACCTTCTATGTAAAACACATGACATTTGTTTTCATGAATTACAGCAGATAGATTTGTTTAAATGATCATGTGAACACAAGAACCAAAGTTTGAGCAATAACTAGGTTCCTCCGCTCATGCATTTATTTTGTTATGTGTATCTGTTCAGGAGAACGGAGCTGCAGACTTACTGGGACTACAAGCAGGCATCCCAGTTGTACCAGCAGGCTTGGCAGCAGCTCCACCGCCAGGCCTTCCCTCTGTGGCCACGCAGTGACAGAGATCTCCTGCTCTTCCACTGAAGACCCACTCTACAGCTGGAATGTCCTCATCAAGGTCCAACTTGCCTGTTGGGTCAGCTGAGGCCTGTACTACGAAGCAGGATTCAGGGTTAGCGAGGTAACTTCAGATTTAACCCTTCAGGGTTTTCAGTCCTACAACGGTGGTTCACTTCTTACCAGGGTAGATCGCCACGGTAACTGATGCTGAACAGCTAACCTGCTCCGGAGCGAACCAGATAAGAGATCAACTCGTATAAAAGCTCCGCCTACTGACCAATCAGAGCTCGGTGAACAGATTGTATGATAATATTACACACATATGAAGAAGTTACAGTCATAATCCAGGCTACAAGCAACACAGTTTAAACTGACAGATGTAGGAAGGACAGCTGTCTGTATGCTTTGGGTGTTTACCGCTTTGAATTATGTTTTTATATTTATTTTTTTATTTGCTCTCGAGTCTGTTTCACACCGCCGGAGACGGGGACGCAGCTGAGAGAAGGCTGAAATAGTCACACACACCACAATCTTATCAAAGGCCATAATTAAGAGTTACCTATTCATCAATTAATATCTGAAAGCTTTTTATAATATCACTGCCCCATCTAGACGACTATGTCTGACTTTTGAGTATTCAGTTAAATTAATAAATCTGTTAATTTAAGTATTCACACATCTGTAATTTTTTTCTTTTACCAGCTGTCCTTCTTCAACTCTGTCAATTTTAGTCTGGATTATGTGTTTAACTTCTTCGTATTTGTCTAATATTATAGTTTGCACTTGGTTTGTATAATATGTCACTCTGCTGACAGTAGACTTGTCCATGTCTGTGATTGGTTATATGCTGCAAACACCGCCCCCGTTCATGTGAACGTGCTCATAGTCAGATAGACAAACCCTGGGTTGATTTACCAAGTTGATAACCAGCGTCGTAGGACCGCTTAGCGTGATTTCGTTTGTTAGGGTTAGTGAAGCCAGATAACGAGAAGATACCCTGGGTATGTTGAACTCGCTTCGTAGTACAGGCCTCAGGTCAGTGAGGTTTGAGGTCTGGATAAATATTATTTGGCTATATTTGACTCTCCACAGCCCAGGATGTCACTGCTTGCAACAGCAGGACACCCGGCTCCGTCCTGCTGTTCGTAGAGGTTGATGACCGCTGTTCAGTGTCCTCAGATGACGGTTTTATTTTCACAAATGTGTGTGTAACATATTATGTTATGGCAGCTGTTTTTGTGTTCGTGTTCTGAAAACACAGCTGGACGTACCTGTCTGCAAATGGAAAAATGTTGTGGGTTCCGACTCCCAGTCCTAGTTTAAATGGTTTCCTCCCACAGTCGAAGCATTCTGGTCAGGTGGACTGAAGACAAACTCCCCACAGTAATGATTGTACATGTGTCTGTATTCAGCTCGGGATGACCTGCAAACCTGATCAGGGTGTTTCCCCGTGCATGTTAGAATAGATTCCAGTCCTCTGGGACACTAAACTCACTCATAAAGACAAAGAATAAGTTGAACCTGCATATTTCTGCACAACAGTTAGGTCCTTCATGGAAGAGCACTGACTGAGGATCAGTTGTGTTATTGCTTTAGCTCAGCAGATTCCACCGACAAGTAACGACACCACCTCAGCTCGGCTAACACCGAACAGCATGTTGCAAGTTATGACCAGGAAGCTTTACACGGTAGGGGTGTAAGAAAATATTGAAAATATCGAGTATTGCAATATATTTTTGTGATACTGTATTGATTCTCAAAAACACTGTATTGATTTTTAATTAATAGTTTATATGCAAAAATTTACCCAGTTAATATTTTGTTTAATTTGCAAAGACAAGTGCCCTCTCAGTGTAGTGCTATGATGTTGAATGTTACAGGAAATGTAATAAATGTAAATTTGCATAAAAAAGTAACTTTTTTTGCTCAGATTTTATACATATAGTGGTGTGTTCTTTATTCTAAGACAGTTTTCCTAAAATTAGATTTAAAAAATCTCAATATATCGCCTCATTTACGGTGTCGTAATATATCGCGATATATTGAATCGTAACCCCTGTATCACGATATGTATCGTATCGCCAGATTCTTGCCCATACACAGCCCTATTATGCTGCGTATTTAATGTCATTCTTATTCCTCTATATTAGAGACTTAGAGGTCCTATCTGCTTTTTAAGTGTTCTTTGTACTGTGGGCATACATTGCCATGCTCACTTTTGCCTTGTTTACAATCATAATGTTAAAAAAAGCTAAAAAAAAAGCCATTCTTTTTTTTTGACACCTTTCTAAAAGCTCTGTGGATGTCTTTTTTTTAATTATTATTTGTCTGCATAAAAATGTTATCAATAAGCCAATCTACGCCTGCTTTTGAGTGATCCATCACATCTAAAGGATTTTATTTAAATCCCTCTAATAACTAAACCCCACCCACGTATTCCGTTTCACATTACCGATGCTAAAGACCTAAAGATGTACTGTACTATGAGAACTGGATACCAGACCCCAAGATGCTGCCTATTCAGTCCAATGAGAATTGCTCATGTTCATACGGACTCCTCTCAGGAACCCGGTAAACACGACCCCATCTGAAGGCAGCAATTTTGCAAGTGCCGGTATAAAGGTCCATATTTATAGAGGTATATAAAAGTAGCGGCACATCTCGACAATAATAGGAAACATGATCGAGAGAGCTGGCTAACATTAGCCCTCCTGAATATTATTAAATATTTACAGTTTGATGGCCCTGCCCCCGAGCTCTCGCTCGGCCCTCAGACTTTACATTGTGATGACGTCACCGGATTTTTAAATCGCTTATCTCGGCTCAAGGAAAGTTTTACAAATATAAAACCTCAATCAATCAATCAACCTGTTCTGCAGTTCGAGGTGTCCTGTCAACAGTTTTACAGACATCTCTTTTGCAATGGTGGTCTACGGGGGAAATGCTTTTTGGATAAGGAAGCAAGAAGCAATTGTGGAAGCAAGGCTGATCGGTGGCGCCGCATCCAGTTGTTATTGTACATCCATGCTAAAGATGCTCTAACTTCCGTTTACTGTGACTTTATAGCCGGCCTGTGGAGTTTTCTTGTATACAAAAGAATCTATTTAGTGTTTCTTGTGTCCTCATGTGTGCGCATAATACAAAAAAAAGGGGACCCACTTGTAAAATATTGCTCCATAGAACTACTAGTGGTCAAACACCACACAGGGCATCCTTCATTTTGAACAAATATGAAGTGAAACATATTAATTATATTCCTTTTTTTAATAAGACAAACACCTTATGATTCATTTTACATTCATTTTTATTGGTCAGGTCTTCCAGCTACCTTACCTTTTTCAAATATCTAAAATTCCTTTATGTCTTTAAGATATATTTAACAATCATACAACACTGAATAAATAAAACAATACTGAATATCATAGCATTCCATCAATATATTACACATCTACATACCATGTTGAAAAGCCTGAATCGGCTTTGTGGTGCACAAATATGAATACTTCAATGGGTCAAGTAATGGGTGGAAATAACACCAGACGTCTTGATTCAGCACCAAAAAACTACAGATGCAGTTAAAATGTCAGCACAAGCGTGATCGGGAGTGAAGAGAAGAAAGATCACGAGTGGTTCTGATTTTATGACTCTGACACAGACCTGAGCAACACTTTACTCGAAGCATTTGAAACATGAATAACACTCCCATATATTTTAACCACGGTCCTTACAAACGGGGTTCATTAAATGTGTATTTAGTCATTAACAAGTGTGAAAGCACGCTGCGTACTAAAAATGCACTTTCAGTGATTTTATTAAAGTCCGGGTTAAGCAAAAACAAATGTGTTCTGAGTTTGTGACACCACAGAAAAATGTGTTAATAACCGCACCCAGCCAAATTTGAGCAATAAATATAAAATTTGGTTTTTGAAATCGTGAAAAAATAAGCAGTATTCTCTGTTACTTTTGCACAATGTTAACGTGCACAAGCATTTTCATTAGTGCTGCTTTAAGTTTTGGGTCGATTATTCCCTTTAATCATGCACGGACCTCAGGGCTCGCTCACGGCATTACAATCTTCTAGTTGGAGACCATTATATTATGCACTGTGTGATATTTTCCATTTTCTTAGGGAGAATATAAATTGACGATGACATCACAACAACAGAAATACAAGTGAGTCTGAATCCATGCCACTGATTGAAGTAACCTGGAACTGAACACCTGCATGACCCCGCCTCTTTCCTTCAGAGAGAGATGGGCAGAGAGAGATTCAGACAACTGTAGATTCAGCATTTTTTCACATTAAACTCTGTGAAATTACAGTTGAGTTCGACCAAAGCACACTTGGTGATCGTTGGAAAGAGTAACGATGACGGTTTAGGTGAGTTTTATTTTCAGTCCAGTTTGAATGAAGTGTTTCACGATGCTCCGCTACGTACAGCTGATCTCAACATAAACAAATTATTATTGACTGTGTTTGACAAGTCAAAATGTCTGATGTTGCCGAAAGGCATTCTGGGGTTGAGGGGAGAACAGAGAGTATTTCTTGGACCAGATGTTTCAGATTGATTATATAAGAAGAGTAACTGAGTGAGTTTTCCTTTTAAGTGGTTATGATTTCCAGATAGTTGCCCTGTGATGACGAAGTCAAAATATCACAATAAACTTCAAGTAAAGTGTTGGATTTCTTTAGCAGGTCACTGAGGTTCAGGCCTTGCTGATAGCATCATAAGTCTGACTCCCGGGTGGTGCTGACATCTATTCAGCCAACATCATGTGTAAATACGTAACAGCCAGGCTGGGAAGCACTCAGTAACATGGTAGGAACTGGTCCTGGTCCTGGTCCAGGTCCAGGTCCTGGGCTGGACACACTTTACTCTGGCTGCCTCCTTACTAGCAGCTTATGTTATCCATCATCATTCGCATGCTTATAGTTGTTCTCACAGCCTATCATAGTGCTTCGAGTTCCTGACGGTATGAAAGTTAAATACTGAAGGTTTTTATACATGATATGATGAGCCATACAAATACATCCATAACGTGGTTATGATTCTAGTCACATGAATATAAAGGTTCTTTCTCACTTCAGCTGAACACAAATATCTGACAACAAAGCTGGACTGAAAGAAAATGTAGCATGACTGGGTAATGAGTGATGATCGGCATGTGTGTGTCAGAGCCTAAATGTTGTTTTTTTTCTAATTAAATACTGATGTCGATACTTGGAAAAATTAATGATATTTGACGTGCCTATAATGTGCGTTGTTATTCTTATTTTACGGCAGTGTCCACAGCTGACTTTTAAACAGTGATCATGACAAAAGACCGACCGTTAAAGTCATCATCTGAGCCTGTCAAAAGAAATGAGAACAAGTTCGTTACTCGTTTGTTTATTGG
Organism: Sebastes umbrosus; assembly: GCF_015220745.1. Classification (NCBI taxonomy): domain Eukaryota; kingdom Metazoa; phylum Chordata; class Actinopteri; order Perciformes; family Sebastidae; genus Sebastes; species Sebastes umbrosus. Next base: position 33,125,310 of record NC_051272.1, on the reverse strand, counting down.
AACATTTTGGTGTCGTTATATTTTCACCATAAATGTGTATTTCATATAAAAAATTGACCATAAATAACTGTGCCAAGCGTGTAGGTGCTGTACTTTTGTTACACGTGAAAAGGCCAATGTTTGAAACATCGTGCACCAGTGTATGTCGGGCCCTATTGTGTCATTGCGTGTGTGTGTGTGTGTGTGTGTGTGTGTGTGTGTATGTGTGTGTGGCGTTAACCCCTTGTTGTATAAAAGGCCTTGTAACCAAAGGTGTTTTCTCCGCTGTAGGCCACGTACAGAAAGCCGTCCTCGTCCTTCTCCTTATCGTACAGCTGGCCCATAGTCAGACTGCAACACACAGCAGAAACCAGAATCTCATTAGATCACACACACAGTCAAGTAGAATCGATTACACTACATTACCTATGTGGGTTTGTGAAGAAGAATGCCTCCAATAATGGTTGTTTTGTGCTGATGGACAGAATTTTGAAATCAGTTTCCCATGCTAAAACCTGCAGCGGTCCAAACGATGCAAATGTGTCACGAGAAATTGCAGCACAGAAATACCAAATAATTCATAAACAGCCGTGTTGGCTTATTGCAGATATATCCATAACAGTGTATTGGGTTTCCTTCCTCAGGCTCTGTGAACGCTCCAATAAAAGGGGGCGTTTACTGCATCATGTGACTCCACAAAATGTTGTGTTTTTGATCAGTGCAGAGTGCAGGTGTGGCTTCATCCTCTTTCACAGGGAGATTGATTACAGACACACTAAGAGGTCATATTGTTCTGCCCTTCAGTAACAAAGATGGACAGATAAACACATAGTATAGAATGGGAAAGTAAGACTAGCTAAACCCACTTTGGCATTTCTGTGATGCAGTTATTTTTCGGCCAACATATACACTCAGTTGCCAGATTACTAGGCACACCTACTCCGTCCTGCAGTAAATCCTCCCTTCAATAAGGTTCATATGTTCCGTTTTGGTTGAAACAGTTCAAGATGTGTTGATTCGACTCAGTGATCATTTTAGAGGTGGAGTTTGTGGTGCTGTTGATTCGTATTCTGTCATACATGCTTCAAGGTTAATTTATTGTCATTGACTTTTTTTCTCGTAAAGTTATGACTTTATTCTTGTAACATTACGACTTTTTTTTCTGGAAATAGTATGACTTTATTCTCATTAAATTACGACTTTTTCCTCGTAAAATTTTTTGACTTTATTTTCAAAATCTTAGATTTTTTTCCCCCCTCAATATAGCCCTAATACTCCGTCGTAATCTTCTCACCTGTAAAGCACTTTGAATTGCTGATGTGTATGAATTGTGCTGTTTTTACTTGACTTAACATATGGCGGCAAAAAGCGGTTACGAGGGGGCCCCGCCGCTTTCAGTACGTCATCGCGGGAGGATTTCCTTTCAGTCAAGGTCCAAACACAGACCCGTCACGGATTGGTCTGGACTCACGGAGTGAGGGGAAATTCTAGGTGGCTGAATGAGGAGGCGTGCATGGCTGTAATCCGCCAGTAAACAGAGTAGAAGATGAAGAGGTTGCGAAGCGGAAACTGAACAAGTTACCTTGTTAGCTTTCAGGAACTTGTTTCTATTGGGCAAGTTTTAATTGTTCTTTCATGTCAGCAAATATTGGCCAAGCTTCACAAGCATTTGCACGTTATGGGAGTATCCAGGAAGTCGCTGAGAGCCGAATCAGTCATGTGAGTTAAATGTTTGCTATGTCAGAACTTATTTGGTAAAGGCGTTTCCATACCCCATTAACGCATCAACTCTTTTATCAAATTTGACCTCTGCATTTAACCCATACTAAGGAGCAGTGAGTTGCTGTAAAGCACCCGGGGAGCAACTAGGGGTTCAGTGTCTCGCTCAAGGGCACTTCGACATGCAGACAGCAGGAACCGGGGATCAAACCGCCAACCTGGCAGTTAAACGACGACCACTCAACCCTCAGAAATACATGAAAACACTGCTTCTTCTTCCCCAATTACAACTGTAGAATGTAGTGTTGCTCTCACCTGGATTGGGGGACAGTTTTATCGACAAAGAGGAAGATGGCTTTCTCTGAAGGCAACTGGATGCGTTTCCTGATGATCCACATGAACTGGGCCACTGTGATGTCAGAGGGCACCAGGTACTTCCTCTTATCAATGTCCACTATCTGAGAGCCCGAAACTTTCTCCACTATCACCTAGAGCACACACATTAACAGAAAAAATGGGCTTTTAACACTGGGGCATGGTATGGGTTACATTCTCAGTATACTCTAATATGCAGATTCACGGTTTTGTGAATGTTAGTTTTTTGGAGTTCACTGCTGTATCAGAACCTTTATGGCCATTATAGGATGTGACAATATCAGTTTGTCAGACTCAGCTGAATCCAATGATGTATACAGCCAGGCCTTGTAAGGCGCATCTTCGCCAAGTGCATTTTTGAATCTGTCTTTCAGTGACCGGCTGCTTCAGCCGCGGTATGTGAAAGAGAGATACCACAGGTCCTTCTGCTGCTGGAACACTTTACATCAACATATAATAAAGGATCATCTTACTCAACAGGGAAAATATTATGCAAGATAAGCATATCTTTTGTTTTCAAGAACGGCAGAATGGTGCGTTGCTTTAAATGTTGCGGCCACAAGGAATTGTGGGATGTTATTATCTCCTTTCCTTTGGTAAAGGATGCTCCAATGTATCCTATGCTAAAGGAGATAATAAAGGAAGCATTGAAGCACCTTTACTCAGCATTTAGAGGATTCAAACAGCTCTTATCACGGCTACTGAGATACTTCCTGGTCATTTCACTCCGTTAGGAACCTTCCTGAGAGTAAAAAATACTTTTAGACCGCAGCCTAAGCCTTACTTGTCCTACAATGGCCACTGCAGCAACCTTGTTTATGTGCAGTCCTCCATAAAATGTCCGGAATGCTTAAAATTGCAATAATCATTTATTTGGCCACATGGTGGCAAATGTTCACTCCAACAAGCTGAATGTCACACAAACATTATTGTGGGTTTGTAAGAGCATAAGAGCTGAAAACATCTGCCTGCTGTGTCAAAAAAACAGCGTTGATGAGAGCGCTGGGACAAAATCAAAACGGTTAAGTTGTGGGCCTTAAATCCAAAACAATGAGCTGAAAGATGCTAAAAGGCTCTCCTAAGTGAGGGAAACAGTAGACTTGGGTGAAGATTTTCTGTGGGTTCATCACTACGAGTGACCCTTTCACATCACACATAGTTATTTGATCTATTGCTCATAGGGATGTTAATAATTAACCGTTTAACCGTTAACCGACATTACGAATTTGAACCGATTAATGCTATCGGTTAAACGGTTAAAGGTAATATTAAAAATGAATTAAAAAGCTGAGCAAAACTCAGAGGAGCGGCTTGTTACTTAAGCTGGTCCACCTTAACAGCCCACCTTAAGAAAGTCTGAGTCGGTGTTGCAGGATACAAGGCCTATGGAAAGGAGGCTGGGTCACGGGCGGACATGGGTCTTAGGGTATGGGGTATGACACATGCGCAGTGTAACTTAAGCTGCGGTCATGCGTTGCGATTGGCTCAATTTCGGCGAGTGCAGACCAGATTTGACAGGGCATGTGTTATACCCCCAAAGATATGACACGTGACCCAGCCTCCTTTCCGTAGGCCTTGGCAGGATAAAGGAAGTTGGTTTGGGTCTTGAGGAGTTGTAGCATTTATTCACCGACAAATAAAGTGTACACACACTGCTTCGTGCACGTTCACAGCTATAACTCCACCGATAATCCCACACTCACCGCCGCCACACACACAAACGGTTTGTCAAACACTAGCTAACATTACGCCAGGCAGACACACTGCTGACCACCTCGCAGCTAAACTAAATAATGTGGTGGAGACTAAAGTGGCTGCATGTGTTCGCGACAATACAAGCAGCATCGTGGCTGCTACTCTCCTGACGGCTGAACTGGAGACTCAGTTGTCTGTTGTGCTCATACACTGCAGCTGGCGCACCGCTGCATGCGACGCACTAATCTTGTTGGTTAACGGTTAATAATCGGTTAACGAGGGTCGGTTATCGGTTAACATTTTTTTCTAAATTAGCATCTCTAATTGCTCATATAATAACATTGAATTGTGCAGCTTTAAACAGTTGAAAACAGATTTTGGTGATTAGGTTAAAATGAATGTAAATGTTTTAGCAGTCGTAACTCGCTCTAGATTACGATCCCCACCGGTGTTGAACCCAGTGTCTTACGTAAGATCTAACAATGCAGTGAGCTCACACAATAGGAGAAACTTTTATTCTGTGTCCTGTTCCTCCCAGCATTCTTTACATTAAACAGATTCAGAATGCAAGACTTAGTTAAAGGGATTGAGTTTAACAGGCATTGTCATCCACACAAAAGGCTCTGGGTGTGTTTCCTAGAACCAGGCAGTTAAACACCTCTTGTTATCCACATCGTCCCTCTGTATGCACTCTGATCTGAGGTGTCAGTCTCAGGCTACCTCACAGGCTTTTCAGACGTGGGTGTGATTTAGTTTGCCAGTGTGAGATTGATTCAAGTCTACATATATACCCTTTTTCCACCAAAATTTGTGTTTATATGCAGGTTTTTTTTAAAGGGGCTGTTTGTAACTTTTTAAGCGTATAAATGTAGCGGGTCGGCACACATGCACGTTCGCATATGCGCGCTAGCGTGTGGCCGGAGCCTCGTCTCCGCTGCCTGCTCTCCTTCACTCAGACGGCGCGCGCGTCCTCGCTGTCTCGCTCCACCTCTAGACGTGAACGCGCGCTCACTCCACACTGCAGAAGAGTTAGTTTAGCTCTGAGAATATCTAGTGAATGCACAGGGGACGTTTGTGCAGAAATAAATGCTGCAGCTCCTCCAGACCAACAGAGGTTTCCCGTGTCTTGTGAAGTGACGGAGCTCTTCAGAGTTACGTTGTCTTCTCGTTACCGACCGGGTGCCGGTGTCTCCTCTGCTCTCTCCGGCTGCAGGTGGAGAGAGCAGGGAGACACGCTGCAGAGCCCCGCTGCTTCAGCCTGCACTTAGGCAGGAAAAGCCAATACTAGGATCAGATCTAAATCGTGTTCATGGAGAGACCTTCGTCTGGTCAGCTAACATTACTGCCAAGCAGCTGAAATATAGAGTGATATTGTGGTTTTAGCTGACGTGTGTCGCCTCACTGTTTTGAGCGACGCTCGTTCGGGTATATTTAGAGCGAGCAAGCGCGAGCCTGACGCTGACTTTCGTTGATTTCATGGCCACAGGTGTCGCTGTTAAGAAGCATTTCTGAAAGTTACAAATAGTCCCTTTAAATGGAGGAAAACCCGCTAAAAATAGGCGATAGCCTCCTTTCTGTTCTTTTCCCTGGTGTGTCACATTCATTGTCACAGATGCACAGGAAAACAGGGTTAGTGAACAATGTTACAGTGGTTACTTCTTTGTTATATCTGTTACTTATTCAGTTTCTCTTTCAAACTAGAGGTGATGTCTGGCGAATTCAAATTTGATTTTGAGATTCTGGGAAAGTCAGGGAACATCATGGAGCTTTATTAATAGGTTACTTATGGCAAGCTGTTTTAACATTTAATAGCTAGACAGGATATTCACTAGAGATATCTGCTAGTCAGAATGATGTTGTAGATATCTCTAACTAGAGTTACGGATAGTCAAAATGTAATTACAGATATCTAGAATTAGAGTTGTGACTAGGTGAAATGACGTTGCAGATATCTGTAATTACGTCGGGGGTGGATGGGACGGGAGGTGAAGCTATTCAAACATACTATGACTTTGCCATAGCTCACTCATGCTCTTCTTTCCCGCCTATATCTGTCATTCACACACCCAGTCACTCCTTATCTCTTGACTCTCCGTCCCTCACTCTATCTGTACCCTTAACCTCCCATTTCCACCGACAACAACACCACCTCCCCCTTTACTCACCGGTACTCTGTCAGGATATTTGTTGCGTATTTTGGCTGACTCCACACATCGGTGCTCTGAGGGAGAGACAGGAAACAAACAGGAAGTCAGGATTAAAGGGATGAGTGAGGCCTCTTGGGAGCCTCCTCTAGTGCCTTACTGCCAAATACAGCCAAGCCTGCATTTTAGTGCTCCATATGCAAGAAGCACGGCATAAAGGCCAGCAGCAGCCTGAACAGACAGAGGGGTGGATGCTTTGTACAGGATGCAACTATACACCAAGTCAAAGTGTGATTATCTTCATAAATTGTAATAGTGATCCTAATCTAATAGTCATGACTGTTTAGTTTAAGTGATGAATCAAAACAACAGTCTTTATTAAACATTTTAGTGCTTATCATTATCAAAGAGTGATAGTGCATCTATTTCCAGTAGGCCTATGCATGGTGAGCAGGACCAGATATAGAGCAGGCAGACACTGAACAGAGGCCAGAGAGGGGAGGGTGAGGTGATTGGTGATAAGATGCAGTGGATCCATTTAGGTTCAACACTTTGCACGCTTTCATTAGCCCAGATAAGAGGCCTACTTTCGGAAACATCTCTACAAAACCGGCAACAGCGTTTCTCTAAAAAGGAGAGTGGAGAGGTTATCTGAAGAGAATATGAACACAGAGGCTTAAAGGAGCTAAGTGACAGAAATGTAACTTATGGAGCTGCAAAACAAACCTACCCCAGCTATCTATGGAGAGAACGTTACACCAAACTCAATTCAGAATTCTAGTAAATGAATATCCCCCCTGAAACCTTAAAATGTTTATGTAAGTGGAACATGTAACAAGCTCTGGAACAAATGTTAAGATAACACTCTTAAATGTGGTATCCATGTAGGGTGAAGTAGCCTAATGTGGGAATTTTTTTGCATTTCAGACTTCTGGACTATATTGTGATATGAAGCCGATACATTAAATCCACACCCAGTACCACTCCCAAATCTCCAGGATCTGTCCTAATTAAACCAACAAAGGAAATGCAAATATCACACTCATAAAATAAATGTTAGACATATTAATACTCTAAGTGCCAAGTTGTCTCAAACAAATTATTATTTCCTAATGTGGGACAGTCATTCCAAAATGTGGGACACTGAAAAGTCTGTTAAAAGACACTCTGTTAAAAGGCTTAAATGACCTGAAGTAATGTAGGAAACACTAACAATGTTATTGCTATAGTTGCTATAGTTATTGTTATAGTTTTAAGTATTTAGTCATATCAAAAAGACATTAAATAGCCTATATTATGATATCTGTTATGCAAAGAAGGCCTAATTAAATGCACAGCTAAAAATGTGCTGTGAATTGCAAAGTTCAAATGTTAAATCATGTTTTCATTTCAGTATACAGGAAACACATCCAACCGTAACAGGCAGAGGGCCTGTTAGAAGCCAACACATCAAACCTTGAGGCAACAACATTAAACCTTAACCTGCATAAAACTATTGCTTACCACACACTGCATTATGGGTAATTATTGAGTAACCTGTAATGCATAGGATTAAAAACAACAACCTGCAGAAATTAGAAAAAAAAAACTCAACTCAACTTTAACAGAGATGCAGCCACCTCCAGTTATGGGATATAATTTGCACTTCACCTTAAATATCTTAATAATGCATTAGAAGACTAAAACCATATAAATAACCATTATTATTGCACAATTCATGCCGTCCCACATTAGGCAAATCATCCTGTCCCACTTTTCGAAACCATATTTCCTAAAGTGGGACAATGGAAAATTTGATTGAAATAAAAACTAGCAGGATTGTTTTATTTATAAGAAATTTATACCCTTAACGTTATTTTTGTCCAAACACTATGTCATTGACCTTTGGGTGGTCTTCACACAGAGGGCTTCCTGTTTGATGATCGTTACAAACTAATCTATGATTGGACATTGGAGATGTCATGTGATTCTGATCACTTGACACCACAGCTTGTGTTAACCAATACTTTTATTGACTTTTATTTGTTTGAGGAAGACCTACATCCACTGGAGCTTATAGGTGTCCCACATTAGGCAGTGTCCCACATTAGGGCAACTCATCCTAAATGAATTGAGATAACATTCTTAAATGTGGTATCTATGTAGTAGCATACAGTCACTACTAATTTCAATCAAATGTCTTGCTCTTTTTTATTTGTGTTGCTAAAAAAAAAGTCTCTGTCTTTTGTCAGCAGAATGTCTCGGAGGGCGGTACCCAGCAGTCTGCAGCAATGCAAAAAGTTACTGTTCAAAGTGCTTCTTGGCATTATTATTATTTTTTTGCCTTATTAACTATAACGTTACTACACTGAGACATGTTCTACCAATTTAAGAAAGGCCACATTGAATTGTCAGATGCTTAAATGGAATCTGGTAATGAGATGATGTCTCCATGCATAAAGAAAGACACGTCTTAGGGGGCCAAACAGCTGACTAATAGGATGTATCAGTGATGTTAAAGGTGAACCCGATGCAGACAGCGGTCATCTGACTTGCAGGATGTTAGCATGTGTTGCTATAGTCATGCATCATCAGCCATTAAGGATCATTCATCTGCGGGGTGCTGTGACAGGCATGCATCTCTGCACCTATATGTGGAATGACATGGCAAAACCAGAGAGAGAGCAAAGCAGAAAGGAGGGCGCATGACATGACAAGAGCAGCTCTCGTTTCATAACAATCCAAACCCCGTTACCGAGGGAATGGTCCTCTTTAAACATCCATTTCATCTTTGCTGGATCCTCCCGCACTGAGGCGTGATGGCAGAGTCGAAGAGCAGGCTTTAGATCAGCGGATGATGTCGGTGTAATGTCCCAAAATCAAGACAAAAGCGATCAAAACAAAACGTCAACAATGTCTCTCTCTGCCCGAAGCTTCCTACTGTCCGTCTCTAGCTGGGAGGTGACGTCACTGTCTGACAGAGTGGGTGGTGATACTGATGCTACCTTCAGGTTCTCTCGGAAACAATCGATACATCAATTGAGCCCCAATAAACAATGCAGACTAGTATTGCCAGGCTACGGTAGGGAGCCCCCCTATACCCCCTAGGAGAATTTTTATTATCTCATACCCTCGAGTTAGTAACTCGTTCCCTCGAGTTAGGTATCTCGTTACGAGTAACGAGTTACTAACTCGAGGGAACGAGTTACTAACTCGATGGAACGATATACCTAACTCGTGGGAACGATATTCCTAACTCGAGGGAACGAGTTACTTACTCGAGGGAACGAGATACCTAACTCGTGGGAACGATATACCTAACTCGAGGGAACGAGTTACTAACTTGAGGGAACAAGATACCTAACTCGAGGGAACGAGTTACTAACTCGTGGGAACGAGTGACTTACTCGAGGGAACGAGTTACTAACTTGAGGGAACGAGTTACTAACTCGAGGGAACGAGATACCTAACTTGAGGGAACGAGTTACTAACTTGAGGGAACGAGTTACTAACTCGTGGGAACGAGTTACTAACTCGAGGGAACGAGATACCTAACTCGAGGGAACGAGTGACTTACTCGAGGGAACGAGTGACTTACTCGAGGGAACGAGTGACTTACTCGAATGAACGAGATACTAACTCGATGGAACGATATACCTAACTCGAGGGAAGGAGTTACTAACTCGAGGGAACAAGATACCTAACTCGAGGGAACGAGTGACTTACTCGAGGGAACGAGTTACTAACTCGAGGGAACAAGTTACTAACTCGAATGAACGAGATACTAACTCGAGGGAACGATATACCTAACTCGAGGGAAGGAGTTACTAACTCGAGGGAACGAGATACCTAACTCGAGGGAACGAGTGACTTACTTGAGGGAACGAGTTACTAACTCGAGGGAACGAGTTACTAACTTGAGGGAACGAGTTACTAACTTGAGGGAACGAGTTACTAACTCGTGGGAACGAGTTACTAACTCGAGGGAACGAGATACCTAACTTGAGGGAACGAGTGACTTACTCGAGGGAACGAGTTACTAACTTGAGGGAACGAGTTACTAACTTGAGGGAACGAGTTACTAACTCGAGGGAACGAGTTACTAACTTGAATGAACGAGATACTAACTCGTGGGAACGAGTTACTAACTCGAGGGAACGAGATACCTAACTCGAGGGAACGAGTTACTAACTTGAATGAACGAGATACTAACTCGAGGGAACGAGATACCTAACTCGAGGGAACGAGTGACTTACTCGAGGGAACGAGTTACTAACTCGAGGGAACGAGTTACTAACTCGAATGAACGAGATACTAACTCGAGGGAACGATATACCTAACTCGAGGGAAGGAGTTACTAACTCGAGGGAACGATATACCTAACTCGAGGGAAGGAGTTACTAACTCGAGGGAACGAGATACCTAACTCGAGGGAACGAGTGACTTACTCGAGGGAACGAGATACTAACTCAAGGGAACGAGATACAAACGCGAGGGAACAAGATAATAAAAAAAATCTCCTAGGTGGTCTAGGGGGTCTCCGTACCAGGCAGTGGTGGAAGAAGTACTCGGATCTTTTATTGAAGTAAAAGTATTGATTCCAAAGAGTAGAAACACTCTGTTACAAGTAAAAGTATACTTAAAAGATGTGTGACAGGGCTATCAAAGGGGATAACCATGCGTGAACTCTCCCTAATCCGAATAACAAAAGGTTTCCCTTCTCGTCCTCATTGTACCGACAGAACCTGAATGCAGCATGACCCCACCAGCAGCAGCAGCCATGGTAACCATGAGACGCTAAGCTAAGCTGAAACATGGCGCGGTGTATAGCACTACACTAGCCAGGGGGCTAACCTAAATAACACGCGTTCTATTGCTTTACGAGGGTTAAGCTGTGTTTGTTTGTTAGTTTGTCGTCTGTGAGCGGTTACTCCCGTTAGTCCTCCGGGCTCATCCACTCAGTTAACGGAGCATCTATGCTAGCTGGAACACTGACTAGCTAGCTAGCCGGCTGACTGGATGATACACAACACTGGTGGTTACCAACGCTGTTTACATCCTCCCCTATGGCTTTCTATGAAGTCTACTCTCATCCGGCTCTGATTCGGTACAAAACGAGTGTCTGCACTAAAGCCACTGTGTTTCTGGTTGTTGTTTTGTGCCTTACCTACATCTCACCTCTGCTTGTCGCCTACAGGAGCCAAGGTACAGTCACTCACTCTAATGTCCTCTTAAGATAAGATAAGATATTCCTTTATTAGTCCCGCAGTGGGGACATTTGCAGTGTCCAGAAGCAAAGGGGATAGTGTAAAAAAACAAGATGCATCAGCTAACACAGTAAAAAAAAAAAAAGAGCTAAACAAAGTGTAACACAATATGAACCATTTAAATAGAAGGAAGTATAAAAAGAGGAGCAGTTTATACAGTATTGACAATAAACAGACTATTAACAAAATTGCACAAGTGGAAAATGATATTGCACAGTGAGAATGAATGAATGAAATTCCACCTGAAAATATCAGGTTATGTCAGTGTTTTGGTGTGTAAGTGTAAGTGGTCTACTGGGAGCAGTGCTGGTTGTGGTCTACTGGGAGCAGTGCTGGTTGTGGAGTCTGACAGCTGACCGCTGCTTCTAAATGAGAAACTTTATACATGTAATTTTTTTAGTATACATGCTGGCTCACTGTTAAAAGCTAATGTTATTTTAGGTTTCTGGATCAAAAGGAGCACGTATGAGGAACAACCGGTTGTGAGGTTCCAGTACCAGACTGTGCTGGTGGCAGCAACCAGTACTCAGGGAGACTATGTGGCCTGGAGCACCTTCCCCCATCTTAACAACATGCTGGGGGCCAACCTCCGGATCCCTGCTATCTCTGTAAGAACAGATTCACCACAGTTCCCTCAAATGTACAAGTGTCCCCTGCCCCTGTCGCTTGTGCCTGCATTGGCTTGCCTGTATTCACTTAATAATCATGTCTAATATTACTGTTTTAAAGCTTCAGTAGGCAGAACGTTTTTTGGCATCATTGGGCAAAAATTCCATAATAACCTTTCAGCATATTGTAATTCAAGTGTTCTGAGAGAAAACTAGACTGCTGCTCCTCCTCATGGCTCTGTTTTCAGGCTTTAAAAAAATCTAGCCCGTGACAGGAGAATTTGACCAATCACAGGTCATTTCAGAGAGAGAGAGCGTTCCTATTGGCTGTGCTCCGGCTGGTGGGCGGTGCTTGGTATTTCCTCACCAGATCTCAACATGGCTGCCGGGTCACAAACTTTCTCATTTTAAAGCTAAACAGTACACTACAAACAGTACACTACAAGATGATTCTGAGAACATTTGAGGAGAGAAATAGACATTACAGTAACAGAATATTGATTCATATTTGATCGGCGCTGCCTAGTTTGACCGTTTGGTCAGAGTTCGCGAGTGATTGACAGCTGCTCAGAGACGGCAGTCTCCAGATCAGCTCTGACTGCTTGTTTTCCTCCAGTCTGTGAAATCTTGCAGATGCCATTAGGAGCACCGTAGGACACAGAGGAACATGATTTTTTTCAGATTACCTGTCTCGTGCACTACTGTCAGGATATAGTGACCGTTTCATAAAATAACTTTTTTTTAATCATGTTTGCTCCGGTTCTACCCACTGAAGCTTTAACACTGTCAAACATAGAATCGCAGAAGAGACTTGTCATTTTGATTAATAGTAGAGTGGATTTGAGAAACTAGCTATCAGACTAGCAAACTACTATACAGTATGTTTTTTCTTTTCTGTGTGGTGGTGAACACCTTCTCCAGGTGAGAGAAGAGGACCAGAACCAGGATGGGAAGATGGACCTCCTGATTTTTCAACTGCAGCTACCTCTACAACCCGAGGAACAGGTGTACAGTGTCCAACTGCTGCTCACCTTCAGCTACAAGCTCTTTGTACGTATTCCACTGCAGTACCTAGTCTCACAGTATATACATGTAACACAAGATGCTTCACCAACCTCAACATCAACCTGATGGCAGGACGTAATGAAAATCAATCTCTTAACTCTGACAAGAGCTTGTTATAGCTAATATAATTTTATAATTTTCAACAAGTTACAATAACATTCATTCATTTTGAATGGAATATTTTTTGTTACCAAAAACTGATTTTAGGATTAGTTTTAGTAATTTATCCCCCCCTCCCTCCAGTGTCCTTGGGCAAGGCAGTGAACCCCTTACAGCTCGGGGGCCGCCTGACCATCACTCTAACACAGTGGGCAACTTCCGGGTCTGAAAAGTGAAGTCAGCAGGGGGCGACTCCTCTGGTTGCAAAAAGAAGTCTGATTGTATAGAAGTCTATGAGAAAGTGAGCCTACTTCTCACTTGATTTATTACCTCAGTAAACATTGTAAACAAGAGTTTATGGTCTCAATCGCTAGTTTCAAGTCTTCTTCAATACAGCATGATGTTCATTTAGTAAATTATGGTCCCATTTAGAGTCAAATAGACCATAAAGCAGGGGATGCTTTAGGGCGTGGCTACGTTGTGATTGACAGGTCGCTACCACAGCGTTGTCTGATCTGGGAATTATTTGTGCTTTCGTCTAACAACTTTAACCCTTTCACAGTGTGTTTTTAGTTCATGAAAGTTAATTGTAACATTTTGGTCACCTAAAAATATCTTATTCAGCATTCGGTTGTACTTAACTCCACCCTCTCGTGTCACTTCTGGTTGCAAAAAAACCAAGATGGCAACAGCCAAAATGCCGAACTCAAGGCTTCAAAGCTGTAGTCCACAAACCAATAGGCGACGCCACGGTGACTACGTGCACTTCTTATATACAGTCTATGCTCTCAAATTTCTCCAACTGCATGTCTATGGGTCCTGTGTGTCTGTATTTTCGGGCCTTTGTGTGTTTGTAAGATAACAAGGAAAAATTCTTCTTCTTCTTCTTCTTCCTCATTACTATTTAGTAACTCTTCTTCTGTCCCCAGAGCTTTAGAATATAGCACACTGATGCAGTAGCTATTACACTCAATGAGCCACAGATCCTTTCCTGAGTGTAAAGCATATTAATTCTTTGTGTTTTTCCAGCGGATGTCCACGGTGGTGATGCAGAGCCTGGCTTATGTACAGCACTCTTCTTCTGTCCCCGGAGCTAAGCTGTTCATCAGCGGAGACTTGAAGCTGCTGCAGAGGACACCCCTGCCTCACCGGGGACTGTACAACATTTACAATGTGAGAGGCCTTTCTCTTGTTTTCTCCTCTTACTTTTTTCACCAAGACAAATTCAAGTATAGCAGACTTCGCCGCCCGTGAATGACATGGGAAAATATTTGGACACACCATGAGACTCTACAGGTCACGTTGTCCAAGGCTTGAGCAGAGCACTCTGCAGTAAGATGAAGCAGTGATAGGATGGATGAGATGAAATGGGAGGTACATGTTAGTGAAGAGAGGTAGAGACGGGACTACAGTAAACGGTGCAAATATAGTCTTGACATAACATCCACAGCACTTGATAATGTTACATTAACTTACCTTTTTTAAATGTCCATAAATCAGCAACATCATACAACATTACTGACAGAGAGAGAATGTTACCGACTACAACATGCTTCTTATTAATGGTAGTGCAACAGGTCAAGTGGCTGAATCAACTTCTGGAGAGAAAATGTTGGGGCGTTGGAGTTTTACTAGACAGCAGCTACAGTGTGTGATTCTGTCACTGAATAAGCATTAAAACAGAATTTGATTTATTGATTGCTGTCAGGATGTAACAAATAATACTTCTAAAATAAATTGCCTAACCTAGCTTTAAGGTGTTTGTCTTTTTCCTCTATTGATGCCAAGGTGTCAGTGATCGATGGCTCCAGCCCCTTTGCGAGTGCGTATGACCTTGACAACATACTTAGGAGCTACCAAAACAGAAACTGTAAGTTGACAAAGCTTCTTATTTTGTTTGCTTTTATTACTGCTGAATATACTGTGTATATATGCTGTGTATTACTGCTAATCCCAGAATCAACACAAGCTGAAACAACACCTTTGAGCAGGATTTAAACCTTGCTTATTAATTCCACTGCATTACATGTGCATTTTGATTTATGACAACTCTCACTTTTCTCTCTCTGTCTTTTTGTCCCTTTCTTTTTCTACCATAGTGACCACAGTGCTGTCCTGTCCCATGCCAGTCTGGACTGTGGGACGAGCTGCTGGCTCTCCCTTCCAGCTTAATGCTGAGATCCGGTACCCTATGGAGGTCATTAGATATCCTTTAATAAATGCAAGTTTTTATATATCTTCTACTGTATGCTATCTACACTTAACTTTAAATCCCCCCAATTTAGCACTTACTATAAGTAATATAAACATTTAATAAATGGTGTATAACACACTGCACACCACACACAATGTAGTTGTATAAGGACATTTTTAAGTGTTTATTAATGTACAGTATTTGTCAATAAGTATAACATCTCCTATGAATACAAATGTTATATTATTACAACAGTGTTTTACTATATTGTCATTCATTATCAGTTTGCACACCAGCCTCCACTTCTGGCTGCCCACAGGAGGAGTTATAGTTTTTGACTAATACATTAATAAAGACTGGTATCTGCATACTACTACATTATAGTGGGTTGTAAAGCATTTATTAAATGTTTATTAACATGGTTCCTGAGGGCTTGCTTCGAAGCTTCGACCGTTGCCATGGTATTCAAACTCCAAATCACTATTCGAATGCTTTGTTTTTAATTGTTTTTAATATATATATATATATACTGGAAAAACAAAGTCCGGAAACTTGTGTTTGGTGGATTATTTCTCTGTTGTTACAATGCTAATGGTCATTGTATTTTACATCGTTGAAAAGCCTGTTTATTTACCTTCGCAATGATGTCCAACTTGTAAGGATCATGCATTTGTGAGATGAGCAGCACAGCTGATTATGTGGGTAGCGCCCAAGAAAAATTTGCTAAAATGCTCTGCCAATGGTAAACAGTGTATTCTCACAAGGCTACCAGGAAGCCTGCAATGACTGCCCTTCACCGTCAGGCCCGTTTGCGCTGGTGTCGACAACACAGACAATGGAACCTGAACATGTGGGGGAATGTCATGTTCAGTGATGAGTCTAGGTTCTGTCTACCAAAGTTGGATGGCAGGGTCAAAGTATGGAGACGACACAGAGAACGCTATGCTGATTGTTGCACCGATAGAGTAACAGCTTTTGGTGGGGGCAGTGTCATGGTGTGGAGCGGCATCTCACTGGTAAAACAAGGCTTGTCATCATTGAAGGCCATCTCAATATCTGAGATATCGGGATGAGATTCTGCAGCCAGTGTTGATCCCATATCTCCACAATCTGGGACCTAACTTCATCCTCCAAGATGACAACGCTCGCCCCCACAGAGCCAGGGTTATCACAGACTACCTCCACAATGTGGGAGTAGAGAGAATGGAACGGCCTGCCAAGAGTCCAGACCTCAACCCAATTCAACACTTGTAGGATCAGCTTGGGCGTGCTGTATGTGTTAGAGTGACCAACACAACTACGCTGGCTGACCTGCAATGAAACCTGGTTGAGGAATGGAACGCCATCCCACAGCAACGTGTGACCAGGTTGGTGACCAGCATGAGGAGGAGGTGCCAGGCTGTTGTGGCTGCGTATGGATCTTCCACCGCTACTGAGGCTCCTGACGGTGTATTCAATCAATCAATATGTCTTGTTTGTTCCTTGTTACTGATAGAGAGTTCAATCATCCAATCCACCAAACAACTCAAAACAAGAGTCAACACCAACAGGAGAATACACTGTTTACCATTGGCAGAGCATTTTGGCAAATTTTTCTTGGGCGCTCCCCACATAATCAGCTGTGCTGCTCATCCCACAAATGCATGATCCTTACAAGTTGGACATCATTGCGAAGGTAAATAAACAGGCTTTCCAACGATGAAAAATACAATGACCATTAGCATTGTAACAACAGAGAAATAATCCACCAAACACAAGTTTCTGAACTTTGTTTTTCCAGTTTATATACATATATAAAGTATTTAATAATGTATAAATCCCAAAATAGCCCATGAAATAAGGAATTATCCCACAACATTATTCAACATAGTTATTATTAGTTATTCTCAGACGGATATCGCTGTTCGTTGTGTGTCAAGGTGTGTGTGTAAAGTAGTGCGACAGCGGCACTGTAACAGGCACTGAAACGGGGGCGATAGAGACAGACAGACAGACAGACAGACAGAAGAACATGTCAGCCTGCTGCGCTGCACCGCTCAGCGCCGCGCCGCGAAGCTTCGAATACCTTTGAATATTTCTCACCGAATCTTCGAAGCCCCAAAAATGGTCCGGTATGACACAAGTGTGGTAAGGCTAAGCAGTGAGACAGCAGGTCTAACCACTGAAGCACTAATAGTGTCTTTTGAAGTGTAAGAGTTGAACTTAGTTATGCAATCGCTGGAAGCTTTTGAAATTTTATTTTCAAGTTTAAGCCCTGTAAGCAGGTGAATTATCATTGGCTATGTAAGCACTACAAGTAGTTGAACAAACACTAGAAAAATTAAGCACTGAAAGCAGTTGAACTGTTAGTTGAAACCATAAACTGGATATATATAGATGGATGACATGTTTTGCATATTAGTACGTGTGAGCGTGCCCCACTGGCTAGCTCATGGCTGCTCTGCACTGTGCTCATACAGCGGGTACAGCTGATAACGCCGTTCCGTCGTCTCAGGTTAACACTGTTGGCTCTGTCAGCATTGTTGCCGCTAGCACTGTTAACTCTGTTAATTGAGAGCCGCCGGCTCAGCCGTTGCCATGTTGAGAGCCGTGGGGAGGCAATCCCTCTGCTCTGAATATTGAATTTAGCACCTTTAATAGATAAACAAGTAAACAGCAGTCGTGGGCATATATATGGGATGCTTCAAGTGTGGCTAGGTCATAGTATTGCTAGTATTGTTATTAACAGGTTTGTTCTATACTGTGAAGTTTTCCTCATTCTTTTTGCCTTAACCGTCTCCTCCCACCTATCGTCCTGGCTTCTGGGAAACCATCAAATTTGCCTGGATTCAATACGTCAGTGTCCTCCTCATCTTCCTCTGGGTCTTTGAACGCATCCAGAAATTTGTTTTCCAGAACCAGGTTCTAACCACCGTACCCATACAAGTGGGAAAACCTCACCTGTCATGATGCAGTGGTAGTGCTCTAACTTCCAGGTATACAAGAACAGACAATATGACATGTCTCACAATGACTCACCAGCACTGACACTCTGAAATGTAATACCAATTCAATAACTGTTTGAGTTTTAGAGAATAGCCATTAAGTCCGTTTTGTAATTACATTATGACATACTGTACATAAACATCAAATTCTTCCTTTTATCACTTTAAGATTTATCCTTCTGGTTTGTGCTCATCACTTAACAAGTAATTAGCAAAGAACCTCCCAAAAACTTGCTGTATTCCTTTAATAATTTGGCTGTATTTTATACAAACATGCGCAAATTCATTTATTTTTTAACCTTTTCCTGGACAGGTTACTATGCAGGCCCTCCACAGGAAGTACATTAGTTCTTGCCCCAGTAAATACATTTCTTCTTCTTCTTTTTTGAAACAATGGACATTTATAGAAGTTATAAATAAATTTTCTATATTTTTACTATTTGTATGTTTATGACAATTTGTGACAGTAATTAAAGAACTTCTTTGTTGATGTGCTCATTCATTTTTCTATTGTGCATAGCTTTAGGTGATGGATAATAAACCATTTGTACATTTTGTTCATCGTCTCTTCAACCGTAATGTTTTAATTTTTCTTTCAACCTTGCTTCATTTTTTGGAGATTCATTTGTAAGTAACAGCAGGGGAAATGGTTTCACTACTCCTATTTAACACTACAAATGATGGTGCTAAGTCCTTTCTTAATTGTTAATATGTGACTGATTGAGTTTCCACTATACCATTCTGCCAGCAGAATACACCTGGCCATAAAAACGGACTAATCCTTGACTGAGACCTTGAAAAGATGTTTTTCTAGTTGACTAATATATAGGATTGAGGTTATGAAGTCACACACAAGCACTGTATTGATCACAACTGAAAGAAAAACATGACACACAACTGCGTCCTCTATAATCTGCTTTATTCCTATTTAATGGTGAAAGAAATGTCCTGTGCTTTGTGGTAGGATAATCTGCAGTATTTCAGAGGCAAGAGTTTGTTGTTGTAGTCATGTTTTTCATTTTCCCTCTGACTCACTGTCCCAGGAGATGTTTGCTAGTATATGTTCATGCCCATGATTAGTGTGTTGGGTTTTTGTGTGTGTGTGTAGTCTTGGACCGGTGCCACTGTATTAGCTCATTTAAGCCACCCTGTCCACAGACAGTTTAATAAGAGTCACACCCTGTTTGCTCAGCTACAGAACCTAAAGACCTCATCTGCTCTTACGACGTTTAAGCCATTTTACAGCTACCGTCATGTAGATGGATACAGTCTAAGTGCAGATGTTGGACTATTGGGTATTTAAAACAAGAATAAGCAAAAAGGAGATGAATCATTTTTGTGTATTTATTGTCATATCCGTTGGTGCTTGAGGTGTTTTTTGAAAGTGTCCAGGGATGAAGCATTTCTGATTTCAGGAGGGAGAGAGTTCTAATGTTGCAGATTGCTGCGACGCTGAAGGCTCTGTCGCCGAAAGTTGGCAGCCTGGTGTGGGGGGTGGAGAGCAGACCAGTGTAGGAGGATCATAGTTTCTGGGATGGAGTGTAGGGGTGGAGAAGGTCAGTTAGGTACTGAGGGGCAAGAGCATAGAGGGATTTGTATGTGAGAAGGAGGAGTTTATAGTTGATGCAGGACTTGATTGGAAGCCAGTGAAGGTGGATGAGTGTAGGGGTGATATGCTGCCAGGGCCTAGTGCGGTTGAGAACCCTGGCAGCTGAGTTCTGAATATATTGGAGCCTGTCCAGGGCCTGGCTGGGAACCCTGGACAGGACGCCATTACAGTAGTCCAGACGGGAGGCGTGGATGAGAGTCTCTGCCACGGAGTCGGAGAGTGACAGCCGTAGTCAAGAAATGTTTTTGAGGTGGTAAAAGATGGATTTTGTGACGGATTTGATGTGTCACTGAAATGAAAGTCCAGGATGACACCTAGGTTGCGGACCTCAGAGGATGGGCAGATGGAGCTGCCATCCACGTCTATGAGGAGATCTCCAACCTTCCGGAGCAGTGCCTTAAGGGCCACCACCATGAGCTCTGTTTTGCTGTTGTTGAGTTTGAGAAGGTTAGATGACATTCATGTTTTTATTTCATGCAGGCAGTTGACTAGGGACTGGGGGGTGGGGGGAGGAGGGGTGAGCGGATGGCTTGGTGAGTGGATGGCTTGGTGAGTGGATGGCTTGGTGCTGAGGTAGAGCTGTGTGTCGTCAGCGTAGGAGTGGAAACTGAGACCATGGTGGCGGATAATCTGACCGAGGGGGAGCATGTAGATGGTGTAGCAGTGCATTGATAAAATAAGAAACAGCCTTTTAGTTGTTAGAATCAACAATAGCGCTATCACATCACACACACACACACACACACTGCTGTTGCAACATGTTCTCATCCCAACTCGTCATATACTACTGACGCTTTGTCAGCTTTGTCGCAGTAAACACGTGCTTAATGTTGTGAATTAAACAAAAGCACTTGCTTAAGATTAGGCAACAAACCACTCAGTTAGGTTTGGGAAAACACAACATGGTTGGGATAAAAATTACAGTGCAAATGTGATTTGATGTTGTGAACACAGGACACGAACTGTGGTGGAATTTCTGATACACAAGTTAACTCAATAGGAAGGAAGAGGCCCTGGAGCTGTTGATGTCTTCCACAGAAGGTTTATTGAAGCTTGATCAAGGAGCAATTGTCAGGTCTCCACCATTGAGGTGCTCTCTGCATTAAGGCCTCACAACTCTGCCCTTCCTCCCTGGTGCTCAGTGTTTTACCCTTATCATGTTTTGATTTACTCTGTTCCTCTGGCATCTCTGACCCTGGTTGCCCCAGCGACAGGCTTTATGGTCCCTACTACAGACACAGCTGTACAGATAACGGTGGCTCCCATAGACAGGACCCCAACCCAATAATGTCAACAGAGGGACACTCTGAGAAACACTCTGACCTCCCGACCAAGAAGAGAGGAATTGATGGAAAATTCCATCACAGGAACGAACAGCTGATTGTAAAGTCAAAGTGAAAGGTAATGCACGGGGCACAAATAGCGGTTTCCTGGATGAAAGCCTTGTGTTTGTTGGACCCATCCACAAACCCTCCCACCCGCCCTGTGTGTCTCTTTCACTCTTTAAACTACGTGTTCTTGATGCAGATGGGTTTACATTGTAGTTAATGGAAAGCTTGGTGCGTTTCTTACCGCCGCTCAAGGGTGCCTTGTGTGACGGTATTGAATGCCGACAGCCATGACAAAGCATCGGTATTTGACGCCCTGGGAATGAGAACGAGCTGATTACAGAGGCTTTGAGTGGCTATTGTTTGAATGACAGAGCACTGTATTCTTTTTTTTACACCTTACTGTGCCTGCTTCAAACTGATTCCACACCAGTGCCCAAGGGCAGAGGCATCCGCCCCTCCACTCTTCCCTCTTCATCCAGCAGGCATTTACTGGTGATTAAGGAGCTTCGGCTCTGGCTGCAGAGAGCAGGATGGACAGGATATGAGTCTGGTTTATACAGGAACCAGATGCATCCTTTTTTCATTGTTGTGTTATTTTTCTCTGGATGAATCTTGTGATCAATATCTCTCCCTTCCAGCTCATTCACCAAGGCCCAGGAGAGCCAAAATCAGGTCTATTCTACTCAATTGTTATGCCTGCATATATGACAATATCATCTGTTTCACCTACAGCCTTTAACTGCCCACAAATGATCAGCACTCTGCGTCTGATGGCCTGAAGGAACTACATGGAGCCGTCACCCTGTGGGCCCACCAAACACAGGGCTAGGCATTGGGGTCGGGTGCAATGTCAGCCAGGCAGCAGGCAAAGGCGGGGACCTAGGTGTGCTAACCTGGAGTCAGCCTGGTTCTAGGTACATGGAATGTCACCTCTCTGGTCAGGGAAGGAACCGCAGCTAGTGCAGGATGTTGAGCAGTACCAATGTCACTGGTTCTGAAACTAAACTCCTGAAGAGGGGCCAGACTCTCTCCAGGACTCTGCGTTTCTGGGGCTGCCCAGGGTGAGAGGCACCGGGCAGGTGTATGCATACTCAAGAGCCCTAGGCTGAGCACCACTGTGTTGGAGTTAAGTCCAAGTCTGAGCCCAGAATTCGAGTATCTCAGGGTCTAAAATGGAGCATGATATCAACAGGCGGATTGGTGCGGCGTCAGCAGTAATTTGTGTATTATGCTGGACCTTTGTGGTATAGAAGGAGCTGAGACGGGAGACAAGGATTTCAATTTACCAGTCGGACTACGTTCCAACCCTCACCTATCGTAATGAGCTTTGGGTAGTGACCAAAAGAATGAAATTGCGGATTCAAGTGGCTGAAATGAGTTTTTTTCTGTTGGGTGTCTGGGCTCAGCCTTAGAGATAGGGTGAGGAGCTCAGACATCTGGAGGAAATGCGCCCGGCGGGGGCCAGCCAGCGCCCTCCTCACCCAGAACACGCTGGAGAGATTATAGATCTGGCTTGGGAACGCCTCTTGTTCCTGGAAAACATTTCTGGGAAGTGGGACATCTGAATTACCTTCCTTCGCCCCGAGCCTTTCCAAGCCAACCTAGAGCTGGTCGCGGCGCACCGCCTCAGAGGAAATGCGCCCAGCGGGGGCCAGCCAGCGCCAGGGAGAGGTCCCGCAAAGGGATCCTTCCACACTGAGCGGCCGTTCCCTTGAATCCCCCGGGCAGACTGCGTGGACCTCACCCGTTTACCTCTCAACGGTTTCACGTCCTCTTGAACTCTCTCTTCAAAGTTCTTTTCAACTTTTTTAAGGTACTTGTCGACTATCGATCTTGTGACGGTATTTAGCCTTAGATGGAGTTTACCTCCCGCTTTGGGCTGCATTCCCAAACAACCCGACTCCGAGAAGACCAGATCCCGGCGTAACAGGGGCTGTTATTTTTTTAATCATTAAAATTTGGCTGGGTGGTTAGTAACACATTTTTCTGTGGTGTGACAAACCCAGAATGCATATTTATTATTGCTTTACACAGACTTTAAGGGGTCCGTGGCTGAAAAATAATTGAGAACTTCTGATGTAAATAATGGTGGCACAGTGGTTAGCACTGACTCCTCACAGCAAGATGGTCGCAGGTTCAAACTGTTGTAGCTATCATGCTTTCAGTCTATAGGCTACCACTAACACTGCTACAGCAATTGGTATTATGTACTTACTAATAAGAGCAATTAGAATAACAGGCAAATAGTAGTACATACATAATGGTAACAATAAATATTACTATAATAATATTAGTTATGATCTGAATTTATTGAAATAATGTTGATAATACAGCAATTCTAAAAACCAAATAATCTTATAGCGTAATTGTTAACCAAGACATGCCATCAGTTTTATTGTTTGCAATATTAGAAACATATCGCTTTTAAAACATATCGTACATTTCATGTTTTAAATACATATATAATGTTAGATATGAACATCAATAAGCTAACATGAACTTATATATATTTGCTAACAATAACGAACGTTATCTAGCTCTTATCTGATGTTACAGAAGCAAACGTTTTGTAAAGATGTAACGTTAACTTGAACAGTTGATAATGTGAAAAATGCTTAAAGGAAAATGTGATATGATAGTACTAATTTTTAATAATGACCTAATAATTGATTGAATCCCACCATATCGAAAGACAGATCGCTGATCCATGAACCGGAAGCAGTGACGTTAACGTATTTAACAGTTTTTCACCAAAATCTTTGGGAAAGAAAAATAAATCGGAACGTTAAATTAACGTTACCCCTCGTAGATCATAAACCTTTTAATATAAAACAACTCAGTTGAGAAATGTAGATGTTATAGTGCTTTTTATCCAGAGAAACGGCAGCTCCCCCGTTCACCGTATGTGTTTACGGGCCAGTCTTGCCCTGTCCAATATGGCGCCCACCTTGACGTACAATACAGGAGTCAATGTGACGTCTATGTCTATATGTCTACACTGAAAAAAATGTTACTTTGGATTAACTTAAAAAAATCAAGTTAATTTGTTACATCTAATTTTATTAGTTTTTCTCAAATTGTATTTATGATTTGGTTGAAACCGTAATTATGATTTAATATAAATCAAAATATTTGTTTGGCCAAAGTCAAAAACTTACATTCACACAAAGTAAAAAGATTATTTATTATGAAGACCATAAACTATTTTTTTTACTTTGTTACAACTTAATTTTTCATTTTGGAAAAAACTAATATTTACTATTACATCCAAGTAGAGTTTTACTTTGGAATAAACTAATTAAAATGCTTTAATTTGTTACATGCAATTTTATTACTTTGTTACAACTTAGAGTTTTACTTTGGATTAACTTAAAAAAATCAAGTTAATTTGTTACATCTAATTTTATTAAGTTTTCTCAAGTCAAATTTCTGATTCAGTACAAACAAACTAAAATTTTAATTTACCTTAATCAATATATTTTCTTTAGTTGCAAGCCAAAATGATACTTTATCTGTGTCAATATAATAGCATTTTTTGCTTTTTTACAACTTACATTTTCACATAAACAATAGCTAGTAGAATTTTCACATAAGATCAAATTCAAAAAACATTTTGTTACAGACAATGTTTAGTTTACTATTAATAAAGACAGGAATATTCTCTTCAAATACCTAAATGTTTATTGTGATGTCTTTTTAAAATATGCATCACCTTTTCTGTTATGTACTAAAAAAAAGAGAAAAAAAAACCCCAAAAAAAGGAAACCCACAATGAATTGTGCGGCCAATAAAGCTAGCAAATATACTCAACACTTGAGGAAAAATACATAGTAACTATAAAATCAAATAAATCATGATCTTTTCAATGTTTTTTAAACCTTATGCAACCTTTCTGTAACCTTAACCACAGATATCTTAACATGTGAAACGGGTTTGTACATCTCTCCTTTAGAACCTGAGATATGTAATGTAATAGCCATTAAGAAGTGTAAAAATAGATTCTAACAGTGTTAAAACTTGACTATACTTTGATAAAATGACCAGAATGTATGAATGTCACATTATTTTGAACCATTACAAATGTGAGATCAAGAGACCCAAAAAAACAACCAAGGAAAAGTGCAGTTCAATTGCTGGGGGTGCAATCTATGAACAAAGCTTGGTCTTTTGTGCATAAGTCAGTTTAAGAACATTACCATTACTAGTACTGAATTGCTTGTCATGTGAATTTAGCATTATTCACATTTTCAGTGTTAATAACAGTGCCACAATATTTATACCACAGAAAGAATTCTGTTAACAGAGACAATCAGAAATTAAGGCCATCTATCTTTCAAATCTTCCACTCCTGATTCCTTTCCCATAATGTCCTGTCTTTGCAGTGAAAAAGTCTTGTCCATTTTGTCCTTTATCACTGCACAATTGTTTCGCTTCTTCACATCACTTAAAAGTGACAGTCTCTGTTAGGTATGTCGTTGGCCTTTCCACTTTTTTTGCTGGCAATGCATCCTCTGGAGCCAGTTTTCAATTAAAGTCTGTTTCTCTCTCTTATTTACAATTAACAATGAAACTCTTCCATCATCTTGGAATGTATTTGAATACAAGCTATAAAACAGAACAAAAACATGCTGTATCCAAATGTCTTCCTTGATTGATCCAGTATTTAGAGCTTGACACTCAGACTGCACACTTTGCGTGTCATTTTCTTTGGCTCTATCTCCATGAATATTTTCTGCAGTGCATCAAAAGTGTATTTGAGCTCACCTGGATAGCTCAAGTTTAGAGCATAGATGAAGCCAAATAACATGGCACATGCATGTGAGACCGATGGCAACCCATTAAGGACTTCCACACCTTCAAGAGCAATCCCAATGTCATGTGGTGGCTGGAGAGGATCCTCCTCCTCCCTGATGACAAACACTGCCATTGTACACCTCTCAAGCTTGGTTTCAGCTTCATCCTTCTGCACAACCTGATAAAAGACAAGACATTTATGAGAAAATTATTCTGATGAAACCACTGACTGATGTACCAATACAAGAAAATATCTATACAAACAATTCTCTCAATCAAATCTCAATAAAAAACTTAAATTGGGGTTCTAGTGATGCGAAAATGTTAATGACTTGCAAAGTCCAGCAGATTTAATGGCAGCTCCTCCAAATATTTTCCTCATAGCAAACATTTGTCTTTATCGCAAGTAAAGCATTGGTACACATTAATAAAAGCTATATCCAAAAAGTTATAACATCTTAAATAGTACAATACAGTAGCATACATACTAGTATAAGATTCACTATAATGTTAAAAGTTACAACTGCCTTGTGTCTCCATATTTTCATTAATTTCAGAATCTTCAGACACTTACCACAATCCAATATTTGGATATAATATCCATTTTATGTCCAGGCTTTTCGCTACTCCATCTGCACTTCTGCTGCTGCTCTGAAGTGACAAATATTTCACACTGCAATTAAAATATCTGAATAGGTTCCAGCCAAATATAGCCACACTATATAGTGTTTTACAAAATATAAAATATAAACCAGCAAAGAGACTTAAGTCGTTGTGTTAGACATATTCAATTTAAAAAAAAAATTGATGATTAATGACCACTGGGGGGGCAGAGAACTCCACAATAATTATAGGCATAGTCAAATGTACAGTACATGAATGTACGATATGCTTGAGTATTTTTATAGGACCTGAGACCACGTTTATGAGCTTTAAAGTTTGAATATTCAATGTTTTATCTTGTGTATAGCTTAAGTGATTCATGCAAAACTACTTACCAGATACTCCTTGATAAGTTTGTCCACGTCTTCCCCAAGGTACAAAATAAGGCACTTCAGCAGACACTCTCTTTTTTGATTCACCTCGAGGCTCTAGGTGAGAGCACAAACACACACACATAATGCAAAACTATACTGTCCGATTTTTCAACTTGAAGATGCAACCTGAAGATTCAAACACTACACAATGCACAAATGGGAGTTACAGTAATTGTGATTTACAAATGCTTTGAGCAAACCAGTTAAAAGGCCTGTCAAACTGAGAAGACAAACGTAGTACATCTTCCAACATGTAATCTAACTCCACAATCAAATGTGTTGACAAGATGAGCACTATTGCTTCTATTTACAATGTTACTATTTATGTGATATAAGGCAAATGTTTATGTATTGTATGTACCAGAACATACTTGATCAAGAACTTTCAGTATGTTCCGGGTTTTCTCCCTGACAACTCCTCCCTTGTTTCTGATGATGTCAATCAGCTTGCTGTGGTGCTTGTCCAAGGAAGCCAGGAATCGCGGTTGAAGTGGAACAGTTGTGATCCTCATGAATTCAGCATTGACCTTTAAAAAACAAAATAGCACATGCAAATGTTCTTGCATTACATGTTACATTACAGCTGTGTGGTGCATGAGATCTTATTTTTGATATCAAGGGCCAAAACATGCATTTTTAATTGGTTTGGCTCCATTTCTTAGCAGGTTTCTTATGACAGGGGATAATATTATTTACTTTACAGGCCACCACTGAAGTTACTTACCTCATCCATTGTGAACCATGCAGGCCATCTCTCTTTCAACTCTTCCATTCCTGATTCCTTTCCCACAACGTCCTGTCTTCATAGTGAAAAAATCTTGTCCAGCATGGGACTTACCAAATTCAGCAATGTGGCTAAACTGTGACCTTTTCATGAAACAACAGCAAACCTGTAAACACAAAGCAAAAGGTGAGATTTCACATTTAGTTTTTTGATGGGATAGTTAACATTGTCCATAATTGTCACTACGGACTCTAATTTAATAATTAGGCCACAGACATAATGGTGGTATTACAGTATACTGCATTAACATTGAAAAAATGGAGAATGTGATATGAATTCTTCCTCTTTAATCGATACTCACTATCTAGTACTTAATCCATTCTCATCATTTTTGATTAAGCTTAAAAAGAGTAAAAGTAATATTCATATGAGTTCACAGGATTTATATTAGCCTACAACATGTTGTTTCAAGAGCAAAAATAGCAAAGTCACCATATAAACGAACATATTCCTCTTAGCAAAACGGTAACTCTGGATTAAACAATGTGTAGGGCACAGAAAATTGTCAATCACCTGTCGTACTATCAATCCCTCCCTGTGTTGCTTATCTAAGCAGATTCACTGCTTGGAGGGTACCCTGATAGAGGGAGGTGGGGGTCTGGAGGGTACCCTGATAGAGGGAGGTGGGGGTCTGGAGGGTACCCTGATGGAGGGAGGTGGGGGTCTGGAGGGTACCCTGATAGAGGGAGGTGGGGGTCTGGAGGGTACCCTGATAGAGGGAGGTGGGGGTCTGGAGGGTACCCTGATAGAGGGAGGTGGGGGTCTGGAGGGTACCCTGATAGAGGGAGGTGGGGGTCTGGAGGGTACCCTGATGGAGGGAGGTGGGGGTCTGGAGGGTACCCTGATAGAGGGAGGTGGGGGTCTGGAGGGTACCCTGATGGAGGGAGGTGGGGGTCTGGAGGGTACCCTGATAGAGGGAGGTGGGGGTCTGGAGGGTACCCTGATGGAGGGAGGTGGGGGTCTGGAGGGTACCCTGATAGAGGGAGGTGGGGGTCTGGAGGGTACCCTGATGGAGGGAGGTGGGGGTCTGGAGGGTACCCTGATAGAGGGAGGTGGGGGTCTGGAGGGTACCCTGATGGAGGGAGGTGGGGGTCTGGAGGGTACCCTGATAGAGGGAGGTGGGGGTCTGGAGGGTACCCTGATAGAGGGAGGTGGGGGTGCATGTCTGAGATGTCTCTAAACTCAACGGTTCCATGCAGTAACCAGACAGCGAGCTGAGGCTGTAAACAGACCGGCTGTGGATGAGACGGCCGGTGAACGTGCGTCACCTCTGTCAAATTACGTTTTGTTTGTTAAACACAAGTTTTAATAAATTGATTTCGTTTTTACTCAAAAGGTTTATGACACTTACAGTAACGTTCATTATGGTCGTCAATTCAGTAACGTTAACGTGTCCGCGGAGTTTCACCTAGTCCTCCTCACCTGGCTCTGCTGCTGCTGCTGCTCTCTGTGTGTCTCTGTGTGTGAGAGCGGCGGAGGAGCCCAGCCCCGCCCTGGTAGAAACATGTCCAGACCCGCCGGCCCTCTACCCTTCTCCCGGTCTCCCGGTCTCCCGGTATAACAGCCATGCCTCTCCCGAGCACTTTTCTCATGTGAAGAAAATAACTTCAGCTAACAACATTAGCATTAGCATTAGCTACAGTATTGACTTTGCACTAGTGAAGCGTTGGTAAAGAAAGGTAGCTAAACCAGGTTATCTGCTTTAATGTCTCATGTAGGTCTCTCTACATGAGACCTTAAAGCAGATAACCTGGTTTAGCTAGTGTTAGCTAACACCCGCGCAAAATACAAGAGACAGTGTAAAATAGTTGTCCATCCTGCCACTAACCATAAATGTACACGGAAAACACATGTGCCCCTAAAAACAACACAATTTATAATTCCTACCTTGTTTAAAAGAGTTGTCTTGAACAGCAGTCGTCCTCTCTGTTGAAGCGAGGTAATGGCGGACAGCAAACTTCACGAAGGAGCGAGCTGATGTGACGTCATGTGGTCACGTGACATGAAAATCTCTGGTTTGAAGTGAAAATACTATTTGAGTTAAATTATTGCTTTACTTTACTCCAGGGGGAGTATTATTTGCTTTAAAGCAAAGTGAAAAAAACTGGTTTAAACCGAAAACCATGATTTTCAATTAGACCAATATAAAAATGCACTTTAAATGAATGACACAGCCGTTGCACTTTTTTCAGTGTATGGTGTATCCTGCCTTCACCCAATGTTAGCTGGGATCGGCTCCAGCCCCCCACAACCCTGAATAGGATAAGCTGTTACAGATAATGGATGGATGGATGATGTAAATAATGATCCCTAGGACAAAGATATGTTTGATGTGCTATTTTGAGCTGTAACTATTATAGCATAAACATTTTCTTTGTTCAAGCAACCATTGCTGTATAGGTCTACTATTTAGCAGATTTGCATAAGCTGATAAGTAACTTCAGATGAATAACCTTTGTACAGAGACCTTTAGCCTACGTCATGCAGCATCCCTGTAACCACTATTTCATTGATTAAGAGTAGCCTAACTTTAGGCTACTATTGAAATTGACACAGTAATTATTTTTTATTATTATTATTATTATTTGCATTTTTTACATATTTATATACAAATAATGAAACAATAATAACAAAACATAATAACTAAGTAGGACATGATTAAATAATAGTAAAAACCTAATAAATAAATACATGAGCACACAAAGTTTAGAATAATAAATCATAACATTATTACATTAAGTGTAATAGCAGGTAATTGGATACATCATTTCATTCTAGATACATAATATACAAGGTTTCTATTTGAGAGGTTTAACATATTAACGTAATAACCCATTTTTCACATCTTAGTAGGACCTAATTAGTGTACACCCTTTGTTCTGTACTTCTCCCATTTTTGGACTTGATTATTGATTCTCATAGTTATTTTTTCCATTGCGTATATTTCATTTACCAGATATTTCCATTTATAATTCATTAAGTTATCAACTTTAAACCAACCTTGTTATTTGCTTAATTATGTAAACTCGTATCACTAAGAACAGATGCAAATCTCTTTTTTGAATCTCATGTGGTATTTTCCCTAATAATAAAATTACTGGGTTTTTGGTTAAACTTATATTTAAAATGTTTGAGATTTCTCTAATAGCCTTTTCCCAAAAACTACTGATTATTTTACATGACCAGATTATATGACTGTGATCATCTCGTCGCCACATATTCTCCAACATTTTGGCATTACGTTATTATATATATTCTCCAAACAAGCCGTTAGGATTTCTGTCCATTTGTGATGTCACAAATATACAATATTTAGACCATTACACATGTTTTTGTTTATTGTTGTTTATTTAATGTGTTATGAAGTGATTACAAAACAAGTGATTATGTGCAGGGACATATAAAAAAAAGATCAAAAGATATTATACAGCGAAAGACAAATAAAGTACAAAAACAAAACAAGGGGACAAAAGCAGAATAAAGATATCCAGGATAAGAGAGAAAGCGAGGGTTGACCTAGTCTAGTGAGTTCATCCTGGCTTAATTGGTTTCACGAAGGCCAAGCCACGCTGAGGAGGAGCGACTAGGTTGAGCCAGGTGTAAGTAATTCCGATAGATGCGAGTTCACTGCTTTCTTCGATAGACCACAAGGTCGATTGCAGATTTACTGATGCTGAAATGGAGTAAACGCGTTCCGCGTACTTTAAATCCAGTGAGAAACAGCTTTTAATGGAAGATTACGAGGAAGTTAAACATATAATATGTAGAAAAGGAGACATGGCTGTTGGTTGCTGTAATAAAACAGCAAGATAAAAACGTGGCAGACAATAGAGGAGCGACTCAATGCGTAAGTGGCCTAAAAATAGCTCATAATGTTACATTCACTCACCACTGCTGTTAACTGGTCATACCGGTCCCGAAGAAAGCAGATACACATACACTGAATGACTTCAGGCCAGTGGCACTCACCTCAGTGGCCATGAAGTGCCTGGAGAAGCTGGTTCTTCAATCAATTAATGTAGTGATTCCTGACTCACTGGACCCCCTACAGTTCGCTTACCGCTCAAACAGGTCAGTGGATGACGCAGTGGCACTGGCACTTCACTCCACACTCAAACACTTGGACAGTAAAAGAACATATGCACGCATACTTTTTTTGGATTACAGCTCCGCCTTTAATACAATCTGGCCAATGACGCTGACTGTGAAGTTAGCTAACCTCGGGGTCCCAACAGCCACCTGCAACTGGATTTTGGACTTTCTGATTGACAGACCACAGGTGGTGAGGATGGGAGATAAGATCTCTGCTGAGCTCACAGTTAGCACAGGAACCCCTCAGGGCTGCTGCCTCAGCCCAAAACTGTTTACACTATACACCCATGACAATGTTTCCACTGAGAAGAACAACATCATTATTAAGTATGCAGATGACACAACCATCCTCGGCCTCATCCAAGGTGGGGACTAGTCTGCATACATGGAACAGGTCAAAAAAATCATCAGCTATGGAGAGGACAACGACCTTGTTCTCAACATAGAAAAAACAAAAGAACTCATCGTGGACTTCAGGAGGAGAGTCCCCCATCTGCAGCCTCTCATCATCCAGGACACAGAGGTGGAGCGGGCTGACAGTTTGAAGTTCCTCGGCCTTCTCCTGACTGACAACCTGAGCTGGGCCAAAAACACTACTGAAACAGTGAAGAAAGCTCAGCGGCGGCTGCACTTCATCAGGCTGCTGAAAAAGGCTGGACTCAGGCGTCAGCCCCTCACCCTGGCCTACCGAGGACTGGTGGAAAGCATCCTCACCAGCGGCATCACGGTGTGGTTTGGGAATGCTACCCAGGACTGAGAGGAAATCGCTGCAGCGAGTCATAAAAACTGGAGAAAGAATCATTGGCTTTAACCTCCCCTCCATGGACATGATATACACCCAGCGCTGCAGGAGGAGGGCACAGAGCATCCTGAGGGACAGACACCACCCAGCTCACCCTCTGTTCAGGTGGAGGGAATCAGGACACCACCTGAGGCACCACAGGCCAGAGAGCATCTCCACTCAAAGAGCACGCTTTCACAACAGCTTCTTCCCAGCTACAATCAGACTGGTGGCAAAGGACGTTAAAGAGGGACACAAATACCCTACACCTCACCTCCATACCATTATTGACACACAGTACACCTGAACTGAATGGACTGAAATGCTGTGCAACATGTTGCCTTCCACTGTGTAATTGTCTGAAATATATTAATTATTTATTTTTTAAATATTTTTGAGAGCTACAAGTTCTTTTAACATGGTCATGGAGCATATACTGTACATTTGTATTCTGGGGGTATCGTTCCTATGCAGAGGGTAGTTTAGTTTTTTTATTGACTACACTGAGGGCGTTTTATATTTATATTTTAATAATGTATTTATTTATTGTGTTGAGTTGAATGTGCTACTTATTTTGTACTGTAATTACCTTGTGCCTTTTTTTTACCTTTTTTCCTTTCTTAAATTTGACTCGGTGTAAACTGCTCAGAATTCCAATGTACTTATAGGAGCAAATGGCAAATAAAACTCTTGAATCTTGAACTGAAATTTTCATAATTGAACCATTCAAGGAGTTATTGTCACTTCGCTTTAAAAGTGAGCAGTGGAAGTTAATATATTATTTAGTAAATTTACCATGAAAATTAATTACAACCACTAATCCACAATGATAGAATACGATGATACCATATACTGTATAACAATGATTAATACATTATGTTACATACTGTACATGCTTACAGTTTACACTGGAATGATCACTTACTTCTCTTTCTAATTTCCTCAATGTCTGTCTTTTTATCTCCAGATCATGATACAAGTCCTGCAGGGTTTTTAGTGGTTTTAAACGTTGACTCTTTTTAAATAAATCACTTTTTGCACTGATATTTGCACCTCTGCAAACTATATTTGTTTTTTAAGTGTGTGCTGTATGCCTACAGGCATCTGACAGTTTGTCAGTTCTTTAAAACAAATTAATTAACACAGCAGGAATTGTGCATGGTCTGCCCCATTACGACCATTATTTATATAGAAAGAAAGAAAGAAAGAAGGCTGGATGTGGCCTATGTCAATGGAAATACTTATTTAGTCCATGATGGATAAAAAGGCAGTGATGTGGTGCTCATGGAAAACATAATTTTTAACAGGACCCAGATACTGTACAGCCTGAGAGCAGCCTGGCATCGTAGTGAGTGTAGGACATCCACACTATGCAGAGTTAAGAACTGATATGTGTTTTACAGAATTCACAAACTGTCAGATGTCTGTACAGCACACACTTAACAATACAAACTGAGGGGATTAGAAAGAGCAGTAAGTGATCATTTCAATGTACACTGTAAGTGTACATAGTAACACAATGTATTAATCATTGCTGTGTGTTTCTCTCCCAGCAGACCAGTGATCCAAGAAAAATAAAAGGTCTAAGCATTGTGGTATCCTCTCCCTGTTGTTTCATGAATATACAGTACACTATATATACACATGTATATATACACTATATAATATACAGTACACTATATAGTTACTGGTCCAGTGAACTTTATCAGCCATTTCTAATCAATAATGCATTCGTCAAACCTCTAACAACAATATGAACAGCAGTCTTCATAAACACAATATAACCGTAATAATGATTATCACATGAATGATTATAAAAATAAAAATGAATGATGATCACAATGTTAAAATAACAGTACTTAACTGAATGATGGTATGTATTCAGTTAGTACTTATTTTTATTAGCCTACATTAAAATATTTTATTTGAATGCAGGCTAATAAAAATAAGACAAAATACATGCATAAGATCATAGACTACCTGTAAGAAACACACTGGTTTCTGATCGGAGTGACTGCTGACTGAACAGATAAGACACCAGGATAAATCAAGCCTGGCTGTTAGCCTGGTCTGGAGCAGGCTAGCTGCACAGAATCAATCTCCATGGTAACTGATGTGCCACTGCTTTCGTGAAACTGAGTCAAGGTAAAACTAAGCCAGGATAACTGGAAAACCCAGGCTTAATCTGTTATCTTGGTTTTGTGAAACAGGCCTCAGGTTGAAGAATGTGTGTGGCACCATTACATTATTTTTAATTATATTTTTATTGACACTTTGCAACAAACATACATGACATAATTTACAGATCCTGTATACATACACGTAAGAGCCTTTTTACCAGCTACCAGCAATATATTTAATAAATATGTGTCTCTTTTCAACCATTCTTGAGGCATAAGTCCAAAAAATAAAGTCTTGCACTCCATGTGAACATGACATCTGAAAATATCTTGTAAAGCATCATGAATCTCTCTTCAATAATCTTGAACGACAGGACAATCCCAAAAAACGTGGTAATGATGTGCATTCAGATTTACACAATTTCTCCAGCAAGCTGGGGAGTTCCCATCATCAAGGGATTTCCAAGAGGGTGTAATGAAATACCTTATCAGGCTTTTCCAACTCCATTCCCTCCAATTTTATGAGCTGGTACATTTCCATTGACATGACCATATTGTTGTCCATTCTTCCTCAGGTATGATCATCTCTGCTTCCTTCTCCCATTTTGTTTTAATATACAACGTTGAGTGTACTATTTTAAGATTTAATAGCCCTTTATACATACATGAAATGATTCTAACAGAATTTGAATTGTATGCCCATTACACGGGTTTAAACATTCTAAATGGGTCCCAGTTTATTTCCTGTTGCAGCGTATGTAAATAACAACAGCGGACAGGAAGTAAACATGGACCCAAGCTGTTGCCTAGCCTGTCCGTTGCAATTCCTTTGAAATTCACTAAAACAGAGCGTTTCAGACGGAGGGTGAGTGCAGGTATATTCAGGCTGACAGAATGAGGAAAATAGAGGTTGTTCTTTTTAACATTACAGCATGTAAACATGTTCTAGTAGAAACAAAATACAAGTATGAACCTGAAAATGAGCATGATATGGGACCTTTAAAGTATCGGATTATGGGCTAACTTTAGGCTACTATTGAGATTGACCCAGTAATGAATGGCAGTAGCTGAGAGGAGAGAGTAGAGGGTCTAACTGTAGTGGTCTAGGTCTGAGCCCTGGCTCAGTAAAGACCCTCTGAAGAGCTGCTGTCCTGCTGCTGAGACGGTTATACTGTCTCAGGTCCCTCCTGCTCCTCTCATCCTGGTGACCCCCCCACCCAGTCCCCAACCCAGTCCCCAACCCAGTCTACCCAGCAGCCCCCGCCCAGCCCGCTGCCAGGCAGCTCAGCTCAGAGAGCCGCTGGCCACGTTTCAACACACCGCTCTGTGTGTACAGAGGGACGGACGGTGGGAGTAACCGAGGAGCACCGAGCACCGAGGGGAAGAGAGGAGACAACCACACGGTGCTGGGACAGACACATACAGCACCGAGCACCGGCTCCGTCGACAGGCAGCACGACGACATACACCGAGCTGAAGGTAAGATAGTTCTGCTATATGTGGGGTAAAAAGTTCAATAACGACTACCCCACTAACTAACCGTGTCTCCTCTCCGGTCAGGGACGATGTTTTCTGTTCACCTTAAATGAGCTGAAGCTCGAGGAGACATTTATTAGGACTAATCACATCAATAGACTCAGACACAGTAGATACTGACGGTTGGTTGGTGGCTAAACGGAGACAGAAACTTTTTTAAACCATCTCAGAGTTTATTAACCGAACAGAGGGGCTCCGTAAGACCCCATGATTAACCCCTTCTAGACCGGGTCTGTACAGCTCCCATTCTGTCATGTTACCGGGGGCCACACGGTGAGAATCATGTCCTTGAGATGTGAAAAGAACTGGGATCGGTCCGAAAGAAAAGATGAGTTCCACATTTTCCCGGAGCCCTCTCTCTCTCTCTGAACCAGCCTGAAGTAGCCCACCCCCCCCCTGGGGAGATCTACCCTGGAGTAGACCCAGGACACGGTCATGGAGGTAATGTGAGACACGTGGGGAGCAGCCTGCAGCCTATGAGTGGGCAACATGGTTGAATGACAATATTTATGGGATGCTTTTTCTGATATTGACTATATATATACTATATATATATCACATTTAGAATTGATTTTAAGATTTTATTATTAACTTTTAAAGCTCTGCATGGTTTGGCACCAAGCTAGATCACTGAGCTCCTTACACCCTATGTGCCACCGCCTAACCTGAGGTCCTCTGACTTGGCTCTACTGGTTGTACCTAGCTCTACTATCAATTTTAAATCTCTTTTAAAAACCCATTTTTATAAAAAAAGGCTTTTTTAACTCCGTAAGGCAACAGCTTGGTGCACCTTTTCCCCACACCTTATATTGTCCTCTTTTGGCTTATGTGTAGTAACTTATTGTTCTGATACCACTGGTTACGGGTTAAAGTTTTCTCATTATTTGGTCTTTATGTTTTGTTCTTTTACTGTTGATTTTAATTTGTCTGTATTTTATTGTATCTGTGCAAGCACTTTGCAACTATGTTTAGAAAGGTGCTTTACAAATAATGATTATTATTATTATTATTATTATTATTATATATCCCGCCTTGCAACATCGGACAAAACTAATGTAAAAACAAAAACTAAGTAAGTAACATTACTATTAGCTAGGAATGATCCACTCTGACAGCAGAGGGAGCCTCACGTAGAATAATAACACAGTGTGATCATGTCATGATATGGTAAAGTCCTGCCCTAATGTTTGCTGTGTTATGATCAGTAGCCAGATGTTAATAGTTACGTCAACTTTTTATTACAGGAGTGTGACATGCTTGCATAGTGTTTAGCAGCACCATTAATTGAAAGTAGCCTTCAACCAATAAGATTTGACAAAGTGGACAGCTGTTTGAGGTTGTTGTTGGAGAAGACTGCCCAGGCTCTGTAGTTTATTTATCCTCTGAACACAGTGCTCTTTCCACTGATACTCACGGCTGTTCTCTAGTATGCAGCTGCATGACACTCTGAAACAACCCTGAGGAGCTTGTCGAGTTGTTGTTCCTTGATTTAGACAGCTGAGCACAACAAGCAGCTTTACACAACATCTTTAACTGCATTCAAACTCAGCTTGCAGCTGACCTGCCAAATTAACCATCAACCACAGGTGCTTAAACAGGTTTATTAGGTACCACACCTTATACAGGTGCAGTATGGTATGCTTCCTTGGCAGGTAGATTTTTGTAAATTGCCATTCATCCATCCATCCATTATCTGTATCTATCATGGGGTAGTTGGAGCCGTCCCAGCTGACACAGAGAGACACATGCTCACATTCACACCTGCGCACAATTTACAGTCAACAATTAACCTAACCTGAGACCTGTACTACGAAGTGGGATGTTAGCAAGGTAACTTCAGGGTTAACCAGTGGCGGCTGGTGGAAATTTTTCTAGGTAGGGCTGTGCCACATCTAATCAATTTCAGCAAACATCCCGGTATGATTTAATGCAAAAAAGTGAAGGTATCAAAAACACATTACTACTTTGCAGTTAAATAATCAACAATTATTTTATTCCAACGGGAGCAGTAAAGAATGCTTAGAAAAACACAACATGTATAACATGTACTCAGTGGTGGAAAGTAACTAAATACATTTACTCAAGTACTGTACTTAAGTTTATTTTGAGGTACTTGTACTTTACTTGAGTATTTCCATGTTCTGATACTTTCTACTTCTACTCCACTACATCTCAGAGGGAAATATATAGACTTTTAACTCCACTACATTGATTTAATAACTTTAGTTACTTTACAGATTCAGATTATTAATACAAAATATAATCAACGAATAAATGATGATGTATTATTATAGATTAAACTACCCAGCAGTATATAAAGTCATTAAAATGAGCTCCACCTTTACCAGCTGCACCATTAAAGCGATGAACACATTAATGCATCAATAAGTATAATCCAATAATATACATTATTCTGCATAATGTGTATTTTTATGTTTGGGGCTTTAAGTACATTCATATGCTCATATTTTTGCACTTTTACTTAAGAAAGATTTTGAATGCAGGACTCTTACTTGTAACAGAGTATTTCTACATGGTAGTATTGCTACTTTTACTGAAGTACAAGATCTGAATACTTACACCACTGCATGTACTTTAATACAAGTCCTGAAGCTATTCAGACACCTGAATGTATAAAAACATGGACTATAGTGGTCTGAGGTGTAGAGATAGTAATACTGGTGTTATACTGTTTTTAAGTCCTGAAGCTATTCAGACACCTGAATCGGTTAACCCTTCAGGGTTTTCAGCCCTACGACGGTGGTTCACTTCTTATCGGGGTAGATCACCATGGTAACTTAAGCTGAAGCACGCCCTCAACCCAACTTACCTGGGAGTGACACTTGACAGGACCCTATCCTTCAAGGAACACCTGAAAGGAACGGCAGCTAAGGTGAAGACTAGAAACAACCTGCTCTGTAAGCTCGCTGGCTCAAAATGGGGGGCAGCAGCCCCCACATTGCGCACCTCGGCACTGGCCCTTGCTTACTCTGCAGCAGAATACTGTGCCCCTGTTTGGTCCAGGTCACCCCATACACACCATGTGGACACCCAGCTCAACACAACCATGCGAATCATAAGCGGGACTATTCGTTCAACACCACTCCCCTGGCTCCCTGTCCTATCCAATATAACCCCCCCACATATCCGGCGAGTAGCATCTACTCAAAGGATGCTTCAAAAGGTCGAAGACTCTCCCCATCTACCAATCCATGCAGACATCTTCAACCCACCCACTGCCCGTCTTCCATCTAGACGACCGATATGGAAGAATACCCCACCAGCCGACTTCACCACCCAATCAGCTTGGGAAAAGGAATGGGAGTCCAAGGATGTCCCAAACAAACATCTGGTGTCAGCCCCCACCCAACAGGTCCCTGGCACCAACCTGCCAAGGATACAGTGGTCAACTCTTAATAGATTCAGGTCCGGACATGGCCCCTGCTTGGCCAGCCTTCACAAATGGGGCAGCAGCCCAAGCCCATTGTGTGCCTGTGGAGAGGTCCAAACAATGGAACACATCATTGAAGCTTGCCCGCTCCACAGTCTAAAAGGAGGGTTAGACACCCTCCATACAGCAGACCAGGAGGCAACTGCATGGCTCAAGGACTTTGCATTCGCTAAATAAAAAATACCATGGTAACTGATGCTTAACACCTAACCTGCTCCAGATAAGAGATCAACTCGTATAATAGCACCGCTTACTGACCAATCATAGCTCGGTACGCAGATCGTAAAATAATATAACACAAATACGAGGAAGCTACAGTCATAATCCAGGCTAAAAACA
Organism: Sebastes umbrosus; assembly: GCF_015220745.1. NCBI lineage: Eukaryota > Metazoa > Chordata > Actinopteri > Perciformes > Sebastidae > Sebastes > Sebastes umbrosus. The sequence continues at coordinate 33,085,328 of NC_051272.1, read as the reverse complement.
ACCCAGTTTAAACTGATAAATGCAGGAAGGACAGCTGTCTGTATGCTGTGGGTGTTTACCACTTTTAGATATGTTTTTATATTTATTAGGGCCCGAGCACAAAAGTGCCAGGACCCCAACGGTGTCCTGGCACGAAAGTGCAAGGAAACCTATTGTTTTTCTAAGGATTATTATTTTTCTGCTGGAATATCGCATTTTTGTGGCCTTTTCCATCCCCAAAAACTCACCAAAAGTGGAATATGCGTCAGAAGTGGCGCGAAATTCAAAATTCTGTAGTGATTCGGATCGGGTGTCGCCAGCGGGCGAGATAGCGCCCCCTAATGTAGGCTGTTTTTCAGGGAAAGTTTCTTCGATCTTCATGAAATTCAAGTATATCATTGCATACGTCTTGAAGTTCGTGTTAAATATTTTTGAGATTTTTTCAGCCAACAGGAAGTCAGCGATCTTGGACTTCCTGCGTTTTTTTTAAATTTACGAACACATCTTTGAAGACTTTAGGATGCACAAAAACTCATGAAACTTTACATGCACATCCAAACTAGTAATTACTTTGATTTAGTAGTGAAATTTTGCTTGGGCGTGGCATGTTGGCTCTCTAGCGCCCCCTTATGTCTTTTAGGTTTTGAACATACCTTGAGGTACTCGAAAACTCATGAAACTTGGCAAAATGATGGACACCTGTGAACTTTATGTAAATGTACAGTTATTGGGTTCAGCATGTTTAGCCGGCTCCATAGCGCCCCCTAACGCGTGGAAGGCCATAGTTTGGTCAAAGTTGATCCTATATTCATGAAATTTGGTAGGCACATCCTGCTCATTATTTCAGACATATTCCTCATCGGGTTTCATTAGCTCCGCCCACCGGGAAGTCGGCCATATTGGAATATGTGCGTTTTTCATGTATTTTATGCATACTTTTACGAACTCCTCCTAGAGAGTTTATCGGATCCACGTCAAATTTGGGTGGTATAACCCTCCCACAACTGTGATGGTAAATTGCGAAGGAATTTTTGATCGCTCGAATGGTGATGTCATACGTCATGTGCGAAGACGCCATTTTGTCACTTTTTAGGTATGAAACTTTGTGATACTCCTCTTAGAGGATACAAGTGATCCATCTCAAAGTCGGGCAGCAGAATCTCAACACCTTCATGATACTAAATTGCGAAGCTTTTGTGTTTTCGTGAAACTGCGTTCTTGTGGCGGCGTGGCGAATTTTGATGTTTCGCCAAGACACAGGATGCTGTTGTAACTTCACTTTAGGCCGTAGTTTGGTCAAAGTTGTTCCTATATTCATGAAACCTGGTATGCATATTCCACTCATTATTTGAAACGTATTCCTCATCGGATTTCATTAGCTCCGCCCACCCGGAAGTCGGCCATATTGAATTTGATGTTTTTCATGTAATTTATGTATCTTATGCATACTTTTACGAACTCCTCCTAGAGAGTTCATCGGATTCGCGTGAAATTTGGGTAGTATAACCCTCAAACTACTGTGATGATAAATTGTGAAGGAATTTTTGATCGCTCGAACGGTGATGTCATACGTCATGTGAGAAGACGCCATTTTGTCACTTTTTTGTAGTTTGTGCTCGTATCTTTGTTTTTCTGATGTTGATAGATGATCTAAATATTCGTGGCTTTGAACAGATGGAAAGTTGACAGGCTTGTGCTTCCCTGCTACGGATAATTCACTGTGAGCCGCCATCTTGGTCCATTGTTTTGCCCTCCAGTTAGCGGCGCGTGTCACGTGTCTGAAAACTATGAATTGCATGTACATGTCCTCAGGACTGGACCCTCATCATAACTGAGAAATTTGGGGCAACTAAATCTAGTCTAAACCCAGAATAAATTAGATCACATGTAAATCATCAATTGAAAATATTATTACCACCATTCATCACATTTCCAACATAAATGTGTCATATTTTAATATGTTAGACTGATCACATGTTTAAGAAAACTCAGGTCCAGGACCAGGTCTTGGACCAGTTCCAGCACCACATCTTGGACCAGGTCCAGGTCCAGGTGGTTTCCGTCAGTCTGAAGGTTTATTGTTAACTGTTCTGGAATATGGTCGGACTGGTCCAATCAGGACAGGAATGCGTCTCACGTTAACCACGATGTTTCAGCAGACTGCCAACACAGAAGCATCAGACCAAACTACATTCAGAAAATACCTCATTTAATGTGAAGTTTAGCAGCTGAGTGAATGTGTGAAGGTGTGACAATCATGAATGACGTGCTGGAACAGAAAGTCTTTTTTGTTTCTGGTAAATATGGTTCAACCAGTTCTGTTCTGAAGAACATCATACCAAAAATGGCACGCAACAACACACTTTACATAGTCCAATCTGCTCCAAACTTCACAAGCTGGATAATAGTCCAGGCCTGAAGACATATATGTGGTATTATGAGTGAAAGTCATAGCGCCCCCTACAGGAAACAGGAAGTTGTTGTAAATTGACTATACATTGTCCAATCTTCCCCAAATTTGACATGTTTTATAAGAGTCCCAGCATCAAGACGTATACGTTCAATTATGAGTGATAGTCATAGCGCCACCTAAAGGAAACAGGAAGTTGTTAGATTTACAAGCCCAATGTGGCATTATACTTGCATGTGAGCAATCCTTATTGTTGAGCCGTGCCTGAGGAACCTGCTCAATAGAATCAGGTTTTAATCAAATCAAACCATGTCACTAATCTTTCTGACTTAATGTAGTCAACACCGTAGAGTGTGAATAATTCACATCAAAACCAATAAATAACACAGACAATAAGTTTGTCTTTACAGCATCTTTTCCCATGCGTGAAAATGGGACACACCCAAACTCTGACGTTCACGTCGATTAGATCGCTCACCCAGTAACGTTGTTGTTTTTCGCTCTTAACTTTGTCACCAGTAGCTGCAGTTTTGACTTCATGAATGTAACGGGGTACCAAATGACATACTGATATGCTTTTAATCATGATTATAGGTGATGCCAGTACAATATCTGAAATTACAGGCACCAGAAGCTAATAAAAAAAGGTGCAGTGCATTTCTTTTACCTGTAGTCTCTACACCACAAATTCCTACACCTCAGTCTGGGTGTAGGAATGACACTGACAACAGAGAGGTGACAGTGGAGGAGGTTCCGAGGGTTCTGCACCCTGCGTTAAAAGCTATGAACACCCACACAGGTGTTTTCAGTTTATTTGGCTGATTAGATCTCTGCTCACTGTAATTTCTTGACAGCTTCCTGAGTCTCCTGTCAGCTTTTATTGCACCTGTTTGGGCATTCTTATCATTCTTGTTCAGCCGGAATAACTGACAACACCTGTGTGGGTGTTCAGAGGACAAACAGGTTCAGCTTATACAGAGTTTGAAGTGTTCAGATGTACAACAAAAAACAACAAATGAGTATAGATCTTCCAGTCCCTTCGAGTTGGTACTAAATGTGATTACTACATTATGAAAATGCCCAGTGATTGGCAGTTTGGTTATAGCAAGTTCACTCTACTCGACTTCAGCCCTGATTTTCCGCTTCCATACTAGCGACTAGAAGGGAGCCTGTAAATTGCGAAATTTGATCTGAGATCTGCAAAAACTCTCGTGAGACTCGCTGCCAGACGACCTATCCTATCCTCAACCATTCGAGGCATACGACATGACACAGGAGGCTGTTGTAACTTGACCCTACATATTCCAATCTGCCCCAAACTTCACAAGCTGGATAAGAGTCCCGGCCTGAAGACATATACGTTCCATTATTGAGTTATGGTGATAGCGCCACCTACTGGCAACAAGAAATTGTTGTATACTGCCACCCACCCTCATAGAAGTGCCTTTTAAGGATGCCCCATAGGTTCTCAACAGGTCATTTACAGTGCCACGCGCTCCACGCAGAAAATACTCTCTAACTGTTGCGTGCAGTGTCCGACTTTCATGGAAATGCACGGCAGCGGGTACCCCCGGCATGCGCAAAGGGGCGAGGGCCCGTTCAACGCTGCTTGCAGCTTTAATTTTTTTTACTTCCTCTCAAGTCTGTTTCACACCGCCGGAGACGGGGACGCAGCTGAGAGAAGGCTGAAATAGTCACACACGGCACATCATTGCAAAAGGGCATAATGTAGTGTAATCCATTCATCCATTATGCTCTGAAAGCTATTTATTTCTATACGACTATATCTGACTTTTGAGTGTTCCGGTAAATTAATAAATCTGTTTTATTTATGCATTCACACATCGGGAGTTTTTTCTTTTACCAGCTGTCCTTTCTGCATTTGGCAGCATCTCTCTCTGTCAATTTTAGTCTGGACTGTGTGATTAACTTCTTTGTATTTGTCTAATATAGTTTGCTCTTCCTTCGTAAAATGTGCAGCTGTGCCTGTCTGTCTGCTGACAGTAGACTTGTCCATGTTTGTGATTGGTCATATGCTGCAAACACCGCCCCCGTTTATGTGAACGCGCTTGTAGCCAGATAGAGGAACCCTGGGTTGATTTACCGAGTTGATAACCACCGTCGTAGGACCACTTAGCGGGATCTCGGTTGTTAGGGTCTTCAAATGTTTTCAGAAACATCTTGTAGTGTACTGTTTAGCTGTAAAATGAGAAAGTTTGTGACCCGGCAGCCATGTTGAGATCTGTTGAGGAAATACCAGGCACCGCCCACCAGCCGTAGCGCAGCCAATAGGAACGCTCTCTCTCTCTGAAATGACCTGTGATTGGTCCAAGTCTCCCGTCACAGGCTAGATTTTCTAAAGCCTGAAAAGAGCCATGAGGAGGTGCAGAAGTCTTGGTAAAAAAATCTTCAAAATTAACAAGAATTACAACCCTTTCAATGCAGCAACAAATTGGTCAAAACTTAAACAGGAATTAAAGCTGCAAGCAACGATGAACGGGCCCTCGCCCCCGCGGGCACGTCTGGGGAACGCGCACGTCGGGGTACCCGCTGTCGTGCATTCCCGTGAAAGTCGGAAACTGCACGCAACAGTTAGAGTGAATTTTCTGCTTGGAGCATGTGGCGCTGGAAATGAACTGTGAGAACATGTGGGGCGTCCTTTAAAGCACTTCTATGAGGGTGGCTGGCAGTATACAACCATTTCCTGTTGTCAGTAGGTGGCGCTATGACTTTCACTCATAATTGCACGTATATGTCTTCAGGCCTGGACTCTTATAAAACATGTCAAATTTGGGGAAGATTGGACAATGTATAGTCAATTTACAACAATTTCCTGTTTCCTGTAGGGGGCGCTATGACTTTCACTCATAATGGCACATATATGTCTTCAGGCCTGGACTATTATCCAGCTTGTGAAATTTGGGGCAGATCGGACTATGTAAAGTCAAGTTACAACAGCCTCCTGTGTCATGGCGAAACATCAAAATTCGCCGCGCCGCCACAAGAACGCCGTTTCACGAAAACACAAAAGCTTCGCAATTTAGCATCGTGAAGGTGTTGAGATTCTGCTGCCCAACTTTGAGATGGATCGCATGAATCCTCTAGGAGGAGTATCGCAAAGTTCCATACCTAAAAAGTGACAAAATGGCATCTTCGCACATGACGTATGACATCACCGTGCGAGCGATCAAAAATCCCTTCGCAATTTAGCATCACAGTAGTGGGTGGATTATACCACCCAAATTTGACGCGGATCCGATAAACGCTCTAGAAGGAGTTCGTAAAAGTATGCATAAATTACATAAAAACGCACAAAATCCAATATGGCCGACTTCCGGGTGGGCGGAGCTAATGAAACCCAATTAGGAATATGTCTGAAATAAGTAGCAGGATGTGCCTATCAAATTTGGGGCAGATCGGACAATGTATAATCAATTTACAACAATTTCCTGTTTCCTGTAGGGGGCGCTATGACTTTCACTCATAAATGCACATTTATGTCTTCAGGCCTGGTCTCTTATCCAGCTTGAGAAGTTTGAGGCAGCTCAGTCCATGTAAAGTCAAGTAACAACAGCCTACTGTGTCATGGCGAACTTTCAAAATTCACGTATGACATCACCGTTCAAGCGATCAAAATTTCTTTCGCAATTTAGCATCACTGTAGATCCAGGGTTATACCACCCAAATTTCACGCGAATCTGATGAACTCTCTAGGAGGAGTTCGTAAAAGTATGCATAAAATACATAAATGACATGAAAAACGACAAATTTCAATATGGCCGACTTCCTGAAGGGCGGAGCTAATGAAACCCAATTAGGAATATGTTTCAAATAATGAGTGGGATATGCATACCAAATTTGGGGAAGATTGGACAATGTATAGACAATTTACAACAATTTCCTGTTTCCTGTAGGGGGCGCTATGACTTTCACTCATAATGGCACATATATGTCTTCAGGCCTGGACTATTATCCAGCTTGTGAAGTTTGGGGCAGATTGGAATATGTAGGGTCAAGTTACAACAGCCTCCTGTGTCATGTCGTATGCCTCAAATGGTTGAGGATAGGATAGGTCGTCTGGCAGCGAGTCTCACGAGAGTTTTTGCAGATCTCAGATCAAATTTCGCAATTTACAGGCTCCTTTCTAGTCGCTAGTATGGAAGCGGAAAATCAGGGCTGAAGTCGAGTAGAGTGAACTTGCTATAACCAAACTGCCAATCACTGGGCATTTTCATAATGTAGTAATCACATTTAGTACCAACTCGAAGGGACTGGAAGATCTATACTCATTTGTTGTTTTTTGTTGTACATCTGAACACTTCAAACTCTGTATAAGCTGAACCTGTTTGTCCTCTGAACACCCACACAGGTGTTGTCAGTTATTCCGGCTGAACAAGAATGATAAGAATGCCCAAACAGGTGCAATAAAAGCTGACAGGAGACTCAGGAAGCTGTCAAGAAATTACAGTGAGCAGAGATCTAATCAGCCAAATAAACTGAAAACACCTGTGTGGGTGTTCATAGCTTTTAACGCAGGGTGCAGAACCCTAGGATCCTCCTCCACTGTCACCTCTCTGTTGTCAGTGTCATACCTACACCCAGACTGAGGTGTAGGCATTTGTGGTGTAGAGACTACAGGTAAAAGAAATGCACTGCACTTTTTTTATTAGCTTCTGGTGCCTGTAATTTCAGATTTTGTACTGTCATCACCTATAATCATGACTAAAAGCATATCAGTATGTCATTTGGTACCCTGTTACATTCATGAAGTCAAAACTGCAGCTACTGGTGACAAAGTTAAGAGCGAAAAACAACAACGTTACTGGGTGAGCGATCTAATCGACGTGAACGTCAGAGTTTGGGTGTGTCCCATTTTCACGCATGGGAAAAGATGCTGTAAAGACAAACTTATTGTCTGTGTTATTTATTGGTTTTGATGTGAATTATTCACACTCTACGGTGTTGACTACATTAAGTCAGAAAGATTAGTGACATGGTTTGATTTGATTAAAACCTGATTCTATTGAGCAGGTTCCTCAGGCACGGCTCAACAATAAGGATTGCTCACATGCAAGTATAATGCCACATTGGGCTTGTAAATCTAACAACTTCCTGTTTCCTTTAGGTGGCGCTATGACTATCACTCATAATTGAACGTATACGTCTTGATGCTGGGACTCTTACAAAACATGTCAAATTTGGGGAAGATTGGACAATGTATAGTCAATTTACAACAACTTCCTGTTTCTTGTAGGTGGCGCTAGAACTATCACTCATAATGGCACATATATGTCTTCAGGCCTGGACTATTATCCAGCTTGTGAAGTTTGGAGCAGATTGGACTATGTAAAGTGTGTTGTTGCGTGCCATTTTTGGTATGATGTTCTTCAGAACAGAACTGGTTGAACCATATTTACCAGAAACAAAAAAGACTTTCTGTTCCAGCACGTCATTCATGATTGTCATCACACCTTCACACATTCACTCAGCTGCTAAACTTCACATTAAATGAGGTATTTTCTGAATGTAGTTTGGTCTGATGCTTCTGTGTTGGCAGTCTGCTGAAACATCGTGGTTAACGTGAGACGCATTCCTGTCCTGATTGGACCAGTCCGACCATATTCCAGAACAGTTAACAATAAACCTTCAGACTGACGGAAACCACCTGGACCTGGACCTGGTCCACGATCTGGTGCTGGAACTGGTCCAAGACCTGGTCCTGGACCTGAGTTTCCTTAAACATGTGATCAGTCTAACATATTAAAATATGACACATTTATGTTGGAAATGTGATGAATGGTGGTAATAATATTTTCAATTGATGATTTACATGTGATCTAATTTATTCTGGGTTTAGATTTAGTTGCCCCAAATTTCTCAGTTATGATGAGGGTCCAGTCCTGAGGACATGTACATGCAATTCATAGTTTTCAGACACGTGACACGCGCCGCTAACTGGAGGGCAAAACAATGGACCAAGATGGCGGCTCACAGTGAATTATCCGTAGCAGGGAAGCACAAGCCTGTCAACTTTCCATCTGTTCAAAGCCACGAATATTTAGATCATCTATCAACATCAGAAAAACAAAGATACGAGCACAAACTACAAAAAAGTGACAAAATGGCGTTTTCTCACATGACGTATGACATCACCGTTCGAGCGATCAAAAATTCCTTCACAATTTATCATCACAGTAGTTTGAGGGTTATACTACCCAAATTTCACGCTAATCCGATGAACTCTCTAGGAGGAGTTCGTAAAAGTATGCATAAGATACATAAATTACATGAAAAACATCAAATTCAATATGGCCGACTTCCGGGTGGGCGGAGCTAATGAAACCCGATGAGGAATATGTTTCAAATAATGAGTGGAATATGCATACCAGGTTTCATGAATATAGGAACAACTTTGACCAAACTACGGCCTAAAGTGAAGTTACAACAGCATCCTGTGTCTTGGCGAAACATCAAAATTCGCCACGCCGCCACAAGAACGCAGTTTCACGAAAACACAAAAGCTTCGCAATTTAGTATCATGAAGGTGTTGAGATTCTGCTGCCCGACTTTGAGATGGATCGCTTGTATCCTCTAAGAGGAGTATCACAAAGTTTCATACCTAAAAAGTGACAAAATGGTGTCTTCGCACATGACGTATGACATCACCATTCGAGCGATCAAAAATTCCTTCGCAATTTACCATCACAGTTGTGGGAGGGTTATACCACCCAAATTTGACGTGGATCCGATAAACTCTCTAGGAGGAGTTCGTAAAAGTATGCATAAAATACATGAAAAATTCTGTTGCCCGACTTTGAGATGGATCGCTTGAATCCTCTAGGACGGGTATTGCAAAGTTCCATACCTAAGAAGTGACAAAATGGCGTTTTCTCACATGATGTATGACATCACCGTTTTTGCGATCAAAAATGTTGCAATTTAGCATCACAGTAGTTTAAGGGTTATACCACCCAAATTTGACGCAAATCCGATGAAGTCTCTTTGAGGAGTTCGTAAAAGTATGCATAAAATACATGAAAAACGCACACATTCCAATATGGCCGACTTCCCGGTGGGCGGAGCTAATGAAACCCGATGAGGAATATGTCTGAAATAATGAGCAGGATGTGCCTACCAAATTTCATGAATATAGGATCAACTTTGACCAAACTATGGCCTTCCACGCGTTAGGGGGCGCTATAGAGCCGGCTAAACATGCTGAACCCAATAACTGTACATTTACATAAAGTTCACAGGTGTCCATCATTTTGCCAAGTTTCATGAGTTTTCGAGTACACCAAGGTATGTTCAAAACCTAAAAGACATAAGGGGGCGCTGGAGAGCCAACATGCCACGCCCAAGCAAAATTTCACTACTAAATCAAAGTAATTACTAGTTTGGATGTGCATGTAAAGTTTCATGAGTTTTTGTGCATCCTAAAGTCTTCAAAGATGTGTTCGTAAATTTAAAAAAAACGCAGGAAGTCCAAGATCGCTGACTTCCTGTTGGCTGAAAAAATCTCAAAATATTTAACACGAACTTCAAGACGTATGCAATGATATACTTGAATTTCATGAAGATCGAAGAAACTTTCCCTGAAAAACAGCCTACAGTTGGGGGCGCTATCTCGCCCGCTGGCGACACCCGATCCGAATCACTACAGAACTTTGAATTTCGCGCCACTTCTGACGCATATTCCACTTTTGGTGAGTTTTTGGGGATGGAAAAGGCCACAAAAACGCGATATTCCAGCAGAAAAATAATAATCCTTAGAAAAACAATAGGTTTCCTTGCACTTTCGTGCCAGGACACCGTTGGGGTCCTGGCACTTTTGTGCTCGGGCCCTAATAATCCTTAGAAAAACAATAGGTTTCCTCGCACTTTCGTGCCAGGACACCGTTGGGGTCCTGGCACTTTCGTGCTCGGGCCCTAATAATCTGTAGAAAAACAATAGGTTTCCTCGCACTTTCGTGCCAGGACACCGTTGGGGTCCTGGCACTTTCGTGCTCGGGCCCTAATTAAAATTCCAGTATATAATGTATAAAGTATATAAAAATAGAATTGAATTGAATAGATTGGCCTCATTGTCACCGATACCCAATCAAGCTGTTTGAGTCAGATATCAGATATCGGTGCATCCCTGAATTCTGCAAAGTTACTAATGTATAATGAGTCTGGATATGACAACATCTCATAAAAGGAAGCCTTTATGATTCGCCTACTACTACAACAATAGAGAGTTTTAAGTAACTACATGAATGGAAACTGGATAGTATGAATGCGTGGTTTGAATAATAAAAGCCCTTGAGGAGAACTGAGACTGAGTGATAGAGAGAGAGAGGGAAGTAAATAGAGAGGAAGATGGATCTGTCAGGATGCTGTGTGGTGTTTACCTTTGTATCCTGAGGGTCTGAACGTGAGGAGCTCGTGTCAGGGCTTGTTCAGTAAACATATTATGGTACGCTTGCATGGATCATCTCAGTCAGCTCATTGAGGTACACATTAGTCCCCTTTAATTTCCTTCCTTGTTTGAGGAGCACATACTTTTTCTTTCTGTTGACGAAGCGGATTATTATTGCTGGTGGCGCACCTCTGTTTTTGCTCGGCAGAGTGTGACAGGCTTCGATGTCATCGCTGTCAACAAGAATGTCTTTACTGTCCAAGAAGCCCACTACTTCTTGTTCCAGTCATTCTTTTTTCGGACTCAGAAACATCGACCCCGCACCTTATGCCAGGGTGGCAGCGGCTTCTTTGGAGGCTGCTGCCGCCCTGGCATAGGACCGGTGTCTCATCTTCAGGCCGCTGATGATTAGATCGTTCATCCTTGAGTACTGTTCGAGATCAGCCACTCAATTCTCCAGAAGTGCAATCTTTTTTTCTTTCTCCACGTTTTGTTTTTTAAATGATTGGACTTCTCCCGTCAGCTCCATTATCCTCTTTTGTTGAACGGCGACTGTTGCGAGCTCGGCTGACATGAAGTCGAGTGATTTTTGTAATCTCTTCCATCTCCTCATCGTGGATGGTAGCAGGTTTCCTCTGCATTTTGTTGTGCCGCAAGCAGTTCAAGTGTGTGTGTGGTAACTCATTGGCGAAATGAAACGTCTAACATGAGACAATGCGTATTGATGTCAGCATTATAAAAGAACATGAGAGAAAACATGTATACAGTATGTATCTTTCGGGACCTTCACCTCACTCAGAGGCCATCGTTACCATAAGAACACTACTTTAGGCGCAACAAAATTCAGAAGGCGGCTGGCGTCACCACGGCTTTGCACTCCACTATTTTACTCAACACAAGTTTTTTTCTTGTAAATTTATGACTTTATAATCTTGTAAATTTAATCGGAGAGATAAAGATCATAAACTGTAGAGTTGATAAAGCCCGTCCTCACACGTCAACACATTGCGTTATGCTTTACAGCATACATTTAATGGCAGGGGAGAGAGCAAAGTTCAAGTTTTACAGGATTTCTTTCGACTTAAATATCTGGAATATGGAGTATTTTATCAAAAACCCCAAAATAGCTTATGATTAACATACTTAACCCACTCAGTCTAAAGGTTTTTACTTCATATTTCCACAGAGACCAGAGCTTCAAGGAGCCATTTCTGATTAATTATTTTTGAAACAAAAAGAAAAGAAAAACAAACCTAAAACTTATCATGCAGATATTCTTTTAAGTCGACCAAAATCATGTACATGTAGTTAAAATTGCTAATAAACCTCTTTTACAAAATTGTCTCATGCACCACCAAGTCATTTGTGTGGTCCTATGTTGGCAAGATGCAACATATATTGTTTTTATTGATGTTTGAATTAGGGATCGACCGATCGGCCTGGCCGATATTATCGGCCGATATTCAGCATTTTGCCAATTATCGTTATCAGCATTTTTTTTAACCGATAAAATGAATTAATTTATAAATGCGCTTCTTTGGCTTTGATCAGTCTCCTCTCTGTGTCAGCCTGCTGTCAGTTCTCTCCACTGTGCTGTCTAGCTCAATGTCCCACCCACAGCGCTATCTGATTGGTTACACGCCATGAGCAATAGCCAATCAACACTGAGGGTTACCGTGCCTCAGACGTGCGGACAAAAACAGACGGAGCTGCTCCGGTGAGCGGAGCTGTGTCCTCTCGGTAAGACGGAGGACATTGTTGTGTAAGTTCCAATAAACATCCCAATCCTCTATGCTGAAGTTGCAGAAACACCACGATCTTATGATCTATTTATATGCTGACAAGCATGTCCAGTTTACCGGTTACACAGTGGAACTGAAACGTATTTTAGCTGCTAATTTGCGAACGTAACATTACTCGCCCGTATGAGTCGGTATTTTTACATGAACGTTTACATGAACAACATGAGCTAATGTGGAGCGTCGTAGACCTTGAATGCGATAGCGAATGTCAATACGTTCATTTGTTGATCCATAATTTAGCCAGCCGTCTCACTGGAGAACAGGCTGAGCAACTCTGCTTTCTGCACCGAGAGATATTGTTTATTTATTTATTAAAATTTTCAGATATGTTTATAAGAAGCCGGGACCTCCCTGCACTTTTTGTTTGAAGATAATGTTGAAAAGTTCTCTTTTAATTAAACAGGTGCTTTAATGCATTTCAATTAAGTTTTGTGTTATTTCCATTTTTGACACCAAGATTTTAATTTTTACTGCAAATGTATATCGGTTCAAAATATCGGTTATCAGTCTCCTTGATTACTAATAATCGGTATCGGTCCTGAAAAAAACATACTCGATCCCTAGTTTGAATATCGTTTAGTTGTTAAAAATATATAATGATCAATTTCATTGTATCAGAAAACCCATTTGAAAGCATTATACAGACATGAAGGCATGCCTCAAATAGTTGTACTGATACAACATTTTAAGCTACACTGTGGGACTAATTGATGCATTTTAAAGCAAATAAAATAATTCTATGAATCAATTATAAACCGAGCAAACTCCAGCCGCCCTCCGCAGCCTGATAAGGATGTTCCTTTACAAAATGTTGCAAGCACAGATTGATATGTGCTGGGTCCAGGCTTCAAGGCTAATGATACACGTGACTGTTTCCAGGATAAGTGTGATAAGAGCTTCTTCTATCTCAGTTCTAATAAGTAGTAGAAAAAGAATGGTGAATCTGCAAAGAAACAGGAAGATTTTTACTGATTTTACTGCAAATTTATCAAATATAGCATTGATTCCTTGCCAGCCAAACCATGTCCCAAAAAATAATAATAATGCTTCTAGCACATTAAAGCTAGCCCTGTTAAACGTCAGGTCTTTGGCAGGAAAAACTTTTTTAATCAATGATTTTATTATTGAGCACAAGCTTGATTTTATGTTTTTAACTGAAACTTGGTTAGACCAAAATAACAGTACAGCTGTTCTTATCGAGTCAACTCCTCCCAACTTTAGTTTTATGAGCGAAACTAGAATGCATAAGAAAGGAGGTGGAGTTGCCATATTGTTTAATGATTCTCTCCAATGCAAGCAGATATCTTATGGACATTTTGCTTCTTTTGAATATGTCGCTGTTCAGCTGAACTCCTCTTCTCGAGGTTTGTTTCTCAATATCTACAGGCCACCTAAATACTGTGCAAACTTTTTTGATGATTTTACTGAACTGCTGTCTGTAATTTGTGTTGACTTTGACTGTGTAGTCATTGTTGGTGATTTTAACATCCATGTTGACAACCAACAGGACAGAGGGGCCAAAGAACTGTGTCAGGTTCTTGATAACTATGGAATGAGTCAGCATGTGACAGAGCCCACACACAATAGGGGACACACTTTGGACTTAATCATATCAAAGGGCCTGAACATTTCCAAGGTTGTAGTGATGGATGTTGCTCTGTCTGATCATTCCTGTGTATTCTTTGAGAGTACTCTTCCTGTGCACAGAAATGATCAGACAGAGGTAATCACAAAAAGGTATATCACTGAAAATACCAGTGATCAATTTGTTCAGGCTTTCTCTTCCACACCCACCCTCCCATGGACCTCTGTCAATGAGCTTGTAGATAATTTAAATTCTAAAATGACAAATGTTATTGATACCATTGCACCCACCACGGTGAAGATTGTCTCTGGTAAGAAAAAATCTCCATGGAGAAATACCATGTTGGTAAGAAATGAAAAAAGAGAGTGTCGAAAAGCTGAACGCCAGTGGCGGAAAACAAATCTACAAGTTCATTATGACATCTATAAAGAGAGACTTTGCATTTATAATTCAGAACTGAAAAATGCAAGGCGGTCCTTCTTCTCTGACATCATCACCAAAAACAATAACAATGCACGTGCCCTGTTTGCTACTGTCGACAGGCTAACAAACCCTCCTGTGTCAGTAGCCTCTGAATTTTTATCCACCAGGGCCTGCAATGAATTTGCTTCCTTTTTTACAGAAAAAATTCACAAAATCAGACAAGCAGTCACTTCCTCCATAGCAGGTACAGGATGTTTGTTTCCCCTGCATCCACTTAAACCTGGCGCAAATACCATGACACAGTTTTATCCAATAAATCAGACATACCTGGAGGAAATCATACAACATCTAAAATCCTCCTCATGCTGCCTTGACATTCTGCCAACAGGCCTTTTCAAAGATTCAGATCAGATTGTATGGTCTCAGAGCTTTTACAGATTGTTAATGCATCTCTTGTTTCAGGAGTCTTCCCACAGGCCCTGAAAACTGCTGTCATCAAACCACTCCTCAAAAAGAACAATCTGGACTCATCAATAGTAAATAACTACAGACCAATATCAAATCCTCCATTCTTGTCTAAAATAATTGAAAAAACAGTTTTTCAACAATTAAATAGCTTTCTGGCACTAAACAACTCTTTTGATGTCTTCCAGTCAGGTTTTCGACGAAACCACAGCACTGAGACTGCTCTTGTTAAGGTCTTCAATGACATCCGATTGAACACAGACAGTGGTAGAACTACGGTTTTAGTTTTACTGGATCTCAGTGCCGCATTCGACACGGTTGACCGTAATATATTACTAGACTGACTGGAAAACTGGGTGGGTATTTCTGGCATAGCACTCAGCTGGTTTAAATCCTACCTAAAAGACAGGGACTTCTTTGTGTCTATAGGTAATTGCAAATCTGAGCTGAACAAAATCACATGTGGAGTTCCCCAAGGCTCCATCTTGGGGCCTCTTTTGTTTAACAGCTACATGCTTCCACTGGGTCAGATTTTTGAGAATAACAAAATAAATTACCATAACTATGCAGACGACACACAAATTTACATAACTCTATCACCAGGAGACTACAGTCCAATACAAGCACTGAGTGAGTGCATTGAACAAGTCAATAATTGGATGTGCCAGAATTTCTTCAGCTGAACAAAGACAAAACTGAGGTCGTAGTTTTTGGAGCCAAAAAAGAAAGATTAAAGGTTAGTGCTCACCTACAATCTGTAATGTTAAAAAGCTCAGACCAAGCCAGAAACCTTGGTGTAGTCATGGACTCAGACCTGAGCTTTAACAGCCATATTAAGACAATTACAAAGACAGCCTTCTATCACCTGAAGAATATAAGAAGAATTAGAGGACTGATGTCTCAGCAGGATTTGGAAAAACTAGTCCATGCATTTATCTTCAGCCGACTTCACTACTGTAACGGCGTCGTTACTGGTCTTCCTAAAAAATCGATCAGACAGCTGCAGCTGATTCAGAACGCTGCTGCTAGAGTCCTCACTAAGACCAAGAAAGTGGATCACATCAGTCCAGTTCTGAAGTCTCTGCACTGGCTTCCTGTCTCTCAGAGAATTGATTTCAAAATACTGCTGCTGGTTTACAAAGCACTAAATGGTTTAGGGCCAAAATATATTTCTGATCTTCTGCTGTGTTATGAGCCATCCAGACCTCTCAGGTCATCTGGATCAGGTCTGCTTAGTGTCCCCAGAGTCAGAACTAAACATGCAGAAGCAGCATTCAGTTTTTATGCACCAAATATCTGGAACAAGCTCCCAGAACCCTGCAGGACTGCTCCAACTCTCACTTCTTTTAAAACAAAGCTTAAAATGTTCCTGTTTGCGGCTGCCTTTTATTAAACCAGATAATGATCTGATACTGCACTAGAGCTTTTACTCTTTTGTGTTGTATGCTATTTTAGCTTCTATCCTAGCTTTTATTTTTAGCTTGTTTTTATTTTCTAATCTTTAATGTTTTAATGTTTTTATGTTTTCATAACTGTTTTAATTATTTCTTAATGTTCTTTTGCATTTTGTCGCAATGTTCTTGAATGTTTATGTAAAGCACTTTGAATTGCCCTGTTGTTGAAATGTGAGTAAAGATTTTTTTTTTGTCAAACTACCTTTTCCAAGGTCAAAAATGAACTCTACTTTTGAAGGGATTTCATAAACCAAAAGGTTATACAATGTATCATCTGAGGATGAGGATGAGCTCCCTTAAATGATGTAAAACATAAAAATTACCAAAATTGGTCAAAATTGGTGTTCCAACATGAAACAACAGAAGGAATTTATAGATCTTAAGACAAAGGAGATACATAAAAATATACATTGTATTAATTGTAACTCCACATATGTTGTATACTGCCTCACCTGCCAATGTGAATGTTTTTACATTGGCCACTCTAAGAGGCAATTGTGGTACATTTATTGTGTGATACGCTGGTGTAATTTAGCCTCCTGGCCACTAATCGCCATTGTAACGAATCCCGACATTCCGCTCAGATTGACTCCTCTTTCCAGCCACGCCCTGAGAAAGACCCAGTGTGGGTCGAAATCAAGCCTCCAGGAAGATGCCATTGGGCCCAAAAATACTTTTTTCCCCATAGAATTGGGAAAAAGACCTCTGTAACTCAGTGGATAATTTTTTCTTTTAGGTAAATCAACTCCCCAGTATGAACACTCTAATAGTCCTTATTTAAATCATTAGGTCCTTAAAGTTGTAAAACGCACTAATAGCTGAATCCAGAGTTATTTCCCTTCCTCCGTTCATGTGAATGAGACACAGAACGAGGCTGGAGCGAGAGCTTGGAGGCGGAGTTAGCAAGCCGTGACGACAGCGTGACGGCTGTGACCCCATGACCGAGCGGACGCTACTGCGCCTGCTCCATGGGCCCAATGGATGCGGAAGATCGCCGGAAGATCCGGGTACTTTTCCACTCGGAAGTCGAGCCATTTTGTCTTCATGCGCCACTGAGCAACTTTCATAGGAATGAACGGGGCCCCGCCTCCAACGCTGTATCCAGTTCTCATGGTCGAAATCAGTCAGCATTCTCCTGTTGTAGGCTACTTTTTAAATTTGATATGCCCTAAACTACTAAAGACATTTTAGCTCCATCCTTGGCTCAATGCGAGTGTGCCTGAAGTAAGCCCAGGGGCTTCCCTTCTTCTACAGTTACCAAAATTGTTCAACATTTATTGCACAATTACTTCATTCAGCAGAGGTACGATAAAACGCTTTTTGTAAACTGACTTGAAAAGCTTCCAAGAGGTAGTATTTTCTGCCCAGATCAGAAGACAAAGAGTCATCTTGTAGGATGCTTAGTCACCTTACCCTTTGTCCCACATCTTCCTTCCTTCTCGTGTCAAGCCCAGTGCTTCCTGCAAGCCCTCAATGACATTCATACCTGAAGTGGAATTTTTATACGATCTGAAACTGATAACCTTCTTCAAACAAAGTGGGCTGTCAGGAATTGTTCATGTGCAGAGATGGACCAAGCCTACTTTAGAAAAATCTACTTCCTTTTCTGTAGGGGTCGTTTGTTTGGCTGTGTGATAGATAGATAGATAGATAGATAGATAGATAGATAGATAGATAGATAGATAGATAGATAGATAGTAACTTTATTAATCCCGAGGGAAATTCAAGTGTAAAGTTAGTAGTGCAAAGTATAAAAAAATATATCATATTGTATAAAAATACAAGGAGATGAAGAAAACTGTTAAAACTGAAAATAGTGCAGAAGAGACTGTTAAAAATTAGTATAGTGCAGGGTAACTCCAGTAGCTTAGTCTATGAAAGTGCACTGTGTGCATTATTATCTGTCCTGCAGACCGTCCTCCTTTGTCCCCCCCCTCCTCCCTAGATAGTCCATGAGCCTGACCCCCAAAATTTGGCAGTCGTGCCACTTTGGAGGGACCAGGTCTCATAGTGATTTTTTTAATGGTCTATGTCCCTAGTGTTGGAAAACGCATGATAGCACTGCAGCAATGGTAGCTTTCTATTTGCTATCACTCCTTTTTTCATCCCTCCATCATTAAAATTTCTCCATCTTTTTGTGCAATTTTACACATAGATCCAGTATAAAAGAGGGAAACCAACACACAATATCATGAAGTCATATATCGTTGTAAAGCTTAGACTATAATCTATCCTTCAGTCACATTGTCATGACACTGAGGTCAAGAGAATTTGACCTTTGACCTCTAATGCTGCAATGGGGCAAATTCTGAATGCAACTCCAAATGCCCTTATAACTAACTCCATATTGATCTGATATGCACATGGATAGTTCCAACACAAAGAGCACAAAAAGAGCTTTAAATTGATATATTATATGACTAACAACATTTCTTATCAGAATAAACGTAACTTTGTGCAGTTTGTATCTGATAGAATGTTCAGAACCTTGCATTGGATTCTGTTATTGGGGCGGTTTGTAAATGGCTTTCTTAGCAGCAGAAACACAAAATAATACAAAAACTCAAAAAACTGTACTAAGAAATGAATTCTCTATCCATTATTTGATGTTTTCTCACTCTTACCTCATTGTCAATATAAACATGTTACAACTGATGAGGCCCTGACTCAGTGGCAGTGGGTTTTATTCCAGGTGAAATGTGAAAGTGAAGGTCACTTTTTTCTAAAGGCTTTTATTTATATTGGCCTTTTTTATAAAGGCAAAGAACAGTTTGGAGCCCTAAACATTTTGAGACATGTAGCCATTGCAACAAAAAATACCATAACCAAATTATGTATTTTGCATCATAGCTCCTGTGCCAGACATGATAACACAGAAATGGTGAATTCAGTGATGTTGTATGAAGCAAATCACACTATCTGAGAAACTAGGCTAGACTTAACTACTACTACTTAACTAGACTATAATATCATGTCTGTTATGTGCATGTATGTTGTATAGAGTTTTAAAAAGCTTGATCCTTTTGTTCATTAACCCTGACAATACAGTGACTGTAAAGAGGAGAGCAATATTCAATATGACCATAACAACTTAAAGCTTAAAAAGAATGTCAAACACAAAAGATGAAAAATACATCCTGCAGATGTGCCGGGATGCATCATCAGTGATGGAACCTGGGGTCATTGGGTATTTTGGGTCTTTCAACATCAGACACTCTCGCCCAGGCGACCCAGCCAGGGTTGATCAGACCTCAGCTTGAGTCCCAGCAGCAGTCACCCATGGATCTAGCCTCTTGATCCAAAGCCAGTCTGGTGGCTTTCTCTGCAGCTTCAGTAATGGATCTGATGGCCTTCCTCTATGGCCTCCCCGGTGATGTCCATTGCCCAGTGCCCAAATGCTTTACAGCCCACCTCCACAGGCTCACAGCGAGTTCGCCAGCCTTGCCTTCTACATTCTTACACTAGCTCCTGGTACTTGGTCTCGCTTCCTCTCATTGGCCTCATCCATACGCTCTTTCCAGGACACTGTTAGTTCCAGCATGATCAGTTGTTTGGTAGAAAAATTACCATACCAAATTAAGTATTTTGCATCATATCTCCTGTGCCAAACATGTTACAGTAAAAGTAAAAGTATTGTTAAACTCTTCACAGTCACTGTATTGTCAGGATTAATGAACAAAATACATAATTTGGTTATGGAATTTTTGTTGCGATGGCTCCATGTCTCAAAACACAACAAAAATTACCATAACCAAATTATGTATTTTGCATCATATCTCCTGTGCCAAACATGGTAGCACAGAAAAAGTAATGTCTATCCCTTTATTTGGATGGCCAATGTTTACAATGATACCATTCACAATATCATAAACTGTTCAGGTGAATAGTTAATGGTGAATTCAGTGATGTTGTATGAAGCAAATCACACTATCTGAGAACCTAGGCTAGACTTTATAATATCCTGTCTGTTGCATATACAATCTTAATCCTTTTGTTCATTAATCCTGACAATACAGTGAGTGTGAAGAGTTTAACAATACTTTTACTTTTACCGTAACATGTTTGGCACAGGAGATATGATGCAAAATACTTAATTTGGTTATGGTAATTTTTGTTGCGATGGCTCCATGTCTCAAAATGTTTAGGGCTCCAAACTGTTCAAGTGTACCAAGTTTCACGCCTTTATAAAAAAGTGAACATCATTTTCACATATCAACTGGAATATAACCCATTGCCACTGAGTCAGGGCCTCATCAGTTGGAACATGTTTATATTGACAATGAGGTAAGAGTGAGAAAACATAAAATAATGGATAGAGAATTCATTTCTTAGTACAGTTTTTTGAGTTTTTGTATTATTTTGTGTTTCTGCTGCTAAGAAAGCCATTTACAAACCGCCCCAATAACAGAATCCAATGCAAGGTTCTGAACATTCTATCAGATACAAACTGCACAAAGTTATGTTTATTCTGATAAGAAATGTTGTTATTGTTGTTAGTCATATAATATATCAATTTAAAGTTCTTTTTGTGCTCTTTATGCTGGAACTATCCATGGACACATCCGATCAATATGGAGTTAGTTATAAGGGCATTTGGAGTTGCATTCAGAATTTGCCCCATTGCAGCATTAGAGGTCAAAGATCAAATTTTCTTGACCTCTGTGTCATGACAATGTGACTGAAGGATAGATTATAGTCTAAGCTTTACAACGATATATGACTTCATGATATTGTGTGTTGGTTTCCCTCTTTTATACTGGATCTATGTGTAAAATGGCGAAAAAAGATGGAAAAGATTTAATGATGGAGGGATGAAAAAAGGAGGGATAGCACATAGAAAGCTACCATTGCTGCAATGCTATCATGCATTTTCCAACACTAGGGACATAGACCTTTAAAAAAAATCACTATGAGACATGGTCCCTCCAAAGTGGCACGATCAACCCCCTGGCTCGTGGACTAAGAGAGGTGTTGTACAGTTTGATGGTTCGGGGGGACAAAGGATTTCCTGAGTCTGTCTGTGGAGCACTTGGGGAGCAGCAGCCTGCCGCTAAACAAGCTCCTCTGTTTGGTGATGACGGCGTGCAGAGGATTGCTGGCGTTGTCCAGTATGGCCAGCAGTCTGTTGAGTGTTCTTTCCTCTGCCACCGTCACCAGAGAGTCGAGCTCCATGCCGACCACAGAGCAGGCCCGCCTGATCAGCTTGTCCAGCCTCGAGGTGTCCCTCTTAGTTGTGCTGCCCCCCCCAGCACACCACAGTGTAGAAAAAGACGCCGGCGACCACAGATTGGTAAAACATCTGCAGGAGTTTTGTCCAGATGTTAAATGATCCCAGCCTCCTCAGGAAGTACAGTCTGCTTTGGCCCTTCCTGTAGAGTTGGTCAGTGTTTATTGTCCAGTCCAGTTTGTTGTCCAGCTGCAGCCCGAGGTACTTGTAGGTACCCAGGACCTCCACCTCGTTACCATCGATCTGGACTGGTCGTGGGGGTGGTCTAGACTTCCTGAAGTCTATGACCATCTCTTTGGTTTTTGAGCTGTTGAGCTGCAGGTGGTTGGAGTGACACCAGGCGACGAAGTCCCCCACCAGGCTCCTGTACTCCTCCTCCTGATCGCCCTTAACACGTCCCATAATGGCCGTGTCGTCGGCGGACTTCTGAATGGGACACGACTCTGAGATGTAGTTGAAGTCCACCGTGTGATGTGTTTAGGGAGGTACAAACTCTACATGGACATATAGGAAAAGACACATCCATATGGTTGAGAATGGAGACGGGTACTGTTGACAACAGATAAGGCTCATAAAGATATAGGTACTCGTTGCCTTCTTCACAGAATGTGTTACGTTTATTGCTGATGAACAAGATTGGTTTAAGGTTGGTAGTGTTAAAGCTTCAGTAGGCAACATTCTTTTGGCATCATTGGGCAAAAATTCCATAATAACCTTTCAGCATATTGTAATTCAAGTGTTCTGAGAGAAAACTAGACTTCTGCACCTCCTCATGGCTCTGTTTTCAGGCTTTAAAAAATCTACCTCGTGACTGGAGACTTTGACCAATCACAGGTCATTTCAGAGAGAGAGAGTGGGTGGTGGGCAGTGCTTGGTATTTCCTCAACAGATCTCAACATGGCTGCCCAGTCACAAACTTTCTCATTTTACAGCTAAACAGTAAAGGTGGAGGAGGGGCAACAGACATGGATTTTAAAATCACCAAGGATAAGAACTCTGTCATATTGAGACATAATGACTGATAAAAAGTCCTGAATAAAACCAGAGATAAATTTAAGGGGTTCGGTAGATGAAAACACATAAAATGGTTAGTTTATTCTTTAAAATAAAACTAAGACTCTCAAAGGTGGAGAAGCAGCCAAGCAAGACTGGGGAACAGCTGAAACCATTTCTGTCTATTACTGCAAGGCCGCCCTCTCTGCCTGTCAGTCTTGGCTGATGGGAAAAATAAATATTCAGGGGGGGATGACTCAGTGAGGGGAGCGTATTCATCAGGGTTAGTCCAAGACTCTGTAATGATAAAAAAGTCTTTATTGTTCGCCGTGATAAATTCCTGGCAGATAAAAGACTTATTGGCAAGAGATGTGACATTGAGTAAGCAGAAATGAGGTGATTCAACAGCAAGGATAGAAGAAGTGATTTTAACTGTGATCAGATTGTTTCTGTGTGGACTGAGTGGACCTTGGTAATTCACACTGCCTTTCAGTAATCCTAACAGGAATGAAAGAATTAGTATGGGAAACAGAAACCAAGTCAGCACCAACAGGACCTGCACTGTCTGGGCTAAGAAATACAGAGTCAGGATGCTGGGCAGGGTCTTGCTGGGGACACCATCAGTTAAGACTAAAAGCGATAAAATTAGAGGTCAGTTTTCCTGTTCCTTTCCTGTTAGGATGCTACCCATCGTGTTTAAAAAGGCCCCACTCGGTCCAGAATGAATCAAAGTTACTGGTAAAACCAAGTCCAGTAGCAGTTGTAAAATTTTGCATGAACTGAAAACACACTGAAAGGGTTAAAGTTCACAAACTATTCCCAGACCGGACAACGCCGTGGTAGCAACCTGTCAATCACAAGGTAGCCGTCTCTAAAGCATCCCCTGCTTTATCATTTAAGACACTTCTGCATTGGATTCACCTTTCAGACCTGGAGGTTGCCGCCTGTCAATAGGAGCCTATCGCTGTCCCGGTTTTTGAGTCTGTATGTGTGAACGGACAGGCCTTTCATCATGTTGTTTCTGCTGTAGTCGTTCTTGTGCTGAAGAGATATTGCTTATATTGCTTTGGGCTCAACAACCTTTAGTCAATGACCAGTTTTTTTAGGGTCTCCAATTATTTTGATAATCCTTTTTTAAGATGAATGTGGCCTAATTTTTCATAATCCACTGTATTATACCAACGGTAAGAGTTGCTAAGCGGTGATTCGCAAGGAAAATTATGCATTGTGGAAACACGCATTTCCTGTTCAACATATACATTTCTCTCTCTCTCTCTCTCTCTCTCTCTCTCTCTCTCTCTCTCTCTCTCTCTCTCTCCTTCAATTCTTTTTCTGCTGCAGAGGCAACACACAGCTCCACAGAGGACGTAAAAGAGACAGCTCGCCATCGAGCACCAGAGACTGACAGTGATCCTCAGCCATGATGCCCCGCTGCAGAGTGAACCTCAGCACCATGATTTTCCTGGTGATCCTGCAGGGGGCAGCAGTGGTGCTGTTCTGCGGCTGGTACGTCCAGCTCAGTCCCTGCGGTTCCGCCCCCTCCAACGGCAAAGTTCACGTTCTGCTGCTGTCGTCGTGGCGATCGGGCTCGTCCTTTGTGGGTCAGGTGTTCAGTCAGCACCCATCTGCCTTTTATCTCATGGAGCCGGCTTGGCACGTGTGGACCAAACTGCAGAAGCCCGGCGCACGGTCACTCCGAATGGCTGTAAGGGATCTATTACGGAGCGTATTCCAGTGTGACTTGTCTGTGATGGAGGCCTACATGCCAGATCACCACAATGTGTCCTCCTTGTTTATGTGGAGTCACAGTAGAGCACTGTGCTCACCGCCGGCCTGTCCTCTCACGCCACGCAGCCAGTTCAGCAACCAGACTCGGTGCTCAAAGACATGTGATGCTGTGGGCCTGCAGGTGGTGGAGGAGGCCTGTGGCACTTACAGTCACGTGGTACTAAAAGAAGTGAGATTCTTTGAGCTGGAATCCCTCTACCCACTCTTGCAGGATCCAAGCCTGGATATCCGCATCATCCACCTGGTCCGAGACCCTCGGGCTGTGGTGCGGTCTAGAGAGGAGTCGGCCAAAGCCTTCGTGAGTGATAACGCCGTCGTCTTGGAGCAGAGAAACATACCAGCGGCCGAGGTGCAGTATCAAGTCATGCAGGAGATCTGCCGTAGCCACGTGCGCATTAATGAGAGGGCCATCGTCAAGCCCCCTCCGTTTCTAAAAGGCCGCTACAAAATGGTTCGCTATGAGGACGTTGCACGCAACCCACTTGAGGAGATAAATGCCATGTATGAGTTTGTAGGTCTGGAGATGACCAGTCAGTTAGAGGAATGGATCTACAGGGTGACTCACGGAAAAGGCAAAGGCACCAAGAAGGAGGCCTTCAAAATCACTTCACGGAACGCTGCTGATGTCTCCCAGGCTTGGCGTACCACTCTGCCTCACAACAAGGTCAAACGTATCCAGGAAGTGTGCAAAGGGGCCATGTCATTGCTCGGGTACAGGACGGTTAACAGTGAAAAAGAACAAAAGAGACTTGACATAGATCTACTAGTGCCACAGGAACCCTATCAGTTCAGCTGGTTGCCAGCTAAAACAGAGCATCCTAGTAATGGTTAACATTACATTCTAGACACCAAGAGACTACATTGGCCCGAAGTCTATATTCTTTACAGGCGTCATTGGCTGTATAAGTCTTTAATGAGTGCTAACAGAGACTGACTCGTCAACTGAGGGAACACTGGCATGTCGTCCGAGGTAAAAGCATTGATTTATGACGAATACACACCTCACACTGTCAGTGGAATGAGAGGATTACAATGTGAAAGGACAGCACAGCAGTATTGTCTGGCAATACATTTTGTACAGAGCCAGAGGGGCGGATGCAAGGGCTACAATATACTGTATTCCATACATGTTTAACTAAACTAGAAAACACATTACCTGATTCACTTTGCTGACATTTTTTCCGTATTGCCTGAAGGCTGGCTCGTGTGTAAAAGATCAATTTTGCAGCAATTATGCAACTTGGATTGACTGCACAACCCAGCCCTTACACCTATTATCAAAAGATTTTCCAATTTGGGTGAATTTGCGTCACAATGTATTTGTTAACCAGTCACAATCTTAATTCAGTCGGAAACTAGGGATGCAAATGTTGAATTTTTTCTCCAACCGATAACCGACCCTCGTTAACTGATTATTAACTGACAAGATTAGTGTATCGCATGTAGCGGTGCGCCAGCTGCAGTTTATGAGCACAACAGACAACTGAGTCAACAGTTCAACCGACTGGGAGAGTTAGCAACCAGGATGCTGCGCGTAGTGTCCAGGAAACATGAAGCCACTTTCCCAGTAAGTCTCCACCACATCATTTAGTTTAACTGCGAGGTTGTCAGCTGTGTGTCTGCCCGGCGTACCGTAAGCGACCGTGTGTGTGACGGCGGTGAGTGTGGGGTTGGGGTTGGCGTTGGCGTTCTAGATGTGAACGTAGCTGTAGCAGTGTGTGTACAGTTTATTTGTCGGTGAATAAATGCTACAACTCCTCAAGCCCAGAGCCAACTTCCTGTATCCTGCAACTGCAGGCTCAGAGTCTCTTAAGGTGGGCTGTTAAGGTGAACCAGCTTTTCACCTTTAAGTGACGAGCTGCTCCTCTGAGTTTTGTTCAGCTTTTAATATTTCTTAATATTTCCTTTTAACCGATAGCATTAATCAGTTAAAATTCTTAATGTCGGTTAACGGTTAAACGTTTAATTATTAACATCCCTGGAAAACATAAGGAAGTTGACGGGTAATTATAGGGTCTGGACAAACACACAAACAGGCTGTATTTCTTTAAAACCAGCACTCTTAAGTAGCTTTTCCATGTTGTGTTCACAGTTTGTGAATCTTTCCCTGCACAAAGCGAATGTGGTTCCTGGGTTTTGCACAGCGTAAGCATTCTGGTGGCGACGGTAAATTCAGCAGTGCTGCGTTCATGCGACACAAGAATCCCTGCAAGTTTGTTATATTTTGTAGAGCTGCTGTCGTCGGTCAGTGTGTACCAGAGAGAACTAATGTGAATTCACTCCATTTGAATCCACATTGTTTGAAGCTGGGCATCATGCCAGTGTCCCCCTGAAGGCCTGATCTGTCCCAACAGGAGACTGTTGATCACTGATGAGGAGAGGACAGCCTTAGGCACTGAGACAGCATGTTTGTTAATGTTATGGATCTGCATCTGGGTTGGGGGAGGGGTTAGGGGGTTCAGGAAGCACACTTGCATTGTTAGCCAGAAAACAGCAAAGGTCTGCTTATAGATTTATGTACTGAATATGAATCAGTGAATCCACACTTGCACTCTCTATTTTCAAAGTGGGTCTGTTGATACTTCCTTTTCCCCAAAATTCATTTCAGTGGTCTGTGTGGTCACTGTTGGGAAATCCTCTCCCACTGTAACTTAATGTCAAAATGAATGAACCTCCACCTTATTACACTTCAGGGACGTCTGGTTCCTGGTATTTGACCAAATTCAAACATTTACTTGCTGCTACGTGAAACCCCTCAAGCGTGGCATTGCCCAGTATAGCTTACAGTGCAGCAGCTTACTTCGAGGATATTAGTCATACATGACTGCAGACAATGTTAATGTAAACTGGCCAACTGTAAATCTGCTTCCTGAAATACCCCATATCTTTATTTATCTTTGTTTACAGGCATTGTTCTGGTTTTATGGGTTGATTAATGATTACACTGATGCAATAAATGACTACTGCTTTGATTAGTTTGACAATGATTAAGAATCAAAACATTTAGTCAATAGTAGAATGATCACAATCTTCAGAGCCAACGCAAATTAACTGCTGTCAGTAGTTAATATATAGATTCTATAGTGAGTAATCTTCTTTCTATAGAAAAAATGTCAAATCACAATAGTTTCCCTTTGACATGAACTTGAGCATTGATTTTTTTTTTTTTATGTGCAACATAATGTCTTCCCCTTGTACATTTAGGCAAACCTGAGCTGTGTCCCAGTTATACAATATATACCAATACAACATTGTTGGCAGTTACTAGTATACAAGACATCAATGTGGATTTGAGGTGTACTCTTAACACATTTTAAAATGTCAAATTTATAAACTTGAAGCTGCAACTAATCAATTTCTTTGACAATGGCTCAGATGTGTAATGTGAAAGGGGGTCATTCGTTACAGAGAGTTTAAGCGTCTTTCGGCTCATTGTTTTAGTTTTCCGACCCGCAACTCGCCAACCTTGTTTCGAGCAGGCAGCTGTTTAAAAAGAAAGAAAAAAATAAACTCTCACAGATGCAGCATGACAAAAACCGGACTTCACCGGACTTCACAACATGTACAATGTGGCTCTGATGATCTCTCAAGAGATGAGAATTAGAGCACAAAACAGCTCCAAAAACGCAGCTCCTCACAAAATACTAGAACGTTCTGAGCATTAGTGTGCAGTCTAACGTTGTTACTGAGATTGCGCATAAATGTCATATCTTTTGGATTCAAAACTTTCTTAAGTTCTTTACATAGAAAATAGTCCATAAGCTGTAATAGGCAACCAAGAAAGTTGAGAGAACAACTCAGATTCATTACAATCCGTTCACACATTGGCAATACAAAGAGATTAATACATGTAAATTGTTACATATAGTACCTTTAAGCTTGTATTATTACCACAGACCTTATTTCAGGCATCTTAACTAAAAACCCTTTAAAAAAAACAAAAAACATTGACTTTGAGTTTGCAACTTCTGACACACACTATAATAATCAATAAGAAATGCTTACTGGAGACAGGTATCTGCTAGAGTTAAGTCATAGATTAGAATTCAAAATAATACACTGCGTCTGCTGTTTTTAAAGGGTCAGTAAGAGTTAATACGGCTGAAGACGAGAGTATGTGGCTGTGCTCTGTGTGTCTGGCTGAGACATATGGAACATATAGAACACATAAAACATATGGAACAAAGTGTTCGCTGAGTACACTGTGTTCTCTCAGTAAGCGAGCAGAAATGTCTCCCAGTGTGCAGAGTGTTATATTGGCCTGCCAGCTATTCCACCCTTTGCATTAATAAATATCTGTTTAGTGTCTAAAAGAGAGAGAGTTGAACAGAATGCACTCTACTAACAGTGTTTAACAGCAGTGTTATGGGATAAAAATCATCATTATGGGGAGTTTTTCCCCTTTTTTAAGCACACATTAACACCAATAGGGTTATTTTACTCACTGATTCTGGTACTGAAGGAGTGATGAAATAACTGAACACGAATGAATCTAGCTTCTGAACCGTGATGCTTCAACCACAACGGGATCGACTGTTTTCACAGTGGAATTAATTAAATGTTTTGTCAACAGTCAACATGTGTCCCTATGCAATGTGAAAAATATGAAACAGTCTCCCCTTTCTCTAAAGTTAGTTGGTATGAAGAGTCAGTCGACAGTGTCGGTGCCTTTCAGAGGGGTTTAGCCGACAGACCTGTTCATGTATTTATGCTGTGTGAAGATGACTTATGAAGCAGAAATGATATGGTACTGATGACTGCAATAAATGTTGACATGTAATCTTTGGCTATTTTTCTTCTGTCGACGTTAATAACTGAAAGCTGGTTATGAATCTGACTTCACAATGTTTCTTAGAAGATGACAAGGTTTCCTCAGCATTACATAATTTACGTTTGGGCGCCACCTGTTGGCTGAGTCTAGTTAACTGTATGAAATAGAATTTGAACATCTTTACTAAATATCTAGTGTATGTATATACTGATTAGAAAGAGATAACAAACCAACAATTTTGTACGAAATAACTTTTATTTTTACTAACTACACACACCACACTGTCCCACTTCACAGAAATCCACTTTTCCAGACATAATTCAAGCAGAATTACACATTTATGACCATTATCCTACAACAGTAATGTTATACTGCCTGTAATTAGTCAATGTATGTTCTTCCATATAACACATACAGATATCAAGATCTACAAAGACACACTCTATACGTCTTTTTTTAAATAAATGCACACATGGTTGGAGCATAATACACACACATAAGCGGTTGAGGAATATGATATTGGGTGAATTAGCCTAATGTGGGACATTTTTTGCATTTCAGATTTCTTGAATATATTATTATATAAAGCCGATACATTAAATCCAAACCCAGTACCACTCCAAAATCCCGAAGATGTGTCCTAAATAATCAAACCAAAAAAAGAAAATGAAGATATCACACTCATAAAAGAAATGTTTTCTATCACAAATCTTGCTTTTCTAATGTGGGACAGTCATGTCCGAAATGTGGGACACTGAAAAGTCTGTTAAAAGGCTTAAATCACCTTAATTAATACATGTGCAATCCCATGTTCAGTAATTTTACCACCTACAATGTTATTGCTGTTATAAAATCTAGGTTTATAGGTGTGGATGTTACATGGAGAATTGAACAACATAAAAAAACAACAATAAAACTATAAATAATAATAAATAAATACAGAATAAAGACTATAATAGATTTGAAGCATTTAGGCGTATTAGAAAGACATTAAATATCAATAGTTTTATTGACTTTTATTTGTTTGAGGAAAACCTACACCCACTGAAGCTTAGGTGTCCCACTTTACGGCAACTCACCCTACATTTTAGGGCAGGAGATGGAGTCCACAGGAGAGTCGTCCACTAATTGGAAGATGGGCGGTTCGATACCAGTCCAGTCCACATGTCGAAGTGTCCTCGATACTGAACCCCAAATTGCTCCCGAAGGCTGTACCATCGGTGTGTGAATGAGCATTTAGATTAGATCCTGATGAGCAGGTTGGCACCTTGTATCAATGTATGAATGTGTGTGTGAATGGATGAATGTTGAAATGTAGTGTAAAGCACTTTGAGTGGTCAGACAACTAGAAAGGCGCTATATAAATGTAAGTCCATTTACCATTTAAATTTAAATTCTACATAATGCATTCTGAGGTTCAGTCAAAGCTATGAGGTTTCAGCAGTCGGAGTTAGCAGATGATTATCTTCCAAATATACTTTAGTCTTCTAAGTAGGAAATTCCCTCTTTGTGTTACTATCCCTCCTCTGCAGCTCAGCAAAGAAACACTCTCTGAAAAAAAGTGAATTTCAAAGAAATACTAGCAACTCTTTGGTATAACACCTGCTTCCATGTCTTCTAAATTTAAATCTCAAAACTGTATCTTAAAGACAACCACATGGTAGGAAAGCATGGATATCAGGACAGTTTCTACTTTGGCGTTTCTCATAAAGACTCATATAAGTGGAACTGATGTACCTGTTGATAATGAGACTACTGGGGAACTGAAGGCCTTACAGGCAGACAGGAAAAATACATTTTCAGAATGTAATGAGAACAATTTATTCTGGAAAGTGATTTGTGTGACATTTGACAAATTGAAAAATATCTGCAATTAATATTGGGATGTACATACATGTAACTGCATGTGGAAGGTGTTTAAATATGGAGGACAGAACCTGTGAAAATAAAGAAAGAAAGAATAAATGTAAAAATAAATAAATACATTTAAAGATTTAAATAAATAAATAAAAGGGAAAATTAAACAGAAGAGTAAACAAATAAGGGAATTAATACAAAAATAAATACATAATGAAGCAAATAAAAACAGAGATATTCATTTATGTCACATTTTGTCAATTAATTAATGGCCACGTTTATTTTAATTATTATTTTTGCGTCATTTATTTATTTATTTTTTATTTTGGCAGGTTCCGTCCTCCATATTAAAAGTGGACATTTCTTAATATTGGCACACATTTCCTCTGCTTTAGTAATTGCTGGAAAGTGTAGTCATATAAGAGAAAAATAAATAAATGATCATGTAGTCAATATAGAAGTGTTTTTGTCATTTGAGGTTCGGTGTGCTGACTGAAGCTCCTGCATGTGCAGTTGGAGTGGTGCTGCAGAGAAAGGATGTTGCAACCAACACTAGGGGTGCATCTTGAAAGCCAGGTTAAAACTAGGCGATTTTGCCTTCAAAATAAAAGGTTTGACAGGTCCATGAAGCATTAAAGACTTTAACATGATGTGAAACCATAGACTGTACATAAAGATGGACAACGCCCCGAACCAATCGTGAGCCGAGCACGGCCGCAGCTCGTCAGCGAGAGAGACTCACAGCTGCCAATCATGACATCTCGCCCCCTTTTTATAGCGTCAAATAACTAAGTAAAATCAAACTTATCAGTAAATTGAACACTTGAACATATCAGCGTGATAAGAACTACCTAAAATGACAGAAACCATCTTTAGGAAAACATTATTTGATGTGTACTTTGACTTTTTAGTTTGGTTCATGCAGCCAGCCACCAGAGGGCAATCCAGATGTTTTGCCTTCACTTTTGGGGAGCTGTCATGTCGTCCATCTTTATATACACTCCATATACCATTATATGCCATTCGATTTTGGCAGCTGCACAAAGCTAAAAATAGTTTGAAACATACAACTTACCATATTACAATGTTAAATCTACCATATTTCATACTATTTGCATTCCCTAAGACCTTGTCTATATGCTGGTGCCGGCGCCATCACAACTTTAAATGCAAATGTAATGTATATATACAGAAAATAAAGATGTTGAATGCAGGGGAGAACATGTGATTTCCTTTCAACAAAATGTTGTTGCAGCTTGGAATCTCAGTTGTTGAAATGATATTAAATTCCCCAACTGATGCAATAAAGGGAAACCAAATGCTGCCATGAAGGTAGGAAATCAATCTAAAAATACATGGTATACTTGGAATAATGGTCAGCAGTAGGCTTAATGTTAAAACAAATGTGATTTAAAGTTAATAAGCTAAACCATGCGAAACCATTGATTTGGTTCCTTAATTCTATCATTAATTAAATATGAATTTAGTCAGTTATTATAGGTAAGTCTGGTGGTAAATAATATCACAACACACATTTAATTATTGAAATGTTGCAGCATGGTGGTTCAGGAGTAACGGCTTTGTTTTATTCTATTTTATTCTTTCTAATTGACACATGATGAGCTGAGAGAAGAGAAAGAAAGTGGGATACATGTAGTCAGATATGTCATCATCATCATCATCATTATAGTTGGAACTGATGGATGGAGTGAAATATTCCCAATAACTTCTCCTCCTCTCGGCTACTAGCAGGAGGATAATGCGACAGCCAGCAAGGAGGATGGTTTCTGCCTCACCGGCCGTTGATTGACATTTTCCTGCAGATCCAATCGTCTCTCTTATTTGCGGATATGGCAACAAGCTGAGTCAAGTCAGTCAGAATCAGCCAGACCATGATCGGAAGCGTCGTGGCTTCACTTTCAAAATAAAAGCAAAAGAGGTAAACTGAAACCGTAATTAGTCCTTATCCACCTAATTTTTGGCCTATGTAAATGAAGAAGAAAAAAAAGAATATAAATAAATAGCTGAACAGTTATATTGCAACCCACATTTTTTTGTATGCGTCTGAAACAGATAACACCGAAATTGCAGAAATATACAATAAATTTGGAAAATTGCAATATGGAAAACATTCCAGGTTTGAAAACAACAACAAATATTTCCGTATTTGTTGTGAAAATCTGGAATGTTTATATAAGACTATAGTTTTCTGTGACATACGCTGAAGAAGTGCAACAGTATTAGACCTAAACAGTCTTCTTGGGCTGGGCTCGAGTAGTTGGGAGTTCAATGCGTTGCTCAATAGCACCTGTTGATCAAACTCACAGTCTGCCTCATATGCTGAATAATACAGTATTAATTTGGTTTGATTGTGTATAACAAATTCAGGGGAAAAGACATGATTTTCATGAACTACACATTTGCATTTACCTTATTACTTTACATTGCTCCAAAAGTTGTAACATATTGATTAAAGCAGCAGTGGGCGAGATTGGAGCAAATATGATTAAAAAAAGTTATTACATGGCTGTGTTGAATACTCGATTCTGATTGGTCAATCACAGCGTTCTGCGGTCTGTAAATTCTTTATAGCAGACCGTTGCTATGTATAACAGACCGTTCTGATGTCGGACTCTGACGGACCGTTTTGGTGTCAAAATATTGATTTCTTCAGTAAGTAGCCGTGTAACAAGCGGGATAATGTACAGCTAGCAGGTCATTGTTGTGAAAGAATCCCCTTCAGGGCGATGAGAGACCCCTCTGCTTCGCTGTCAGGGATTCTTTCACAACAATGACCCGCTAGCTGTACATTATCATTTACTTATTTTTGTAAAACTAGGCAGCACTGATCAAATATGAGTCAATATTCTGTTACTATAATGCCTAGTTTTCTCCTCAAATGTTTTCAGACACATCTTGTAGTGTAGCCTACTGTTTAGCTGTAAAATGAGAAAGTTTGTTGAGATTTGTCGAAGAAATACCAAGCACCGCCCACCAGCCGGAGCTCAGCCAATAGGAACGCTCTCGCTCTCTCTGAAACAACCTGTGATTGGCCAAAGTCTCCCACCACGGGCTAGATTTTCTAAAGCCTGAAAACAGAGCCATGAGGAGGTGCAGAAATCTAGTTTTCTCTCAGAACACTTGAATTACAATATGCTGAAAGGTTATTATGGGATTTGTTGCCCAATGATGCCAAAAATATACTGCCTTCTGAAACTTTAATAGCAATAAAGTTTTATTTTTAAAGCTTTGACCGGAAGTGCTGCGTGTAGCCTGGCTACCTTGACTATTGTTGTGGTGGTAACGAGGTGCAGTAGTTGCGGTAGTTGAGCAGCGGTAGACGTCAAGAAGAGGACCGGAGAGGACCGGAGAGACTGGGCCGAACACGAGTACACTGGACAGCATAAATGGCCCCGGTGCTTCCTCAGCAGTGAAGAAATGGGCTCCATGCTGTCGCAGCCATGGCCAGATCCACCAACAGAAGCGCGGAGGACGGGGACTCTCGGGTAAGCGCCCCGACGGAGCGCGGAGAGACGCGGGACCTGGCCGAGCCCCGGGAGCTGTCTCTGGAGGAGGTGCTGAAGTCCTACGAGCAGCCCGTCAACGAGGAGCAGGCATGGGCGGTGTGCTACCAGTGCTGCAGCGGGCTGAGGAAGCCCCGCCCGGCCGCAGGGAGACTCAGCCGGGTGAAGGACCCGTCCTCCATCCTCCTGCAGAGGGACGGGACCGTGGCACTGCTACAAACCGGTATGACATCTTCTCTCCTCCGCTGTGGAGCTCTCACACCAAACTCAACTATGAGAAAGTAGATTTTAACAGTGTGTTCATGCTCTGCAGAGTAAGTCAGCGCTTACCGTTCGACACAGCATGGTGTTTTAACTATAAGGAGACACTTTTCAATTCGGCGTAAAGTTCAGTCCACTAATCTGCTCTCTTTTAGTAAAATGTCCACTTTTTGTCAACTGGTCCGCCTGATTCTCCGCTGCCTTCTTCCAGTCAACCACTCCGCTGCAGCCGGCAACTAAACCGTGCGATCCAACATTAATGTTAACATTTCTACTAAACCACGTACTGTTTACTGACCATACCAGCGCCGAATTTAACAGTGCTACCAGTGTTTGATAAAAAAACATTGAATCATGTTTTATCTAGCAGGAACCTTGAGCTAAAATCAATGCCACGTTAAAGTATACGAATTTCAAACTGGGTTTGGTACACTGAGGCATCTTGGGAGAGAAATGGACGCATCGGTGCTATCCCGCCCCAAAACAACATTAAATATTCCTGCATAATAATCGACCTTGAACTACATTATTTAATAATTTTGTAGCACCTTGAGCTGACCTTACACAAACAGTAGGACACAGTATTTTGATTGGGATCTGATGCCAACCAGGATGACTTGTGTTCTGCCGGTAAATGATTAATTATTCATATAGAGAACAGCTTCACCCTAGCAGCATCCCTTTTTGCAAAGACTGTTTTGGGAGACTTCAAAGGGTGGATGGGAGCCCAAAGGATTTTATGCAGTCTTCTAGTTGTTTCCCCCACTGAATTCAGCCTGTACCTGCATAATAATCTAATATATGTGAAGTATTTATGTCCTCACTGCAGGCTAGGCCTATAAACCTGTTCCACAAGTCAGACTATAGCACAGAGACATCTGTATGCCAAACTTAATTCAGAAAAGGGTTTTATTTGGATGTATATTTCCTAGTTGATGGTGAACTCGCACCTGCGTTTGAGACCTTTTGAGAGCCACTTTATAATAAATCCAATAAACCACATAGTACTTGTTTGAATGAAATCTCAACTTTGTGCAACGCTTATTCAGTCTTGGGCAAGGACAGCCTTTATTCCCAGAAACTGATGTTTTATTCAAGTACTCCTGTAGCCTATTGCACCGAATATGCTGGAAGGCACAGAAAGCCTCTCAAAGTCTCCTATTCTGTACTACTTTTAATGTACCTTTGCCCTAAATCAATATGCAGCCAGAATATTTGAATTTCCTTGTGCTGAGTCCCTGACAAGAGGCCAGAGAAGGCCTGATAAATGTTAAAAACATGAGTGAGAAATGTTGAGAAAGGAAGGAATGTGAGTTATGGAATCTGCAGTAATGAACGGGATAGCCCTGACTTCTGTTGACTGTGTAACAAGTCGTCACAACCTGATGAACACACACGTTTGTGCTGTTGTTCGCATTGTACCAGCTGTGTGTAGCACCTTTTTAAGGAATTTAACAGGAAAAGTTTACAGTCTGTCTCCAGGCGATGCTTGATGCATGTTGCTCAGCAACAGGATGGCATCTATCCTAAACCATTAGTAGTCTATCTGTAAAAAGCATCCTTTGTTAACCCTCTGAGACCCACAATAGACCCGTTTTTGTCTTTTTAAGGGAGGTGCAGAGGGTCTTTAGGGGGGGATAGCAGGTCAACAGTAGATGTCACATAGAAGTGGTGTACAAAAGCTGGGAACCTGAAGATTAATTTGAGATGTAGCTCAGCGCTGTGTGTCAAGTGGTTCTAGTCATAAATCAGAAATAAACAGGAATTAATTATTTAAAATGAATTGTTAAAGTGTGTAAGGTCTTAGAACATTGTGATTGAAGTATGTGATGGCCATTCCCATGCTCATTTATGTCTCATACGTAGTTGAAGCAATTTCTGGGTTGATACCATTTGCTACACAGATTTGGTGCTAAATTCAACTATTTTTCTTGCCACTGGAGAATTGATAAAAAATTATCAATAATCTGCAAACTAAACTGCATGTGATTATCATAAAGTGGGCATGTCTGTAAAGGGGAGACTTGTGGGTACCCATAAAACCCATTTTCAGTCACATATCTTAAGGTCAGAGGTCAAGGGACCCCTATGAAAATGACAATGCTGATTTTTCCTTGCCAAAATTTTGCGTAGTTTAGCTTCCTTCCCGTCATGCTACCATAACATGGTTGGTACCAATGGATTCCTTAGGTTTTCACATTATACCAGTATCTTAAACTGAACCTGCAAGAGCCTCTGAAAGACAGTAAAGTCAGTTGGCGGGTCTCAAAGGGTTAAACTTTAGACTAAACTATAAAATGACTCCCAGGGACTAATGTCCCGTAAGTGGATTTTAATACTCCGTCATATATAATACGGTCTACATGGTGAGCTGAGATTCTAATAATAATTCCCTTTGTATTCTATTCAATGAGACTATAATGACTTTAAAGTGTTCCTCATTTTGCTGGGGACCCATTGGTTCCCCCTCAAGGACCACAGGGAGACACTGGAACTACTTAAGAACCTGCTGAGCCACATTATTCATTTAACAGTTGCACTTCAATATTTTGCTGTGATCCTTAATGGTCAGCTCTCACTGAGTAGATGTTTAGCTCTCATTAACACAGCTGTTTATCCTTGTAGCCTGTGCTGGTCCACGCTCTGCTGATCCATAAGTAAACACAATCCATATCAAAGTAGTGGCGTAAATCCCTTAACCAGCATGAAGTGAGCCTATTGTAGTCTGAGTAGTCTACATTATTAATGCAGCCAGTCAGCTATGAGGACCCTTTACATTCTTTAAGTGTCCAAATCATCCCAAATTACCATGCCAGGCTTAGACAGCCGTGCTACAGAGGAAACAACTCATTTGAACAATAATCTGAGGTCCAAGCTTCGTTATGAATGCATTTTATTGACCACTTTAATTGACATTTGTACCACCTACATGCAAATTTAGGGTCACCAAACCCCACCACTGGGCCTAATTTCACATATATAAAAGTATAGCTTATAACTACTATACCTCCAAATGTCGGTGAAATATATTCAAATAACAAATATTTTTATACAACATGAAAATTGTGTCTGAACTTAACCTCATAAAAGTAAATCTGTTAGATCTAGTTTTTTTTACAGAAGATATTGAGAATGTTTTTTTGGAGTCACCATGACGTCTCTGTGACCAATGCTGCTGCAATGTAACGCATATTTTTTTTAAAATACTTAAACAACTACAGACAGAAATGCAATTAAGAAGCAACACACAGGGAGCGTCTTAATGGTCAAGACACATAGCATATTGACCTGGATTCATTCTGGTCGGAGGCCTTTGTCACATGTCTCCAACAGGAAGAGCGCCGGTCGTCAATGCCAACTTTCATAGCGGCCAAACGGCGGTACTACAACTTCTGTGTTCGTCACGTGATGCCATTGGGCCCAAAAAGACTTTTTCCCATAGACTTACATTGGGAAAGAGACGTCTGTAACTCAGAGGATCATTTATTTTGAGGTGAATCAACTTCCCAGTACGAACACTCTAGTAGTCCTTATTTAAATCATCAGGTCCTAATAGTTGTGAAACGCACTAATAGCTGAATCCAGAGTTGTTCTCCTTCCTCTGTTCATGTGAATGAGACCCAGACCGAGGCTGCAGCAAGGGCTGGGAGGTGGAGTTCAAGGAAACGCTACTGCGCCTGCTCTGTGGGCCGAGTGGATGCGAAAGATCGCCGGAAGATCTAAGTACTTTATCACTCGTCAGTCGAGCCATTTCGGCTTCATGCGCCACTGAGCATCTCTCATAGGAATGAATGGGAGTTGAACATGTCTCCAAATTTCTACTATAAACAAACCAGTTTAAATAAATTAGCGCTATGCCAAAGAGTTGCTGTTTAGTTTGTTGCACCAACAATAAATCCAAAAATGCTGATATCCCTTTTGGATTTCTAAAAAAGATCTGGTTTCTGCTTGTTTTTTATTTATATAAGAGATATAAAAAGTATTGAGCTTCATCCGCCCAAATGGAAATACAATACTTAATTGCAAAACTGAGGATTAGACGTTTGTCCCGTCCTATCACAAGTGCAGCTCTGTCCTTATGTGAGTCAGGATAACTGTAACGGCACAGTACCTTCTTCCTCATTAATAGATTTATGACTAAGTGGGTCTAATGGAAATGATATTGTCCCTTGTAAAAACTGATTGTGCTCACTGCAGCTGCAGTATACAGTATATATCGTAATATATGTAATATGTAATATAAATCATAAGGGCTCAGTTTGACTGTGTTGGTTCAGTATGCAGCGCTGAAAAGCGCCTGATCCATCATCTATTTAACTTTAGATATCTTACAGACGGAGTAAGAGATGAGATTTAGAAGAACTTCAGATAAGCAGCAATTCCTCCATTTGAAAAGAAACCTCTTACCAGTCTCTGTTTGAAGGCTGCTGAAAGACATTGCAGGACGAGGCTAAAGAGGTGAGCTGATTCACTGAGAGCACTTAAGGCCAGCAGGAAGTCAAAGTCCAGATACACATCGCTCCTGTCAGATAAAAAGCTTGCATCATCACCCAAATGTCAACTGCTTTTTTTTTTTTTTTTTTACAGGTAAAAGACAAAAGGCAGTTTTTAGCTCGCTGACCAGGCGTTGTTGAAACATGAGATTCAAGAAAATTTGATTTGGAAGGTTGGAGTTTATTTGCATTCATGCTCACGGTTAACAACTGAATAGAAGCAGAATTTACATTGATAAAAAATAGAAATCTATACATAATTGTATGTCATAAAAGATATAAAATATACATTTATTCATACACATATATATGGAGGACCACAAGAGTCACGGAAATAGTAATAAAGCATTGAATTGATTAATAACTAACTGTACAACACAAATAGGCATTAATAAATTTGTTTACAAATGTATTTATTAATCTATGAATAATGGACTAAATTACAAAGTAATTCATTTATTTGACTTCTTAATGGGAAATAAAAAGAATAATTATAAAAATGTACAAATTAAATATTAATCCATCAATAAATAGTTGAAATTAAAAAAGGGATTTACAAAAACAGCAAAAAACAGTCAATAAGTACATCACTTAAAAATACATTAATTAATTCATAAATAAATAATAATGGAATTTAAAAATCTATTTAAAAATGCACTTTAAAAAGAGAAATAAATAACTGGATTCACAAATTGAATTAAGAATACAGGTTTTAATCAGGCATTTAAAAGGGCAACTTCTTTTTGGAAGTGTTTTCGATGCACATTCCTCTCCTCTTTCGTGTTTCCTGACCTGTAACTGTGGGAAAGTGGCAGAGGTATCATTGGTTACACTATGTGACCCGGCCGTGCATTATTTGAACCTGTCTGACAGGTTTGCAGGGGTTCATGTTATCATCTCTCATAATAGAGTTTCTTTGCCCTCCTTCAGTGTTGGTTGCTGCCTTTTGTTGCAGCGTCTGTGTTCACACAAGGAACAGAGTGATGCTCTGTTGGTCTGAGGTTCACCTCCTGCTCTCAGCACATTGTTGTTGACAGACAGCGGAGGATGCTGCGGTAGGCTGACCTTGTATCAACCACGTCCAGACCTGTTCTCCCCCATTTCTCATCTTTTTTTTTTCCTGCTGATCTCTCATCTCTCTCTTGCTTTATCTCTCGCATCCTTTCATCTCTCTCTCTTCTCTGATGTTTCCACGGGTTCCCTCTCTCTGTCTTTGTCTCCGTCTCCTGCTTCTCTTGTCCGTTCATTCTCCTGTTTCTCTGCAGTGAGAGAGCTGCTGATCGAGGAGTTTCAGGCCTCTCGGGTGTCATTACTGACATCTGAGCTGGGAGAGAGAGACGTTTTACCGTCTCTCACACACACACACACACACACACACACACTCACATAGGCATGCTAAACATGGCTGCGACAATATAATACATGGCTAAGTTATGACTGTGGGACATATGGAGTAATGTTTTATACTTCTGGTGAATATAATCCAATCAATCAATCTTATTTCCATATATATATTTTGTATATACAGTTCCTGTTGTTAACACCTTATTTTGAAAACCAGATGTAGTTCCACGTGTCTACTTCCTCTAACTTCTCCAAGGTGGTCTCTAGCTCTCCCGTCAGCTCCGTTCTCTTTATCCATCCATGATCAGCTCCATCGGGGCCGTTTCAATGCATTTAACATAAATGTCAGTATATGGGTGCTATACAGTTGTAGCGTCGGCCCATTTGACCACGGAGATGAATGAGAGCGACGGCTGGCTCGACCGCACGTTACCGCGCTACGATAACGTTTCCTGTCTGTGACAGAGTTAGCATGCAGCTTTAGCCGTGATGTCTAGCTCTGCTTTTCCTGCAATGTGTGAAACCCAAAGTGTTTCCATACTTTACTGGATGTGTAGTGTTTACCACGCTGGATTTAACATGTGAAGATGCAGGTCGTATCCAGCTGACCCTCCAATGTTTTCTACTTTCTCGTCTCGGCCGGCTGGTTTGTTTTGGTTGACGGATACGGAACGGATATGACATCATGTTACTCAGACTACAACAATAAAAGCGGAAACTTCTTTCTACCTCCACATAGACTCAAATGAAGCAAATATATTGATTCTGGCATTAAAAAATCGATTTTGAAATCGTAAAAAAAAAATCGCAACACATAGGTGAATCGATTTTTTTCCACCCCTAACTATTAGTGGCCCAAATATCAGTTTTTTTTCAAACAACTTGCTGATTAATCATCCAGTTCAGTATATGGAAATATTCCTGATTTTTGTTTAAAGCTGGCTCCCCTGGCATCTATATGTGTTTCCAACCCCAGGAAATGATAAATTAAATTGAACATGATGTATAAATCTCTCTTCTGAACATACTGTCAGCTGTTAGTTGACAGCTGTATTTTGGAAAGAAAATCATGAAATCAGAGAAGCAGTAACCAGTTTTGTCTCTTCTCTGTCGGTGTTCTCAAATGCTCACATTAATATGAAATTGCTAAAAAAAAAAAATCAATAATTTAGGAGAATATTACAGCATAAGATACAAACTATATTCCAGTTAAAATATGGATAAAAGTTTTATAAGGGTCATAGAACTATTTCTTTTATATGGCAGCAAAATCTGGGGCTCACTAATTCAAGAAGAAAAATAGGACACTAACCCCAGAAGAAAACAAAATATATTTGGACTTTCATAGAAATTTTCCAAATGTTGGGCGCAGAGTGGAATTAGGACAATATTCCATCACTTGTAAAATGAACAATAGAACAGTAACATCTAAAACTATTGGATGAGACTCACACCATTACTCTGCATTCATAGCATGAGAAATTGTACTAGTACAACTACAACTTCTAGAAAAATTGAAAGTATTAGATGAGACAAACTCAATATCCCAAAACCCAAATGTCTATGCAAAAATAGATGAATACTGTACATTTATTGTGGTCGCTGGGAAAAAAAACTAAACAAATCCAGTCTCTTAAAAAACTGTTATGAAAGCTATGAACATTCAACTGACAGTTTCGGCAAGCCCCATATATAATCAAAATGATTAACCCTGTACAGTACGCCAACAATTTTTAAAGAAAGACTTAGTGGTTAATGGTTAGTTATTAAAATGAGTCACTGCAGAAAAGTTTGTTTCCCAGTTTAATAGAAGTTCAGTTTCTAATAGAATTTCCAAAATGTGAAAATATGCAGTGAGAAAAATATTAAATGATGTGAAAAATCACGTGGCATAACTGGGAAGAGAATATATAACTGCTTGTTGTTAAAAAAAAAAGACATTCCTCTTTAGTGTAAGGCATCTTTCATATATATATATATATATATATATATATATACAGTATATATATATATTAGAGCTGTTAATGCAAATTCGTCTTCTATAACGCATTAACGCAACTTGTGGTTTTTAGGTAGCAGTGGGCTCAGTTTTAAAGCTAGAGAGAATATATCATATGAAACTATAAAACCTAATGAATCCATTGATACCAACCATGTCATACTAGCTTGTAGGGGAGGAGGCTAAATAACGCTCCAACCTTATGCTAAATTTTGGTGAGGAAATACCAGCATGGCCATTTTCAAAGGGGTCCCTTAACCTCTAACCTCCAGATATGTGAATGAAAATGGGTTCTATGGGTACCCACGAGTCTCCCCTTTACAGACATGCCCACTTTATGATAATCACATGCAGTTTGGGGCAAGTCATAGTCAAGTCAGCACACTGACACACTGACAGCTGTTGTTGCCTGTTGGGCTGCAGTTCATATTAGTTATTATTATTATTATTATTATTAATAACTTACAGAAACATTGCAGGCAAAGTCCACAGGTCTTCTCTCTCTCTCTCTCTCAGACATGCGACGCAAGAGTTTTGGCAGAAATATCAGATGTAGAAACTGTCACAATAAACATTTGAATGGAATAATATGTTTAACAAAATCACCCAGAATTGTGCTTTGTGTAAAATGTGGCGTGTCTCAGGTCCTTCCTCCTTTGTCTCCTCAGATGACACTGATGGACCTTCTCCTCCACCAGAGCGAAAGGTGAGAAAGAAAGAAAGAAAGAAAGAAAGCACTGACAAACTAGATTGGACATATTATGAATTTCAGTCGACCCTTATTGTCCAACATGGAACAGAGTTTTGGTCTACAATCTTAACAGTGTACCTGACCTTTCTAAAGACATCTCTGTCGTCATCTTTTCCCCTCTTGTCAGATTGTAAATTTCATGTTAATGTTAATTTAAAAGCATGTCTTAGATATCAGTCATGGGATGCTTACTGTTGACTGGTTTGAGAACACGTTTCGGCTACTGCCAGTCCTCCAAAAACACAAAAGGCCCATCTCACATGATCTTCTGTGTTGACTAATCGGCTACACCGTGAAGGTCTTATATGTTCAAGTTTTGTCTGAGTGGATTACTTTGCAATCTATTTTGACAAACTTGGTATGGGAAATGTTATTGTTTAAAGGACAACCTATTTATTATTGCCTTGTTGTATCCAACAGCTGGTCCAGTCGCTGGGCGTGGCCATCTACCAAGCTCTGGACTGGGGGCTGGACGAAAACGAGGAGCGAGAGCTCAGCCCACA
Source organism: Sebastes umbrosus (assembly GCF_015220745.1). Lineage (NCBI taxonomy): Eukaryota > Metazoa > Chordata > Actinopteri > Perciformes > Sebastidae > Sebastes > Sebastes umbrosus. Next base: position 33,041,298 of record NC_051272.1, on the reverse strand, counting down.
GCTGGAGCACCTCATTGAGCGCATGGCCGGGGGGAGCCAGGGTGGAGAGGGCATCAGCACCACCGGGAACGGTACCACAGATGAGGGGTACAGTGGCCAGGAAGAGGAGGAGGAGGAGGAGGAAGAGGAGGAACAGCAGGTGGGAGCGATGAGGCCGGTGTGTACGCTCGGCCAGGTGATGGCGCTGTGCGCGTCTCGGCTGGCTAACCCAAGCTTGGCTCCAGAGCATTACCAGGCTGTCTGCAGAGCTCTGTTTGTAGAGACTCTAGAGCTGCAGACCTTCCTCATCAAGATCAGAAATGCTAAGGAGGTACGTCAGGGTAACACCTGTTTACTTTCATAGCAATGTAGCTGGAAACATTCAGGGAATAAATACAGGAACACATGACCTGCTTTTCAGCAATGGATTTTCATCACTTCTTCCTCCAGTGGCCTGCGCCTCGCTGTGTGTATGAATTTGAAATGCTTCTTGTGTACATGCATCAGAGCAGAGACTGAATAGCATGCATCTGCTGAACAATCCCAGATGTGGCACAGATGTCCAGTAGACGGTCATAGTTTGATTATAATGTAATATATAATATAATTACAGCCCTCATCCTGCAGCTCTCCTCGCTATCCTAAGCCCCTCCCACCAGACGAGAACAAGCACGCGCTTCATACAGTAACCTTTACGAATACTAGTCATTAATTTGTGGGCCTGTAAAGCCGTTTGAGGTGACACAGGCTAATGTGATTCGCGACTGTAGTGATGTACTATATATACTATATATATACAGTATACTATATATACTATAGTTCAGCTTTCTGCTAACCGTCGCCATCATGGCTGCGCCGTGGCGGTGAGCTCATGCAGAAGGCTAAACTATTGTAAATGATGCTCGCCCCGAGCTACTGCCACAGACCATAGCCGTGCGCTAGCTGCATCCGTGAGCAGAAGGCTAAACCAAGATGGAGAGAAAATGTTGTTAGTAGTTCAGCCTGCTCTGGCTAGCTCACGGCTACGGTTAGCAGAAGGCTCTGAAACGCTTCACCGATATTGTCAGACTCACTTTTGGATAAGTCTGTCTTCCTTTTTTTGGGTTGCTTCCCTGCCTTTGCTGGCATATTGCTAGGTTTCTTCACGTTACCACCACTAACGGCTGATCAGTGGAATAGTATGAAACCGTCAGCAGGAGTGTATTGTCCCAAACAATGTGTTTACATTCTCACGCTTGTGCATGTGACGCGTAAAAACAATGCTCCATAGTGCTACTAGTGGTCAAACTCCACCTTTAATTGCTGAAATCTGGGAAGTGTTCCACCATCCTTGGGACGGAAATAATCAGGGGATGGTCCCGGGACGGAAAGTAGACCAAGCCAAAAATAAACATCCTACTTTAATTAAAGCTTCAGTAGGCAACACATTTTGGCATATCTGGGCAAAAATTCCATAATAACCTTTCAGCATATTGTAATTCAAGTGTTCTGAGAGAAAACTAGACTTCTGTACCTCCTCATGGCTCTGTTTTCAGGCTTTAAAAAATAGCCTGTGACGAGAGATTTTGACCAATCACAGGTAATTTCAGAGAGAGAGCGTTCCTATTGAGCGTTCCTATTGGCTGTGCTCCGGCTGGTGGGCGGTGCTTGGTATTTCCTCAACAGATCTCTTCACAAACTTTCTCATTTTCTTTTTCAACAGAATATCAATTCATATTTGATCAGCGCTGCCTAGTCTCACCGTTTGGTCGAAGTTCGCGAGTGATCGACCTCCAGCTCATTTTTTTTCAGATTACCTGTCTCATGCTCTATTGTCAGGATATAGTGACCGTTTTATAAAAATAACTGTTTTTAATCATATTTGATCTATTTCTACCCACTGCAGCTTTAAGGGTATGGCACACAACTGGGTAGTCTATTGATTAACCTGGGTGGGGAGTAACTAAGCGGTGAACCAGATTGCTCATTCTCCTTTTTTTAAAGCCTACAAAATCCAGAAAAATGGAATTCTGTTTTTCTGGATTGAATTGAATGATCAGGTGATACACAGACCCAAACTGTGCACATGGTTTTCCACATGGATTATTGACACTTCAGGCATCACTTTTTTTTTTTTTTTTACTTCCAAATAAAGTCTTATGTTCAATGTTTTGGCCACTATGTGCAGAATTCGATTTTTTCTGACTTTGGTGCCCCCCAGTGGTGGTATCATCAGAAAAGAAACTGTTGCAGAGAGCAGTGATTGCTGATACCCTACACTGATCTGATTCAGGGACACAGACTACGAGCATTAGAGACATAAACAAAAACGTATGCCATCAGAATAATTTGAAATAATCACACATAGGGATTTAATTTTAACACTGCAGTCTATTGAGTACAACCTCTTAATATTTAGCATTTTCTACATCGGGTGGACAAACGCAAATGCAAAAAAATGTGTTTTGTTTTTTGTTGCACAGATGCTGAAGAAGATCACAACAGAGGAAGCTCTGGAAGACAAGTCCACAGCTGAGCTGGATGCACTGAAACACACAGACTGGGTGAGAAAGTGTGACAGGGAGGAAGGACAATGCAACAGTGTGTTTGACTGAAGAAGGCAGTGTTGTCGTGTCGACGCATGCAGATGTGTGTGTTGTTGTTGTTTCCATCCCAGGCACGTCTGTGGGTGCAGCTGATGAAGGAGCTCCGGCAGGGAGTGAAGCTGAAGAAGGTGCAGGAGCAGCCGTTCAACCTGCTGCCCACCGAGTTCAGCCTCACGCCCTTTGAGATGCTGATGCAGGACATACGGACTCGCAAGTTCCAGCTACGCAAAGTCATGGTGAGAGAAAAGCCTCAGTTTAAAATAATCAAGCCGAGCATTAGATATGACGTGAATATGAAGATATGAAAGCAGTTAAAGATGTCTATGCCATGAAGGCAGATGAAATGTCAGTTGAAGAGTAAAGCCATATTCACACTACGAGCAACAAAAGCAACAAATCTGCAACGTCATTTTGCCTAGTCAGAACTCTAATTCAAGATATCCCTAATTATATTTTGACTAGGCAGCTGTTGGGCTGCAGTTTGCCATGTTATGATATTTTTTTTGCTAAATGCAGTACCTGTGAGGGTTTCTGGACAATATTTGTCACTGTTTTGTGTCATTAATTGATTTCCAATAATAAATATACACATACATTTGCATAAAGCAAGCATATTTGCCCACTCCCATGTTGATAAGAGTATCAAATACCTGACAAATCTCCCTTTAAGTTACATTTTGAACAGATAAAAAATGTGTGATTAATTTGCAATTTATCACAATTAACTATGTGATTAATCGCGGTTAGATATTTGAATCGATTGACAGCCCTAGCTGAAAGAAGTTGAAATGTCAATAGAGGTGTTTACTGCTGTAAGCAGCTAAATCAAAGCATCAGGGATCTTGAGGATGACAATATCATGACATCGTTCTCTCTTCTCTGAAATCTTAACTCCGCGAGAAGTGTTTTCATCATCACTTGACTTTGTTCAAATGGGGCTCGAGGACATCGAGGGCAGACAGGAGCGAGACTAGTGTGAGACTGAGACGCCTCTTTGTCATTTAAAGACCTTGAAGCCTCTATCCTCCTTTTCAGGCAGTCCACCGCACCATATACTGTATACTGTATAGGCTTTGTTACAGGAGGGAAATGTTATGTTGCAGACATACATATGGCAGTCACCTTGAGGCCTTCTCCACGGGCAAATACATAATTTAGCCTCTGAACACAAATATTAATGAAGGCTTCTCTCAGCCTTCTGTTCTCGCAGCAGTTGCAAAGAAAATCATCACCAACTCTTCCCCTCAGCTCGACAGAGCATTTCAGCTCCTTTCAGCTCTTTGTTTTGATTTCATAGCCTCAACTTCATCGTTTAGATTCAGCCTCGCAGCTCACAGCTCTTATCAACCCTGTCTCCGGCTACAGCGGGCAGCTGTTTTCAGTGGGAAAGCTCTGATAAACCTGTTGTACTGTACACTGCCTGCTCAGCACCGAACAGCAGACAAAGTTAGCAACTAGCTGCTGAACATTGTGGAGCATTTAGCAGCTAAAGAGCCAGATTAGTTGTTTTTTCAAGAGTTGGTGGAGACCAAAACAGAGCTAAAAGAAGAGTGAATTGATAAGTACATGTTTGCCATATCAGCTTTTTCAGGTGATAATATGCCAATGTTGTGTTCACAGCTTGTTGCATCACTGAATGATTTACAGACTCAGTACTACAGTTGGTGTGGTGTTTCTTCTTATATCACTCAGGTGGACGGTGACATTCCCACAAGAGTGAAGAGAAATGCCCATGAATTGATACTGGATTTCATCAGATCAAGACCTCCACTCAAACCAGTGAGTTTCACCTGTTAAGACAAGTTGTGTGAAGAAGGGTACATGTGTGCAATTTTGTCTTGCCATTTACAGTATACCCTGAAAAGCCTGAGTGTGTATCATACAGAAGCAGTAGAGAATGCAATAACCAGGCAGGTAGAAAGATACTACTAATGTAGCTTAATGAGGTTAATGTGATGGTTATCCGTCTTTAACTGAGCTGAACATGAACTGTAGCATAAGTACAGTGAGTCAGCCTGGACCTGTGTTATTTAGTTTAACAGCTTACTACGAAGTCAACCAAATATTAATAGCTTCTACTTAAAGGAGCAATATGTAGCACTGACAGCTAGCGTTTAAAATGGGTAACAGCAATCCAAAGTCAAAACATTGGAGCCATTGGTCTGTCCGCTCCTCCGGTGGGACTGATAGCAGTTAGCACAAATTTTCGCAACTTGAGGGTTACCTTCTGGACACGACCGCATTACCCTCTGGCCAGCAGCAGTAGTCAGAATCACTTCAGCGTCTGTGTGTCTCAAATACTGGCTGCCTTGATAACCAGCTGCACACGGACCACAGAGAGATGTGCCGAACGTTAACGTTACCGTTACAAAAAAGAAGTTTACTTCAAGTTTATTTTATGAAGTAAACTTAAGTATAATTCCCAAGTATACTTTATATAATAAGTATAATATCTCTCTCTGAGTACACACTACTAGTTTAATAGTTTTTACTGCAAGTATACTTGTAAGTTTTCTTTAAGTGAACTTGTAGTACTTAGCCAAATATACCTTTCCGTAAACTTTTCAGTATAAGCCAGGTATACTTGGACTTTTCTGTATATTTGTCGGTATAAGCCAAGTATAATTAGGTATAATTTTGTTAAGTGTATCTCTGATCAGTACATAGAAAGTAAACTGAAAGCATACTCTCTTATTTTAAGTTCAAATAAGTATACTAATATTCGCACACTTGGATAAACTTCTTTTTTGTAAGGTTATCTCTGTTGATCCAGTCTGTTAGCTTCCATGGCTGCAGATCGGCTGTGCTTGGGTACCAATTTAATTCATATGTGGCAACAGGGTGTCTAAATGGGCAGAAGACGGGATCACACAGGTCCAAAACAAAAACAGACTTTCCGGACCGGAATGGAGATTTCAAAGGAGAGCATGCTGGTTGCAGCATTGTTGTTGGAGAAGCCAGTACTTCAATTTAGCATGTTATGTTTCCTTAATCTCTGATGACATATCATGATCATTTTATGATTTATTACAGTAAATATATTACATATTGGTCCTTTAATACTATACTTGATATATTGATAAAAGCTGACATCGATACAGTTGCGAGCTTTTATGCAATAAAATATTGTACTAACACTAGCTTACATTTAACTAGTTTAGTGTGTTCTGTGATTTGATATAACTGTATATATATTTCACAGGTCTTTTTATCAGGGTTGCACCAGTTGATCAGGCATTTTATTTAGTATAGTGGTGTGGATGTTACATGGAGCATCAAACAACATCAAACCAACAATAAGACTATAAATGATAATAAATAAATAAAGATTAAAAACTATAATAAATTTGAAGCTTTTAGGCATATTATAAAGACATTAAATATCAATAGTTTTATTGACTTTTATTTGTTTGACAAAGTCCCACACCCACTGGAGCTTAGGGCAACTCACACTACTACATGCTATTCTGAGTTCCATTGGAGTTTTATTGTCTAATTATGGTCTAAAATGCAGTTTCAAAAGCTTTTACACCCAGTCAAAAACACTGGAGACATTTTTTAATGGGTAGTTACATCATATCTTTAAATCTTGGCACAACATGGCATCTTTTTCATCCATATATGTATGTACAAAATTTGGCCTTGACGGCACGAAGAGAAGAATCCTATTGAGTTTTTCTTAGTCATCTCTTTCTCAGAAGTCTGGATGTGTTGTAATGATTTCTCCTCACTAGGTTTCAGAGCGCAGCCTTCCCCCTCCTCCATTGCAGGAGCAGTCTCTCCATGAGAAGGTCCTGGCTGGGATCAAGCAGGAGAGAAAGCTCAGGCCTGTGCTCCTGCCCAGCTCCAGACGTAAGGGGACCGTGATTCACCACTGTTTCTTTTACCCCACCATAACGAAATTAAGTCATAGTCAAATTAAGGGACCTATACATGATATTTTGAACATTGATATAGCAGCATCCAACAATTTGCTATGTAAAGATATAGTGGAGTAATGTCTACCTGAGCAGAGAATGAAGTCACTCTCTCTCTGTATGTGTTGTAATCCGAGTGTCTCTGTGCTTTGTTTTGCCGCACATGCATGGTAGTGCATGTTAGTGCATGTGAGTCCCTCCCTTTGAAACTGTTCCTCCTCCTCGCGTTTACAAAGAGACTAATGCTTATATTTATACTTCTGCGGAAAAGCTTACGCAGAGCCGCAGAGATGGTTTACGGAGCTTGCAGTTGACGCGCCGCGCACCTCCTGAAAAATGTGACTGGACATCAGAGGCGGGAGGTGGCATGTCCAGACAAGTACCTCACATCCGTTACAACAACAACAACCTTATTCATTCAAGGCACAGGAGCTCCTCCTCATCATCCAACTATTAAAGCTTCAGTAGGCAGAATGTTTTTGGCATCATTGGGCAACAATACCATAATAACCTTTCAGCATATTGTAATTCAAGTGTTCTGAGAGAAAACTAGACTTCTGCACCTCCTCATGGCTCTGTTTTCAGGCTTTAAAAAATCTACCTCGTGACTGGAGACTTTGACCAATCACAGGTCATTTCAGAGAGAGAGAGTGGGTGGTGGGCAGTGCTTGGTATTTCCTCAACAGATCTCAACATGGCTGCCCGGTCACAAACTTTCTCATTTTACAGCTAAACAGTAAAGGTGGAGGAGGAGGGGCAACAGACATTGATTTTAAAATCACCAAGGATAAGAACTCTGTCATATTGAGACATAATGACTGATAAAAAGTCCTGAATAAAACCAGAGATAAATTTAAGGGGTTCGGTAGATTAAAACACATAAAATGGTTAGTTTATTCTTTAAAATAAAACTAAGACTCTCAAAGGTGGAGAAGCAGCCAAGCAAGACTGGGGAACAGCTGAAACCATTTCTGTCTATTACTGCAAGGCCGCCCTCTCTGCCTGTCAGTCTTGGCTGATGACTTCTGCACCTCCTCATGGCTCTGTTCTGGCTTTGACTTTTGACCAATCACAGGTCATTTCAGAGAAAGAGAGCGTTCCTATTGGCTGTGCCCCAGCTGATGGGCGGGGCTTGGTATTTCCTCAACAGATCTTAACGTGGCTGCCGGGTCACAAACGTTCTCGTTTTACAGCTAAACAGTACTCTACAAGATGTTTCTGAAAACATTTGAGGTGAGAAATATACATTACAGTAACAGAATATTGATTCATATTTGATCAGCGCTGCCTAGTTTGACACAACATTTTATTTGATTAAGATAAAAGTCAACTTTTCTAATTGACCTGTGGTGCTTTGCAGAACCAGGGGCAGATGTTTGGTTTCCAACAGACAGACACAAAAGTGCTTTATAATAATATCATATTGTATTGGCTGCATGCATTTGTCTTTTATTTTATTTTATGTATTTGTCAACATCAAAAACAGTTGGATGGTGTCTGGGGAGAAGCATTATGGTGATATTAAGTGAAGTAAAAGATAAGGTCTGGTGGCTGCTCTTGATATCATACTGTGTGTGTTTGCCTATTTAAAGTCATTGCATGACTTTCAGAATGACTCTTGTTTTGCTTTGCTGTGCTATCCAGAAAGTAAATGTTATACTGAAGGTGAATGGACCACCTGAGCTGCTAAATAATGACTTCAGGGCTGAAACTCTAGTCTGCACATTCTGTGCTGTAGCCTGTGATGGTCACCCTACAGTTAGGTACTTTCATACAAAGTATATATGTATGTGTAACAGGGAGGATTTTTCCATTTAGAGCTACAGTACATGTGGAGGTGGCATTGCATTTCATAAATATTGACCAGCTATTTACAGATCAAGGTCAGTGTAATTCAGTGTGTTGGCCGCTGATGAAGGAGTCCTCACACACAACACACCACCTAAAGAACACACATTGCTTTGTTTAGAGCTGCTATGGGTTATTTATGAAGATGAGGAATCAGAATTCTGTAACTTAAAGCAGCAGTAGGTAGAAATGGAGCAAATATGATTACAAAATATATGTTTATAAAACGGTCACTATATCCTGACAGTAGTGGATGAGACAGGTAATCTGAAAAAAATCAAACAACCAATCACAGCTGATCTGGAGTCTGCCGTCCAGCTGCCATCTCTGAGCAGCTGTCAATCACTCGCGAACTCCGATCAAACGGTCAAACTAGGCAGCGCTGATCAAATATGAATCAATAGTCTGTTACTGTAATATCTATTTCTCTCCTCAAATGTTTTCAGAATCATCTTGTAGTGTACTGTTTAGCTGTAAAATGAGACAAAGTTTGTGACCCGGCAACCATGTTGAGATCTGTGGAAGAAATGCCAAGCACCGCCCACCAGACAAAGCACAGCCAATAGAAACGCTCTCTCTCTCTGAAATGACCTGTGATTGGTCAAAGTATACCGTCTAACTAGGCTAGATTTTCTAAAGCCTGAAAACAGAGCCATGAGGTGGAGCAGAAGTCTAGTTTTTTCTCAGAACACTTGAATTACAATATGCTGAAAGGTTATTATGGAATTTTTGCCCAATGATGCCAAAAATATATGGCCTACTGCCACTTTAATTATCAGCAATATTATAATTGCAACCTGTAAAGTCGGGTGACCTAACTGTTAGAAGGACTGTCTCTTCAGTAAAGGGACCTGAGTTCAACCTTTCATTTTAGTAAGTCTCATACCTGCTGATATGTCCACGAGGAATGCACACGGAATCCTGCTGAAAGACTCTGTGGAGCTGAGAGTAACTGCCGAGTCGGGTGAAAATCTTGCCACGATGAGCGACCTCTTTGACCTTACACTATAGTCACTTGACCCATTGTTAATCTAAAAAAATAGGACTGTCAATAGATTCAAATATTTAATAACGATTAATCACACATTTTTTTATCTTTACAAAAATGTACCTTAAAGGGAGATTTGTCAAGAATTTAATACTCTTATCAACATGTATGCTGCTTTATGCAAATATACAGACGTAGGCAAAGTTGTTGGTAACGTTCCATTAAAGAGAGAAAAACCCACAATGGTCACTGAAATAACTTGAAACTGACAAAAGTAATAATAAATAAAAATTCACTGAAAATTAACTAATGAAAATCAGATATTGTTTTTGAATTATGGTTCAGCAGAATCATTTAAAAAAACAAACTAATGAAACTGGCCTAGACAAAAATGATGGTAACATTAACTTAATATTTTGTTGCACAACCTTTTGAGGCAATCACTGCAATCAAGTGATTTCTGTAACTCTCAATGAGAGTTCTGCACCTGTTGACAGGTATGTTGGCCCACTCCTCGTGAGCAAACTGCTCCAGCTGTCTCAGGTTTGAAGGGTGCCTTCTCCAGACTGCATGTTTCAGCTCCTTCCACAGATGTTCAATAGGATTTAGATCAGGGCTCATAGAAGGCCACTTCAGAATAGTCCAATGTTTTGTTCTTAGCCATTCTTGGGTGTTTTTAGCTGTGTTTTGGGTCATTATCCTGTTTGAGGACCCATGACCTGCAACTGAGACCAAGCTTTCTGACACTGGGCAGCACATTTCGCTCCAGAATGCCTTGATAGTCTTGAGATTTCATTGCACCCTGCACAGATTCAAAACACCCTGTGCCAGATGCAACAAAGCAGCCCCATAACATAACCGAGCCTCCTCCATGTTTCACATTAGGTACAGTGTTCTTTTCTTTGGATGCTTCATTTTGCGTCTGTGAACATAGAGCTGATGTGACTTGCCAAAAAGCTCCAGTTTTGTCTCATCTGTCCAAAGGACATTCTCCCAGAAGCTTTGTGGCTTGTCAATATGCATTTTGGAAAATTCCAGTCTCACTTTTTTATGATTTGGTGTCCTCCTTGGTCGTCTTCCATTAAGTCCACTTTGGCTCAAACAGCGACGAATGGTGCGATCTGACACTGATGTACCTTGACCTTGGAGTTCACCTCTAATCTCTTTGGAAGTTGTTCTGGGCTCTTTGGTTACCATTCGTATTATCCGTCTCTTCAATATGTCATCAATTTTCCCCTTGCGGCCACGTCCAGGGAGGTTGGCTACAGTCCCATGGACCTTAAACTTCTGAATAATATGTGCAGCTGTAGTCACAGGAACATCAAGCTGCTTGGAGATGGTCTTATAGCCTTTACCTTTAACATGAAGGTCTATAATGTTCTTTCTGATCTCCTGAGACAACTCTCTCCTTAGCTTTCTGTGGTCCATGTTCAGTGTGGTACACACCATGATGCCAAACAGCACAGTGACTACTTTTCACCCTTTAAATAGGCAGACTGACTGATTACAAGTTTGAAGATACCTGTGATGCTATTTACAGGACACACCTTAGTTTAACATGTCCCTATGGTCAAACTATTTTACATCTTTTCTAGGGGTACCATCATTTTTGTCCAGGCCAGTTTCATTAGTTTGTTTTTTAAAATGATTCTGTTGAACCACAATTCAAAAACAATATCTGATTTTCATTAGTTCATTTTCAGTAAATTTTTATTTATTATTACTTTTGTCAGTTTCAAGTTATTTCAGTGACCATTGTGGGTTTTTCTCTCTTTAACGGAACGTTACCAACAACTTTGCCTACGTCTGTATATATCTGTCCTATGTGAACAACCGAAAATCACGGCGCTTTCGCGGCATACGTGAACCTGCCGTAACGCAGCTGTCAATCACTGCTTGTGAACTCCGATCAAACTGATCAAATATTAATCAATATTCTGTGACTGTAATTCCTCCTGTTTCTCACCTCAAATGTTTTCACATTGTTGGTTTGCAGTAATTGTACTCCCGTCTTAAAATGAGAGTGGTAATGAATTATTGATGCTAAAATGCTACACAGGGTACCCCTCAGAATCACTGCCCTCTGATCTCACCATTTCTGACTCATTTGTTCCCTGACGGTGTTTTCTGTTTCTCTTCCCTCAGCATTTGGCTCTCTGCCCTGCCTGGCTCAGACTTGTCCTTGCAACGTCAAATCTACTTCGTGCATCGACCTGTCCGTGCCGGAGCCCCGGCCGCCGTCCCGCCCTCGCATCCTGCTCAAGGCTCCGACTCTGGCCGAGATGGAGGAGATGAATATATCTGAGGTGAGGCCAGGCAGGAGCTCCAACACTAACATGTTTGGGGAGGGAAGGAGGATCATTTGAATCATTGTTGACGTCTCTGAGGGCTGACGGGTGTTTTTCACAGTAGCACATGCTTTGCTTCTCAGCTTAAGTGGGTTAAGATGCCTCTGCAGGATAGCACGGAGGGTTGAACAACGTTTGAGATGAATCCTCTTCTCTTTTGCACGAAGACTCAACAACTTGGGAAATCGCCTATTTTTCCCTCGCTTGTTATGTTATATTAATCATCAAAACTTGACGATGTGCTACTCCCTTAGGAAACTGATATTTTTGTGGTCCATCTGTGAAATCTCCGTGACTCATTCTGCATATTGTGCCCTCCCCCCCCCAAAGAAACTTTGAGGGAGCTGAGGAAGAATGAAACCCCATAATTACAACAATTAAATTCCAGTTTAGTGTGTTTCAAGTGGTGTTTCATAAACCAAGATTAACAGTTAAACCAGACTGGTTTTCAGGATTTTCTGTGTCATTAAGGTGGCTTAAATAAGTCTGACTTAAAGGGACAGTGTGTAGGATTTAGTAGCATCTAGCAGTGAGGTTGTAGATTGCAACCAACTGAACACTCCTCTGCTCACCCCTCCCTTTCCAAGCGTGTAGAAGAGTCTATGGTGACCTTCAGGTGCATTCTCAACACCAAATTCAAGCTTACGTAAAAATGTGAAAGGCTCTCTCTAGAACCAGTGTTTGTCCGTCCTGGGCTACTGTAGAAACATGGCGGACTCCGTGAAGAGGACCCGCTCCCTATGTAGATATGAAAGGCTCATTCTAAAGCTGTGTTGCCCCATGCACCCTCATTTCCCTTTTCCTCTTTCTCACCTCCCTCAACCCTTCCTCTCCTTCTTCAACCCCTCAGGAGGAGGAGTCCCCAGACAACGGGGAGCTGAGGAGGGCAGAGAGCTCCCCAACACCTCTGAAAAGAGATCGCTCCTTCTCAGAGCACGACCTGGCCTTGCTCCGCGCCGAGATGCTTCCCTCGCACTCCGAGTCGGCCCAGCTGGGAGGGGCGGTCAGGCTGAGGGGTGAGAGGCCTCGGTCCAGGACGCTGATGGGTGCCGGTCCGTTTCCTTATCACAGAGGTCAGTGTGGAAATGTAGACTGATTATACTTGGTAATACTTCATACTTCAGCTTATGAATGGTTACTTCTATATAGAGCAATATATAAGCAAAATACTACATACAGGGTAATCAGTTTTAGATCAAAGCTGGTCATGGAATTCACACGAGAAGTCCAGCATTCCAAATTGTAAAAATTGATTAATGCCTGTCGAGGGGAAAAAGGTGAGTGAAACAAAAGTTGAATGGACCTTTATCCCAACAGACATTTTGACTTGACAAATGCAAGCATCACTAACAATGTTATTAACTGCTGCTTCAGACGTCACAATGTTATTAGATCCGCCTGAGCTTTTCCTGCTATGACTAGTCAAAATGTCTGCTGTGAAGAAAACCTATGAGTTATCAAAGCTTCAGTAGTCAGTATATTTTTCATCATTGGGCAAAAAATTCCATGATAACCTTTCAGCATATTGTAATTCAATTGTTCTGAGAGAAAACTAGACTTCTGCACCTCCTCATAGCTCTGTTTTCAGGCTTTAAAAAATCTAGCCCGTGATGGGACTTGACCAATCACAGGTCATTTCAGAGAGAGAGCGTTCCTATTGGCTGTGCTCCAGCTAGTGGGCGGTACTTGGTATTTCCTCAACAGATCTCAACATGGCTGCCGGGTCACAAACTTTCTCATTTTACAGCTCCATTTTTACCCACTGCTGCTTTAATTTGGGAATAATAAAAGGAACATGAGAGCTTGAGAGTCTTTTGTGTGTAAAACGTCTGGCAGTTTGGAAAAAGTTTAACTTGCACACCAGAATCCAATGAGAAACATGTGAAAGAAAAATACAGTTGACGTTCAGGATATTATAATTCAAATACATAAGGTTTTTCAGCTTCCAAATGGCTGGTGTGGTAGAAAGGCCTGAATATTCCAAGAAAAATAATTTTACTTCAAGAGTTGTGAGTAAAAAAAAAAAAGTGCATCATAAATGAACACATGGTGGCACTATTGCAACTAAAACATAACAGTTGTTCCAGTCTGCTCATGGCCTAACTTGGATTAGATTTCCTTTATTGTCATTGTGCAGGTACAACGAAATTGAGTTTGCAACTCCCCATCACACACACGATGCATTAAAAGACAGTCTATAAATATAGGGTACTGTATAAAGACAGCTATGAGGTTAGCGACCAGTGTCGTACGTACAAACTGTCATAAAGGGCAGGAAAAGTAAGTAGACAATCTAAAACAATATAAAAGACAATGATTGTAATAAATAATTAAATACATAATAAATAGTATAATCAGTCGGCATGTACAAAATCATAAACAAATGCAGTTCAAAGTGCAATTGCAGTCAAGGTTAAAGTGCATGGTAAAATACAACAAATAAAGTGCATCTAGTCCATGCAGTTATGGAAGGGGGGGCCTTCCATAACTGCCATAACTCCATAACTGGGGGGGCAAGAAACTTTCCACCAAATGTCATTGAAATGAAGCTGGCTCACTGTCACACTGTCAAGCTTTTACTGGGACTCTTGAATATAACACAGCCAATGTTAAGGTCAATAGTAACACTGTGCTCTCCTATATGACAAGTCAAAATGTCTCATGCAGAAGAAGTGTTTTTGCTGCAGACAGGGCTGGCTGGGAATGCTGAAATGCAGCATGTTGTATTTTTCATTCGCTCCACATTTAACATAGCTATACACATCTTCACTTCTGTTTCTTTATTCTCAACCAGGCTTCATTGATATTCTGGAGTCTGTAGGTAGTTAATACCAACCAAACACTGCTGCAGCTCATTCCATTGGTTAGATTCTGCTATTTGGCTGAAAGAGAGATAACGAATGAGATCAGCTGCTGCAGTGTTTGTTTGCAATGAAAACCTGCAGACTCTTCTTGGCCCTCTTGATGCCGTTTTAATCCTCCTCCAACAGAAGGAGACACGGTGCCAGTTGTACTACAGCACAGTCTGTGGAGATTTGGATTTAACATTTAAAGCTGCAGTGGGTAGAAATGGAGGCAGCGCTGATCAAATATGAATCAATATTCTGTTACTGTAAGGCCTATTTCTCTCCTCAAATGTTCTCAGAAACATCTTGTAGTGCACGGTTTAACTGTAAAAATTAGAAAGTTTGTGACCCTGCAGCCATGTTGAGATCTGTTGAGGAAATACCAAGCATCGCCCACCAGCCGGAGCACAGCCAATAGGAACGATCTCTCTCTCTGAAATGAACTGTGATTGGTCAAAGTCTCCCGTCACGGGCCAGATTTTTTAAAGCCTGAAAACAGAGCCATGAGGAGGTGCAGAAGTCTAGTTTTCTCTCAGAAGACTTAAATGACAATATGCTGAAAGGTTATTATGGAATTTTTGCCCAATGATGCCAAAAATATACTGCCGACTGCCACTTAAATTTGCCCCCCCTCAAACTGACTGCACTTAGATCATCGATACAGCGGCTACCAGCCTAAACATCCTTTTTAAAGTTTCCAGCTCTTCTGCCTTGAGGCCTGGAAGGAAAGCAGCAGTGCATTAACTAGAAGGTCATGACAGAACCAACAACTACTTCTATTCTTTCCATATCCCTTGTAACTATAGCACATTGAAAGTAAAACTTTTTGGAATAAAAGGATTTTATTTCAACCTTAAAGGCAATAAAGTGATCCCATTGTTGTGGAGACATTATGTCACCCGTCTGCTTCCAATCTGTCCTCAGTTATACCTCAAGCACTAACCTCATTAAACTACTGTTGCTGTTAGCGCACCGAAATAAGAGCCGAATAACGTGTCAGTCCACCGTGGTAAAGTCCTTACAGCCCTTGCTGACAGGGAGTTGACGGGGATTACGTCTGCCGTGAAGCTGCTGTGATGGATTCTAATCAAATCTAAAGATGTGCTGATAAAGTGTAACTGAGTGAAGGAGGGGAGAAGCTAATGGGTTTGAATAGTGTGCTGCATGTGAGCCACAGGGAGGATGTTATCTGTTTGATGGTCATGATTCATGCATTAGCAGCCTGGCCCTCCATATCCAGAGGCTTGATTTGAATCTATTCTCAGTCTCTAGATGGCTGCAAGCCGAGCCGCTCCGCTGCATGCCACAAGCCTTGGACCAGTGATTCTCAATGTGGAGTCCGGGGACCCCCAGGGGTCCGTGGCACTCTGTCAGGGGGTCCGCAAAATGATTTGCTATAAATTATATATTTGTGCTTTATCCTTAAAAATTGCATCACTACAGATGGGGGACCATTTGCGCCAATAAAACAAGCATATTGTGTCCATTACTACCACCCACATTAACTTTGGGCCAATAGAAACTCAGGAATCATTCACTTCACTCAAGGTGCAACAAACCGTTCCTGCTGCTGCTTAGCTTCGCTTAGCTTATTAGCATGGAGAGATATTTGAGTCAGTCTTCAGCTGCTAGCGAACGACACCACGAAGACGGCCAAGCTACAGCACCATCTGATTACAAAGCACCCGGAACATCAGGGCAAAACAAAGTGGTGTTAACATGATTCAAATTCTAATTTGTTTGTTGTTTATCACTATCAAACAGGTCTGAAGTATTTAGGTTGAAAAGTTTTAGAATACAAATAGTTCCAATGGCATCTAATTGTAAAAATGGTAGTAAGCATTATGCTTATTAATCAGTGTTACGATTATAAGGGGATCCTTGGAAAATGTTCTCCCCTTTAAAACTTCAGTAGGCAGTATCACAGGTCATTTCAGAGAGACAGAGCGTTCCTATTGGCTGTGCTCCGGCTGGTGGGCGGTGCTTGGTATTTCCTCAACTGTTCTCAACATGGCTGCTGGGTCACAAACTTTCTAATTTTATAGCTAAACAGTACACTACAAGATGGTTCTGAAAACATTTGAGGAGAGAAATAGGCATTACAGTAAAAGAATATTGCTTCATATTTGATCAGCGCTGCCTAGTTTGACCATTTGATCGGAGAAAAATAACTTTTTTTAATTATATTTGCTCCATTTCTACCCACTGCAGCTTTAAGGGGTCCCTGAGAACCCCTGCCTTAGACATTAGAATAATAAAATGTATTATGCAGCACATGACTATACCAGCAGGGGGCTCTCCAGCCTTAAACTGTGGATGTGAGGATGTAAGCCTGTAAGCCCCAGTCATCGGCAGCTGATCCAAATTATATGTACTGATGATGTTTACCGGCCTGTTCCAGCCTTCCTCTCTGCCTGTTTACTTTCCATTAGAGCCAAATTGACACCTTCCATTTGCAGGATCGAAGAGGCCCCCAGTTTCAGCTGTGTGTGGTCTGTTTTAACCTCCCCTCCTACCGTCGGTTAACTGAGCCTCCACTGAGCCTCCACTGAGCTCCTCTTTTAGACCAGCTGCTGAGCACACCTCTCATTGTGATCTAAGTTACAGACGTAGCAGCATGGGCTGAATCGCTCCACTGAAACCAGATTAATAATACATGACAGTCAATCGACGAGCACTCTGGAGGGCTGAGATCTGAGACGGGGCTGAATGAAAGAGGCTGATGTGTAATTCATGGACTTGTTAGACTGAGATTTGTAGCTTTCTCTCATTCACTGTCTGATGATGTTTCCATTTGATCTTGTCGTTTTTAGTTCCCCTAGGTATTTTTCAACCCTATTTTCTATTTCCTGGACAACATTTTTTTTAAATTGAGCTGTCCCTCAATACTGAAACAATTAAAAAAATTGTTGTACCCATTAGTCATTTAGGTTGCTTTCACATCAGGGACCCAGGCCCGGATCTGAATACACATGACCCCATAAGTCCAGTTCGTTTGATTAGTGTGAACGCTCCGTACCGTACGTACGTCCACTTGAAAAGGTGGTCTCGGGCATGGATCATGTGTACTCGGATACGGTTCACAGCAGGTGTGAAAGCCAACCGTACCGGGAAGTGGACCGCTATGTAACACGAGTAATGTTAGCAGTCAGCGAGTAGTTGTGACAGGGCAGGCTTTATTCAACGCCGCCGGTCTCCTCCGAAATCTGCATATGCACACAGCATGCGGCGATCTCATCCTCTGAACTGCACGGCCGTGGGTGATAAAGCAGGAAGGCAGGCGAGAGGTTCATTAAAATATAAACAATAGTAGGCGATGGGGTTGGGCGATGTTTGTTTTCAAATCAAACTCTGTGAAATAAGAGTTTATTTCGACAAAACCAGAGTTGGTGATTTTTGGAAAGACTAGTGAGTTTTATTTTGTTTCTGTTGAGTTTAAATTAAGTCTTTTACGATGCTCCGCCACTAGAACAGCTGATCTCAACAGAAAGAAAAACACGTGGATGATGATGGAAGTGTACTCGGGTACAGAACAACTTTATTCATGTGAAAGCTGAGCGAGGGTGGGGGGAGGAGGGGGGGGCAATCGCACCTAATATGAAAACGCCCCTAGACACAAAAACATGGAAAAATAGGGTCCAGGTTGAAAAACACAGAAGTTACCCTTTAAACTCTCATTATTTCCTCTCCGTCTCTTTCTTTCACTTTTCATCCCCTACCCAACCCCAGCCTCCTTCCCAGTTCACGGCTGGGTGCCGCCCTCTCCTGCCCGCCTGTCTCTGAGTTCAGTCGACGAGACCACAGAGGGATCGGAAACGCCGTCCAGCTCCAGAGCTGAAGCCAAGCACCAGTGGATGGTGAGTTAGAAATAGAATCGCAGTCGGCATCAGAGTCGGTCCTTTGCTTCAAGGGGGACTCTCAGTGGTCCCACTGCTAACGACATCGCACTGCAACATCATTCATCCTAGTTTCAGTTTCATCTATTATTGAGTCCGTAAAGACTCATTTTCTGAAGTGAAAAAAATCTTCCAGTGTAGGAAGATTAGTTCGACCCACTTCGGTATCTTTTCAGAAGACAGAATATGAAAGATTGATGCACTAGATTCCAGAAAAATGACCAGATTTTAGAAAATCCTCGAAACAAGTCAATTGTCAAAATAAACAAGTTGACATCATTTGTTCTCTCACCACAAGGTCCATTGAGAAGCTGCTCTGGAGCTTTCGATCATATCACATGTTCTTCATCAGCAGATGGAGTTTGCCCAATAGTCATGGGGTTGTAAATGTTAAAATTCCTATTTTTCTGAGCACCTCAAAGGAATACTTCACCCCCAAAATGACCATTGGTATATACAGTATATACAGTATATGTCTATATCTTAAAGAAACTTTTTTTCTCTCGCATGCCTCCACGGCGATTGGAGAATCAAAAAACTGAGAAAAGTCTTGATTGTGTCTTGAATACAGTTTTATAAAAATAACTTTTTTCAATCATATTTGCTCCATTTCTACCCACTGCAGCTTTAAATGGGAACAAACAAAGTACATAACATTTAGACTCATTTTTGCAATGCAATGTTTTGACTTTGAGATTTCAAAGTGTCACATAACTGTTATTTATCAATCTACTGCTCACTATAGAGTAAACTCTGACTACTGATAGCTCTCCTCTCTCCTTCAGGAGGAGTTCAGCCACCCTGTGGAGAGTCTCGCCTTGACGGTGGATGAGGTCATCAATGTGCGCAGAGTGCTGGTTAAAGCAGAGATGGAGAAGTTTCTTCAGAACAAAGAGCTCTACAATAACCTGAAGAGAGGCAAGGTAATGGAGTGGAACTTCCCTCATTGCTATTTCTCACTGTGCTGTGTTTACAGTAAATGGACTCCGTAACTGTGTGTGTGTTTTTCTCAGGTTTGCTGCTGCTGCAGAGTGAAATTCCCTCTCTTCTCATGGCCGTCTACCTGCGTACTGTGTAAAAGGTATCAAAGAAGACCTTCTAGGGATTTCTGAAATGTTTAATAATTTTATCTTTGAATGCTATTTGATGTTTGTTCCTGAGCCATAGGCAATATTCTAGGTAATATTGAGGTCATGAATCTCCCCAAAGCACCCTCCACCACCATTCACGTTTTATTTATTCCATTAACTTCTCATTAATATGTTTTCTGTAAAATTGATTTCACGGCCCCTTTACCAAAAGAAGTTTTTTCAAGAGTGCTATTAGTATACTTCGTTTAAACTTAAAATAAGAGAGTATGCTTTCTGTTTACTTTTATGTACTTATCAGAGTTATACTTAACAAAAATTATACTTAAGTATATTTGGCTTCTGCTTACTTTTGATAGAGTAGCCTATTTAAGTGTGTGTGAGAGTTTGTAAACATATGCTTTGATATGAATTTACTTCAATTCAGAATTTTCTGCGTTTTTTGCATTCTCCGTTCACCGTGGAGACATGTGAGCAAAATATTTTTTTTTATTTTATTAATCTCATCACAAAACATCAAGTGAAATAGCAAAAAGAGCAATTCTCTTTATGTAATCCGTAAATCATTGGCTAAGTACTATAAGTGAAGTGAGTATACTTGTAGTAAAAACTATTAAACTAGTAGTTTACTGAGAGTGTACTTTAAATCGACTTTCATAAACAAAAAAATGGACTACAAGTATATAACTAGTAAACTAACAGTATAGTTATAAGTTCACTTGTAGTATAGTTCTTCAAAAAAAGGTTACCCTTTAAGCTACAGTGGCCTGAAATTGACAAAAGGCATATTTTAATAATTTTAATATTGGAGAGCTAATTATTGTCAGAAGTGTTTCTCAAGAGCCCAGTTAAGTGTTGATTCATGTTTGTTTCTCTTACAGATCTGTCTGCGGCTCCTGCAGTGCAAAGGTAACTTTAAGAACTTATAGTATGTGTTTAGTGACGTGCTTTTTGCTTTATTTTCCTGCTTATTTGACTATGTATTGCTTTGCAAAACAACACCAAGAGTTTAAATGGGATATTGTACCACTCGTTAACACGTTATTTCAGTTTGTCAAGTACATCGTTTGATGAAGTGGCTGGCGTATCTGTTGACGTCAATTCTTCTGTTGTTCTTTTGTTGGTTTTCACGTGTTGCCTCGGTCCCAGACCGTGTTGGATGTCTGGTTCTGTGCTCCGTAGGTTTGAGGCTGTTTGGATTTTGTGTGTATTTTTTTCTGATTCTAAATGATGCGTGCAGTGCTGTTGTTTGTCGGGGTGTTGTTTGTGATTCATTTGTGTTGTGTAACATTTTTTGGGGTTTGAAATACATGTGTATGTTTAGGTTATGTGTTAATTTGTGACTGTGATTTGTGTGACAGCTAATGGTCGTGGTTTAGTTGCTGTGTAAGTGTGGAGTCCTTAGTGTTTGTGTATTTTGAATCTATTGGCTGTACTTGGAGACTCTATAAAATACTTTTACTAGAGTATTTTGCCTTCAAGTCTGTTGTGTCTCCTCCGATTACAGTTCTCTTTCTCTCTCTTTCTCTTTCTCTTTCTCTTCTCTCTTCTCTGTTTCTTTTTCTCTTCTCTGTTCTCTGTTCTCTGTTCTCTGTACTTGGTTTCGTTGTTTCCCTCTTCCTGTGCTCCAGATGAAGATTCCCTCGAAGAAGATGGCCCATATTCCTGTGTACACTGTAGGCTTCCACAGCACTCCAAAGAGCCACGGACACAAGAGCCAAGTCTATAAGTGAGTCTGTGTTTATCTACAGAGACGGTCAGAGCCTGTTGTGATTTATAGTTTAGACAATCATAAAAGCTGAATTAAAATGAGAGATTTGACCTAAAAAATATATATTTTGCAATATAGAGTGATAACGATTTTGAAAGGTTTTTGCCTCAAAGATTGCTCAGTCCACGCATTAGACAGTGTGGTTTAGAGGGCGTTGAAACGATCTGAGAAGGAAAACTTGATCTTTGTTTGAAGGGAGGCCACACCCCGTGACATAGGCAACCTGTAACGAAGGGTTACACATAGTTTTAGCTTAACCTCTTAAGCCCTAGGGTGCTGGAAGGTGTGGTTCGCCTAGACAGACATACCCAAGATTAATCAAGAACAGCTCCACAACTACCAGGTCTATATGCATGATATTGGTCTCTATGGATAGGTAAGACCTCAGAGAATTCATCCCCAGTGTCAGTTCTCAGTTTTACTTCAGTGTCAGTTTTGGACTTTCCATTGGCCCATGACCTTCCCTCTAGTGCCACAATCCTGACTTTAACAAGACTTAATCCCCCCCCCCCCCCTCCAACCAGTTTTACTTCCTGTTTTCTGGTTAACGTTCTTTCTCAAGCAGAGAATGGGGATGTGGTCAATAGTCAGACCTAATTCATTACCATGGCAACAAGATTGCTTTGTTTTTCAACCCAGTTTAGATGAATTTACTGTTCATCAGACCACAAATGAGACAAGAATTATCTCAACACACCGACTCTCTCTCACCCCGCTCTCTTCTTTACCGAGGACCGCCGTTTGAAATGCAGTTTCGGGACGTTTTGGAAGTGCACCGTCCACCAGCACCGCCCATTCTCTCCTCAGCTCCAGCACCGACACCGCACCGGGCTGCACTGTGGGTCGTTTATTTCTCCAACGGGACTTTTCTTTGGTTTTCCTTCAGGCGGAAAGTTGTGCTTTTTTTAGGGGCTTTTATTGCTTTTATTAGTGCAGCTGGGGAATGACAGGAAAGGGGGGAGAGAGAGAGAAGGTACGACACGCAGCAAAGGTATCAAGTTTTCCACGTTCACAATCTTAGCTTAGCGTGTTAGCATGCTAACATTCGCAAGTTAGCACTAATCACAAATTACAGCTGAGGCTGATGGGAATGTCATTAGTTTTGCAGGTATTTGGTCATAAACTAAAGTATTAGACAAATTTCCTTTTTGAACTGATGATGGCACTAGGGGGAAAAGTCAGGGGATGTTATTGACCAAAGTTATTCATTCACTAATTCATCCTGAGGGGGACATGAATGTCTGCACCAGATGTCATGGAAATCCCTCCAACAGCGGTCAAGACATTTCACCAAAAAAACTAAAAATGTCAACCTCATGGTGTGGCTAAAGGAAAAGTCAGGGGATCACCCAAGTCACTAGGCGTCATCATCTGAGGACCATACCTATTTCTGACAGAGATTTCAGTCTGGACCTAAGTGATGGATCGAGAGATCGACACTGACATTCCTAGAACCAGAACAATGGCTAAAAATCAATATAATCTGTACGCTGTGTTGGTATTTTAATATGATAACGTGTAATGGAAATGGGAGTCTCCGGGGCCCATTTGCAGGGCTCTATCCCTCTATTGTTGTTCTTCTACTGTATATGTGACTATTTGCTGATAGCATCCACCCATCTGAGGGCATCACAACTAATTTGTGTGTAATTTCCAAAGTTCACTCAAAGCTAAAGTTGGCTTGACATTTGGATGGACTCCTAGCTTGAGACACAGACACTCGGTGTCCAGTTTCATCCATTCACTATACTTGTTCAATCCAAGGACAAATGCACAGCTCGGGTTAAGAACACAGGTTAAATCTATTTAAGTCTGCCTCTCCCTCAAGCCACTGATTGCTAACCTTCTCCAACCTTAGCAATAACAGCCTCTGTGCTTAACTCAACCAATCGCAGATTGCCTACTCAATCCAATCACCAGCGTCTACCCACCCAACCCCCCGCCCACTCCCCCATCCTTTTGTTATATAATTAGAGCAGTGCCTCTAAGCAGCCATTATGTAATAATTACCCAGCTGTCATTATCCTCACTCCTTACGCCTGTGTGTGTGAAGACAGACATGGAAGTGAGAGTTAAGAGACGGACGGAGCGAGAGAGCTAGACAGTGAGTTGGAGAGAGAGTATGCAGGCACAGTATTGAGCTGATCTGTTGTCTAACACCTGTCATCACTACCCGACCGTGCAGCTATAAGGACAGAAATAGTAGGTTTTATAACAGCAAATGTTCGCGTTATTTTAATCAGAAAAGATGACCTTAATCTTTTCGTTAGTGACTGTGATGGTTCCACCCCACCGCACCACCGCAGCATGTCTTCCTTTCTTTTTTTTGTGCACAATTTATCATGTTGTGTTTATTTTAATACACTTAGAAAGGCAAACAAGATAAAGTCTAGCTTCATTTTTTTTCCAGCTGCTCAGCTGATTTACTGTGAGAAATGGGTTACAGTATGTGACTGTTTATCTATTGAACAGTCAATATTAATCAGCTTGTATCTCCTTTTAAAATGCTGCCTCAACAAAGATATTAAAGTGGCACAATTAACTCAGCGAACAAGAGAACAGACAGTAGGGCTGTGTATTGGCAGGAATCTGGCAATACGATATGAATCATGATACTGGGGTAACGATTCAGTATATTGCGATATGTTGCAATTTTTTTAATTTAATTTTAGGAAAACTGTCATACCACTGAACACACCAGAAATACCCCATTATTGAAGAGGCAAAAATAACACTTTTATACTGCATACAAAAAGCATAAAGTGGGCGTGATTGTGAAGGGGAGATCGTGGGTACCCATAGAACCCATTTTCATTCACATATCTGGAGGTCAGAAGCCAAGAGACACCTTTGAAAATCGCCATGCCAGTTTTTAAGATTGAGTAAATTTGGAGCGTTGATTAGCCTCATGTGCGAAAAGCTAGTATGACATGGTTGGTACCGATGGATTCATTAGGTTTTATAGTTTCATATAATGCCAGTACCTTCACTCTAGCTTAAAAACTGAATCCGCTACAACCTCCGAAATATTGAATAGCGGTCGAGCACGTCAGCGGGCCGTCAGATTTTTAAGAGGTTAAAATAAAAATGTGTTTTGGAGAATCAATACAATATCGCACAACATAATATCATGATGCTCATGTGTTTCAATATTTTTTCACACCCCTAGAACAGTGTGACTGAATATAACAAGTTTAAAGAAAAAATATTAAGTTAGGGTAATGTCTAAATCTCCCATCATATTCCAAGAGCCCTCTCATAGTAAAATTACATTTATTTACACGTAACAAAAAGACATTTTTTGTCCCTATATGTATGAAAAAGGTAGTTGTACAATAAAAGAAGTAAAACCTCTTTGTTCCACTAACCTTAACCTTATCAAGAATATAGCTAAGGGTTAATTCTAACCCTCAAAGAGGTAAAACTCAACTAAATGTAAAATAACTTAACTAAGTAGGTGTATCATAGTATCAATTTGGTCATTATTTGACAAATCATTTGTAATGTTAAAAAATAAGGCCATCTATTTTCATAGGATACTTAATTTGTGATAATGGAATGTGTTTTTTCTAAAATATGTATGGAGGAGTTGATGGCAATGAGAATATGTTGATTTCAAACAATATGAACAAATATCATTTATGCTTTGACAGAAACATAAATGAAAGATATTTCATAAAACTTACGGGGGTGGAACGAGTGTGCTTTAATTTATCAATACAATGTTCACGTCAACGGTTTGTCATAACTTTTTATATTTGTGAACAAATATAATTAATGTGACATTATTTAATGTTTCCTGAATCTGCTCTTTTGATTTATAGAATATGATTTTACAGGGCAAACATTTCCAGAAGAATTAAATGTAGGCTGTAATAAATAATAAAATAACCAGCTAGTAATAATAATGGTCCTAAATGATGTCAAATTGCACAGTTTTATAAAACCTTCAATTTTTTTGGGGGAGGACCCCCATACCTAATATCTCCTAGTATCTTTTATTCACTGTATAAATTCAGAATGTGTCTCTGTATAATATGTAGGAGCATCCTGACTGGGACCTGAATGATACCCAACTATAGGCTACAAATAACACAGGAAGGCACTTCCCAGGGATAACCCTGAAGTTACCTCGCTAACGTCAAATCCTGCTTCATAGCACAGACCTCTGGTCCTCCTCGCAGAGTCCGCTATGTTGCACCACCATCTTTCTACGGTAGCCCAGAATGAACAAACCAAACACTGGTTCTGGATAGGCCACCATAGTTCTTCTACATGTTTAGCACACCGGAGAAGTTTCAGTTGGTTGCAATCTGCAACCTCACCCGCTAGATGCCGCCAAATCCTACACACTGGCCCTTTAAACAGAGGATGCTAAGTGAGGTTTCTGCGATGAATTAGTTCCATACAATGATTGCAGTCAGAAATAACAGGTAAACTCTATTGCATCAACTGTGCTACACCTCTATATTCATAACACAAAACCTTTCCAATCCTTCCTGTCCCTCTGCAGGTCCCTGCGCAGCTTATCCCGCCGCTCAGTGGAGGAGGAGTTCCCCCACCTGTACGCTCACGGCTGCACGCTGCGCGACATCTGCGCCGAATGCACCAAATTCGTCGCCGATGTCATTTCCTCCAGCCGCCGAAGTCTGGACATCCTCAACAACACTCCCAAGAGGGAGACCAAAGCTGCTGCTGCTGCTGCTGCCCCTCAGAGACCACAGTTGCAACGTCAATCACACCTGGAGACTTGCCCTGACCCTCCGTGTCACCGTTCACCTCACCCACAGTCACAGTGTCACCCCCAGCTCCCACCCCAGTCCCATCATCAACAACAGCAGCTGCTTCATTCGTCATCGCCGGCTCCTTCGCCGCAGCTCCGCACCAAGACGATCACCAATGTGAACCAATGAGTAGATTGACTTTTTATCCCTTTCTGCCCACACACACACACACACTCCTTAATAAGTTGTGCTCCTGCACTACACTGTGTTCACACACACACACACGCACAGAAAAAGTAGGGTTCTAGTGGTTACATGCACATCAGTAATGACTCAAATAGTCATTGGATTGGTTCGAATAAATATGAATCCTGTGAAGGTCCTTCGGAGTTCTTTAGATATTGCGGGGTTGGAGCATTAAATGTGTTTTTCATTTAGCGGTTATGCTATGATATATAAACCTAAAAGACCTTTTCAAGAGCTGTATAGAACCCTTTTTAGTAAGAATTTAGCGACTAAACCGCCGCCACCTCACCCATCATCCAGTTCCCAACTACTTTATCTTCCATATCTCACCATCTCACCCAGTAGATGTGCTCTCACACACACACACACAGACACACACAGAGCCCCTCTAGTCACTTTATAAGGTTTGAGTAAGAAGCAGTTGTGTCTGTATCTTCTTCATCTACAGCATTATGACTTCACTCCCCAATGCTCACAGCTGCTGGGAGGTAAGCGTATGGGAGGAGAGGGCAGATAAGGAAAGTACTGGTGGTTGTGGGAAGATACACCGAGAGAGAAGGTGGAGGTGGTTGTTGGGTGGTGGTAGTTTGAGGAGGACAAAAGCTGCGCAGCATAGAGTCAACATGTAACCCCTAGCATTTTAGCTCTCTGTGGTTGCCTTGTTTTTGTCATGAATGTAACTTAGGACACAGAAACCTAATTGTAAAAAAATGATAAGCTTGTACACAGCATTTATTTTTAATCATCCGAAAAAAAGGGATTTGTAACGAGTGGCTGCTGCATAACGAGGCCTCTTCTTTGCATTTTAGACGTGCTTGTAAAGTCCCAGGTACAGCCGGACGAGGTATGAACGCGGCGACACTGTGAATGTAATCGGGGTGAAGCTGCAGACTGCACCTTTAAAACTGACGCAGCATGATGATGCTGATGTGAAGCGAGCAGACGAAACTCCCGCCTCTCTCACTCCCCATGGACGCTTGCAATCTGCTCTGGTTTTATAAACACTAAGTAAACCTCAACTGCAATAAAATCTAATGACAAACACGTCCAGTGCTGTTGTCTGAGTTGGACTGTTCACTTCTGCATGCTGAGTTCAGCCGTTCTGTACAGCCACATGACAGCTTCAGTGGTCACAGAGCTGCACTTCATAAATAAATGGAAACATAACGTACAGTATATTAATTTTTTTTGAGGAACAACTACAAGGAAAAGGGAACTAAGCAGGGAAGTTGCCTTGACTACAAACAATACAATACAATTAGTTCCTTAATGTGAAGCCACATCACTGCAGATTATTTACATCCATCTGTTTTCCTCTCTGTTTCTCAGGGTAGATCTTGGAAGTGAAAGTCAAATTCACAACATCTGTATAATGCACTTCCTTTTTGAAAATGTGAGAGAGCCCACAGATAACAACACGTGATGTTAAATTTAACAGATTTGTTTCTATAGTGTGTGGAGAGCAACGATTTGGCCCAAACAGCACACCACACACTAACAGATTCATTCATCAACAACAAGAGTCCCGACTAAAGAAAACGGAAAACTCGCAAAATCTCTGGCGATCAAACGTGACTTTAGTGTAAACAAACATGGCGGACGACGGGCAGGAAGATTTAGCGATGTTAGTTTTTGCGCTACTTTATACTGCAAATTCATGAAGGGGATGGAAGAAGTCATGGAGACATGTTAAATAAGCATTAAATCATAACCAAAGTTATCTCAAGACGCTTTTGATATAAATTTAGAACAGGTCTAGACTGTACTCACAGGTATGAGGGGCCGTACAAGACATAATTCATTCTTGCACTCAAACATACATTCTCCTTTCACATACATATATTTTCACTCACACACACATACATTCTCTTTTCACATACATATATTCTCCTTTCACGTACATATTTACTTTACTTTTCAACAGAAGCAGCCTAAACGGTTACTTCTTAAGCGGCAGCTCTCTCCACAGAGCTCTGAGAAAGAAGTAATTTCAAAAAGATTAAATGCAAAGAAAGCAGTGAAGGATTATATTTTCACTCTCACATACACATATTTAGACTTACACACATGTATTCTTTACTCTCACCAGTGGTGGCTGGTGACTCAAAAAATTGGGACAGCCTGTCACTGAAAAACAAAATGTAATAACGCACGGGGGGGAAGGAGCGTCTTTTGTAGTCTTTGTAATCTTCAGAACATTGTAGATTTACAACAGCAGACCCGCATCACTCACATTCGCCACTCTCACATCATAATTACGGAGCCTAGTGTTAGTGCAGTCAGATTCTCTCAACACCACGGTTGTCTTTTCCTAAGTCCTTATGAATTCTCCTTCACATCTTTCCCTGACCTCATGACGATTTCCATCAAGGTCAAGGAAAAATGGTTAGGAAAATACGTTTTTCAGACTTTTCGACCGCATCCTCAGAGTTTTCGGTTCCAGAACAGCTGATCAGAGTCAGTTCAATCAACTCTGAGTAGGTTTAACCTGAACATAAAAAGCCATCATCAGTAGAGCTCTGATACTACGATTCACATGGCGACAGGTAAATAAGAGGCAGAGCCTCCATTTTAATCCAATCGACGTTTAGATTGTAGTACATGTACGTACAGTATATGCTGACTGTGCACATTTATCTATAAAAAAGTCAGAGCGGGGAAAGTGTCAATAATATAATAAAGTTGTATTCAGTGTTGTCCATTAATTCATCTTTTACCTGACTTACATTTCCTTAATGATAAAGTGGTGGAATCTGACTGTGTATCAGACTGTAGCCTACATTACATCTACAATATAAACTGGGAAAACAAAAGTTCAGAAACTTATGTTTGGTGGATTATTTATCTGTTGTATCAATGCTAATGGTCATTGTATTTTACATCGTTGGAAAGCCTGTTTATTTACCTTCACAATGATGTCCAACTTGTAAGGAACATGCATTTGTGGGATGAGCAGCACAGCTGATTATGTGGGTAGGGCCCAAGAAAAATTTGCCAAAATGCTCTGCCAATGGTAAACAGTAGATTCTCCCGTTAGTATTGACTCTTGTTTTGAGTTGTTTGGTGGATTGGATGATTGAACTCTCTATCAGTAACAAGGAACAAACAAGACATATTGGCTATTTTACACTTTATTAATTTAATACACCGTCAGGAGCCTCAGTAGCGGTGGAAGATCCATACGCAGCCACAACAGCCTGGCATTCTTCTCACACATACATATATTCTTCTCACGCATACATATATTATTCTCACACATACATATATTATTCTCACACATACATATATTCTTCTCACACATACATATATTCTTCTCACGCATACATATATTATTCTCACACATACATATATTCTTCTCACACATACATATATTATTCTCACACATAAATATATTCTTCTCACACATACATATATTCTTCTCACACATACATATATTCTTCTCACACATACATATATTCTTCTCACGCATACATATATTCTTCTCACACATACATATATTCTTCTCACACATACTTATATTCTTCTCACACATGCATATATTCTTCTCATTCTCACTTATATTCTTGTGCGAGTGAAAATATATGTATGTGAAAGGAGACTGTATGTGTGTGTGAGTGCAAGAATGAATTATGTCTTGTACGGCCCCTCATACACAGGAAAAGTAAGGCTGTGATGTTGAGATGAGCTTTCTAGCAAGTGAGAAGTGTATCATCTCTGGCCTTTCAATATCAGCTTTTCCTTTGATCACAAAATAATATGTAACAAGAAAATATTCTTTTCTTGAGTTCACAAAACATTAATGATGTGATCTCAAGATTGTTTTCTTGAGCTCACAAAAATATTTTACTTGTGATCACAATAAAATTAATTATTTTATATATATATTTATCAATTTCTTCTGTGGTGTGATGAAGGGATGTCTTGAAATTACAGGGGGCCAGACAATATGACGTGGTTCTTAATGATTAGACATTAATGGGAAGCTTCTTGCCTTCAATACCATTTCCAAATGCAGATTTTCTGGATGTAGCCTAATGTAGATGATCACATGGTCACCAGGTGTCACTTCTGTCAGATTCTGGATGCTCTGAGTACAAAAAAATTACATTTTCCATTTATTATAACTGAGTAATGTTTAACAGTAACTCCAAGCTGCAATGCAGAGAAACACACTCTTGCACATCCGCAGTTAGGCCCTCAAATGGAGTCAGAACATGGGTTCTCGCTTCATGGAGCCCTTGTTTTTCACCACCAGCCGACTTGTGGCAGAGTCACATCTGAGAGCATTTTATCAAGTGGTCAATTTGATCCATTCATATTCAATGAAAAGAGCTCAGCTGCTACAACCCTCATGTTTGAAATGCTCTGTCTATAAAGAGATGAAGTGCTGCATGAGACTGTCAGTATATACAACTCAACAGCACCACAAACTGCAGCCTCCAACATGACCATACAGCTGAATCAACATCTCTCTAAAACAGTCTAAAACTGAACATTGAATAGGATTTACTGTTGTTTTACTGTTATATTACCAGTGCTGGAAGAAGTATTCAGATCCTTTACTTAAGTAAAAGTACAAATACCATAGACCAAAAATACTTCATTACAAAAGGAAGGCCAAAATGTGACCTAAGTAAAAGTACAGAAGTATTATCAGCAAAATGTACTTAAAGTATCAAATGTAAAAGTACACGTTATGCAGAATGGCTTCTTCCTAAGTGTTATAGCTTATTAATACAGAATATACTATTCTGTTTTTTTATCACAAACAAATTCATGTACGAGCATTTCAATGTTGTAGTTTGTCAAGGTGGTGCCAATTTTAGATACTTTGTATACTATTAGGAAGATTAGTAGTAGCCCGTACTACATATCATTTAAGCATTTCATGTTTTTATTAGAGCTGCCAAAGTTAAAGCGATAATAAGGCGTTGATGCAAATTCCTTTTAATGTCACTTGTTTCTTTAATGCATTAACGCATCTTGTGATTTTTAAAGCTAGGTAAAGGTACCTTGAAGGTCTCAGGACAAAACTCAGGAATCCATTGGTACCAACCATGTCATACTAGCTTGTCACGAAGGAGGCTAAATAACGCTCCAAACTTACGCTAAATCTTGGCAAGGAAAAACTGTCATGGCTATTTTCAAAGGGGTCCCTTGACCTCTGACCTCAAGATGTGTGAATGTAAATGGGTTCTATGGGTACCCACGAGTCTCCCCTTTACAGACATGCCCACTTTATGATAATCACATGCAGTTTGGGGCAAGTCATAGTCAAGTCAGCACACTGACAGCTGTTGTTGCCTGCTTGTTTTATTTGAGCATATTTTTTATGCTAAATGCAGTACCTGTGAGGGTTTCTGGACAATATCTGTCATTGTTTTCTGTTGTTAATTGATTTCCAATAATAAATAAATAAATAAATTTGCATAAAGCAAACATATTTGCCAACTCCCATGTTGATAAGAGTATTAAATACTTGACAAATCTCCCTTTAAGGTACATTTTGAACATTTAAAAAATGTCGCGATTACATATTTTAATCAAGCTATAGCTTTTATATGTAAAAAGTAACTAGCCACTATAAGTGTCAATAAGACGTAATGAAGTAAAAAGTACAATATTTTTAAGAAATGTAATGGAGTAGAAGCATAAAGTAGCATAAAATGGAAATACTCAAGTAAAAATTGTACTTAAGCACAGTACCTAAGTAGGCTAACTCATTTGACTGTAAAATCCATCAGACAGTTGGTAAAATATATAAGCGCAATTGTGTGTGTTTGCTTAAAGTGGGTAAAGGTAGTATATATTTGGCATCATTGGGCAAAAATTCCATAATAACCTTTTAGCATATTGTAATTCAAGTGTTCTGAGAGAAAACTAGACTTCTGCACCTCCTCATGGCTCTGTTTTCAGGCTTTAGAACATCTAGCCTGTGACGGGAGACTTTGACCAATCACAGGTCATTTCAGAGAGAGAGAGCGTTACTATTGGCTGTGCTCGGGCTGGTGGGCGGTGCTTGGTATTTCCTCAACAGATCTCAACATGGCTGCCGGGTCACAAACTGTCTTATTTTACAGCTGAACAGTACACTACAAGATGATTCTGAAAACATTTGAGGAGAGAAATAGGCATTACAGTAACAGAATATTGATTCATATTTGATCAGCGCTGCCTAGTTTGACCGTTTGGTCGGAGTTTGCGAGTGATTGACAGCTGGCTCTCATAGACGGCAGCTGGACAGCAGACCTCAGATCAGCTCTGACTGGTTGTTTTCCTCCGGTCTCTGAAATCTTGCAGATGCCATTAGGAGCACCGGAGGACGCCGGAGGAACATGATTTTTTTCAGATTACCTGTCTCATGCACTACTGTCAGTATAAAGTGACCATTTTATAAAAATTAGTTTTTTTTAAATCATATTTGCTCCATTTCTACCCACTGCAGCTTTAACCTAAGTAGATTGTTGGTAACATTTTTGTATATTGTTGTATAAAATTGTTGTTGTTGATTGGTGTATATGCGTAATTGTGTGTGTTTGCTTAACTAGTAAGCTAACTAGTGTGCACCCGGACCCCTCATAATAGCGTGCACTGGGGCCCGTCGTAACTACCTTACGCCACTGATGAAAAAAACTAACAGTTTTCTAATGTGGACACAGAATAGACATCAGATACCAAATGCTAATGCATCTTATACCTTCTAGATAGTAGAGTAGGTCTATAAAACAAACCAAATCATCATGATTGTTCAGACATAGTCATGGACAATGTGAATTGCCAACAGTTCCATCTTGGCAGTTTGCCTTCATGAGAGTTAAACTCACCAAAAGGTTAAAAGTGTATAGTAGAGCAGCAGTATCCATTAATAGAGGCAGCAGTGAGTGAATGTAAGTAGGCTTTGTCCCCAGTCAGTGGATCTATAATGCGTCTATAGACGCTCCGCCTCTATCATCATGAATAAATAATCTACAGGTCGACATGTCTATTGGCTGTCTCTGTCTGTCATCCGGCTCTGAGTTCACTCTTCAGACAGACGGCTGTGTGAAGACACAATGAATGAAATAGAATAAAACAGGAAGTTAGATGATTGTACTTTCAAAGTAAAGGTGTATAATGTGCATGTGCAATTGTACTGTATATTGTGTATTTCAATGCTGTTTATGTATAGGCCTATTTAAATCTACAGTGGGTAAAAATGGAGCAAATATGATTAATGAAAGTTATTTTTTATAAAATGTTCACTATAACCTGACAGTAGTGCATGAGACAGGTAATCTGAAAAAAAAATCATGTTCCTCTGTGTCCTCCGGTGCTCCTAATGGCTTCTGCAAGATTTCACAGACCGGAGGAAAACAAGCAGTCAGAGCTGATCTGGATTCTGCATGCGATCCAAGTCATTATTTAAAATCATTCTTTGTCTAGGTTTCCTTTCCTCTTAGCCTGTGTTTATGCTGCAACACATTTTTTTTTTTTTTTTATGTTTTCTTGAAAAACAAGGGGGATAGTTTACATTTGGAGACCGATTGCCTAAAGAAACTTGTTTTGTTTGAACAGCCAGACACAGACAGCATTTCAGCATATTATAATTCAAGTGTTCTGACAGAAAGCTAGACTTCTGCACCTCCTCACGGCTCTGTTTTCAGGCTTTACGAAATTCTAGCCCATGACGGGAGACTTTGACCAATCACAGTTCATTTCAGAGAGAGAGTGTTCCTATTGGCTGTGCTCCGGCTGGTGGGCGGTGCTTGGTATTTCTTCAACAGATCTCAACATGGCTGCCGGGTCACAAACTTTCTCATTTAAAAGCTAAACAGTACACTACGAGATGTTTCTGAAAACATTTGAGGAGAGAAATAGGCCTTACAGTAACAGAATATTGATTCATATTTGATCATCGCTGCCTAGTTTGACCGTTTGATCGAAGTTTTAGAGTGATTGACAGCTGCTCAGAGACGGCAAGGCTCCAGCTCGGCTCTGATTGGTTGTTTTCCTCCGGCCTGTGAAATCTTGCAGGACACCGGAGGACACAGAGGAACATGATTTTTTTTCAGATTCCCTGTCTCATGCACTGCTGTCAGGATATAGTGACCGTTTTATAAAAATAAACTTTTTGAATCATATTTTCTCCATTTCTACCCACTGCAGCTTTAAAGCAAGGGACAAGTTCATGGTCGTGTATTTTATTGTGAAAGGTTTGAGCGGACATGGTGTAGTTTAGTTCCTGCTAACCTGCCAGTGTTAGTCGGACAGCTTTAGAGCTTGAACTCAACAACAAGCCCTCTCAGGCTGGCCCATCACAGCCAGTTGTTCTTTTCTCTTCCTCCTCTCTCCCTCTCTCTCTCTCTGTTTGTGGGAGTCCTGTAGTTCCCCTCCCTGTGAGCCTGCAGTCTCACGGTGGGAGTGGGTGTGTCGATGCGGACCAGAGCAGCCTAGTCGCTGCTCGTGTTGTGTTGAGTTGAGCGCTCTCTGAGTAGAAGAGTAGAAAGTTGGAGATGAGTTCAGAGTGACGCGGCCCGCCTCGGAGCAGGCTAACCGTCCCGGAATGGCAGTTTGGACCCGAGCGGATAAAAACGGTCAGCTGGACCTGCTGCTACGCGACCGTTGGATCCGAGTGGCGGCAGAACTCACCCGGGAGACGTTGACTCTAACGGCCGAGGCGGAGGCGACCGGACCGGGGGGAAACAGTCACTGGGAGCTCAACAACTCCTCCGCAGGCCTACGGAATGGCATTACGAACGGAAACGACCCGGGACCGAGTCCGGGGAACCCTGCCCGCGGCTCTTCTTCGGGTACAGACCAGCTCCAGAACCAGAACCACGGAGGGGGTAGAGGGCGCAGCGGCAGCCCGGGGCGAGGCGGTGTCAGCCGGGGTCAACACGACGCTAACTACGGTCCCAACAGCCCCGGGGGGAAGTACCCGAATAACGGCACAAACTCTGACTTTGGAAGCCCCGGGTCGAGCTACGGGAGTCCCGGGTCCAGCTTCGGGTCCAGACAAGGCGACGTCCCGGTCCCGGTCCCCGTCAGCCTGGACGGCTCCTCGGAGGCGGTGCGTAAAGTCCGGGTTGTGAAGCAGGAGTCTGGCGGGCTGGGGATCAGCATCAAGGGGGGGCGAGAGAACCGGATGCCCATCCTCATCTCCAAGATCTTCCCGGGGCTCGCCGCAGACCAGAGCCGGGCGCTCCGGGTGGGCGACGCGATCCTGTCGGTGAACGGGAGCGACCTCCGGGAGGCGACGCACGACCTGGCGGTGCAGGCGCTGAAGAAGGCGGGCAAAGAAGTCACGCTGGAGGGTGAGTGGGCCAACGCGAGAGCGAGGACTGGCTGAGGCCAAGATTAGACTCCTGTAGTCTGGCTGGAGTTACACACCTCTGTGCAGCACTCCTCTTCATACTACCACTTATTATTGTTATGGAAGTCTCTGGGGTTTGGTACTTCTTTAAGTACATATATCATGCAGCAGATTGTCAGACAAACAAACATTTTAAAGTCAAAAATGGAGCATGCAAATAATATTTTTTTTAACCAAAAGTCACTAGTTGCTTTGACCCCACAACTGTAAGTAGCCGAAGGTGTATTTATACTAACAAGATAGTGCATTCATCAGCACGACCACCACTGGTCCCTGTTAAAATAAGAGTAGCAGGATGCACGCTGCCAGCACTAAAGGTTGGTGAACTTTATACACTGCAAAAACAGACCTACTAGAAATAAGCCAAATATTCTTAAATTTTGACAAATGTTCTTGTTTTGAGCAAAAAAAACTGCCAATGGAGTAAGCAAAATTTGCTTGGCTAGAATTCTTAAAACTAGACTATAAATCTAGACACTTTAAGACTGTAGTGTGTCTTAAAACTAGAAACATTAGCCAACATTTTGCTTATTACAAGCAAAGAAACTGTTATGTAAGAAATGTTTACTTAAAATGAGTGTTGTGTTTTCTTGATTAAGCTGACTTTAAGATTGTTTTACTTAATTTAAGAATTTATACCTAAATTAAGATTTTCAATTAGTAAAAAGTATCTATCTATAGATAGATACTCACATGTTCTGTGGGTTTTAACTTTCACCACACAATTAACCATTTCTATAACACGTTTATGAGATAACAGCAGGAATGCTGTCATAAACCATCAGGCTCACAGTACCAGTTGATCTATGACCAGTAGGAGGAGGAGGAGGAGGAGGAGGAGCAGGGTTTAAATAATATCAACAGAACATAAAGACTTTGATTAGTGCAAAGAGCAAAGTAACCACAGTTGTGGTCACAGTCAGAGTTAGACACATTGTACTCTGTGTATTTGAATGGCTGTGGGTTGCTAAAGATAAGAGGTCACTGAATAGACAGACGCTGATGAGATTTAGCCTCTGTGTGACTACACTGATACTGTCCGGGAGAGAGACAGAGGAAAACATGTAAATGATCTGTGGGGAAATGAAGCATGTTGCACCTACACGGAATAGAAGAGAGAAACAATCATATCAAAAAAGTCGTAATATTAGGAGAATAAAGTCATAACTTTATTAGAAAAAAAAGTAATTTCCTCCTCCACAAAAGAGGCAATTCCCATCAGGCCCGTGTGGTTCTTTCTTCGGAATAAATACAGCTTCTTGCACAATCTTTTCAAGGTCCTGATACTGATGATAATGTGGTGCTAATGTGCCAAAAGATGAAGTATTTGGTTATTTGTGAAACCTAAACTAAAGTATAAGTTCACAAGATGCTCCACGTTCCTCATTTTCACACAGGCGGCACGCTGCTCTACTTCCCCTCTAAAATAACCCGTAAAATTACTACTTTATAATATTATGTCTTTATTATCATAATACTACGATTTTTTTTTCTCGTAAACTCTTGACTTTATTCTCATAATATTCCGACTTTTTTTTCTCGTGAAGTTCTTACTTTATTTTCGTAATATTACAAAGTTTTTTCTCGTAAACGTCTGACTTTATTCTCAT
This sequence comes from Sebastes umbrosus, assembly GCF_015220745.1. NCBI lineage: Eukaryota > Metazoa > Chordata > Actinopteri > Perciformes > Sebastidae > Sebastes > Sebastes umbrosus. Next base: position 33,004,100 of record NC_051272.1, on the reverse strand, counting down.
AATATTACGACTTTTTTTCTCGTAAACGTCTGACTTTATTCTCGTAATATTACGACTTTTTTTCTCGTAAACATGACTTTATTTTCGTAATATTACGACTTTTTTTCTCGTAAACTTATGACTTTACTCTCGTAATATTACGACTTTTTTCTCGTAAACCTCTGACTTTATTCTCATAATATTACGACTTTTTTTATCGTAAACTTCTGACTCTCGAAATCTCATATTTATTTTTTTCCCCTAAATGTGGCCCTAATACTCCGTCGTAACATAATATATTAGGGAAGCACGACTTTTTCAGTCCCGATCCAGATAGCGGTACCTGGGCTTTGGGTATCGGTCGATACCGAGTACCGATCCGATACCAGTGTTTAATTAATAAGCTGTATGCCTCACTGTGTGGAAGTGATTGGGATCATCCTTTTATGTGCAAGGCAACATCAGGCTGGACTTAAACATCGCTTTCCTAACTTTTTAAAACAAAATGTAACAAATAAATAGATATAAATTTAGTGAATTGCTATTTATTATTAAAACAATAACCAACAATTTGGCAAAAACTCTTCAAAATCTTCTAAATTAACAGGAATTAAGTGTAAACCTTTTTAATGCAGCAACAAATTGGTCAAAACTTAAACAGGAATTAAAATTCCAGTATGTAATGTATATAGTATATAAACATGAATTGAATTTAATAGATCGGCCTCATTGTCACCGATACCCAATCCAGCTGTTTGAGTCAGCATCGACCCAATATCCAATATTGTATTTGAAAAGATAAATTAGGTCCATATAGTCAGAAAATGTGTTCTCACTGCATTTAGAGGATGAAATGTACCAATGAGACTTCTGTACCAGTATATCAACATGTTATTTATTTGGGTCAGTATCAGATTTAAGAAGTAACATCTGTATGCAAGTCAACCTTTTACTGCTGATATGAGGCAGACTGCATTTTTGTGATCTCCTTTGTAGTTTTTCCATCTTATTTTTCTTATTATTGTCCGATACATCTGCAAAACAGAATATAATGAAACCACTGTGGCTTTTAAAAAATACCACTTATAATAACGAAACACTAAAACTGCATAAATCAATAATTATTATTATTAAAGCATTAAATCAAATGACTATATGTAATGTGAAAAAGTCAAACATCTAGCAGCTTAACAGCCAGATATTTTTCTCTTTTTAACTTTTTAAGCTGGAATGAATGGAGGTATGGTGGCTGTATCTGTTAGCTATTTTTTTTATATTTTCTGCCCCCCTTATTGACAAATTAATGAATACAGCTCAATAAACCAATAAGCTGCATACACACTTTAAAAACACTAACGGTGTTTTCACATATAGTCCTTTTAAACTAACCAAACTCAGTCCTCTTAAAGTGGACTGAAAAGACCACCAACAGAAAAGGGACTCAGTTCTTTTTGTGTTCACATTGTCAGTTCATTTGAAAGAGGACTCAGTTCTGTTTCTGGTCCACTTTAGCTCTGATGGGGCCTCAGTCCTCTCTCTGTTCACACTATAGTTCCTACCTTCATCACTCTGCTGGTCAATGCTTTCCCCTTCAATGACATTTTTAGGGTTGGCACAGACGGTTCCACACAGAATACTGTCCAGTCTCTTGCTTTTTCTTACTTATCAGTATCTATTTTATATTACTGTGAAAACATCTCCTTCAGATAACTGTATTTATTCAAGATTCTTGCCAAAAACTACATTTGACAAGATTACACTTGAACACATCATGGTGACACACCCAATACTCATTTTTGAGTTTGAACGCATCATAATATAACTCAATGGGACCTCCTACATTAGCTGTTAGCTTTGTTATTTAGCCAAGCAGGACTGTGCTGCCCACCGGCTGCAAACAGCTAACGTTAACTAGCTCTCCTCCTGCTGATTTCAACACTGATTTGTTGTTCACACATTGCATTATCAGGGATTGGTGAGTAGAAACTATTAATGCCGATCTCCCAATTGCATATTTTTACTGAATATTGGCCGGTAACAATCGGTGGCTGGTCAGGAGGTCTGACTTTGGTTTGTTTCAGAGGTTTCTGATTTCTTTAGTTTTTCACATATGAGCAAAAGATGCCGACTAATTACTCTGACTCCGTTTGGAGGGCTGAAAGGGACCAAGTGTGAAAACACAGTAAGTGTATCATTTGATATGAGAGGTAGATTATTGTTAAGAGTGCTGTTGTGCAGACATGCATTCCACAAAAATATCCACAAATCAAAAAGCCTAAAAGTCTACTAAACTTCAGATTGAAGGACCATAATACATACATACTAACAAATACATACAGTAGATGGAGGTAGCATGCCGCATGTAGAGAAATGCGTTAGTTAGGCGGTACGTACTGGCTTCATTATGGGACTGAACAGAGCTCCATGGAGATGAGTTCAGATCCTAAACTGCGCTGATACAGAACTGTTCAATCTTTAGAAAAGTGGAAAAAGAGTGAACTGGAGGGAGGGAGGCCACAGAGCCCTTAGGGTTCGGAAACTTCAGGCCAGGAACAGCTAAATGCAGTGTTTAATGGTTTGGAATGAACGCCGGACGAATACTGACGAGCAGGAATTGTAGGACCTAATCAATGTGTGACACATTTCCACTCAAGTCAAAACGAGGCCTGTTTTGTGCCTCCCAAAATAAACCAAGGTAAAATGTTCTAGACTCTATCAGCCAACCACTGGGCTGAGAGGCTCTGTATAAAATGGTACATCAACATGAGTTTTTCCTTAACCAAAAATGATCCAAAATATTGTGTTGTGGATTTCAGTTTTTTCAGCTGGTTGATGGAGATCTGGCAAATAACACATGCAGATGTTGCACATAATTTAACATAGTGGAAGTGCATCATTTCAACCAGGGTTTGAAATCAACACCCGCCCCCCACCAAATGTGGGTAAATTGTTGGCAGTGGAGGATAAAATCGTTAGGCCTTCCGCCACTTTGGCGGACATGGAAAGCGCTAGGAATGGGAATAGAGAATCGGTTCCTAGTTGTCCGATTCCTTGGCATCTCATGCCTCAATCTATCGATTTTTGACCGTTACGCATGCACAATGACGCATATGCACGCTGTATCATGTTACAGTTTGTTTGGGACCGGAGCCACGGTTGAGAGGGAGAAAAAAACGCTGAAAAGCATGGCGCTACTAAACCTGAGGGGCGCACTGTATTTTGTCCCTGATAATGCAACACTGTGAACAATAAATCTGTGTTGAAATCAGCAGGAGGAAAGTTAGAAACGTTACCTGTTAGCAGCCGGAGGGCAGCACAGTCCTGCTTGGTTAAATAACGGAGCTACTAACATTAATGGAGGTTCCATTGAGTTAGTATTATGAGGTGTTCAAGCTCTGCTCCGTAAAAATGACTATTGGGCGAAGGTAAATTACAACGTTATCATGATGTGTTCAAGTGTAATCTCGTAAAATTAAGTTTTTTGGCGAGGAACTTTAATAAATCCAGATGTTTGTAGGAGATGTTTCCACAACAATATAAAATAGATATCAGAGAGAGAATTATGACCTGGTTAACTTCGTAACACTAGCTCTAAGCAGCTTGCCAAGATTTTTTTTAATCAAAGCAAATGTTTAAATAATCATAATCATTTGAATTGTGTGTTTTTATACAAACAACCACTATAGATGACAATAACAAAGTACAGTACTGTGTACAGTACGCTCCCTCCCCCGAAAAATAGGGCTCCCCAGAACCTACAGTGGGATTCGAACACTGTAATTTACCTTGTATATAATGTTTTTCATGTAAAATATATCAAACATTGAATGACACCAGATCTAAAATGTTATTCCTTTATTTAGTGCAGAGATTTCAAAAGTGGCAGATAAGAAAAAATACTTGTCTGCCACAGTGGCAGGAAGTGAAAACAGTTAATTTCAGACCCTGATTTCAACACTGCTGGTGGAATATGGCCTCTTGAAACTGGTATCGGTATAAAAACATTTGCAGCAACCCCTCAGGCGTAGACGGGAGGATGTGCTGCCTCGGGCCACAGTCCAGACGTGGGGCCTCTGTTTGGAAGAATGTGTCAGCTGCCTGTCACTGTTTGTCAGTTTGACAGGAGGTGAGCTGTGTTGTTTGTAGACCTGCTCTTCCTCCCAGTCCCCCCTCGGTCTCTGCTGGGCTCCCACAGCTCTGAGAAACAAATGGCAGTCAGACAGAACGAGGCTTGAGTTTCAATACCGCCGTGCCGTGTACACAATACATAAACCCCCAGATATTCTCACAATTAGCTTAGGTGCCCCACATTCCTGACCTCCGCTTGCATGTGCGTATTTAGGGCAAAGGTCAACACTGTCGGCTCCGGCTTGGATGATTCGTGTTGCTCCACACGAGCAAAGCACACTTTCAGTGATTTTTATTGCTGGTGCTGTATGAGTAGGAAGAGAGAGTAGAGAAATCCATATGAGGGTGAGAGGGTGATGGATGCAAAAGAGTTGAGTCTTGTTTTTTAAACAAGGCTTGTCACCAAACCATTTAATTCAGAAGCATGTTGCCTGAATAGTTTGTCAGTCTAATTTTGGCTCAAATAAACTCACAAGATAGATTATCTTCAAGCACCATTTGCACTAGATTATTACACGTGTTTTAAGATATCCAGTCCATACTACCAAGTTCAAAAAGTCACACTAATATCTGAGATATCTGTAAAGAGCTTTTTTTGTGTCTTTTTCAGTTCATTATTTGAGTTTTCCGGCCCACAAATATCCCAATTCAATTCATTCAGTCGGCATAGTGCTAAACCGGACGTTAGGTGGCTTGGCCAGCGGAAGTGTGTGGTGCACATTCATAGAGTAACTGTAACTGTACATATGTAATCAACCCTCACCTGTGATTGGGCGTGGTTTCAGCGCCTTCAGCAGACACGCCCCCCAACATTTCAAAGCAGAGAATACTGCTTATTTTTTCACTATTTTGAAACCCAATTTCATACACTTGGCAATTTTTTAAATCATTCAAATTTGACTTCGTGGTTAATAACACATTCTTTGGTGTGACAAACTCAGAACACGTGTTTATTTTTGCTTTACTTGGACTTTAAGGTTTGTTGCTTTTTGAGAGTGATTTCACTCTCTGAGGGGATAGGAATGAATGGGCTGTTTCTGACCCATTAACACATGTTATACATATCTCCCAGCCTGACATGCCGCTGGTTAATCCCCCTCCCCTCGCCAGCTGACTGATAGACATAATATCCCATATGTCCAAAAATGATTAGTTGAAGCTTGCTGTCTTATTGGGTTAACCCGCTGGTCAGTGGAAGGAGACGCAGGATGAGCCCTTTGTGCGAGTAATTGGAGGAATAAAAACAGCACATACCAGACACAGAGGCTATTGATGAAAAGGGGACAGCCCTGACAAGGAACAGTTCTTTTCTTTTGTTCCGAGGCCAAAACTAGCCGGCCGTCCGTTCACTGTGTCGCTCGCTGTCCTCACGGGGCAAGATCTACCACAGAACATGAGTCTGCACAGCCTGAAATAGGCCACGTCAGTTTGTCGGCTCTGTCTCAGTATGAACTCCACTGCCTTTGATATTTATCTGCAGATATATCTCCGGTATCCAGCTGTCTAGAGAATTTTAAATGACCTTCTGAAATGGGACAGAAACTGAAATTTGAATGTGTTTGCAAGAAAATGTCGGAAATATCGGGATATTATGTTTTGTGATACTGTATCGATTCTCAAAAATATTATTGATTTTTAATTAATAGTTTACGTGCAAAGATTAACTCAGTCAATACTTAACTTCATTTGCAAAGAGATGCACCCTCTCAGTGTATGTGCCCTCTCAAAGTAGTGTTTTGATGCTATGATGTTACAGGGTCTGTGATAAATGCAAATGCAGATCCCACTGTTCTGATTGCATAAAAAAAGTAAACTTTTTTTCACTCAGATTTTATGCATATGATGGTGTGTTCTTTATACTATGACAGATTTCCTAAAATTAGATTTAAATAAATTAAATCGCAATATCTCCTTGTTTACAGTATCGCGATATATTGAATCGTAACCCCTGTATCGCGATACATATCGTATCATCAGATTCTTGCCAATACACAGCCCTAGTCTGTACCCTCACTGCAGACATGATGGGTAGACATTTGTAATCTTTAACAGTCACTACAGTTGAGAATGATGAACGTGATCATTTTTGTCCATGATCTGCTTTATCTTTTGTAGAAAGTTGGAACAAATATTCCAATACACTGAATACACTGGCCTTTAGATAATGGGCTTATGTAATTCCACGGTGTTGCAGATAAACACACTCGTGTTTTTACACTTCAACAGCATGATTTCCCAAAGGCTTTTTCTCTGATCCAGGTTAGAGGACGACAAAGAGGAGGGGGCAGGTGTGACTCTGTGTTTGAGGGATCAAGGGAATACTTTCTCTTGTTAAGATCTGTGTGTGTGTGAGAGAGAGAAAGAGAGAGTTTGTCCGTAACAGTGTGTGATTATACTGCCATGCAGTCTCGTGTATTATATTTGCACAGGGTATGGCAGGTCATTTATGCCGTAAAATAGTGACTAATTTTGAGAGATCCAGATTAAGGTTGTTATCCAGATTCATATCTGAATCACTTCATATTGAAGATTTCTCAATACAGAAGTTTATTTTAAGTCTAAAGTAGGCCTACATTAAAGGTGCTTTATACCCTCGTTGCCGCCACTCTGCACTGCGCTCATCTGGCGGTAGCCTGTTGAAGCTTTAAATTACAGTATCAGCTAGTATCATGTAAAAACTGTACTATATGACAAAGTGACCTGCCATAGACATGTTCATAATGTTATTTCACATGTTTATAATAGAGGAGGGTCCCCATGAGGACATCTATCCCACCACACACACATTCTGACACATTGGTCTCATTAGGTTTCTGGCACAAACGGACTTGGAGGGAGGGGGGAGGATGAGAGAGAGAAAGAAAGAAAGAAAGAGGGAGCAGACAAGATGAAGAAGGGAAAGACACAGAGGTAGGACTTTATGAGAGGTAAGGGAACAGAGGAAAGAGAGGGATGAAGAACAGGAGGGAGAGAGAAGTAGGTGAAAGACGGAGGACTGTAGATAGAAAAGAGAGGGGAATGAGAGAGAAGCCAGTGAAGAGAGAGTAGCAGGCCAAACCACAGGGGAATTTCTGGGCAGTTTTTTGGGGGGAAAATACAGAGGCTGGGGTCTGATTGCCTCACTTGCTGCTCTGTAAGCTATTATTTCGTTATTTCGGCCATACCATAAGATGATTACTTTTGTGTGAATCTGTGTCTGTGTGTGTGTGTGGTGAGAAACAAGAGTGGAAGGCGGTTTGAAGGCGGGTAGTATTACGGATAGCTTTTCGCCACAACTAACGCCACAACCAAATATGTGTCGAGTCAGACTCCTCTGCTTTTTTGCACTCCTCCTCTTCTACATGCTATCCTTTTTTTCCCCCTCTGTCCATCCTCTTCCCTGTTTTCCTCGTTCCCTCTGTTGCTGCAGGCACAGCGAGGTATGAAGGGAAGCAGATGAGCTGGCCTCGTGGGATGTTGGTTGACATCTCTGGGGAAACTCCTTTACACACATTAATGTGGATGCATATACAGAGGCAGAAATGTGTGAACACGCGCACGCACACACACACACATGATGAGAAGGTAGTCCTCTGTGTCCAGGCCTAATTAGAAGCAGAATTGGAGCTGAGTGAAAGGCCTGAAAGAACTAATGAGTTCATTTAACAGCACCAAAGGAGAAAGAGATAGACAAACAGACATGCAATGCAAGCAGAAAGCACTAAATCTGTCTGTAATGATGGGAATAAAACATTTTTTTATCTGAGATAGACGGACTGTGAAGAGGAAGAGTTATTAGTTCTGGCAGGAAAAACTGGGGAAATATGTATCATCGAAACGCCCCAATGCTACTGTAAGCATCCAGTGATGATCTGCTGGGGTTTCATGTATTCCCTTAAGTGTTTTCTGGGGCTCCAGAGTGCGACCATTGAAAATCTGTCAAGTGCAACTTAACATTATCATTGGTCAAACTGGTGACCCATTTTCATTCACATATCTTGAGGTCAGAGGTCAAGGGACACCGGTGAGCTTTGAACTTTGGAGCGTCATTTAGCCTCCTTCCCGACAAGCTAGCGTCATGGTTGTTACTATGGATTTCTTAGGTTTTTCTAATTTCATACGATATCTGTACCTTCACTCTACCTCTAAAACTGAAACCTGCTACAGCCTCTGAAAGACGGTAAAGTCGGTCGCGGATCTCAGGGGGTTAGAATGCTAAATTGAGGATTCGCAAATGAGGATGTCGTGTTGGGACGGCTGTGGCTCAGACATAGAGCTGGTCGTCCACCAATCGGAAGGTCGGTGGTTCGATCCCCGGCTCCTCCATGTGTTTTTGAGCAAGATACGTAACCCCAAATTGCTCCGGCTGTGCCACCGATGTGTGAATGAGTATTTAGATTAGATCTTAATGAGCAGGTTGGCTTCTTGTATGGCAGCCCCTTGCCATCAGTGTATGAATGTGTGTGTGAATGCTGACATGTAGCTTTGAGTGGTCGGAAGGCTAGAAAAGCGCTATATATAAATGCAAGTCCATTTACCATGTTTTAGTAAAACTATGACAATGTATTTGTACAACTGTTTTTACAGTTTTAGAGATTTACAGATACAAATCACTCTGCATTTATTTGTGCATTGTGTTTTATGAGACACAAGTCACATGACATTTTACGAGTCACACTCTCACTGTATTTGTGGATTGTTTTGTGAAAACAGCACGATAAGAGTCTCAAAAGAATTCACACAAATAGGTGGAGATTCACAAATATATTTCCTTTGAAAAATGCTAAGTTGATGTACAAATGATGATATACAAGTTGTAAATTAGAGGCACAGATACAGATAGAGATTCACAGATACAGATGGATATTTACAGATACAGATTTACAGATACAAATCCCTCTGCATTTTATTGTGCATTGTGTTTTACGAGTTACATAACTTGTCATTTGTTTGTGAATACTTACGACACTGTTTTGACACCATACAATGCAGCAGGTAGACACATCACAATGAATAAACCTGTGGTGTTTGTAGCATCTCAGCTGTTAAAAGAGGCTACATCCCCATGACGATGGATTTGATTTCTGTGGCTACATCAAAGATTGCAACTGCTCACAGCCCTTTCATTTAACCAAACAAACTCTTGAATAGGAGCAGATGTACAGTGGTCCACACTGCCAACAAATTACACAACAGAGCATTCATAAGCTTAACTGCAGCAGAGGGTTTTCTCAACCAAGATTCAAGAAATGTTGGTTGTGAAGTTATCTGACAACTAAATCTGAAAGATAATGACAAGAACCTAATTGTACACATTAAAATCATTGAACCGGAGAGTAAGACCTCATTTTTTGGAATCGTACCTCAAGAATGGCTGAAAAGAGACAAATAAATATAATAATAATATAATTATTAAATATATAGCTGGTAGCTGCAGGTAAAAAGGCTCTTACGTGGAAATGGTTAGAGCCCAACTTTAAATGCATGGATGGATATTACAATGGACATTTACAAAATAGAGAAGATAACAGCATATGTTAACCAGAAATTGGAATTATTTGTGTCATGCTTGTAAAACTGGGTTACAGGGTCTGAAATGAGCACCCGCCAAATGCGTGTAAATTGTTGGCATTGGTGGGTAAAATTGTCAGGCCATCCGCCACTTTGGCGGACAGGGAAAACGCTGGGGATGGGAATAGAGAACCGTAGTTGTTTGATTCCTTGGCATCTCATGCCTCCGTGACTATTGATTCCTCTTACTGATGCTTTCCGACAGTTACGCATGCACAATGACACATACACACGTTGTATCATGTTTCAGTTTGTTTGGGACCGGAGCCACGGCTGAGAGAAAAAAAATACACTCAAAAGCATGACGCTACTAAACCTGAGGGGATGCACCCTATTTTGTCCCTGATAATGCTACACTATGAACAACAAATCTGTGTTGAAATCAGCAGGAGAAGAGTTAGTAACGTTACCTGTTAGCAGCCAGTGGGCAGCACAGTCCTGCTTGGTTAAGTAAATGGAGCTACTAACGTTAAAGGAGGTGCCATTCCGTTATTATTATGAGGTGTTCAAGCTCTGCTCGGTAAAAATGACCATTGGGCGAAGGTAAATTACAACGTTATCATGATGTGTTCAAATGTAATCTCGTAAAATTATTTTTTTTGGCAAGAAACTTCCAACGTTTCCAGTTGTTTGAAGGAGCCGTTTTCACAGCAATATAAAATAGATAACTATTGTCGATTGGAGGGACATCATCAGGTGGAGGTCATAGGTTGTGAATCAACAGATTCTTCATTTCCAGTGACAAGATTAATATTTATGAGTTCTGAAAACTAACTGACCCGTAATATGAAGTTTTTCAGTGCTTACTCTTGATGATAACCTGCTGATAAACCAGTGCTGTCACGTTCCCCTTTACAGAGAACAGCCATCATTGTGAAACTCCCTGCCAATGCTGGGAAAAGAATTGTTCCCATATCCTCTTTTCCGTCCCACTGATTAAAAGGCTTGTTCTGTAAAACATTAACACATATGCACATACAGCTTTAAGTCCTACTGTACGTTTGGCTGAACCACAAAATATATCGTCAAAAAAAAAATTCTCTAAAGAAAAATCTCCCCCTGCTTCCTTTTAACAAACTAACGTACTCCTCGCTGCCATACTTTGTCTATGAAAATGTAAACATAGATTGCTGTAAACTGTTTCTTCTGATGTCACAGGGAATCAGACCCGGTGCAGGCCTTAAGAATAACTATATCGAAATAGCCAATCTTCTTTTCAATTTCCAATCTTCTTCTTTACTAATGTATATCATAACCAGTTAAAAACTTTAAGCTTTAAAGCTTTAAAGCTTCAGTAGGCAGACATATTTTGGCATAATTGGGCAAATATTCCATAATAACCATTCAGCATATTGTAATTGAAGTGTTCTGAGAGAAAACTAGACTACTGCACCTCCTCTTGGCTCTGTTTTCAGGCTTTACAAAATCTATCCCGTGACGGGAGACTTTGACCAATCACAGGTCATTTCAGAGAGAGATCGTTCCTATTGGCTGTGCTCAGGCTGGTAGGCGGTGCTTGGTATTTCCTCGACAGATCTCAACATGGCTGCCGGGTCACAAACTTTCTCATTTTACAGCTAAACAGTACACTACAAGATGATTCTGAAAACATTTGAGGAGAGAAATATGCATTACAGTAACAGAATTGATTATTGATTCATATTTGATCAGCGCTGCCTAGTGTGACCGTTTGATTGGAATTTGCGAGTGATTGACAGCGGGCTCTAATTGACGGCAGCTGGACGGCAGACTCCAGATCAGCTCTGACTGCTTGTTTTCCTCCGGTCTGTGAAATCTTGCAGATGCTATTAGGAGCACCGGAGGACAAAGAGACACATGATTTTTTTCAGATTACCTGTCTCATGCGCTACTATCAGGATATAGTGACCGTTTTATAAAAATAACTTTATTAAATAATATTTGCTCCATTTCTACCCACTGCAGCTTTAATGTATTGGGGAGTAGTATTTAATTCCAACTTTGACATTTGCTATGAGTGATTAGTTTTTCATTCCCTGTAAACTACATCCCAGTTCTTTATTTATTGTGGTCATAGTCATGAAAGTAGTGATAGCATTATTAACAGGAGGATTATAACTACTATTGGTAATAACTGTAGAACTGCTAACAGATGACTTGAACACCGATAACCGCTGCACAGCGACGCTCAATGAGCTGTTCGTTTAGTATTTCAAGATATAAACATCTGTGACCACAGAGAGCCCTGGGTCTGCTCTGCGGACGGAAAATATCTCGGCTGAACATCTCTGCAGCAGATCTGATTATTAGGCTGAAAGTGGGGCTTTGCAGCAGAGAGACATCCTCTTCCATATGACCCTCAGACATAAACATGGGCATTCAGGAATGCTCTCACACTCACTTACTTACTCCAAACCACTTACGTTTGCAGAAATGATCCCCAGACCTTGTTGGTATGGGCGGTGTGGTTATGAGGGCCGGTGAAATGAGCCTTCAGCATCTTGGCTCGTTGCCTCTGCATTACTACCGGCCCTGCCCTTCACTCTGAGTCATACGCAGCGTAATGTACACACAAGCGTGCAGGGACTCATGCATTGTGCAGCTCGCTCTGCTTCTATGGTTCAGTCATAAACTCTATGTAAATCTTACTGTCCTCATTTTAGAGTCAAGCACATTGCCGGAGACTTTACTTTATCTTCCTATAGCTCTCGTGTACTGCACACATACTCACCCACACACACACCTTCACAAACCAAATATCTCAGTCAACATTCAAGAATGACCTCACCTCTTGAGAGTCTTGTCTCAGGTTTCATAAAACGACTCAATGGTCCAACACACACATACCCAGAGTTTTTGTCTCTTTCATTTCTCATATTCACGACTCAAACTTCTTGTGCACACAAGTAGACTATGAGGGAATGTATTGGATGAAACACCGAGGAGATAAAATGAGCATGTGCAAGGGAAGATAAAAGAGTGTGAGAGGGCACGTGACTGTGTACCGGTGGGGGTGGGAGGTGTATGAGGAGGTGTATGAGGCTGCGGGTCCAAATTTGGAAAGTGAATCCATCACATCCGAGCGAAAGCCATTGTTTTACAAACAGCCGACCTGCCAAGCTCACAGCTGTACAGCCAAGTCAGGTCTTATTTCTCTAAGATAATTTCACCCAGGGGACCACTGTGTCCTTTTAAGACATGCTGGAAGATAGCAGGGAACTGTTTACATTCCGAGTTCTTGGCCGGTATACGATCAGTGTCTTTCCCATTTGAATAACTTACTGTATGAATAATTGCTGTATGGTATGATTAAACTTTAGCTCGGACAAACACAGGACATAATCTATTTTCCATCCCACATGAATTTACAACGGATTGTTGACAGAATCAAACCCCGGCTTTCTCCAACCATGTTTAAAAAGTCTAACCCTAACTGGGCCCCAAAGTGTATTTAAAAGCAGATTGAATGCCGACTTCTTTCAGAAAACTTCCCAGAGTGTTTCCTTATGGCCTGGTTTATGGCTGGCTGCACCATATATCCTGAGTGACCGGGTGTTATTGAGTGGAATCCCACAGATGGTCGAACTATCAACACACACAGTTTCCTCAAGATCTGTAGATATTTAACAGCTGCCCCCTGACAAACTAGCAAAGTGACCTGTTTTATTCTGTTATGATGAGAAGTAGAGTATCTGTGGATTTCACATGTTTGTAAAAGCTTTTGCTTAATTTGGCCAGTTAGGAATGATGTTTGGGAGCCAAATGTCAATGACTTGTTGAATCATCTTTTCTGATCTAGACGTCCCACAAAAAAATGATTGGGTTGTCTTATTTCACAGTTTGTGGGTTGGTAGGCACTACAGATACCCAAAATGTATGTATGTACGTATCATGATATGTCCCCTTTAATGTTGTATTTTCAACTTGTTACGCTCCCCCCTAGTGAAAAAAATAAATAAGATAAGGCTGTTTTCAATTTGAAACTACGAACATCAAATGTCGTATACTTTGTGTGGCAATGTAACCCCTGAGGTTACCTGAGTGCCTGGCTTAGTAGTGGATGTACATAGGTTGATATACAGTATATCCTCTTCTGTGCTCCTCCACAGTGAAGTACATCCGCGAGGTTTCTCCACTCTTCAAGAAGCCGTCCCTGGTGGCCGACCTACCGTGGGACGGCGTCCGCCCACAGTCACCCAGCTACAGCGGCAGCGAGGACTCCGGGTCGCCCAAACACAGCAGCTCCTCCTCCTCCAAAGATAGAAAAGTCATAAGCCTGAAGATGTGCTTCATCAGCAGGAACCTTACCATGCCAGATCTGGAGAACAGGTACGATGTGAAACGTGTATGTATGTTGAGAGAGATAGCTGAGTATGTAGGAGTTTAGGTGTAGTTGGGTGGATGGGTGTTTTACCGCTGGGTGTGTTTTTTTTTCCTGTGATCAACTTAAGATATAATGTTCATGACAATTTTTGTGTTTGTGGATATTAAATAGATGGTCATCCAAAAAGAGATCAATAAATAAATAGGAAAAATTATTCATGAGCACATAAATGTGATAAAGGACATTAATTCAACTTCAATTCATTTTTATATAGCGTCAAATCATAATAGAAGTTATCTCAAGACACTTTTCATATAGAGCAGGTCTAGACCGTACTCTAGAATTTAGAGACCCAATAAGAGATCCCCCATGAGCATGCACTTGGTGCGACAGTGGCAAGAAAAAACTCACTTTAATGAGTAGAAACCTTTGGCAGAACCCGGCTCTGGGTGTGCGGCCATCTGCCTCGACCGGTTGGGAACGTTAAAGGACGTCAGAAAAATTTGTTCCACTGTCACAGAACATGTACAGTACCAGTCACATGCCAAATGATGGCACTTCTGAGTAAGTTCTGAAAATAATATCTGGCATACCTATCCTGTTTTTAGGCCCCAAAATAATCATGAAACCTGTCAAGTGTGAATATGCCATAATTTTCTTTCGTTGGGCTAGGTTATGGACGAAGCTTTAAGGAGATTACATAGAACAATTATATATTTAACAACATGTCTCAAGTATATTTAAAAAAATTAAAAGTATTTTCATTAAATTATATCCCAAAAGACCCAACACTTAGAAAGCTTAGAAATTCTGACCTTAATAGTCCATATTTTTGTGATTGTGGTTAGTTCTTTTCCATGAGAAGTTTATATTATTGTTTAGTCCCTGAATGGAGCCTCTGATACAGTTCATACATTTCCTTTGTCCCATTCAGACTTTTGGAGCTCCATTCCCCGGACGGCCAGCACACTGTGGTGCTGCGCTGTAAAGACGGCCCCACCGCCAACTCCTGGTTCACTGCCGTCCACACCAACATTGCCGCTCTGCTGCCACACACCCTGGCTCACATCAACGCTTACCTGGGGGCCTCGTCCTCGGCCTCCACACACCCCCATCTCAAACACATCGGCTGGTTGGCTGAACAGGTATAATTCAGCTTTGTTTAGTTTTATAGCTGGAAATTGCATTGCTAGGCAACAGCTTGGTTTACTTCCTGTCAGCTGACGTCATTCACATACAGTGCAACAGGAAACAATGGGGACACATTTGGATCTGTGAAATGGTCTAAAAAGGTGATGATCCTTTTCAGTTGCTTAGAGCTTATTGATAATCTTTAAACTACGCTGTCAAAGTTAACGCGATAACGCAACTTTCCACCAAAATGTAGCTCAAGTTTGCAGAAATGTTCAGATGCTTCAACCAGGCAAGAATTATGAATTTTGAATTCTATCCTCATGTGAACCAGTACAGTCAATGGAAATCAATCATTTTTAAACATCAGTTTGTCACTTAAGGAGCAATCAATCTGTCTGAGGTTGTGAGGTTGAGTTTGAGGCAGAAGGATTAATGTTGATGGACTGTCCTGTACTTCTCATTTGTCTTCCTCCTCAAAATGCCCGGACCCGACCCACAGCTATGATTAGGGGCTGGGCAGCTATTTTTTATTTACTTTATTTCAGTTTAGGTTGCTACAGTACCTATTTCACTGCACATACACAGATCTCAAACATACAGTATACCCTAGCATTTCTGCTCTGCCTCAGCACACAGGAAGAGTGTGTTTTCTTGAAATAGCTTTAGTCCTAAATTCAGGAACAAGACTCTCATTCTGAATAATATCTTTTACTTTCACTTTGATGTAGTGTTCATTCAAGGTCATGTTGAATGTATAGATGTCTGGCTGTGTTTATCTTGACCGGGCTCAAACAGGAAACACCAATGCAAGTTAACGTTGAATTAGAGCCCACCCACTCACCACTGTTGCACTCACAAACACAAGGTCTGCTTTGATGTCTTTGCTTTTTACTGTAGCTCCACCAACACTCCAGTCACTCAGCCATGACTCAGACGATCACACATCGCCCTATTTTTACCACAATGCTATCAAAATTCAGGTCAGGGTGAGCTACTTAACTCCTCTGCAGCTGTACACTGTCAAACTCCATCACTGTACCTGTACACTGTTAAACTACATCACTATAACTGACACCAAACCTCATAGTAGTTTATACGCCATTATACTACTTCACGAATACCTGTTCCCCATGAAGCCACCTCACTATAACTGTACCCCAGACCCGGTAGTACTTTACACCCCATCAAACTACATCACTTCCTGTGATCATTAAGCCTGTGCTATTCAGTCATGTTATGATATTTTACATATAATGTGAATAGTTAGATATATATGTCATTAGTGAACATTATGGAACTGGATAACACATCTGCTTAATTTTGAAACATACACAAGCTTACTTATAATCAAAAATACACCTTTTCACGGAGTTAGAGAAAAGATTTATGGAAATACTGTAAATTACTGAACAGAACATGAAGTAAAAGATGTAATTTGGAGACTTTATGTTGCTTTCGTGTATCAGTTTAACCTATTAGTACGGACATCTCCTCCTGACTGTCTTCTTCAGGTCCAGCTGGAAGGTGGACGGCAGCAGTACAAGCCAGTGGTCATGGCACTGACGGAGAAGGACATCCTGCTATTTGAATCGGTGCCGTGGAGCAGAGAGTCCTGGTCCATGCCTCTGCTCACACACCCGCTGCTAGCCACAAGGTAAAGACAACAGACAGCAGGGCCAGACCAAAGCCAGAATGTTCATATCTTACCAGACAGGTCGGCTTTTTGTCTATCAGGAATATATCTCACGTCATGCTATGGGACCAATGAAAGTCAGGAAAATAGATCAAACATTACTTCTTTATAGATTTGACCTTTTGCTCAGAACAGTTCACTGTCATCATAACTGTGATATGGGTTGTATAAAATAGATATTTATAATTATGTTAAAATGCATTTGAATGGGACATTTTTGCAAGGTATCAGCAAATATTCAACAGCATATCAGCTGTCACAAGGAACCAGTTTAGGGTTGTGTCTAGAAGGTAACCCACAAGTTGCGAAACTCTCACAAGATGGTTAAGGTTAGGCATTTACCTCGAATAGCTGAGGTTAGGATAGGAGGTCATCGGTCAGCGAGTCTTGTGAGAGTGGGGGGTTATCTTCTAGACACAACCCTGTTTCAGCAGGCTTTCAGTTCAGTACTTTCCATCTACTGTCAACTGTTAAACAAACTGTTTTATGGTAAGTACCTGGAAGTTTACAGTTGCTCACATTAAAATCAAACTGAAAAAGAATTTGGTAAGCTGTTTAGTGTAGGAGGAGGAGAGGGGAAAACTTCAGCTGGGAACCCCCACCTGTAAAAAAAACAACACAAATGTCAACACCCAGTTCATCCTATTTAGGAAATGACACTAACTAGATCAGTCAATGCCTACTTTAATAAACAGTTTAAGAGGAGCTAAGCAATTTCATTTAGGAGTCTTGCAGATTATTTATGCGAGTGGTCTTTGAGAATGTGTCCTGTATTTTCATGTCTCTCCCTCCAGACTGGTCCATTCTGGCAGTGCCCGGGGTTCTCCCGCCCAGGGTTCAGACCTGGTGTTCGCCACTCGGACGGGCACGGGGCGGGGCATCGAGTCCCACATCTTCCGAGTGGAGACCCACTGGGATCTGTCTTCATGGACGCGAGCCCTCGTGCAGGGGGCGCACGCTGCCGCTGAGCTCATCAAAGAAGTCTCCATTGGTGAGTGTGGGTGTGTGTGCAGTAGGCGATTAGTCTGTAGTAAGACTTTTAAGTCAGTTCCAAAATTCTCTGTGGACATTGGTCTTCCCAAGCAGTCTTAAGGCTGAAACAAGCTTCTAGACAAACATGTTCGGGGGTCGTTCTGAAACGTTTGCATGGCTATTTCTGTTGTACTTATTCACCTTATTCCTAGCCCCGATGATACCTTGTATGAATTATGGGTGCAACTTCTGGTGCGTTGTGTCACTGAACCGGAACTGGTGTTTTCCGTTGTAACGGTACGCTAATCCTCTCTCCCAGAGCGATTGTATAAATAAATCTAGTAAAACATGTGTGAACACCACCTATTACAGCTCAAACAGGATAATGTGATCATAGCTCTGCCTTCTACTATGGAGGGATGGAAGGACGACCTGAAGAAGTGGCCTCAGATAACCTACACTAGCATATTTAGCTACGTTATTGACTCCGTTGCTACAGACAGTGAAGAGATGAACAATCTGAAAAGCTCTGAGGCAGATCAGTACTTCCACAGTTACAAGGTTTTGTTGTTTTCTACACACAGATAACCGTACTTAAACTATCTTTAGTCTAATGCTGCCCTGCACTCCGTTGCTACATAAACTGCCTTACATTATAAACTGTACAGAAAATAGTGAAAGTAACTGGCTGTCATTAAACCAACGCTACAATGCTGTGTCCTCCCTACACATGAAATCATAGCTGATGTTCTCCTGGCACTGCTGTCAGTCCTTTTAAGGACCTGACGTCTCTTCTCCGCTGGTCTTTCGTAGCCCAACCTCAAAGTAGGATAGGGGTTTTCCTCCGTTGGCTTTTTGTCCACTAAATGAAATGAGCACACATAACAAGGGTTTATGGTCTCTTCAAGTTTCTCAGCCACATTCTTCTGGATTCCTCGTCTGTAGGTCGGCGATGGAAACTGTACCGTTGGTCACAAGAACAATCCCTTTTTGTTTTGAGTGCATGTTCAACACACTGTTGAAGAAGACACAGATTTAGCTTTGTCTGGTTGTTAGTACAGCCACCAACAGCGCAACAAGTACCAGAGCTCCACAAGGACATTTTAGAAAATGTAAATTTAATGTTAGTTAAATATCTGTTAAAAAAATAAAGCAGGATTTGCTAAATTGAAGGCGAATTACTTTTCAAAAGAAGCGCCGTTGGCGGTTAGCCACTATGGTTAGCCACTATGGTTAGCCACTATGGTATGGTATATGGTAACCTGCCGCCCAACAACAGCTGTAACAACGAAGGACATTCTGTGGTGGAATGTGGCTACAGTATATACATTCACTCATGTGCTGTACTTGGGTACAATTTTAAGGTACTTGTACTTTTCTTGAGTATTTTCACCTAACCTTGTCTTTACTTCTACTTCACATTACTCTACATATTAGAAGGGAGTATTTTACTTTTTACTCTACTACATGTATCTGACAACTATAGTTGCAATAGTAAAAAAAAGGAGCGTAAAAGAAATGCCAGGGTTCGTGTAGCGGGGCTCTCTGACACACTGTGGATTGTTACCATTTTGATCAAATGGAAGCCATCTGTGTTGTAAGACAAGCAGGGGTTGCAAGCACTCTGTTGTGGTGTGATTGGTAGGTCTATTTATCTGTTAAATGAAAATGTTGAACACAGGAATGGAAGAAAGTTTGCTCCGGGCCGGTGGGCGGTGCTTGGATCAACTGTTTTCAACATGGCGGCCGGGTCACAAACTTTCTCATTTTACATCTAAACAATACACTACAAGATGTTTCTGAAAACATTTGAGGAGAGAAATAGGCATTACAGTAACAGAATATTGATTCATATTTGATCAGCGCTGCCTCGTTTGACCATTTGATCGGAGTTCGCGGGTTTCACGAGCAGTGATTGACAGCTGCTTAGAGACTGCCCGGCTCTGATTGGTTGTTAAATGCCATTAGAAGCACAGGAGGACACAGAGGAACGAGAGTTACGTATGTAACTACGGTTCTATGAGTTCTGGATGACTGCCAGAGGCAGTGTTTAACACTGGATGTTATCCATCTCGCGCACGCGCAGGTCGAGTATTTAATATCAACAAAGTCACATGTGACCTGGGATGACGTAGTTTATATAAGCCCACGTCATCATCAGAGATGTCCCTCCAGAATCTTCTCGCCAAGATTCCGAGTGACAGCCAACTCTGGCAGTCATCCAGAACTCATAGAACCGTAGTTACATACGTAACTCTCGTTCTATTTCGTTCTTCCTGACTGCCAGAGGCAGTGTTTAACACTGGATGACGACTACCAACGTAGTCACGAGGAAAACCCACCTCACCGGGAACGGCCTGTGGATTCCTGAAAGACCACCGATGCTACTGCATGGGGAGCAGCAACATTGACCCTGTAAAAACGGGCAAAGGTGCATGGAGTAGCCCAGCTGGCCGCAGCGCAGATCTCACTTAGAGGGATCCCCCGTAGCGCTGCCCAGAGACACTCCTGGTGGAGTGGCCTCTGATATTAAGAGGTAAAGGCAGTCCTTTTGACCTGTATGCTTCCTCAATGGCCTGAACAATCCACCTGGAAAGCCTCTGCTTGGACAGGGTGTGCCCTTTCCTATGGCCCCCATAGCAGACAAACAGACTATCAGAGCGGCGAAAGCTCGCAGTCACCTGTATATAATGCCTTAAGGCCCTCACTGGGCAGAGCAGTTCTGCTGACTTAGCATATTCACCCTGTAGGCATGAAGGGTCATAAGCTGCCAGCTCAATGACCTGATTAGAGTGGGCCGGAGCCAACCTCTTCGGGAAAAATGATGGGTTAGGCCAAAGTGCTACCCCTGTGCCATCCGAGTTCCAGCGAATACACGTTTCACTCACTGACAAGGCGTGAAGTTCACTCACACGTTTTGCTGATGCCATCGCCAAAAGGAAAGCAACCTTTACTGAAGACCACTCCAGCCCCGACTGCTCCAGAGGCTCGAAGGGGGGGAGACAAAGGGCTTCTAGCACCAGAGGCAGTTCCCACGAGGGAACCTTGACAGCCTGCGGGGGGTTCCGCCGCTGGGCTCCTTTAAGAAATCGGGTCACCAGAGTGTGAGACCCCACGGTCTGGTTATCCACTCTGACATGCCCGGCTGAAATAGCAGCTACATAGACCTTCAAGGTAGAAGGAGAGAGTTTCTTCTCCAGCAAAGACTGCAAAAAACTCAGTATTATTGGCACAGAGGCACTCTGAGGTACCTCCTCATGAACTTTACACCACTCTGAGAATATTTTCCACCTGTTGGCATACAGTGCCCTGGTGGAGGGTGCTCTTGAGTCAGAAATGGTTTGAATTACCGCCTGGTCACATACCCTTAGGAGTGGGTCCGGCTCCTCAGGGGCCATACCCAAAGCTGTAGGCGATCCGGGTTCGGATGCCAGATGCGGCCCCCCAGCTGTGAGAGCAAGTCTTGCCTCTTGGGCAGGCACCATGGAACTCCGTCCAGAAGCCTGTGCGTCCCCGGAAACCAGGGTCTCCCCGGCCAGTTTGGGGCGACCAACAGGGGTCTGTTGTTGCCGTGCTGTATTCTGTGTAGCGTTACTGCTATCAGTGGGAATGGTGGGAAGGCATAGAGGAGGCAATCTGGCCATGGGTGTGCCAGGGCATCCTGTCCCAACGGGCTTGCTGTCTCCATCAGGGAGAACCAAAGAGGGCAGTGCGTTGAGGCTTCT
This sequence comes from Sebastes umbrosus, assembly GCF_015220745.1. Taxonomy (NCBI): domain Eukaryota; kingdom Metazoa; phylum Chordata; class Actinopteri; order Perciformes; family Sebastidae; genus Sebastes; species Sebastes umbrosus. The sequence continues at coordinate 32,982,616 of NC_051272.1, read as the reverse complement.
GAGGCAAACAGGTCCACCTCTGCTGCGCCATATCTCCTCTACCACCTCTGGGTGGAGCCTCCACTTGCCCACGGGGGGTTTCTGGCGGGAGAGAAAGTCTGCCACCACATTCTGTGGCCCTGGCAGATACATGGCCCTGAGGCTGGAAAAACAAGGGAAAGCCCATACCAGAAGTCTCCGTGCCACCTGTAGCAACCGGGTTGATCTGGTGCCCCCTTGCCGGTTTACATGGTAGACAGCTGATTTGTTGTCGGACCGTACAACAACATGCCTGCCTCTCAAATGTGGTAGGAATTTGCGAAGTGCCAAATATATAGCACGGAGCTCGAGCACATTTATGTGCTCCGCCGCTTCCTGTGCTGTCCAGAGCCCCCTTATCGCTCTGTGCTGCCATACTGCTCCCCAGCCGGAGGGCGAAGCATCGGTCACCACCACCTCGCGACGTGAGGGAATCGAACCCAATGAGATGCCCCTGGCCAGATATGCCCCGTCTCTCCATGGCCGCAATGCAAGGAGGCATCGGCTGGACACCCTGACTCTCTTGGATCTGTGGGACTTTGGATCTAATTGGAGACCATTGATCCAAATTTGGAATGGCCGTAAGTACAGGAGGCCCAGTGGCACTACTGCTGTTACTGACGTCAACATACCTAACAGCCTGAGAAACAGGCTGTACCTCAACCTCCTGTTCGTCCGGAACCGGAGGAGGAGCTGGAGTATGGCGTTTACTCGTCTTGGTGTTGGGAAGGCCAGCATATGGCGGGAGTCCAAAGTTAAACCAATGAACACTACCCTGAGCCATACGGACCACTGGCTTAACTGTTGCTGGAGCAGACTCTGAGCCTGCCCTGGACCCACTTCCTGACTGCTGGGAACAGGTGTCAGAAGCGTGGGAGGAGGCTACTAGCTCTCCCTGTCCAGGCCGGTCCTCACAGAACTGGCTACAGGAAGCCCTCGTAGACAGGGCATCCTCATCCCATCCCAGTGGGGTAGGTTTCATAGCGTGCGGGCTGTCATTCTGGGTTGCGTTCACCCTGCCTGGCTGAAGGTTAAGGAGCAGCGCTTTAATCTCAGCAAACTCTGATGTTAGCGTGTCGACCTTAGTTGCCAAACAGTCCACTTTCCTTGACTTTTTTGTAGGTGGGGCCCCCTCAGGTGGGGCGCGCCTCCGCCTACTCCGTGCATTTGAAGGTACACCCGATAGGGGCAACTGGCACTCGAGCTGCTCTTCTAGCTCAGCTAGTCGAGCTATCTTCAGCTCCCGTGGCATAAAGCTACAATTCATGCACTGACTGTCGGACAGCCCCTCCCTCAGGTGTACAACACCGAGGCATGTGGGGCATTCATCATGGCCATCAGTAGCTAGCAGTGGAGCCATGCAGGCACGGCAAACATGCTCTCCTAACATGGTGCTGCTGATATTTATAATAATTCTTAGTATTCATTTTATACTCTTATATTAATTTAATTAATTAATGTAGTTATCTTACTAATATAATGTGTTTACTTAGTTATGCAAATCATTGGTTACACTGGAGTGAAAGCACTCTCTAGTAACAGAGAGAAAGAAATTACATCAATTTGCTTAACAGCAAACTGTCTCAGTAACTAGACACTAGCTTTGAACTAGGACTGTTATTATACAAAAGACAGGGAAGATAATAACTTCCCCTTTAACAGCAGCCACAAAATAAGTTAACCCACAAGCGAAATCACTTACTGGGGAGCGGTCGCTCTATCTATCAACAAAGGAGATGTCTGCCTTAACGAGCGAAATCACTCGCTGCTGAGCAATACACACTGTAAAAGGAAATGAATTAGCCGACAACAGCCCAACGGGGCTCGTTGTCCGACGGAGGCTCGCCAATACTGTAGCGCAAACACTTAGCTCGGCGGCAATAAACAATAGAGGAGACCGAAAACAGACTCCTATCAACAAACGTAACTTAAACTCTAACGACGGGAGGATATACTCACCTTGTTATCCTAGCTCACCTGTCGTTAGCCTCGCTGAATTGAACCGGCGAAAACACCGGTGTTACAGCGTCTAAAGTGTTAGAGTGTAGCCGTGATTAACTAATCGCAGCCCTTGGAGGACGAAACCGTAGCTCCAACCATGCGGTTGCAGGGCTTTCAGCGAAAAGTCAACGGCTTATCTTTTTAATCAACCTGCATTCGCGGATTACCTGCCGCGAGAAGATTCAAGGGACATCTCTGATGATGACGTGGGCTTATATAAACTACGTCATCCCAGGTCACATGTGACTTTGTTGATATTAAATACTCGACCTGCGCGTGCGCGAGATGGATAACATCCAGTGTTAAACACTGCCTCTGGCAGTCAGGAAGAACGAAATAGAACATGACTTTTTTTCGCAGATTATCTGTGTCATGCTATGCTGTCAGGATATAGTGGCAGTTTCATAAAAAATAACTTTTTTTCATATTTTGCTCAAAGTTACCGACTGCAGCTTTAACTGGTCATGTTGAAATTGTACCAGACGTGAGCCAAAACGATAAAGGAAATTCATGCACTGATGTGTAAAAATATATATATATTGTTACAATTATAGTTTTCTAGGTAAATCTCATAATACTTCTTGATTTAGATTTAAGGTCATCCCAAGTGTTCATGTTTTTTTGCACACAGGAAACACTTCATTATATAGTGCAATACAATACAACACCACAGAGTGGATTGAGCACCTCCGGCATGTCTGGCTTATGTGCACACGTTTCCTTGTTTTGTATACTGTGTGTGTGATTTGTGTCAGTACACACAAGTTAGCAGCAGTGAGTAAGCAGACCGTTAACCAGAGGATGTGAGTTCACCGTCATGCAAGAAATCATCATGCTAACAAATGAATGTTAAGTGGAAGTTAGTTTTCCAGAGAAAATGTTTGTTCTCAAACATGAGGTCTAGGTAAGCACAGATCAAATATATATATTTTTTTACGTATATAGGCCTTTAAATGTCGGAGTACTTTGTCTGTGACAGGAAGCTCCTGACAGGCTGACTAGCAGTGTGCAGCAGCTCAGAGAGAGCAGCTCTGTGTAGGAAAAGCAGAAGTGGGAGCCAGCAGAGGGGAATGTTTCCACTCTGTGCAGAACAATAGTTGGCTGCCGGAACAGCGCTGGAAAGCCTCGGCCTTTTTTTTCATTTCTTTTTCTTCTTCCCTGTCCTGCACGCACATTCAAGCCAGTGAAGTTACAGTAATACACATGGAAGTACAGTAAATGCAATTAACTTTGGGTTGCAGCAGAGAGGAACATCCCATCCAGGTTGAATTCAGATGCTGTAAATAAACTTTGTCTGAGTAAGTTATTATTCAGGCGACAGATAGTGTCACTGCCGGGATTTGTGTTAATAAAGGAAGTTAACAACATACCTATCCGACATTAAACGTGCAGTAGGCAGAACATTTTTGGCATCATTGGGCAAAAATCCCATAATAACCTTTCAGCATATTGTAATTCAAGTGTTCTGAGAGAAAACTAGACTTCTGCTCCTCCTCATGGCTCTGTTTTCAGACTTTTTTTTAATCACATTAGCTCCATTTCTACCCTCTGCAGCTTTAAGAGGAAGAAATGTAGTCTGCTGTCAACACATGGTATGACTTCATGGTTATTGAAGTTTGTCTTTGCCGATATGTATACGTGCAGTACACATATTACTCGCAATCACCCACTGGAATGCTTCTCACCCCCGCTCACTCATACACCTGCTATTCTTCAGCTCTTCTCTCTCTCTCTCTTCCAGGTTGCACGTTGAACAGACAGGATGTTCGGCTGACGCTGCACTACGAAAAGGGCTTCACTGTGACGAGGGAGCCGGCAGATCCAGCCGGGGGCGCCGTGCTGTTCAGATACCCCTACGAGAAGCTCAAAATGTCCGCCGACGATGGAATACGCAACCTCTACCTTGACTTTGGGGGTCCAGAGGGAGAAATGGTGAGTTTAAGACAATGAAATAAAAGATATACTGTAATATTTGGTATGCTGTCACATGTCTTTTCATCATTTTATACTCCTGCCAGAGAGCAGTTGGATTAGTTCGGTATGTGACACAAAGTCATTGTAAGTTTTCATTATTGATTTATCAATCAGTTATTTTTGATTTGCTTAGTCTAAAATAATTAAATGTAGAATTTTTACGTGATTATAGCACCTTATTCTAGCAAATTATTCTGATGGCATAGGTTTTTGTAGAAAAAAAAAGATAATTCAAGTGAAAATTAGTTCAGTCTGTGGTCACTTACACTTCAACAGTGGCACCAAAGTAACCATTTTGAAATGTTAAAGGCAGGGCTGGAGCTTAAGGACGTCCCGTCGTCCCAGGGCAGAAAAAAATAGGATCGGGGAGGATGAAAATTAATTTTGGGACGAATTTGGGATGGGAGTTGAAATAAAAACGCCTGTTGTATTAGAATGAACAGCGATGAAAATGACTGCATGTTTTGTGTAGCGCACCGTTATTATTGAACCTCCTTGACAACATAAACACACACACGTACAGTCAGTGTCCGATCCGTCCCGCATGTACACACACAGCCTCTGACCTCATGACAGCCCGGCAGTAACGGAAAATTATTCCCAAATCAATGAGGTAAACTTTCTAGTATTAAGGTTAGCAGTTAGCTAACGTTAGACTGTTTGATGTTAACGGTAACGTCACAGTTAACGCTCGCTAACCAGTCAGCAGCCAACGTCTGCATTCACAGTGAGTGAGCTGATGATAACGTTACGTTAACTAAGATGAGTCAAAACTCTGCAGCAGCTCAAATCATGTTACTAATGTTAACTTACTTACTCCTCTTCATCCCCTTTAAGGGTAATAAGGCTGCAATCAATAAATGTTGTCCGTGGCAACTTGCTGCTCCTCTCCACATGACAGGAGCATGTTGTGCAGCAGCTCCTCCAACTTTAGGACGCAGCAGCAGCAGCAGCAGGGCCGGTTCTAGCTTTTTGAGGGCCCATATGCAAAATCTTGTTTTTTGTTCCAAATGTGACTTTTTACACAAAAAAATATTTTAATTTAACTTAGCTGCATTGTTGACATCAAAATCAAAACAAACTTGCAAATTATAAATAAAAAAAACAATAAAATTATTTTTTTAAATAAGTTTTTGATAAATTATTAAAAAAATAACCACTATATAAACCAATTTTGATGTTTGATTTATATTAAAGTTCACTTTGAATGATTAACTAATGATAATGTAGAAAAGATTTTAAATTTGTGACGGTCCGCATTCATTTCGGGACGGTGGATGGTTCCGGGAGGATGGTGAAAAGAGTTAGTTGAGAGCCCTGGTTACAAGGGAACTCCAACAATTTTACACATGGCTCCATCATCCATGGCACGATGTCACTTGACATCGCTTATTTTTAGCCGCTACTGTCATAACACACCTGAATTTCTGACGAACTGTCTGTGGTCAGGTTGCATCGTGGGTAATGTAGAGGACAGAATTACTCATTTCCTGTGGAAAATGGCAAATAACTGTTGCAATGAACGGTACAGATTGGAACCAGAAGAATTGATAGTATAATAAAGTGACTATACAATTTACAAACTCAAAAAACTTAAGTGTTGGGATGCCAGCTAATATACTGACAACTGTTTTACATTTTTTTTTACATCCTTATGTCTCTCTTTTCCTCTTCCATCTACTGTTCATGCTTTCCTTCCTCACTTTCTCCCTCCTTCCTCCAGGTATTTGACCTCCACTCGGGTCCAAAGCCGGTGGTGTTTGTCCTCCACTCCTTCCTGTCAGCCAAGCTCACTCGTATGGGCCTGCTGACGTGAAACAACTAACAACAGCAGCAGCAGCGTGGCCTAGAGGACGGGCCCAGGCACAGCAAGGAGGGGGAAGACTCTCCCAACATGCTGATACTGGGGGGTTGATTTTTAATTCTTTTTTTTTTTTTTTTTTAATTTCTCCATTCACAGCTGAAGCTGCAGGGAAGATTTAACCCACGAGTCGTATTGTTGATTGTCTCAAAATTGTGCCTTCTCTTCCAACTTCTCCTCGACGTCTTCCAATCATTTGTATTGCAAGGTCAGGTAAAAAGGAAGTGGCACTTTGCTTGAAGTCATGAGGTGTTAGGAGACGGTTTGGGGGGGGGGGGAAGCTATTAACAATCTCATAACATTCCATGTTATTATGTATTAAATTCCATTATGATTACCTGACATGATGTTAAAAACAAACAAGCTAAGATGCGATTCCATTACAGTGCACTTCAAGCAAAGTGTTACTGAACTATATTAAGGAAAGGAAGGATTTTTAGACAATGAATACACAGCCAAGCACAGATTGGTGAATGCTCCCTGTTTTTACTCTATGCCTATCATTCCATGACAGCCTTCCAATGTACTTTGAGCTCTTTTAATGTATTCGTCTTAGTGTAGACGTAGGAGTGAAAGACGCTGTTTTACAGTCAGAATGCAGTTAACTGAGCAGAGATTGTGCGTGTGTATGTGTGTGCGTGTGTGTGTGTGTGTGTGTGTGCCTCTACTACACGCTTCTGTTGGCTTGATAGTGTGCCTGCTGTCTGACCGACTCACCTTTTTAGCACATTATCCCAAACTACTGTTGTAATCAGGAGTGCCAACTGTGCCTTTCTACATGTAGTCAGAGACACTCTTTGTAATGTTTCCTTTTTTTTTATTTCTTTCACACAATAAGAGAATTTTAAGCTTTCAACATGTGCAAGCAATAGTATTACTCTTATAGTGTAAACCATGTTACTTTGTTTGTTTTTTTAAGTGTATCTCATGATAGCATGACTTCCTGACATTGAACTCTGTATCAGATGATGATATACAGTATGACCTGACCATGTGTTACCTCCCCTTTCTTGACCTACGTACACACCATCTCCGTCTCAGTGTCGCCGTCATCTCGTTCCACTTTGCTTGAGATTACTGGTCTCTTGTTACCATTCCTACAGCAGCATTTCTCTGGCTAAGAACTGTTTAACAGGCTTGTTTCAGGGTGGGCCACCACATGACAGAAGTACCATTTTGTTTAATGGTCAAATACGTCTCAGCTCCTATGATCCCCTGCAGTAGAGAAGTTACTGTACCCGTTATATCCTTTAGCTTATTGTTGTCTCTTCCTTCCATTTTAGTCCCAGAAAGCCAAAGAAAGTTTGAGAAAATAATCTTAACTCAAGGTCCACTGACTTGCTTTCTTTTGGAGCTTTCAGATGCATCTCGTGGTCTCAGTTGTCATGCAGCTGTCGTGAGTGAATGACAGCGTGAAGTGTGGAACTTAAAGGGACTCTATGTAAGAATCAGAAATTGCTTGTTAGCAGTGACACCTGTGGCCGTTAAGTCAACGACAGCTTCCTGTTGCTCGCGCTTGTGCTCGCACTACGTAGACGTGAGTGTGCATCGGTCAAACTAGACTACTGCACCTCCTCATGGCTCTGATTTCAGGGTTTAAAAAATGTAGCCAGTGACGGGAGACTTTGGCCAATCACAGGTCATTTCAGAGAGAGAGAGAGTTCCTATTGGCTGTGCTCCGGCTGGTGGTCGGTGCTTGGTATTTCCTCAACAGATCTCAACATGGCTGCCGGGTCACAAACTTTCTCATTTTACAGCTGAACAGTACACTACAAGATGTTTCTGAAAACATCTGAGGAGAGAAATAGACATTACAGTAACAGAATATAGATTCATATTTGATCAGCGCTGCCTAGTTTGACTGTTTGATCGGAGTTCGCGAGTGATTGACAGCCGGCTCTCATAGACGGCAGCTGGACGGTAGACCTCAGATCAGCTCTTACTGCTTGTTTTCCTCCGGTCTGTGAAATCTTGCAGATGCCGTTAGGAGCACCGGAGGAACATGATTTTTTTCAGATTACCTGTTTCATGCACTACTGTCAGGATATAGCGATTGTTTTATAAAAATAACTTTTTAATCATGTTTGCTCCAATCTCGCCTACTGCTGCTTTAAGTCCAAAATTTCGCTTTTAGCTGTTTGATCAGTTGAGGTTTTGGTGTTGACGTACAGCTGATGGCTGTTTCTGGTGTTTGTTCAGGCCTTTGCTGTTTTAACGGTGTAGTGTGAGTGAGCAAACTCCATCCACTTATGAAGACTGTGAGATGCAGTTGAAAGCTGTGGAAAAGCCATTAAATGGACTTAGAGTTAAGGTTATTTGTTAAACTGCTATTCTCAAGCTCAAGAATGAACGTTGACGCTCTTAAGAAACTTTATTTAACAATCCCATTATAGATCTTGTCATTTCTGTCAATACTAAATACCATGAAACAGCCATTTGTTTTTATCGCTCTAGGTACAATACCCCTACATTGGGTCATTTTTTTTTCAGTGGGTTGAGGTTCGCCAACTAAACTGATTACAATCTGCCCTTCAGTTTTTCCGTTCTGTCCAGTGCCTGTGTTGAGACTTGACTCGTTAATGAGTTCTACATGACTGTAATTAACACATTTTCGTAACCTTCAGTTGCTTCGTGGTACATGTTGCTAAAGCAACCCTTCCCTTCAATAGAGCCTCTGTGTTCTTTTGGCCCTCAAACAATGTACCATTGTGTCCACAGAGCGTTTAACATAGGAGAACAAGATATCCCTTCTGTCCTCGGATAAGGAACACAATCACCAGTCTGAATGACCTCTATCCTGTTCTGGACTCTGATGTCCTTGTGATGGTTTGAGCAACTTATTTTGGCTTTTTTTGTGAAGGTGAAAATGTGTAGCCTTATAGTTGCTGTAGCTATATAGCTCTTTTTCAATCTATAGTTAATAGGCTGTGTTAAAAGGAAAGGCAGATATGTTAGAGTTCTATTTGGCCTGATATAAAGTCTTGTTCCTGTGTTGCACTCCATTAATCTTACTTTTTCACCACAATTTTCATTCTATGTTAATCATGTTTCTCTAACCCACTGCACAGATCTGATTGTCTTAAGTTGGTCACCCTTCAACAAGCTACAGGCCGTCCCTCTTTGAGCTTGATGCACTAACCTATCAAACCCCTTTAAATCTGTGAATGTACACCTCTCCTCTTCTTCCGGGTGATTCTTTTTCATCTCCTTATGATCTGAGGCTATCCTGTCTATGCAAAGCAATGCTTCAAAGAAGGGGTTTTTGAACCAAAGGTAATATCTGTGGCAGCTTGCGTCCAACACAATCATTGAACTGAAAAGTAAATAAAGTGCTGCTGCAACAACCTGTCTTATGCAAAGTATTTTAGACTTCCTTCCAAGTTACCTTATAAAATGTATGACAACAATGTAATAATCTCAAATGTAAATACCTACCAATAAAACTGTTACAAATTACACAAGTTGATGTGTGGTTTGTTGTGAAGATTTAGATGTAGGCTTTACTTTTATAATATAGACAATATTTACATTTCATTTTATGTTTCAACCGTTTTTCTCAGCGTTGAGGTGCACACTTGTTTTAAAGTTCCCATATTGTGCTCATTTTCAGGTCCATACTTGTAGTTTGTGATTCTACTAGAACATGTTTACATGCTGTAATGTTAAAAAAAAAACTTTATTTTCCTAATACTGTCTGCCTGAATATACCCGTATTTACCCTCTGTCTGAAACACTCTGTTTTAGTGCATTTGACGGAATTGCAACAGAATTGCGTTGCTAGGCAACAGCTTGGGTCCATGTGTGCTTCCTGTCAGCTGATGACATTCACATAGACTGCAACCAGGAATAAACTGGGACACATTTAGAATGTTTACGTTTAAATCTGTGTCAAGGGTCTAAATATTGTATATTCGTGACATCACGAATGGGCAGAAATCCTGACAGCTTGTTTCAAATGCAGAGTTTCTGAATACGGGCTGTGTGTATTTCCCTGTGGATTGAGCGTTTCGATACTTTCAAAGTATTTATATAGGACTTACACCTGCTTTATAATAAAAAAACATGAAAATCACACTTTTTTATAATATGGGACCTTTAATGTATATTTCTAGTCTTATTCTGGGCATATGTGTCTTTTTCAAGTACAACTCCTACATCCCTGGTACTACTACTACTATAGCACTAATGTGGCCGCTGGGTGGCGGCAGCAGCCATCATCTCCACTCATGGATGTATTCTTATACATTCAGACTCCCACTGTACTATTCGTCAAGTTTAGCCTGAAAATATCAATACAAAAAATGAATGGAAATTTCATTTAGCGAAGATCCTATCCATAAAATAGTGTTGATTAGTTGTTGAATGTGTGTATTCTGTCATTCGCAGGTCATTATGCTTGTCATTGTGTGATGTATTGTGAAAGGTTTAACCGGAAGTCGTCTCTGTCTCAGCTAGCTTGATGCAGCTCGTAGTCTCAGCGGTGTAGAGTTGTCAGAGCAGCAGCGAGCTAAGATAACGGACTGGACGCTGTTGTCATGTCAAGAGCAACCTGTCCCCTCACAACACAGGGCTGTTAACGAGGTCACCTCTCCACATATCCGCCTCTGGGTAGGGTCAGAAGATATAAACCTGGGAGCAGAGCACTAGAGTGAGATGAAATGACAACGTCAACATTACAGGTAGGCTGCTGTTAGCTATAGCTACCGTTATCTTGCTAACGGGGCATAACCACGGCCTATTGAAGGAGGTGAGGACACTGGTCTCGGGGTGTGGGGTATGACGCATGCGCAGTGTGACTGAAGCTGCGGTCCTGCGTTACGATTGGCACAATTTCGGCGAGGGCAGACCAGACTCTCCTGCGCATGTGTGATACCGTCTTTGCTATGACGCGTGGCCCAACCTCCTTCAATAGGCCTTGGGCATAATTTGTCTCAGCCGTAGACAGACAGCAGTGCAGAGAGCCAGCTAGCAGAACAGCTGACTAAAGCCTGCTCGCGTTGTGAGAGCAAACCAGTTTAGTTAACTGAGCCTGCAAACAGTCCATTAACGTTACATTGTCTTGACAATAAAATGAGTGTTGACCAGATTTAACGTTACGCTGCTATCTAACTACATACTACAAAGCAATAGCTGTCTCTGGTTTTGGGTTATGAATGTGTGGATCCAGCCGCGCTCTCACCGTTATCTGCTTTAGCACCTGCTCACACACAGTTTCCATCACAAAGATAGATTATTTCTCTTTTGTTACAATGCTAATGGTCATTGTATTTTACATCGTTGGAAAGCCTGTTTATTTACCTTCACAATGATGTCCAACTTGTAAAGATCATGCATTTGTGGGATGAGCAGCACAGCATGAGGAGGAGGTGCCAGGCTGTTGTGGCTGCGTATGGATCTTCCACCACTACTGAGGCTCCTGACATATTGTATTAAATGAATAAAGTGTCAAATAGCCAATATGTCTTGTTTGTTTCTTATTATTGATAGAGAGTTCAATCATCCAATCCACCAAACAACTCAAAACAAGAGTCAACACCAACAGGAGAATACACTGTTTACCATTGGTAGAGCATTTTGGCAAATTTTTCTTGGGCGCTCCCCACATAATCAGCTGTGCTGCTCATCCCACAAATGCATGATCCTTACAAGTTGGACATCATTGTGAAGGTAAATAAACAGGCTTTCCAACGATGTAAAATACAATGCCAATTAGCATTGTAACAACAGAGAAATAATTGACCAAACACAATTTCCGAACTTTTTTCCCCCAGTTTATAATTTCTTTAAGAAATAGCACAGTGAAACTGTTAAGATCCCATTGTATTCACTGTTATGCTAGTTGTATAACTTGTGTTTTGGTTTAAGCTCCAGTGTTGACATGTGCAGACTGATGTGAGGATGACTAACGTGCCTTTATTTCTGTCTCCACCCCCCAATCCTTCTCACATCTACATTACATCCACATTTGTCCTCTGACTGTCTCTCTCTGCATCTGTTGCAGAAAGCGATTGATCTTGTGACCAAAGCCACAGAGGAAGACAAGGCAAAGAACTATGAGGAGGCCTTGCGACTGTACCAGCACGCTGTGGAGTATTTCCTACATGCCATCAAATGTGAGTACTGCAGCCTGACAGGTAGTTGAATTAGTTTAATGAAAAGGTGAAACACTGGCTGAAACTAAACCAAACCTGTGATCACTGATTATTGTTTGGGAACATACAGTACATATGTAAATTGATTTTAATTTACAATGTTACATTATGTGATTTTATGTAAGATGTGCTATTCTGTATTTTTTATTTATTTATTTATTTTCTTTTTCTTAAAAGCCTAACCAGGGACAAGGTCTGCAAATTAGCTATGGCTAGAAGTCCTATATACCTTGCATCGGTTGCACTTTAATTAAGTGTAACAATGCCTATGTATTGTCCCTGTCAAGTAAACTAATAAATATAATAAATAAAATTAGTTTAGCACATTTCCGTTGGTACAAACATCGGTGGGTTTCATTCACATTGTTGCTTGGAATTTTCATCTTTCCCCTCAGATGAGGCCCACAGCGACAAGGCGAAGGAGAGTATACGAGCAAAGTGCATGCAGTACCTGGACCGGGCGGAGAAACTTAAAGACTATCTGAAAAATAAAGACAAACAGGGAAAGAAGCCTGTTAAGGAGGCACAGAGCAATGACAAGTAGGCTGTCTATCTTCTGCCCTCTCAGAAAACACGTTCAAGCCAGTGGGCTTCACAGTATTTGTGTCAACATCTGTGTTTGTGTCTGGTCTAGGAGTGATAGTGACAGCGAGGGTGAAAACCCAGAGAAGAAGAAACTGCAGGAGCAACTTATGGGTGAGTATACGTGTATGGGTGCCAGTTGATATGATGTTTGTGATATTAGATTTAGGGATGCACCGATCCAACTTTTTCAGTCCCGATATCTGGGCTTTGGGTATCTGCCGATACCAAGTACCGATCCAATACCAGTGTTTAATTAATAAGCTGTATGTCTCACTGTGTGGAAGTGACTGGGATCATTCTTTTATGTGTAAGGCAACATCGAGCTGGACTTAATCATCACTTTCCTAACTTTGTAAATTTATAAATGTATTTAATTATTCAAATAATAAATTGTACACCAGCAAACAAACATACACTGGCAAAAAAATCTTCAAAATAAACAGGAATTACAATTCAGGTGTAAACCTTTTCAATGCGGCAACAAATTGGTCAAAACTCAAACAGGAATTAAATATTATGTGTATAGTATATAAACATAGAATTGAATTTATTGGATTGGCCCCATTGTCACCGATATCCAATCCAGCTATTTGAATCAGTATCGGCCCGATATCCGATCCAGCATCGGTGCATCTCTAATTAAATCAGTGTGGTCTGCTGATACAATGGATATGATGGTTATTTATATTTTGTATAATTGAATAACACTACACTGCTGCTTTATATCTTCACCTGAACGGGTTTTAATGGAATTTTTTATCAAATGTAACCTTGCATACATTTTTATTTATTAGTAGTAGTCTGGGGTTCAGGGGGGTTATGAGGTCTTATTTGTGCTAGGGCTACAGGTGTACAATCCCCACTTAAAGTGTTTCTTCCCTCTGCATTGTCAGTTTCAATCATGCTGTTCCTGTGTGTCCAGGTGCCATCGTAATGGAGAAGCCCAATGTCCGGTGGAATGATGTGGCTGGGCTGGAGGGAGCTAAGGAAGCTCTGAAGGAAGCCGTCATCTTGCCCATCAAATTCCCTCACCTCTTTACAGGTACTGTGGGATGTTCCCGCTGTAATTCTGTTTACACCCACTAATTATCATACACTGAAATCAAATGGTTAAAAAGATGTGGCAGAGGTACATTTTTTTAGATGTGCTTGGAGCTAAAAATGTACATTATCCATTGTTGTATTACTATGTGACATTGAAGGGTAAATATAGAGCTGAAACACTTTTTGATCAATTGACAGAATATTATTTTGCAACAGTATTGGTATTCAATTAATCATTTATTAATCAAAAACATCAAACATTCTCTGCTTCTAGCCTCTCAAATGTGAGAGAACTTTTTGTTTTGCACTATGTGTCAGACAAAACAATCTGAAGTGATTAGAGGATGTGAGCTTGATCTCTAAGAATATTTAATTGGCATTTCTCACACTTTTCTTTGATTGTATTAATCAATTAAATTGATAGATTAATCAATTTTGAAAATTGAAGTTGCCACCCTTGTTCATTATCACTGCTAATTAGTTGAAAAGTCACTTTAGATGTTTTGAAATGTCAAATAGCGTTTTATTATGACCTCTGTTGGATAGTACCTCAGCAATTTGTCCCCTAGTATGACATCATGTGACCAACATGGTCTCTGTGTTCTAAGGCAAGCGGACTCCGTGGAGAGGCATCCTGCTGTTCGGCCCTCCGGGGACGGGGAAGTCGTACCTGGCTAAGGCCGTCGCCACCGAGGCCAATAACTCCACCTTCTTCTCCGTCTCCTCCTCAGATCTCATGTCGAAGTGGCTGGGAGAGAGTGAGAAGTACGTCTCTTTATTGTAGCACAGAAACATAGCAATAATGTGTTTTATAACTTCTTTTAGATGTTGATTTTATTCGGTGTTTGCAGCCTAACTAGTGTGGAAACCTGACTCTTCAACCCTTTAAATGAACGTCAACAATCAACACTTTTGTTACTGGATGACCGGTTCACTCAACATATTTTCAATATTTCAATCAAAACTAGGTTTGTGGCGGTGGTCGGTGTTACCAGTGTTACACTGTGGTCGTGCACACACCGATTACATTACGCCCCCAACGTTGTTTACCTTTTTTTTATAGAAATAAAACCCATTTAATTCATTTTCGCGTATCAGCTCCGTGTTATCAATACGTAGTCGGACGGACGCTACAAACTGAAAGTGAATGCGTCTGCTCCGTACGGAGTTTCAGTTCAGAGTAGCAGGAGTCCAATTTCACACACATGGGACGAGAGCAAGTTGACAGACAAGAAGATGGCGGAGGATTTGGTGTCAAAGCGAAAAGCAGAAGCGCCTATTTGGCAATATTTCCGATTTAAACCTGTCCATGTGTCTCTCCATCTCTCCCTGTGTCTCCCAGGCTGGTGAAGAACTTATTTGACCTGGCTCGCCAGCACAAACCCTCAATCATCTTCATCGATGAAGTGGACTCTCTGTGCGGCTCCAGGAACGAGAATGAGAGCGAGGCCGCCCGCCGCATCAAGACAGAGTTCTTGGTCCAGATGCAAGGTGAGCCTAATGACATGAGGAATGAGCACAAATCAGACTGAGGCACAATGATACTGCACAGTGAAGAATATGCAGTATCAAATCCTGTATGTTGTATGTACTGTATGAGTGAATATAGAAAACTACAAAGTCATAAATATGCAAATACATAACCATGTAGGAACACCGGGGGACGCAGAAAGTGCTCATATAGAGCTGACTGAAGCTCTCTGGTTTTGTAGGTGTGGGAAACAACAACGATGGTATCTTGGTGCTTGGAGCCACCAACATCCCCTGGGTGCTAGACGCCGCCATCCGCAGAAGGTCAGAGCTCACTTCAGTACTCCACGGTTAAAGCTGCAGTTGGTAACTTTGAAAAAATCGGATAAAAAAAGGTTATTTCTATAAAAATGTAACTATATCCTGACAGTAGTGCATGAGTCAGATAATCGGTGAAAACAATTGTTGTGAAAAAGACTCCAACTTTCTTCCTCAACAGATCTCAACATGGCTGCCGGGTCATAAACTTTCTCATTGTACAGCTAAACAGTACACTACAAGATGTTTCTGAAAACATCTGAGGAGAGAAATAGGCATTACAGTAACATAATATTGATTCATATTTGATCAGCGCTGCCTAGTTTGACCATTTGATCGAAGTTTGCCAGTGATTGACAGCTGGCTCTAATTGACGGCAGCTGGACGGCAGACTCCAGATCAGCTCTGATTGGTTGTTTTCCTCTGGTCTGTGAAATCTTGCTGATGTCATTAGGAGCACGGGAAGACACAGAGACACATGATTTTTTTCAGATTACCTGTCTCATGCACTACTGTCAGAATATAGTGACCGTTTTATAAAAACAACTTTTTCTAATCATATTTGCTCCATTTCTACCCACTGCAGCTTTAAATGTGCGAAACCTGCAAGCTTATGTGTTTATATGTTTTGAGCAGCTGTTGAATGTGCGATTGAACGGATCTTGTCCTCTGTCGTGTGTCAGATTCGAGAAGCGTATCTACATCCCTCTGCCGGAGGAGCCAGCTCGGTCTCAGATGTTTCGTCTTCATCTGGGCAACACGCCACACAGCCTGAGCGAGGCTGACATACGGCAGCTCGCCCATAAAACGGACGGCTACTCCGGCGCCGACATCAGCATCATCGTCCGTGACGCCCTCATGCAGCCTGTTAGGAAGGTCCAGTCGGCCACCCACTTCAAAAAGGTGAAGAAATCCAGAGGGGGAAAACACGTTGAATCCTCAAAAGCCCATGTCAGTTGAATCCCTGTTATGGTTAATCATTTTCACCATTACTATTGAGCTTTTTTTTTCTTGTTCTTACTCCTGCAGGTTCGTGGTCCATCCCGAAGCAACAACCAGTTGATGGTGGACGACCTCTTGACTCCTTGTTCTCCTGGTGACCCTGCAGCCGTAGAGATGACCTGGATGGATGTGCTTAGTGATAAGCTACTGGAGCCCATAGTCTGCATGGTGAGATACACATACAGTATATTAATGAACAACACAGATATGATCAATGCTGCAGCGCCTCATTTCAGAGCAATGAGGAGGTAAAGAAGTCTAGTTTTCTCTCAGAACACTTGAATTACAATATGCTGAAAGGTTATTATGGAATTTTTGCCCAATGATGACAAAAATATACTGCCTACTGCAGGTTTAAGGAAACAAATTAATGTTTGATAAGGTCTGTCTGACAGCAATATTATATGTACATTTTACTGGACACTTATTGATGTTGCCAGGATTTAAACAATATCTTATGTGATAAAAAGAGTTTTTCTTAATATTTAAAATAATTCTACAGTATTTTCACAAAGTCACTTCTTTTTCACCTGAGTGGTGGAATAAGAGTGGAAAAGGCTGCAGCTACAATGAAACACATGTGGGGAATGAAATGTAAGAATAAAATGTATTAATATGCCACTTAAATCATCAATTACATTATTAAGCTACATATTTTTATGCCTCCGAACCTACAAAAGCTGCAGCCAGAGGCATTATGTTTTCACTCGGTCTGTCCATCTATCCGTACGTCCCATTCTTGTGAACGAATTTGGCACTTACGTCCACTTGGACTCAAGGAAGAACTGATTAGATTTTGTGGTCATAGGTAAAGAGTATAGAAGCAAAGAGACAAAACTCTGGTGGCTTGTTTTGACAGCCACTGCCGCCATTTTGGACTGAAAACGCTTATTATATTTATAATATTTTGTTGTTCAACACGGGCCATTTCGCTAGAATATGACAATACTTTTATACGGCACTTTATAGGCGGACGTTTTGCTGGCGTCCGGTCTTCACTTTCAGTCCAAAATGGTGGAAACGTAGCTCTGCTGCTGGGCGCTGACGTTGCAATGGAACGAACAATTGACTTCTAGGCGATATACATTCTTTGTCACAGGTCAAGGTTGCTGTGACCTCACAAAACACGTTTTTGGCCATAACTCACACAAATGTCTAATTGGATAAAAATAATGACATTTTCGACACACATGGATGTAAACTGCAACTTGTCTGGTTGGCGTAGGCGTACAACCACGAGGCGGTAATTCTAGTTTTTATTAGAAGCTCCGTTTTGATCCCAATGTGGACAAATGCTTTTCAATATTGCTGATATGATAGTCATCATGACAAGTAAAGTGATTCTACTGATGTGTAACATGTTGCTCTGATGTCATACCATGTTGCATGTTTGTAACCCGTCTCTGAGACCAGTGTCTGGTAAACTGGTAAAGTGGATATAAAAAAACAATGTAAACCCAAAATGACTTGTATGTCCTGTCGTTTGCAGTCGGACATGCTGCGCTCTCTGTCCACCACCCGTCCCACAGTCAACACAGAAGATCTCTTTAAGGTCAAGAAGTTCACAGAGGACTTTGGGATGGAGGGCTGAGAGACAGAGCCCCACCCCACCCCGCCCTGCCCCACTTCTCCCCGGTCCAAGAGAGGGGTCAAACTGCTCCTAATAAACCCCCCACCCCCTACCTAATGCTATACCATCCTGTAAGCTTTCATCTCTCCGCTGAGCGCTTGGTTCACTGCCTCTCACGGATTTCAAAATAAATGACTGGTCTTTTCCGACAAAAAAAAAAAAAAAGGGCAAGAAATCTTGTACTTGTAATCATCCGGGCTCGAGTTTTTGAATCCTTGGAGGAAGTTGACCAAATGCTACAATAGAAAATCTTGGTGTGATTTGGTAGTTGGACTATAGAACCCATGTCTTTCACCCCATTTCAGACAATGCTCCATGAAAGCAGCCACTACGGCGTATTCACGACAAGAACTTTTCATCTAACCTGCGTTGACGTGAAGAAAAGCTGCGTTTGAATCTAAAATGCACACAGTTTGTCCCCCTCTGGGCCGAGTCTATCTGACTGAAGGACTGTACATTTGTTTGCCTTTGTGCACTTTGCTCCGGGTCGCAATGAAGGACAGAGACGTTTGAAGAAAACAAAAGCAGATAGTTCTCCTGCCAGGCATGCGAGTGTGTGAATGCATCTTAAGTGTTTTTATGAAACTTGTGTGTCTTAATGTATATGTCTATATGTTGAGAGCCCTGTTATTTGATGAAGAGTTAATTTAATGAGTCCTCACTGCCTCAGTGTCCCTTCTACAGCTCTTAGTGTGTCTGCATCAGGCCGGTACCTCAGTCTGAGCGACGCGTTCATGTTCAATATTTACAATACAAGAGATGTGCTTGACTGAGAGCCAAACACCACGTCTCCTCAGTCCAAAACTTGAAAAAGTGTTTGTTTTTTTAACTCAGTCGTAAACCTCTGGTCGGTTTTAAGAAAACAATCTCACCACAAGGTTCATTTAGTAGCTATTTTGGAGCTTTCGGTCATATCATGTGATCTTCTTCAGCAGATGAAGCAGTATTACAAATGTTCAAATTCCCATTTTTTTTCTATCCACATTGGCTCAGAATTTGAGGTTGAAAGTTCATACTTGACCTTGGAAAACAACATTGAATAGCTTTTCCGGAGCTTTTGATTATATCACATGATCTTCATCACTACAGCTTTTAAGCCAGCATTGATGAGAAGTCCATGAAAGAAATTCTGGGCAACCTGATGAAGATCATGTGATACGATTGAAAGCTCATAGATGCTGTTTCCAAGGTCGAGAATGAGCTTTGAACCTCAGCTCCAGTTGCTTTATTTAAATCAGCACTCCATTTCCCAGAATACACTTGTCTGTGTGGTTGTGTACTGTGATGTCTTCCCTCTTGGATTTTCTTTTATTGAAGTTTGTGTCTGTTGAAAACAGAAATATTTTAATCAAGCACATCTCTTTAAATCAAACATCTTGTTTTATTTGCCCGAACACTATTTATTCAACTTGACTGACTATAATAGAGGTACAGTATGTTTACACTTGAAGTATTTATTTTGTTGATGTTTCATGATGGAGTTTTTTTTTCCTTTTGGGAGGCAGATGTACACACCAAGTTCTACTCTGAGGCAGACGCCACCCTATTGTTTCATTACTGTCTGTTCAGGCCTGGCTTTCCTTCTCAAGCTTAAATAGTGTTTGTCCTGTTGTCAGCTTAGAGACATAAAGGAAAGCTAGCCCTAGGAGCACACGGTTAGTCATTTCCATATAACCTTTTTAAATCTGCTATTAGATGTTTGTTCTGTACCATCTCTCTGACCTCTCACTATTACACCAGAACCACAGGCTTGTCTGCGAACTCATGTCATGTGATAGCTCAGCGCTAGTATCCCTGTGTGTTTGTGGAGGAGGTACATACTGGGTCAAGCGTGAGGTCACTTATTAACGTCCCTGTAAGGGGATTTAACCTGCCGCTGGTCATGTAACCATTACTACTGATTTAACCTGCATTAATAAAAACTGACATTTCAAATGACAAAAAGGCACAGTTGCTGGTTTGACATTTTTATTATGTTCAACAGCTGATGGTTTAAACATATTTATTACACGGCTGTGTTGAATACTCGATTCTCATTGGTCAATCACAGCGTTCTACAGTCTGTTATTTCTTTATAGCAGACCGTTGCTATGTATAGCAGACCGTTGCTATGTATACCAGACTGTTGCTATGGGCGCAGCTCTGATGTCGGAGTCTGGTGGACCGTTTTTGTGTCAAAATATTGATTTCTTCAGTAAGTAGCAGTGTAATAAGCGGGATAATGTACAGTTAGCGGGTTGTTGTTGTGAAATAAACCCCTTCAGAGGGTCTGTCAGGGTTTATTTCACAACAATGACCGGCTCGCTGTACATTATTCCTTAC
Organism: Sebastes umbrosus; assembly: GCF_015220745.1. Classification (NCBI taxonomy): domain Eukaryota; kingdom Metazoa; phylum Chordata; class Actinopteri; order Perciformes; family Sebastidae; genus Sebastes; species Sebastes umbrosus. The sequence goes on along the minus strand of NC_051272.1, from coordinate 32,962,239 downwards.
ATAGAAGCTCTACAGTCAAATTTTCAGCGATTTCTACTAATGTTTATTTACAGAACATTATAGGCATCCAAGCTGAAGCTCTTAAAGCAGCAGTAGGCGAGATTGGAGTAAAGATGATTAAAAAAAGTTATTTTTATAAAACGGTCACTATATCCTAACAGTAGTGGATGAGACGGGTAATCTGAAACAAATCATGTTCCTCTGTGTCCTCCGGTGCTCCTAATGGCATCTGCAAGATTTCACAGACCGGAGGAAAACAAGCAGTCAGAGCTGATCTGGAGCCTTGCCGTCTCTGAGCGGCTGTCAATCACTCGTGAACTCCGACCAAACGGTCAAACTAGGCAGCGCTGATCAAATATAAATCAATATTCTGTTACTGTAATGACTATTTCTCTCCTCAAATGTTCCCAGAAACATCTATTAGTGTACTGTTTAGCTGTAAGATGAGAAAGTTTGTGACCCGGCAGCCATGTTAAGATCTGTTGAAGAAATACCAAGCACCGCCCACCAACAAGAGCACAGCCAATAGGAACGCTCTCTCAATGAAATGAGCTGTGATTGGTCCAAGTCTCCCGTCACTAGGCTAGAATTTTGTAAAGCCTGAAAACAGAGCCATGAGGAGGTGCAGAAGTCTAGTTTTCTCTCAGAACACTTGAATTACAATATGCTGAAAGGTTATTATTTGCCCAATGATGGCAAAAACATTTCTGTCTGCTGAAGCTCTTAAAGGAATACTTTGACATTTTTAGATAAAATGCATCTTCACTTTTTTGCTCAAAGTTTGATGAGAAGACTGATACAACTGTCATATCTGTACAGTAAACATGGAACTACTGTGAAACTGGCTTCAGCGCAGACATCTGAGTAACTAAATAAGCATATTTCCCAAAGTCAAACTAACTAGTGAAACTGTTCCTATAACAGCTAACAAAAAGCGAGCGGATTCAGGGGTTCAGTGTTTCACCTCAAGGACACTTTGACAGGACACACAGCCGAGAGAGGCCGTCACGCACACCCAGTGACACTGTGGGCAGAGCTCAAGCAAGTTGGTTCAGTTCCTACTCGTCATGCCTTTTCACAGTTTTACCATTTTGATGTCGGGATCGAAAACTGATCACAGAACAGCAGAGCCACTTCTAAAAGCACATCTAAAACGTGATAAATGCTCGCGACAAAGGACAATACGCCTCAGCATCTTTGTCAAGGCAACTTTGTCCTCATTACTTCCTCTTCATTTAGTACGCAGACCTTGGCAGCAATATGAATATTAAGAAATACTCCAGAAATCTAACAACCTATAAACAGTTCACAGCGCTGCAAAACAACTGGATCTACATTAGAGAATGTGCGCTTAAAGCCTTTTAAAATGTTCAAATGATCTCCGCGGCATTACACTGAACGCCGCAGAGCTCTGTGTAACCGGTCCAGCGATGTGTTGACACTAATTGAACTGGTTTCCACAGTAAAACCTCGTCATGAGCAGATCGATGTTCCATGCAGGCAGTGTGGACAGAATCCAACGTCCATTCCTGAGAATGTCGCCACCACGGGGTCCAATGTCTCATCATTACTGTCTTCCTCACACTTTGCTCCGTTTGGAGTGTCTCTCTGCCGGAGGAGCGGCCCGCTTGTTGCGATGGTGGGGGAAGGTTGGCATCAGGTCGGGTTCACAGGCTGCACAGAGAAGCACGGAGATAAGATGAATGACTAGCAGCACATCGGAGGGCAGGGTGGGATTAACAGTGGATACATATCCAAAAACCTTTCACTCACGTAGAGGTTTCTCTTTGAAGTAGGAACTCTCCAAACAATCTTTGGCAGTAGCTCTGGATCAGGAAAACAGACAATGAGCAGTTATTGATGGCTCTTGCGAATTTAGCATATCTGACAAAGAATTGTAACTACCCTATAGGTGTGAAAAATAACATCATATTTAAATCAGCTTTGTGTTATGAATTCCTGATAACGATACTGTTAAATACAGGGAAATAACGCACTGATACTTAACCCTCTGAGACCCGCGATCCAGACCGACTTTACTGTCTACAGATATCATATGAAACTAGAAAAACCTGAAGAATCCCCGGGTACCAACCATGCCAGGCTAGCTTGTCGGGAAGGAGGCTAAATAACGCTCTAAAATTATGCACATTTTTAGCAAAGAAAAACTGCGATGGTCATTTTCAAAGGGGTACCTTGACCTCTTGACCTTCAGAGTGAGGACATCTTTGGCCGGTCCCTCACTTCTAGAGCTGTTTGAGGGTTCAGACTTGGTTTTAAAGTTCAGTGTGCCTGTGTGTGTGCCTGTGTGTGTGTGTGTGTGTGTGTGTGTGTGTGTGTACCTGCGCTGTGGGTTGTACATGAAGAGCAGGTTGAGCAGTCGGTGTCCGGCCTCAGACAGCCAGGTGAATTTATTCTTCAGGTTGTTGTACGGCTGCTTCCTCAGACTGTACTGACCGATGAGAGGCAGCTGAGAAAAACCCTGAGACACGCACACAAACTCAATACCTTTAACATCGTCAGAAGTCACAGAGAGTTTAGTTCATGCTGGAGACATATTGAGAGCCGCAGTACTCACTGGCCAGATGTTTTCATTGGGTGTTCCCAGCAGCTGAACTATCAAGTCGACCTGCTGGATCTCAGAGGTTCCAGGCAGCAGAGGTTTGTGAGCCAGCAGCTCAGCCAGGATGCAGCCGACAGCCCTGCAAAAAAAACATCATGGCAAGTTCAGAGCTAACGATTTGAGCCATCTATTCCCACTGGCTCCTTATGTGGGAGAGCAAGTCTGCAATATCTCTGATTGTGATGAACATGAGAAAAATAGTGGCTTATGAGTCGTTAAATGCATATAATGAAATTATAATTCTCCCCTGAAAAGATTCTCAACCTTCTGGAACTTAAAGGGATAGTTAGAGTGTTTTGAAGTGGGGTTGTATAAGGAACTTATGTATAGTAGGTGTATTACTTACAGTAGATGACGGTCAGCGTGCACCCAGCTTGGAGAAACAGACAGGAGTACCGACACCGGAGCAAAGCAATACAGTGTGAACGGGGGAAGGCAAAACATATTTTAGCCGTCTAAAAAAAAAAGGCTCACCTAAAACAGTACAGATACGTTTCACTTTCAGTTCAGTTCGCTGTCGGAAAATATTCTAAACGTACGTTTTTCTGCTGTCCCCGTCCACAACGCTGTATTGCTTTGCTCCGGTGTTGGTGCTCCTGTCCGTTCCGCCGACCATCATCTACTGTAAGTAATACACCTACTATGGATCATTACCTCATACAACCCCACTTAAAAACACCAAAACTATCCCTTTAAGGCTAATTTTTGACTGTTAAAAAATTTCTGAGGACCACTTTCTCAAATAAACGAGGAAAAAATAACATAACAAAAAAACGAAAAAAAATAAACTGGGCTGTAAATACATGTTATGTCACTGTCAGCTGTGATGACCAAAATAAATATTCTGCTTACCCCCACCATCACTGCCTGCCATTATGAATCCTAATTTAATGCATTTAGGGTCATATTTCCACACCACAGCCTCCTTGCCAGTTGGAGACGTGTAACCATGGTAACACGTGCCAACCTCATGTGACCAAAACGTCGGTTTCTGAGAATCAAAGTCTGAATTAATTTAAAATATTACGCCTAGCAAAGTGAAATCTTACACTTACAGTTTTAACTTACAGTTAAATTGACGCGTTATTGATGTTACAGAGCTGTCCGTCAACGTTTATTATGAATGTTATCATCCCTACGACATTGCAATGTGGGATATTTATGCCGCTGCAGTATATAGTAAGTAAATAGTATGCAATTTGCATACTATTGGTTTCATATTAAGGTTTAGGACACACTAAAATATCTCACATACTGTTTTCGCGTACTGAATAGCATGTTAGTGTGGAATTTCGGACGCAACCTTTGTCTCTAATTGATGTGTCGTGGTTGGCATGGTGATATTCAAACGTAAGGTCATTGAAATTAAGCTTTATTTGAATTGCTATGTTTTTTTTATTTATGTGAATTCTTGAGCACATTTTGATATGAAATTAACTAGCTTTGTAAATTACCCCAAAAATATATTTTTTAATTTGATCTAACCATTTGGCAGTACCTCCATGGCCCACTAGATGGCGCTCTGACGCCCACCAATGGGCCCCGGCCCAGTGGTTGAGAACAGCTGTTCTAAGATGTGATAAAAGCATAAAGTGGATGTACTGTATGTGTATTTGTGTCTCATAATGTCAGAGGTTGGAGCCTCACCACATGTCTAGAGCTACAGTCTGGGTCTTGGTCCCTAGGAGGAGCTCTGGAGCTCTGTACCTGCAAAGAGATGAAGGGAGGACGGGGGGGTAGAGTGGGGTGAAGCACATAACGTGACAGAGACCTGATCAGCCCGAGCTATTGGATCTAATGAAGGAGGATTACTGATAGAGATTAAAAGGAGGAGTTTCCACTGAGGTTGCACAAGCACAACTCAACTCATCCACACACAGATGTAAACAGAATTAGGCTAAATCAGTATTTACGGTAAACATGGCTGAGAGGCCCGGCAGACACTCACCACAGTGTGACCACTCGAGGCGTCATGGGCTGCTGGGGGATGCCGTACATCCTGGCCAACCCAAAATCAGCTGCATACAACAGAAACAAAAAAACATAAATATATACATAAAAAATACGACCTCTCTCTGTGTGTATAGTTGCAGTTACTGTCACAATCTGATCAATCCGGTCCGATAACATTTGGAAAAATAAAACCTAATTATAAATGCTAAGTTTAGGTTATTTTTAATTAGGGGGTATATAAATAAACTTTGATTTACATAAAATAAACGTGTTTTACATATAGGGAAAAGCAGATAGCAGTAAACAGTGATTCATATCAAACTGGAAGAATATAAAAAAATCTAAGGCAGTCATTGTCCGAGAGTGAGAGAGAGAGAGAGAGGTCAAAGGTCAGTGCTGGGATGTATGTCAGTACAGGAATAATGTGATTATAGCGAGAGCTATAGAAGTGGTTACGTTAAAAGTGATGACTCACCAATCTTAACGCAGCCCTTGTCTGTCATCAGCAGATTAGACACCTTCAGGTCCCTGATAACAAGATTGAAGAGGATAATGAGGCAGCTCACAGAAGAGACGGTACAATGCTCCTCCCCTTGTACAATCCTCAACTTGTCTTGCATTTGTGGAGTTGAATGGAACACGGCTTTAAACCTCTTCAGTTACAGCTTTAAAGGAACGGTGTGTTGTATTTCGGTGGATCTTTTAGCAGGAATTGAATATAATATTCAGAACTATGTTTTCAATAGTGTATAATCACCCGAAACTAAGAATCGTTGTGTTTTCGTTACTATGAAGTAACTCGTTCCCTCGAGTTACCTATCTCGAGGGAACGAGTTAATACAAATTTTCTCCTAGGGGTCTAGGGGGGCTCTTTCCCAATGTAAGTCTAATGGAAAAAGTATTTTTGGGCCCAATGGCGTCACATGACGGACACGGCTGTTGTAGTACCGCCGTTTGACCACTACGAAAGTTGGGATCAACGACCGGCGCTCTTCCTCGGTGCTTGGTTATCATTGGTCTCAGCTGGGAGTTCCTGTTCCAATGGTGTCGGTTATCCCCGCCCCCTACACTTAAGCCCTGCCCTCTTTCATAACTCATGAACCATTTCTGGTAGACACTCGGTTTGTGAATGCTTGCACGCGTGGATTTATACATATACAGCATGTGGTCGCAGATATTGCAAATTCATGCTAGTTACTTTCTGTCCATAGTATATTAAGTACAGAAAAAACTTGAGAGTTAGTTGTTGGTGTTTCCAGTAAATATCTGGGACTGACCTGTGTATAATGAAGTTGTGGTGGAGGTACTCCAAGCCTCTGAGCAACTGAAGGATGATACACTTTACCTGAAAAAGGACAATAGAAGAGAAAACACTATAATGCAGACGACACAACGTGACCCAGCAATCAAGGAGTCATGTGGATCACATGAATGATTCCTTGTCAAGAGGATGTTTAGTTACAATCAGGGCTCCCTGAGGGGATTTCAAAGGGGTCCTCATAAAAAATAAGTTTTTTATTATTTCTTTGTTATTGAATTCTCTACAGATTCATCTAGTTCAGATATGTTCACTTGCAATTATAATCATACAACAGCTGTCATACTCATTACAGTTATCACCCCACCAACAATGAGAACAGTTATCAGAATATTGCACTGGTTTCATTCACAACACTACTGGCTCCCAATCTTTACGGCTTGTGGCCCCTTAGAACTAAACAAAGTCTACTAAGAAGTCTACTAAGGGCTGCTATTGGAGTACCACTGGTGGCAGACAAGCTTAGTCTCCATCACAGGGTGCCTACACATTTCACATTACAAAATACCATACTTTTCCAGGATTTTCGGTTGATTTTTCAAACCATATTTGATTTTGTGACTTGGTGTAGGGGATGCTGTAACATGATGACAGGGCTTTCGCCTTTGCATATGGCTTACAACTGCTGCCTCCCCCCATGATCTAACTAGGTATGCACCGATACCGATGCTGGATCTGACATCGGTGACAATGGGGACGATCTATTAAATTCATTTTTATGTTTATATATTACACACATTATATACTGTAATTTTAATTCCTGTTTAATATATTTTTTTTACCAAGTTGCTGGTGTAGGATTTATTATTTTAATAATAAAGCAAAATTAAATGAATTTATATCTGTGTATTTATTTGTCACATTTTGTTTTACAAAGTTAGAAAAGCAATGTTTAAGTCCAGCTCCAGTCACCTCCACACAGTGAGGCATACAGCTGATTAATTAAACACTGGTATCGGATCGGTACTCGGTATCGGCCGATACCCAAAGCCCAGGTATCGCTATTGGGACTGAAAAAGTCGGATCGGTGCATCCCTAGATCTAACCAAAGCTTGCATCTGTCTTTCTTTTCCCATTTGGAATCCCTAGGCAACCAGGCTTTATATTTGGGATTGTCCAGCCAGCCCCTCGGAAAACTTTTACGAGACGGACGGACGAAGAGTCAATCTGAAAACATGATGCTAAACATAATGCTTCCAGCCACGGCTGTCGCCGGCACGACAGAGGCATACAAATCCAGCAGTAATAGTACAAACAAATGAAGACAAAATAGGTACATTCAATTTTAGTTAAAAAAATTCAAGCCAAGTACAAATCAGTAAATGCTGGAGTTTGTTAAACGTTAGATTTAGGAAGTCTACTCTGTCCTACCTGAGCCTCAGAGAACGGTGTCTGCATGTTTTCCAGCAGACTGGCCAGATCCTGCTCACAGTAACTCATCACCAGAAACAGACTGAACAAGAAACAGAATTAAAGAAAAATAGATGATTAAGTATTCAGTTAACAAACAGCAGTTAAAAAGGTTGTATGGCTGTGTGTTGGCAAGAATCTGGCGATATGATACGTATCACGATACAGGGGTTACAATTCAATATATCGCGATACTGTGAGCAAGACGATATATTGCAATTTCTTAAATCTAATTTTAGGAAAACTGTTGTAGAAGGAAAACACCTTCATATGCATGAAATCTGAGTAAAAATGTTTACTTTTTTAATGCAATCAGAACAGTGGGATTGGCGTTTTCATTTCTCAGTCTCTGTAACATCCAACATCATAGCACTATGAGAGGGCACATACACTGAGAGGGTGCATCTCTTTGCAAATGAAATAAAGTATTGACTGAGTTCATCTATGCATGCAAACTATTAATCAAAATTGTATTCTGTATAGTTACATTTCACCCAGAGAGATGTTCAGCCTTAACTTTGTATAATATTCTCTTGTATTGCTTGTGAATCCACCGTTATGGTGGTGTGTATATTCGTGTACTACCTCTCCAGTTGACTGCCAACAACCACTTGTTTCAGCTCCACTATGTTGGGATGTCTCAGCCTCAGTAGCAGGTTGATCTCTCTGAGGCTACTGATGGGGATCCCTGACAGAGAAAGAGCAGGGCATCAATAGGTTCAACAACTTTTACAGATCAATTTAACAGGCAAACTACAGCAACGATAAGAAAATCAGGAATGAAACGGTTCAGGCATTTTGGACACCATGAAACAAAAACTGTAAATAAATTGCGGACTCAAATTTTTTGCAGTGCTAAAAGTGGGACAGAAGGATGACATTACAGGTTAGCTGGTGTGTCCAACACTGTTCCAGAGCGAGATATATATCTCCATAACAACTCGCTCAACTCCTCTACACACCACTATCAGGCCAACATTTCCACATGGCAAGGAGGGCTGTGTGTTGGCAAGAATCTGACATTACGATACGTATCACGATACGTATCACGATACAGGGGTTATGATTCAATATATTGCGATAATGTAAGAAAGGCGATATATTGCGATTTTTTAAATCAAATTTTAGAAAAACTGTCATATTAAAAGAACACACCACCATATGCATAAAATCTGATTAAAAAAGTAGATTTTTTTTTTTATGCAATCAGAACAGTGAGATCTGCATTTGTCTTCATCACAGTCTCTGTAACATCCAGCATCATAGCACCACTTTGAGAGGGCACACAAACTGAAAGGGTGCATCTCTTTGCCAATGAAATAAAGTATTAAGTGAGAGTTAATCTTTGCATGTAAACTATATAAACTAGCTTTTTATAAATAACTATATCAATTTATAGTGTTTTTGAGAATCGATACAGTATCACAAAACATAATATCGCGATACTCGATATTTTCTTACACCCCTATATACAAGGCATACCAAAATCTTAATAGGCACTAGATTGTAATTGGAATAACCAAGACAAATGATGCTACTTGTATTCCCCAATAAGGTAATTATATGCAGCAAAGACAGACACACATACAGTACATACAAAAACAATGCATTCAAAACACTCATATGAACACATATGAATCAGCATTAGAGCAGTGATCTTACCATCTTTCTCTTTGTCCATCCGGACCTTCTTCAGTGCTACAATCTCATCTGACTTGGTGTCTCGCGCTCGGTCTATATCAAGAACAGGACAAAGTTTATCTACTGAGCACTATGGTTAAAATGATCCGATATTTTTAATTTCCTAGTCAAACCAATCTATAGTCTCTCCAAATTTAATGACTTACACACAATGCCGTAAGTTCCTTCTCCTATGCGGTTGAGTTTCTCAAACTCTCGAACACTTCTGCAGCTCCCAAACTGAAAAAGAGTGAAAAGATAAGAGATGGCACGGAGGCTCTCTTCATGCATCATGCTCGTCTCCAGTAGTAGTACTTTTTACAGTGTATTTTTAATACAACATTACTTTACAACCAGGATTGTGCTTAAAGGATAAATGTGGTTAATGGACAGACACTGGGAAGTTGCACTATTCCTTTGGATAGCTCCATGTGACATGTTTTATGTATTCAGAACTACTTAAAGTCCCATATTGTAAAAAGTGAGATTTTGAGATGAGATGTCTTTTATATTAAAAAGCAGGTTTAAGTGCTATATAAATATTGTGAAAGTATCAAAAAGCTCAAATCACGGATAAATACACACAGCCCGTATTCACAAACTATGCGTTTGAAACAAGCCGTCAGGATATCTGTCCATTTGCAATGTCACAAATCTACAATATTTAGACAATTTCACAGTTTTAAGCGTAAACATTCTAAATGTGTCCCAGTTTATTTCCTGTTGCAGTGTATGTGAATGTCATCAGCTGACAGGAAGTAAACATGGACCCAAGCGGTTGCCTAGCAACGCAATTCCATTGCAATTGCGTTGAAATGCGCTAAAACGGAGCGTTTCAGACAGAGGGTGAATACAGGTATATTCAGACAGACAGTATGAGGAAAATAATGTGTTGTTTGAACATTAAAGCATGTAAACATGTTCTAATATAAACCCAAAAATACAAGTATGAACCTGAGGATGAGCATGATATGGGACCTTTAAGTGAACATTTAGTGAAGTTGAAATGAAATGATGAATAACAAGAAATCAATAAAAGGGATCTAATGGTGATTATCAAACCAAACAGGCGCCTTGAGCCACTAAGAAGAATTGGCTCTGAGAAGGATTTGCCATTACAAAACTTAGTGTCTCAGGGTAGTGATTACTATTCCTCAGTCCTAAAAAAGGTACCCGGAAGACAGAGAGGACACTAAGGGTTCACCAAGCAATCACTAGTAGTGAAGTGCACTAAAGTGAAAGTTAAGTGACTCATACAGCAAAGACACAGACATATACAGATTAATTACTTTTCCACAATGTGCCCTCATAAGCTCAGATAGTTTATTAAGTTACTTTAACAACCGACAGACTCTCTTAGATGGAGATAATACCAAACTCCATTTAAAAATCAGCTATTTTAATAACTAACGTTACCTTGATTATCAATGAACCCCTGTATACGGATTGTGGTTCATTTATATGGAGCGGATCTACACAGTGACATTTTCTTTATTATATTTAATATAACCTGTGTCAAATATATGCCGAATTGTAAACTATGCCATGTAGAGTTGTGCTGATTGTTAACTTGTGATCTATGAGTTATGTATGGTTGCTGATCAGCAGGTAAACATTAAACTATCAGGTTCCTGAGTGGAGTCTGGCGTCACCAGGAGATCACTCCTCTTACCCGGTCACTCTGAGGCACTGTGAATGTTTTATTGTTCTTGATGGACTTCAGCTTTATAGGGTCCGGTTCGTCCTCTCCCACGGTGTCCATTCTTTCATTTAAGGTCGTTTTTAGTCTCAGAAGACAATAATATCCTCTGTTATGGCTTCAACTCGACAGGCCGCAGCACTCTTAGATGGGCGCCTCCATTGTTTTTTTTGTTGGACAACTGCGAGCTTTCCCGGAGTTTGATGCTTTGAACAGGCAGGGACACCGTAGGTCAACAGGAGGCTGGTATTTGTGAAGTCCATTTTGAGTTCTTCTTGGAAGACTGTAATAAAAAATAAAAAATAATGTCAAGGATTGAACCACAGATGTAGTCACACTAGTCCTAACATTGAATGGCATGGAATATATGGCTATAATTATTGTTATTGGAAGTACTAAGTGAGCAAGAAGTGTAGTAAGCATAGGTGTAGAAGCAGTAACTGTAGAAGTACTCCAGCATTTTATTTGTATTCCACATCCATAAAGAGATTTTTTTAAAAGAATGGTCAAACTTGAAGCAGTAGGTCCAATAAATACTCAGTGTGGGTCTGAGTATAGGTCAATTCTTCCTAATTCTTAAAGCTTCTGTAGGCAGAATGTTTTCAAACGGTCAAACTAGGCAGCGCTGATCAAATATGAATCAATATTATGTTACTGTATTGCCTATTTCTCTCTCTTTTCAGAAACATCTTGTAGTGTACTGTAATGGCTGCCGGGTCACAAACGTTCTCATTTTACAGCTAAACAGCACACTACAAGATGTTTCTGAAAACATTTGAGGAGAGAAATCGGCATTACAGTAACAGAATATTGATTCATATTTGATCAGCGCTGCCTAGTTTGACCGTTTGGTCCGAGTTTGAGAGTGATTGACAGCTGCTGAGAGAAGGGAGACACCAGATCAGCTCTGATTGGTTGTTTTCCTCCGGTCTGTGAAATCTTGCAGATGCCATTAGGAGCACCGAAGGACACCAGAGGACACCGGGACACCGGAGGCACATGATTTTTTTTCAGATTACCTGCCTCATGCTCTACTATCAGGATATAGTGACAGTTTGATCATTTGCTCCATTTCTACCCTCTGCAGCTTTAAGTTTCAGAGTTGTTGCTGCTTTCTCTGATCATACCAAAAGTTTGATTCCTGTTTTACCTTCTGTGGTGTTGAGTTACTGTCTGGTAACCGCGTTCTTCCCCACTACAAAGGGTGTGGAAGTAGGCCTCCGCTCTTTGAGAGCATCGGCTATCGTCACGGTGGTTGGCGAGGCATAGATGTCCTCTCGTGACGGAGCTGTGATGATGATGGCAGGTGGACGTGGAGAGGAGTCGGCTGAATCTGACTCAGAGATGGCCTGTGGTGGTGGGGGGCTCTCTGTAACTGTAACTGAGAGGTGGAAGATACACACTGACTGACACCAAATACTAATTATATATTACTATAATATTTACCCATTAAAACATGATGAATGAACCCAATGAACTCATGAAATGTGCTCTTTAACTATACGCCATCTTCTCCAGCCTCTGTTTTAATTCCTGTCTACTAAATTTAGTCATCGCAGTGATAAAAGAGTAACTACCGGACAGTCATTGGCCTGGGACAAGGCCTGCAGTTCAGGTGAGGTAATCCTGCTGACGATAGAGGATTTCAAGCAGTGTGTGTGTGTGTGTGTGTGTGTGTGTGTGTGCGTGTGTGTGTGTGCGCGTGTGTGTGTGTGTGTGTGTGTGTGTGCTGGTGTATGGTCACAGTGTTTATGTTTGGTATGAAGCACCTTTAAAATTGGATTGTGCTAATTTCTTAAGAGCGTTAGTGCTGTGTCTATATCATATTAGTGTTTATTATAATTAACGATGATCAATAACAATTAGGTATCTTAATATATTCAACTGCTCTGATAAAAAAAAGCAACGTTTTACACTGCTGAACACAATTGTTCCATGTAGATGAGGGAGCTGAGGCATAGTACAAACTAACATCATCATAAAAAGCTGCTTTGTTGGCACGGTTGTTACTAAAGCTGATCAGCATTAATTCTACAGTAATAAAGACAAGTGGTCATCTGCACCTTCATCTCAGAGGACACATATCTATCATTTGTACAGCTATACATATATAAATGCCAAATGAATTCTTAACTTGATGTTAATGAACCATGTACCATGGTTGTTAATGAAAAATATTTACTGAAAGCAAAAAGAAATTCAAGTTATCTGGGTGGCAGGTCAATAGACAGAAAAATATACAGTCCATGTACAGTTATACCTCCCCTGCACTTTAAGACAAACACAAACAGAATATTATGAAGAATCTGGATAAAAAATGTATTTATTCCTAAAGCAGCAATCCTTAAATCCGATCTGTAAAAACCAGACGATTCTACTAAGGTCATTTGATGTCCTGTGTATTTCATTCCTACCTGAATATTCCTTCTGACTTGCTCCAGCCCCCATTAGGCTTCAGTCAGCTGTTGTACAGTCCTTACACGTCCACATACATGGTGCTCACATTTTGTCCAGTCTAAGTTACATCACATTGAGAGTGTGCGTTTAAGAGCATGTGCTGTGAATGTCTGAGGCTCCTGCGTTTGCCACTCCCTCCCTGTTACCGTCACTCGCTCTGTCTGGGTGACGGACATTAATCCTGTGCAGTTCACAGTGGTTCAAAGAGATACTGGATTTAAAGGGCAGATAAGGATAACTAGTATAAACTCTTGTTTTATTATGAAATAATTACTGTATATGTTGATACCACATGATTACCTCCAAACTAGAATACCAAAATATATATATATATATATACATATATATATATATATATGTATTCATATACTGATGATATTGTTGTATTGTCTTATCATTTCACCATCTAATATTTTTATTGTATCTATTTTTTATCCTATTTTTTAATCTATTTTTTAAATCATTTTTTCTATTTATCGATTTGTTAGATTTGCTCTGGAGCTATCATTCACTATACATTGTACTATGTATGACAATATATATATATATCAGTGGCGGCTGGTGACTCAGACAATTGGGGAGGAAAACCAACCCACGGTGTCATGGGGGGGGGTTGACAAGTGTTATATAAATTATAATTATTATTATTATATTATTATTATTACTACACCAGTTGCCTACAGTTACTTATCTCTACTTTCTTATGTAAAACGAAAAACTAAGCAATAAAACGATCTAAAAGAAAATGCTGATGTTGTACATCGGAATCATATGTGTACAAATCATTGTCTAATTTTGCTAACAGTAGGTGGAAACATTTAATAAACACAATGTTGAGGTTTTTCCTAATTTGACAAAAATCATGATGAAAGTGTGATCTAAAATTTGTACTGTAAGGAAGTTGTGCTGTTAGATTCTTGCCCAAAGTATGTCCGTACCAGATTTCAAGAACAAATGTTGTGGCATTTTTTTTTTTTTATGCACATATGGGTTAAGGTGTTATACTGTATATATGTTTATTTGTATAGCATTCAGCAATTTGAAACAAAAACTCTTATAAGAAGGACCCTGACAGCCAACAGGATGAAGGACAAGAGAACCTCTCAGCTACCGCAAAAAACATATATACGTATATATATATATATATATAAAAAAAAAAATTAAATATACCAAATAATAAGAGACATTGGTGTGAGGCTCTTGAAGTATAGGCACGAGAAGCTGAAACAATGGAGTTTGAGGGGAAGGGGAAAATGCATGGTGGGCAAGTTCAGATAACATCATTAAGTCATTAGAAATGTTAACAATGCCCTAATTAGTGTTCACAGTATGATAATACTGTATTACAGAGCTCATAATACTTCACTAAGATATAAATTCTGTAGTTTTTTGGAATACCCTGTGCATTACATTAAATGCTTTCACTGACAACACTTTACTGTGGAGAAGACAAATGTCCTCAAACATAAAACACTCATGAACAATAGCGTATCATCCTCTCCTCTCCATGTGTTGGCGCTGATGGCGTGTCTATGAGGGTTCATTCACCCAGCGCCGCAGATACTCCAAATCATCTTCAAACTCATCTTTCTCCGGCTTGCCTTTGGGGAAGAAGAAAACAACAAAAAAATGAGCAATTTGCACAAATTAGTAGACACTCCAACCAAATGCACCTTGTGTTGTAGCATGGTATTTAGTTTAGCTGTTATCATCAGCTTTCCAAATCCTTTTAAAGAAGCTAACATGTGAAGTTGCAGCTTTAGCGCCACCAAACATGTACTTGCAACTGCCTGAACCTGATCTTCAGATGGTTCTTACCAGGTTGCGAAGGTGATGCAGTGGGCGACACTTTGGGACAAGAGACTCTCTCCTCCGCTCTGTCCTTCTCACAGAGACTCTCATCCAGAATCTCCTCCAGCCTCTCCAGCTCTGCCAGCAGCTCATCCTGGGGAAAGCACAAAAGAAACTCGTGAGCTCGTGTTTACAACATGGGAAGTTGTGTGCACGATATGCTTGGAGTTCAATTGGTTAAGTCGTGAGAACACCGCTGCTAAGCAACGACAATATTAACGTTACTGTCGGCGTCTAGAAGCCACAGAGGGTAACAACTTAGCAAGCTGGCAAGAAGATAACATAATGTAGTAAATGCAAAGGCATAATGACAGAGGAAAGAGATGGGGCTGTTGGGAATATCAACATTTTCCTCAGAACTATTATAAAATCATGAAGAAAAACAATATACGACTAAATATATTAACTTATTATGCACTGAAAAATGAACTTCCAAGGCCTCCGCCATTTCTGACAACGTCAACAAACACGTCACAACTCGTGAACTCTGAGCTTTCAGAAACTTTCCACTTAGGAGGTCGTGAATAAGAGGAGGGCGTTCATATGGACTCATCTCGTAAACACGGTAAACATCGACCCATTTCAAGGCACCATTTTTTTATTTAAACTGAATAGTCTGTTTTAGTCCCGTAAGTGGAAAGTTTCTGAAAGCTCAGAGTTCATGACTTGTGACGTGTTTGTTGAGAAATGGCAGAGGCCATGGAAGTTAATTTTAGTCGTAAATTGTTTTTCTTCATAATTTTGTAATATGCCTGAGGAAAATGTTGATATTCCCAACGGCCTCATCTTTTTCCTCTGTCATTATATATTTACTGCATTATGTTATCTACTTGCTAGCTTGCTAAATTGTTAGCCTCCGTTGCTTCTAGACGCCGACAGTGACGTTAATATCGCGGTTGCTTAGCAGCGATGTTCTCACGACTTAACCAATTGAACGCCAAGCATATCGTGTACACGACTTCTCATGTTGTAAACACGAGCTCACGAGTTTCATTTGAAGACACCAAAAGTCCATGACTGAAATCACAAAAGTCACACTAAAATAAAGTCCCTGAAGGAGTTACTGTCATTGTAGCCCACCTCATCAAATTCCACTTCAGAGCTCACGGATGTGTGGAGGGTGTCTGACATGTCTTGACTCAGATCGTGTTCCTCTGTAACGTCCTTGATCAGGTCATTCACCTTGTTGACAATATCTCTGAAACAGCCAGCAGAAAGTTCCTGTCTCAGTTAGACCTTTCTTTAAAACTATATTAGGCTTACACAAAAAGAGGATGCTATAACAATAGACTGTATATAAGGTTATAACATTAGCTGGATCCAAACTCATGGTATATAACACCCGCATACATTCACTTAGCTTCAGAAAATCTTCCAAAATCCTATCTATTATCTATAATAATTGCTGACGTTTTGTGTGAGTTCTTGTTTTTATCTTCCTACATTTCTTTCAGCTGTTCATGCATGTCATTAATTCAAATGACCTCCTATGCTGATGTCTTTTCCCTTACATGTGCTCATGAGTGGACCTCACGGCCTTAACCGCGCAGTCGATGTACTTGATGTGGGCTTCGTACCACTTCTTTTTTCTCAGCGCCAGCAGAGCCCCTGTGAGGAGAGAACGGTGAGAAACGGTTTATGAGTAGGAATGTTCTCAACAAATGAAAAGAAAAACAGACTCATGGGAATTTTTAAGCAAAACAGCAACGTCACAGTCACCACGCAGATATCTGTGGAGCAATGTTATCTTACTGGCAGCTACAATTGTTACTGTACAGTATATAATTAGTTTTCTATCAGGAATGTGGGAAAATACAGGTGGCAATAGACATACGGTGCCTTCAAATGGGGTGGTTTTTGCCGTGTTTACGAGTTGGGCCCTTATGAACGCCCCCCCCATGTCGTATTCACTGTGGCCATTACCATACTACCTACACTGTGGTATCTCTCCCTTTAATGTCTCTCGCTGTAATAGACCATTTTACACAGTGATGTAAATCAGTGAACAAGACTTATTTTTTAATTTGGAATCTTTATACATTTTTCATCTGTGTGATAAAGTATCATAATTTCAAGTCTTGGACACGTACAAAATAACACGTTACTGGCATCACTTGCTGTGACAACGCATTAAAAGTGCTAAAATTTGTCATCTGATATGGTTCTTGTGCTTTGGTGTGGCAAAGGGGCGCTCCCTACAAAAGTTCGATGAAGCAGCTCTCAAAGTACATTTCTCCCAGAAGTACGGAAATTGCTAGGCACATTTTCACATGTATACTTAAAGGTCCCATATCGTGCTCATTTTCAGGTTCATGCTTGTATTTTGTGTTTCTAATAGAACATGTTTACATGCTGTAATGTTCAAAAAACACTTTATTTTCCTCATACTGTCTGCCTGAATATAAATGTATTTACCCTCTCTCTGAAACGCTCCGTTTTAGTGCATTTCAATGGAATTGCAACGGAATTGCTTTACTAGGCAACAGTTTGCGTCCATGTTTACTTCCTGTCAGTTTTACATACACTGCAACAGCAAATAAACTGGGACGCATTTAGAATGTTTAAGTTTAAAACCGTGTAATGGTCTAAATATTGTATATTTGTGACATCACAAATGGACAGAAATCCTAACGGCTTGTTTCAAAATGCGCAATTTCTGCATACGGGCTGTGTGTATTTCTCTGTATATTGAGCACTTTGATAGTTTAACAGTATTTATATAGCACTTAAACCTGCTTTATAATGTAAAGACCTGAAAATCTCACTTTTTACAATATGGGACCTTTATATTTTGAATTTTGTGTGAATTTTTCATGCATTTTTGGCCATTTCCAGGCTCTGTAGTTTGACAAACTCCTCTTTGAGATTTAACCAGATTTTTTCAAATTTGGTCAGTACAATCTAAAGACCTCTGCGATGAAAAGTTATTAAAAGTTTGAGCTGTCGTGCCGTGGCGTGGCAGAGAATTTACATGCTTGTAAGTTGTTGTTGTTGTTCAGAGCAGTCCAGGCCTGAGGACATCTACATGCCAATATATTGGCAGCTTTAATTCTAAGTTATGCTTGAATGTTAATTAAAGAATTATATATATATCAACACCTTTTTAAATATCTCACCTCTTCTGTTCTTTCGGCTGTTTTTCTTGGCAATCAGAAGTTCCTGGTCAATCTTTTTCTTCAGAAACTCTTTCTTCTTCATCAGCAACTCCTCTCCCTCTAGAAGTGTCTCAGTCTCCTCTTGTTGACAGCACGTCTCTCTCACCTTTTGTCCACCACTAAATAGCTTCACAAACAGAGACATATCTGATGCTGGCTGTGACTGACAGAGTCCAGCAGGCACTGAATAATAATATTATGTTTATATATATGCTGCTGTAACCTGGAGGCCACTTTCAAAAGAAAATATGCTCTATATCTAGTGAGAAAGAGGCCAGACATGTCAGGCTGAGGATCAGTGTGTTTGAGTGAACCATAGTGAACCATAGACATGTATTGTTTGGATCCACACTCCCTCCGTGCTACCTGAGGGCGGTAACAAACCATCTCGTTGTTTAGCAGCCAACAAAAACATCAAGGAGAAGAAGAAGAAATCTGATCACGTGACTACTTTCAGACCCGGAAGTGCTGCGTCAATCCAGTTTCTGACATCAAAACAAACCAACACGACTCTACTGCTGAGGAGCTGAAAGCTATCTTTCCTGTGATCACCTGACCTCATATCGGTCTTGACATGGAGGGTATGTCGTGTTTTAACCGCTGGACG
This sequence comes from Sebastes umbrosus, assembly GCF_015220745.1. Classification (NCBI taxonomy): domain Eukaryota; kingdom Metazoa; phylum Chordata; class Actinopteri; order Perciformes; family Sebastidae; genus Sebastes; species Sebastes umbrosus. The sequence goes on along the minus strand of NC_051272.1, from coordinate 32,943,486 downwards.
GTCCATCTCGATAGGAGTTGCCTCTGTGTTTAGTAAAACCACCAATCTAGTGACATTAGCCTGTTAGCCTGTTAGCTCGGGTGGGTGGCTAAAGAGGTTAGCATGGTTAGCTGTCAGATCTGTTTTCACTTCATTCGTTTATCATTATCTAACTGGAATTTCGGCTTTTGGTTTGATTTAACATCTTGTCTTACTGTCACTGTATCTTTTCCTAACAAATGAGTGTTATGTTAGGATTGTCACACTCCTCTCTGACTGTCATTAGTGCAGCCTCGACAGACTGATAGACACTCATAGACACTTCCTGAGGTTTCCACTGGTACACAAACATGTCGACTTATAGCTGAGAGATACTGGAGCTTATTGCACCAGGGTGAGGAATTAAGTATTTTTTCCAGGTTGTATTTATTGCCCTCCTTGATTATATTTATTGGGACATTTCAATTCAATTCAATTCAAACTTTATTGCAGACTCAAGGTCCAGATAAGAAAAAAGAAAAAAACAACAACAATACATTACATTTAACACATTACATTACAGGAAGCACTATAAAAAGTCATGATTACACTTATAATTTAATTGATACGTATAAAAATAAGATAATACCTAATAATAATAATAATAATAATAATGTTTTGTCGTTTCCCCATTACTGGATCACCATAACAGCCCTTCCAGAAACAAACTTCTTTGTTTACTCTTTTTTTAGGGATGCACCGATGCCGTTACTGGATCGGATATCGGGCCGATACTGACTTAAATAGCTGGTTCGAGTATCGGTGACAATGGGGGCGATTTATATACTATATACATTATATACTGGAATTTGAATTCCTGCTTAAGTTTTGACCAATTTGTTACGAAAAAGGTTTAAACTTGAATTGTAATTCCTGTTAATTTAGATTTTTTTTTACCAAGTTGCTACGATTAGTACGATTTATTATTTTAACAATAAATAACAATTTAGTAAATGTATATCTATGTATTTATTTGTTATGTTTTACAAAGTTAAGAAAGCAATGTTTAAGTCAAGCCTGATGCCTTACACATAAAACTAGACCTCCACCAAGGTGCGTGACTTTAAAAACAGATCACAGCTCACAGCTGGCGGAACCGTGAGGTGGTCGGCTTATTATTAACACGGTGTGTTTCCATGTAATGTAGTCGGCGGATGCCTCTCTCATTCAGCAGCCTTGTTATGTCTGTATAACGTTACACTACGTTGTCTGACATCCCATCATCTACCGCTTTTTTCTTTCTCACTGCGGACGGCCAGCAGCTCCCGCACCTCAATGTCTCGTCACACATCCACACACGTATCTCTCTCCTCTCAGAAGGAAGAAGGCAGGGTCACGTGTCATCAACGCGTCATCAACGCGTCATCAATGCGTCATCAACGCGTCATCAGTTAAACTCATGATCTGGATCACCACCAAAATCTAATGGATTGTTCATTGTGCCACACTCCACCCCTCCAAATCCTGCTAACAGACCGACATCATTATTACCTCCGCCAAGGCCATCGGCCTTGGCGGAGGTAATAATGATCCCAGTCACTTCCACACAGTGAGGCTTATTAATTAAACATTGGTATCAGATTGGTACTCGGTATCGGCCAATACCCAAAGCCCAGGTATCGATTTCGGTATTGGGACGGAAAAAGTTGGATCAGTGCATCCCTACTCTTTTTTACTGTATTGGTTGTTTGTGTTTTGTTGACGTTTTGGTTTGTATTTGACAGCATTTCCCCCTATATGGTTTTATGGTACAAAAATGTCTACTGTTTCAAGCTGTGTATATTTTGCGTCTTTTAGACAATATTTGTCAATTTTGTTTTGTCAAACAGCACTAGAAGCTCCCACAAAATCACAAATGGCCCCTAGGGGACAGAAGTTCCAGTCACACATTTGACAAGAAAGGCAAAACATACATTTTTAAGGCCTAACTTGTACATTTCCAAGAGGGAGCTGCCTGTGTCAGGATTAGGCAAAGACATGAGAAAATTTGATTATTTAGGTTATGACTAGATAAAGGTTTTCCAGTTACTGCTGGAAACAATGTTTGGAGTTGGTCAGAAGTAAAATGTGCATTTATACATCTCATTACTTTTCCAATCTGTTTTTTTAGTATCATTCATTGTTGTACTTTTTCAGTGAAAATGTGCTTACCTTCAAGCAAAGAAAAGATAGACCGGACAAACCTTATCAGTTTGTCATCAGTCTCAGAGAATGAAAAGCCAACGTTTTAGTATATAATGTAGAGTTAGCATATTGCTGCAACAGACAACCCATTGTGACAGTTTACATTACATACACTACATAACTCTGTCTCTCACTGTCTCCACAGACACACTCTTCCAGCTAAAGGTATGTATCTATGAAAAGGTTTAATCCGTGTCAGCTTGATATAATTTATACAAGTGGATTATTTATTCCTTTATTCATCTTTCTCTGTGGTTCACAGTTCAGTTGCAAGCAGCTTGAGAGACAGTCCAAGAAGGCAGAGAAGGACGCTGCGAAGGAGCAGGCCAAGGTCAAGAAGGTGAGCAAACTGGGTCAAGCTTAAGGCCAAGCCATTGGGTTATTGTTGCGGCTGAATGCATGCCATAGGTACAGTATACTGTGATCACAATGTCCCTTCACCATTGTCCGTCTTCATCGCTACTGTGACCTCAAGCATTTCAATATCAGGAAGTGTTGATAAAGATTAAAATGCGCTGAGAGAAAAAAAGTGAAGCGTTAGCAGCAGGGATTGGTTTTTAAGGTAGTATTTACTCTTTAACTGCTCTGTTAAGCACAAGTGAACAATGTAAAGCATCCGGATGGATATCATCTGCATACAGAATATCTTTTTCTCTCTTCTATTTTGTTTTTAAAACAAATATTGAAAGCAGAAAAATAACATAAGAAATGATGTTGTATCAAATATACTTGAGCTACATAATAATAAGTATTATTATAATAATTATAATAATGAGTAAATGAAAATATAAAAATATAAGATACATTCAAAGTAAGTTTGAAATAATAAAGAAAAATGAATAGAAAAAACATAAAAAGCATGTTAAAAAAACATTAAATAAAATGTATATAAATAATAAACACACTTATCTAGTGTTAGATATCATAGTTGCCGATGTGTGTGATTTAATGTATTGTCTCATAATGTCAAATAAACTTAACTAAAAATGTCTAATTAGTGTTAGCTAGCTAACTCTATCAGCATTATCTTGCCTTGAAATGATTTAGCTATCGTTGGTGTATATAGTGTGTACATATACACAAGAGTACGCAGTATATGGATGATTGTGATTTCCTTTAATGGAGTAGTTTTATGACTAAGGTAGCGAGCTGAGAAAGCCGGTTCTCAGTGAGTTTATCTCGTGTTTGTTGTTAAGCTAGCTAGCCACACCATCCTCTTGCTCCACTGTTGTTAAAAAAGCAAACACGCACACACTCAATATGAAAAAACAAGGAATTAAAAATAAAATTAGCTCGTAAAATGAATAATTTATTATTTAAATTTTATATTTAATCTTTTAGCAACTTATTTGAGGTTAAGGAACACCAACTGATTGAGGGTTAAATATAATAATGTATGCAATATATGAATTTAAAGATATGTATTTCTTTTTACAATCCATTTTTAATATTTAATTAAGAGTAATATTTATTGATATATTCAATTGTATTTTATCTGATAACCTTTTACTGCCCTTTGTCAGTTTTGGGGCTCCACGATTGAAAATCTTTTTCTTGTTGTAGATTATTTGTGTTCATTCTACTGGTCAAATGACAGCAGGAGTTTCACACATCAGTCATCGGGGGGCAGTACAACTTAAGCATTGACAAGGAGTGCCTTAGTTGTTTTGTGAAATAGGTGTGTCACTATTATTATTATTATCATGATGAATGGCTGGTAAAGTTTTCTGGTATTCAGGTATTGCCGTTCCTGTTTTTAAGTCCAGATGACTTCTCTCAAGCAACAATAGGGTTTCAACGATCCCTTATCCTCTCACTCACCGGAGAGATTTCTTCACTTCACTTCACTTCACTTCTTATATCCTGTCTAACAGGCTCACATGCATTTGAAATATGCAGGAAGCTGTTGTTGTTGATTGTTATTCCTGTTGAAAGGATTATGATTGTTAGTATTAGTAACGCTATGTGAGCTACACTTTTCAAGATGCAATCCACACAATTAAACTATTATTAAAAAGGGGATTTAAAAGATTGCTGCCCTGGTCTCATCAGGCAGAACAAACTACAACATGGACAGCTAAAGCCTCATCAGTGAGTCATTAAAATAATTAATTTGGGTAATTGATGTAAACTGTTATAGATTTTGATCTGGTACAAATACTACACACATACTAATAACAGCTTCAGCGAAGAGTTGCCTGCTTTTCTCTATTTCAAGTCTCTATTTTTTGTTTTGTTTTCTATTTTAAAAAGCGTATCATATACAGTAGCCTTTTGGTCCACTACAGTGCATAGTCACTCACACCAAAGATGCATCCTCCCTAGGGATGCACCGATCTGACTTTTTCAGTCCCGATACCGATACCGATACCTGGGCTTTGGATATCGGCCAATGCCAAGTACCGATGCGATACCAGTGTTTGATTAATAAGCTGTATGTCTCGCATTCTTTTATGTGTAAGGAAACATCAGGCTTGATTTAAACATCGCTTTCCTAACTTAGTAAAACAAAATGTAAAAAATAAATACAAAAATATAAATTTACTGAATTATTTATTATTAAAATAATAAATGGGGCGCCCTGGTAGCTCACCTGATAGAGAGGGCGCCCATGTCCTTACCGCAGCGGTCCTTTGCTGCATGTCATCCCCCGTCTCTCTCCCCCTTTCATGTCTATACTATCACAATCAAATAAAGGCAAAAATACAAAAAATAATAATAATATTAATATTAAATCTTACACCAGTAACTCGGTAAAAAAAAAAGAATCTTCAAAATTAACAGGAATTACAACTCAGTTGTAAACCTTTTTAAATCAGCTACAAATTGGTCAAAACTTAAACAGGAGTTAAAATCCCAGCAGTATATAACGTATATAGTATATATATATATATAGAATTGAATTGAATAGATCAGCCCCATTGTCACCGATATCTGATCCAGCTATTTGAGTCAGTCTCGACCCGATATCCGATCCGTTATCGGTGCATCCCTAAATCCTCCCCAATGCATCCAGTGTTTGCCCACAACTTGTGCAGGGGAGTAGAACACAAGGACACAAATCAGTGTCTGAAGACACGTGGCATGCGGTATATGCCAACTGCATGTGAATAAAACACAAATTAATTCAAGACATAAAAAGAGATTCCAAAGCAAACAAGAAAACGATTAAACACAACTAAATACTTGTAGTTGACCCTGTACCCCTACATACTGTGTATATATATATATACACAGTATGTATATATATATATATATATATATATATATATATACAGTATGTATATTTACATGGAAGATTTTACTAAATGAGGTATTCTAAAGATGAATTGCAGATGCAGTTTTTGAGTGTTAACAGTGTCATTTTCTCATCATCAGGCTTTGCAACAGAAGAATGTGGAATGTGCCAGAGTTTATGCGGAGAACGCTATCCGGAAAAAAAATGAAAGTCTTAATTGGTTGCGCATGGCGTCCCGACTCGACGCGGTGGCCTCTAAAGTCCAGACTGCTGTCACCATGAAGGCAGTAAGTTACTGTTTTCAGTCATCTCACTGATACCTGCTGCCTTAGAATATATGCAGTTTTAGTATATGTTCAAATTGTAGGATTATAAAGCAACTCTATTCATATTAGCACATCATTTCTGTCCTTCAAGACAAATACATTATAAAGGCATTTTTTCCATCAGGTGACCAAAAACATGGGCCAGGTGACCAAAGCTCTGGACAAAGCTCTGAACTCCATGGATCTCCAAAAAGTCTCTGCGGTCATGGATAAGTTTGAAACCCAAGTTCAGAACCTCGACGTCCACACCTCAGTGAGTGGCTGCAGACTATGTGCATTTTTGTTCTTGTAGATGTATTTTAATACAGTGTTTTGGTCAAGTGCTTGGTGTGCTTCGAAAACTGTGCATGTTAGATATTCTGTCTGACTTTAAGTTGTTAAAAGTCAAACCCAGTTCTGCGCTCTCTGGCCTGAGTTTTCTTTTGTCCTATCCCCACACCAGGTGATGGATGATTCCATGAGCTCGGCAATGACGCTGACCACGCCTCAGGAACAGGTGGATGACTTGATCCACCAAATAGCAGAGGAGAGCGGCCTGGAGGTGATGGACCAGCTCAGCCAGCTGCCTGCAGGAGCCACCTCAGTGGGTGCAGGTGCAGGTGCAGAGAGCTCACGAAGCCAGGAGAGGGAGGACCTGCTGTCTCGAAGGTAGTGTCTCTACTTGGTACAGGACAATATGTTCCATCCCATAACTACTGGGTTAGAGGTTTTCTGATTGATTCATGGCAGTTGAATACACACACACACACACACACACACCTCCGCTCAACCCCGCGGGAAGATGCAAAGTTGCCAGATTTTGAATGAATGCATCCTGTCCGCTGTATGTGGTTCAGCGCTGCTCTCTGTCAAACTCAAACTGAGACACCGTTCGCAACACACAGTAGAGGAGAGACAGAGGAGCAGGGGGAACACTGGAGCACGTGCACATAAAAACACACAACCCGTTCTCATCCATCAAATACGGCCGCTTTCTATCGGCGACGTACATGAAACCTGCCTTGGTGGAGGTCTTTGCTCTCCGAATGCGCTTCTAGTTATTTAGGAAAAAGAGCATTATTCACAGATATTTGACATAGAGCATTTTCACTTTCTCTCCCCCCTCCCCCTCTGCCTAGACAAAATAATGTATAATAACATATCTACACAGGGAATGATAGTTCAAAATTAAGTAGAAAGATAAGAAAAAAAAATTAAATAACAGTAAATAAATAAAATACATTTAAAAAAAGCCAGTAAACACAAAATTATTATCAGCAGCAACTTAACACGACTCCTATGCAGCTGAAAGCGAAACAGTAAAATAAAGCAGATTTGTGAAAGTACAAACAGGAAAAAAGCAGGAGATTCAGTTAGAAGCTACAAAAGTACTGAGAGCTGAACACACACAATGTCTTTCTCTCTGGTCTCCTGCATGCTTTTTTGAGGAGTCCTAACAACTTTTCTGGCGGAAACCCTGGGTATCAGACATCGAGGGGTGTTGACAAAGCGGCTGTATTTGACCACCCGAACGGGCTGCACACCCTGTGCGCTGTTATTGGCTGGGGGTTACACCCCCACGTGGGGCCCAAAGGCTCTTTGCAGACGCCCAGAAACGTCCCGAACACAGCAAAATAAGAAGGAAAGAGAAAGGGCAGGCAGAGGGCTGCAGGGTCTCTGTAGATACAGACACCACCACACACTTCTAGCGGTTCAGAAGTAATGGTTGAGAGGATCATTTCTGTCTATACATTGTTTTTTAGATAATTCTTTCATATTATACCTTTAAGCAACACACTGCATCTTCCCACTCTTCACCTGGTACACTCTTTTCATTCTCTGGCACTGGGCTAACAAGTTGCACATGAACAGGCAATTTTGCTGTTAGGACAGAGCATGAGATCAGGAAATTAGATTACACAGCAAGCTACTTCCCCCCACACACTGAACACAATTGTTGTAGTTGCAAAGTCATAAGTGAACGAGAAAGAAACAATATGTTCAGCTCCGATAGTGTCTCAAAGGCAGAAGGAAGTTATTGCATTAATGTGAAATGGGTTATCAGAATAGTCAAATGAACTGGGGTTAGGAAAGTAGACAATGCTTGGTCATGTAGCCTTAACTTAAAAAGCACAGTACAGTATATTCTTTAAATCAAGGAAATCACCATGTACACAAGAGTTTCTTGTGTTGCCTCCTTGTAGTTTGTAGTAATGGTCATTAAGGTTTTGGTCGACTAAGAATATCAGCACATGGACAGTAATACTGGAAACAGAATTTGACAGATTTTTCAGTTAAATTAACAAAACAATTAGTTGAATAAATCATTTAATTATTAGATGAGTAAGAATTTCTTCAGTCAGCGACAGTCCTTATTAAAAGCCTTGGCAAAGAAATCAAATAAACTACCCCAAAAAGTTTGCAGCCTATGACATTGTAAGAATTGATGAGACCGAGTTCCTTGATCTTTTGAACCTTTCACACAGAGGGGTGATGTAACCTTGAATATTTTTTTTGTTATCTAGTGGGAGAGAAGTGCAATCTATGCACCACGTCTGCCTTGCATTTATTAAGGCTTGTATCTCAATTCTCAAAAGTTCCAAACAATTAAACTCTCTCACGTTTTTCACACATTGCAGGTTGGCTGCTTTGCGGAACTGAGGGCTCCTCCAGGAGAGGCGACAGGGCTTACAGCTGTGTGGAAGCAGACGAGTTTAATGATGGCGACAGGAGCTGTGTGTGTTTCTATTGAACTGTTCCTACCAGGAGGACTTAATGAGCCTATCGATTACCATCCCCCTGCTCTATAAATACACTCACACTCCGGCTAGAAATACCACCTGAGAAGGCACAAATCTCTCTCTGGTTCATCTTCCCTTTTTCCATCCATCTTTTCCCGTTTTTATCTTCCAATTTAATTCCCCATTGGATCTCAGTTTACCTTTTGTGTCTCCTATTCTCCCTCCTTTTTACTCCCTCTTTTTCCACCAACACCACCTCCTCCTCCTGTGGCCAGACTCGCCGGTTCTCAAATCACACGCTTTTGGATGTATGCTTTGTACAAAAAAAACACATTTTACAAACTGTATAATGTACAATGATGAAAATGAAAAGGTTTTAATAAGCAGTTATAGTGATTATAAGGGAGTTGGGCGTCCCTGGCTCTCTTACGGTGCAGGGTGGGTTAAGGATGTATATCCATGTTGTTTTTAAGTTCTTTTGGGGGGAGCTGTCAGTCAGAGACGGTTTAACTGGATGATGCTGTTGGGAAGAAGGAGACACGTAAGGGATAATGTACAGCGAGCCGGTCATTTTTGTGAAATAAACCCCGACATTAACCCTGAAGGGGTTTATTTTACAACAATGACCCGTTAGCTGTACATTATCCCGCTTATTACACGGCTACTTACTTAAGAAATCAATAATTTTACACAAAAAGGGTCTGCCAGAGTCCGACATCAGAGCTGCGCCCATACAAATGGTCTGTTATACATAGCAACGGTCTGCTATAAAGAAATAACAGACCGTAGAACGCTGTGATTGACCAATCAGAATCGAGTATTCAACAAAGCCGTGTAATAAATACATTTAATGGGGAAGAAATATCAGTTTTTGCACTTTGGTGTTTTGTAGTTTTTTAAGTTGAAAAGACATAGCGACATGTTGGTAACACTAACTCCTTCATCAGAGTCACCCAAGCAACAACTGCTTCATGACATTATTATAACGCTGTATACGACAAAGGACAATCCTCAAACTTTTTGTTTCTCAGTGTCAAAATGAATGATTTCTGTGTGTTCTGCTTTCTTTTTATTCAGATTTATTGTTGATGATTTCTCATTCCTGTATTCAGACTTTTTTTTGCTTTGATCGCCTTATTTTTGGGATGCAGGTGCTTGCATATGTGCTTCCCCCCGCCAGTGCCTGAAGGACAGTAGTTTAAACACTTTCAGGAGAAAACATCAATTAAAAGCAGGGATGCTGGATTTTTTTTTTCAGATCAATTGCTACTCCTAATTTGCCTTGTAAACCATGTAAACAGTGGCAAGATTTTACAGAAGACTGGTTCCTTTTCTCTTTTTTTTGAGATTCTAACTCTGTTTTGAGATACTTGTTAAGTGATTTCACTAGTTTTGATGCTTCCTTCTTTGAGAGTTCAATGTAGATGTCAGTTAGAGGGCATGCAGGCCTAAGCCAGACCTCAACCTGTGACAGGGCAGCTTCACCCTCTGAAAATGTTTTCCATTTTTTTGTCCAATTTACACAGCGAGGGTTTATTTTGACTCAAAGCTCAGCATACTTTGCAATTTTACATTTTGTTTTTCTATATTTATCTTGTGAAAATAAAATCTTGCCCTCTGACGCAGTCTTTCATTTGACTTCAGTGGCTTGGGTGTGTTGAGTGCAGACAGACGATGCTTTAATTGATGCGGTCGAGCTGTATATACACAGTAGTGTGTCTTGGATCACATTTCAAGCAACAGTAGATGGAACCACAAGCATTAAGACGAAGGATTTGACTGCAAATGCAGCTTTCACACAGTAGCAAGGACATGTTGATGGAATCCATTTCCTCTAATTATGTGTTTTTTGTCCATTACTCCTTACCTCCCTGCCTACTGTAGGTCAGAATACTTAATGAAAGCTGATGCATAATTAAAAAATATTTTATTACATGGACATGTTGCAAACAGTGCAAACAAGACAGACAACATTCAACACAGCATACACAAATACCTTCATATAAATACACAAAATAAATAACTGCACTGGTAACTGGTACAAGAGGTTTACTATTCAAGGGTCCAATAGCCTTGGGAGTGGCTTTGAACCATTCAAATTTCCTTTCTCAAAAAGGTGAGATGAATGAAAGATCTCTAACAATTCGATTTTAGAAGCTTTTTAGAAGGCCCAACTTCAGAAATCAAAGGTAGAGATGGGAGAGATGCTGTCTTAACTATTTTCTCCAATACATTCCTCTCAGCTGTAGTCAGGCTACCAAAACGAACAGTAATAGAGTTACTTAATTAATGAGTACAATGTGGAAGAAATTGAAGCTTCAGTAGGCAGAAATGTTTTGGCATCATTGCGCAAAAATTCCATAATAACCTTTCAGCATATTGTCATTTTTTTTCAGGCTTTAAAAAATCTAGCCTGTGACAGGAGATTTTGGCCAATCACAGGTCATTTCAGAGAGAGAGAGCGTTCCTATTGGCTGTACTCCGGCTGGTGGGTGGTGCTTTGTATTTCCTCAACTGATCTCAACATGGTGGCCGGGTCACAAACGTTCTCATTTTACAACTAAACAGTACACCACAAGATCTTTCTGAGAACATCTGAGGTGAGAAATAGGCATTACAGTAACAGAATATAAAGACGGCAGCTGTGGATGGTAGACTCCAGATCAGCTCTGACTGCTTGTTTTCCTCCGGTCTGTGAAATCTTGCAGATGCCTTTAGGAGCACCAGAGGGCACAGAGGTATCTGATTTCTTTCAGATTACCTGTCTCATGCACTACTGTCAGGATATAGTGACCATTTTATAAAAAATAACTTGATAAGCCTCATGATAAGCACACTTTTTTTTAACTCAAGTTGAAACATCTTCATCTAGTGCCTCAGTTTGTGCTCAGAGCAAATCCATGTTCACGTGTCTTTGCATCGGCTTCTTACGTACTCCTCAGACCACCTCTAAAATGAGTTTTGTTCAGTCTGAAAACCCCTTTAGGCAGGTGGGGTTTCACTGGGAGTCTTTGGACTCCTGTCCTCAGTATTTAAAACATCTTGGCTACGGTTCTGTTTATGACATACTGTTGCCAGGCCATCTAGCCAAGGATAACCTTGTGTGGACTGGTGCTAAACTGGCATTTCAGGACAAGGCTTTTGGATTAGTCATCATGGCTGCTCTCAGCTCATTTGCAACGCAACACGAGGCAGATCATAACCACTACCCTGAGTCGGTTCATGAATATTCACACAGATGCAGTGTGTTCACACACAAAGGCAAATACAGGCTGCTGTGTTCTCTGGGTAAACAGTTGCATGAACAGCAAATATTCCTGTATTCCTCACTGGAGCCATTACTGGGGAAAGTGTCAAGATGGGCGGAAGTGGAATGTAATTTAGGGGCTTTTTGCATTCCTCTTCACTCTTTCTCTGTCTCTCTCTCTCTCTCCTGCTCTGTTTGTGAAATAAGTCATGAGGTAAATTATCATACCATGGGTAAATAATTAGACAGCCCTGGGAGGGGAGCAGCACAAATGCCAGGCAGGAAATGTGCGTGCCTGACAGCCCCATAACAACGTGCTGTCGCTCCATGAAATGTCAAAGAAGAGGCCAGAGCGATCATCCCAGCAGGTTGTCTTGGCATGCACGGAGTTTCCACTGTGGACTCCCCCGCCTTTTCTTTTTCTGGAAGCCTTGACTCAGCCATGGTGACAGAAGGAGGGCGCACAACTCATGACAACACAATAGAAGATGAACAAGCTGTCCCAGGACTGACTGTAACACAGTGAGCGGTGACAGGATAAGCCTAGGTGGTGTTCTCACTGGGAAATACCGACCCAGTGACCTCGCTGACCCCCCCTCCCCAGGGAAGAAAACTGGTTATGAATTGAAAATGGCTTTTAAATATGTGAGTGACTCCCTGCAGGAGCCAGTTGCTATATAAAGGTTTATGCTGACAGAATGGAGTTCCCTTTTAATGCCACGTCCCCGAGATGGGTGGCAGTGTCGGGTTTCCCGGTTGTGTCTGCTGTTTCTGTATGACAAATAAGCAACAGCCTACTTGGCAGCAGGTTTGTAACTGGAAACTGATCAGGGCGTATGAATGTGTTGATTTTCCTCCATGAGCATAATGGATCCGTGTCAAGAGATACTACAGGGATCACAGGTCAGGAAAAAGAAACTGACGAAGGTCTCGATTAAGAGGGCAATAGAGAGGAGCAATAGGTCTACAGTTTCTATGTTCAGACCTGGTATTAACATGCGTCCTGAGTGATCGGATCACAAGTCGACAGCTCTAAGTACAGGTGAATAAACAGGCAGACGCAAGCGCCTGTCAGCATGGAAACAGCTTTTTGTGCTCTACTGTATGCTGTCGGTACATCTGTATTTCATTAAAATATATCTTATCTATAGGCTAAATATCTACAGACTATCAGACTAGGCACAGGAAGTGCATTATTATCATACCGATGGAGATGTGTGTGTTTTTGTTCCGCTGCTTTGCACGGAGCTGATACCCTACCGTCCGTCCGTCCGCCCGACTGTTCTCTCTCCTCCCCGGCTCTCTGAAGCTCTGTACTCCGCTGTTGTCTGGCAAAAGCAGCGGTGCCGGTGGAACAGAGGTCCCCGGGAACCACCAGTACAATAACCTTTTATTATGTTAATAAAATGTACCAGAATTCACGGATATGTAGGATATTACTACTGACATTCCTGTAATATCACATCACAACGGCTGCTGTATTAGCCGTGTGTTTACTACGTGTTTATTTGCATATGGAGCGGGGAAGTGAGATCCGATCACATGTGGAGACGCATGTGGAGACCCATTCTAATGCCGGGTGTGAACAGACGTACTTAAAGCTGTCCACTTGTGATCGGATCACCGAGGACGCATGTTAATACCAGGTCTGAACAGGGCCTTAGAAAGACAATGTGAAAGTGAAAGCAACATGAACACCAACCATCTTTGTGGTGTGCATGACTGGAACGAGCTTTATTATCGGCCTAAACATCACTTCATCATTATGTCATCTAGCAATTCCGCCATTTTACTTTGGTCAGGAAATTAAATGCATGTCCCCCTGTGTCTGATGGGTAATCCCTGACTAATCCACCCCCCTCCCACCCAACCACCCCACCCCAACAGAAAGGATACAAATCACAGTGTTCCCTCTCCCATGTGACCGCCCCTGCTTATTGGCTGAGGGAAGGGGAGAGATGACTCTTTGGGCCGCTCCGATTGGATTAATGAACAGTTGTGTCAAGGTAGTCACGGTTACCCAGTCAGAGACAGGAAGTAGAGGGATTTGTTTTTAAAAAATAAGCGCAGATGCTTTGTCATTAGTAGGTGGCCTAAATGTGTGTCGTCTAACAGTTTGGAGAAAGAAATATAAGAAAACAATGATCCCAGTGTGTGAAGTCGAGAAAATATGAGAAACCTATACCTATATGATGCTTTAGCATTACGGCTGGACTGACTGCTGGGCCCCTGTTACAATGTGTACAATGTTCTCTGCTAGACCTGGCCGCAGAGCCATATCCAACAATAAACACAAAACAGAAACAATGAAGGGCATACAGGCATAAATCAAGTTGTATTGAATTGAATTGATATAGCAGGACCCACCCTTTAAGGCCCTTATCCTGTTAGTTGATGATTAACTAGCACGAAGCACTTGATTCACAAGACTGGACTTTTTGGGACCCCTGGAGGTCATTAACCATACATTACAAGAGTGGTTTATTTCTGCTCCGTTCTCTCTATAAAAATGTATTATAAATTGCTGAAAGTATGAGAATATGAAACAATTTACTGGGATTTTAATTTTACTGAAGGCCTTGGGCAGTGGGCTGGATAAAAATATTGCTGTTGAGGCCCCTAATGACTCCCCTCTTAACGCCCTCTTCCCATAAAGTCCAGTGCAACCAGTACGTAATTTGGGTTAATTTGTGGTAAATTGATTAAACACAACTTTATTTAGAAATTTTCACCATGTGAGCACAACATTAAAACAGGCTCTTGAAAATGCATGTTTGATACACAAACCCAAAACCAATAGAACTCCAGGACCCTCCAGGTTGATATTATAGGGGAGACCAGGGGGCAATTTTGATGTCATTACTCAAAAACCTCTTTGGAGCTATTTGGATACAATTTTTATGGAAGTAACTTGTATTTGTGTTGTACTTGTTAACAGTCATCAAATGTGTTTACAAGCAATGTTAGAGTCAAAATATTGATTCAAACACTAGAAGTCAAATGTTACATCTGCTTCCATGTGAAGGAGCGATTGTAACAGCATAAGGGGGCAACTGAAACAATACAAGTAATACCGTCATATAAAAAGCAAGGACCACAATAAACTACCAAGAATATAGATATAGTTAAAACAATTTAATTTCCATTGAAAAATCAATTACATTCATACCTCAAAGAAAAAAAAGTCTTGGCAGAAAAACTTTGACAAGTATGAGACATTGGTTTGTCCTTTGGAAGGCATCGTCAAACCGTGATGCACATGATGAGTTTCATGATTCGATCTCGATTCTGATGGTGCAATTTGAGAGGTTACACATGTTCCTTGTTTATAATGTGTAAAAATGAAATGGCTCCAACTAGGTTTAAAACTGAGTTTCAATACTACTGAGTTTCAATAGGCAATGTGTTGATTTTCAGCCAATATGGCACTACTGTCTTTTTTAACCCTGGTCCTCAGATTGAGAGGAAAGAGACGTAAACACTGGACTGCCATAAACTACATGATTGTTACGTCCACTAGGTGGAACAATAACTGAACAACAACCAAAGATTAGACAGAGGCAAAGTGAAGTGCAAAATTAAGGTGTTTATTAAAGAAAACAAAAAGGTTGACAAATGTGATGGAGGTAGGTCCAAAATGGTTGTGCCAAATAATCAAAATTAATAAATCAAAACCAGGCCTAACTAAATCTCTGCCTTCTTTAGAAACAAACAAAAGGCTTACTAAATGATCTAAAAAAACAGCAGTGTACAAAACATACAGGGGTGGCACCAACCAATAAATCTAGTGTTTCTAGACATGAACAAACTACGTGCTAAAGGTATACGGGGAACCCCAAACTTACCTATGCCCTCTACCTCCTTACCACAAACCTTATCTTTTACTTTCACACTAGAACCAGATGTCTGCACAAGTCAAATACTTCAGTACAAATGAGTCAGAGAGAGGGGCAGCCCGGAGTGTGCCTCTTTTAAATGCAGCCCACGACAGCGATTGGCTGGATGGTAGGAGAGTGAGCCAATCAGCAGCTGACCAACTCTACACAGGTGGACTCCAATCACCTCCATTATCACCCAACCCTGGAAGCACCTGCAAGACAAGGGGGAGGGGCAGAACAGAACAGGAGAAAGGCTCTGCAGGCCTCTCTGGCCCTGCAGGCACGTAACAGTGATGAATAAAGTCTACATAGATATTTAAACTGAACACAAAACACAAAAAATAAAAACGTCTATTTTTAAGTTGTTACTAGGTCAGACACCATTTTTGGTGTCACAATTGTAACACAGAGTTACAATCGACCCCGATCGTACCACTCACGACAAAAGCAACCCTGCTGGCTAGAAACAACAAAGCTAACATTTGACAAGGATTTCAAATATTAGTAACATTATGGTAATAAAAACTAGACAGATTCAAATTCATAGACATTAAAGGTTAAGACTGTATGAGGAAAATACTGCAGATGGAAAAAAAATACTTTTATACCTCAAAAATTAGTCTTGGCAGAAAAACTTTGAGACATCAGTTTGTCCTTTAGCAGGCAGAGAGGGATCATCACAGACTATGTGTATAATGAGTTCCATGGTTCTGTCTCGTTTCTGATTGGAGATATTATATATAATGCCGCAAGATGTATGCACAAGCAAACATTCTCTCACAGAAGTTTAGTATGTGTTTGGGTAGAGTGAAGATGTCTGTCTGTAACAGAATATTCTGTTACTGTAATGCCTATTTCTCTCCTCAAATGTTTTCAGAAACATCTTGTAGTGTACTGTTTAGCTGTAAAATGAGAAAGTTTGAGACGCGGCAGCCATGTTGAGATCTGTTGAAGGAATGCCACGTACTGGTCACATGACCCGAGCACAGCCAATAGGAACACTCTCTCTCTCTCTGAAATGACATGTGATTGGTCAAAGTCTCCCGTCACGGGCTAGATTATTTAAAGCCTGAAAACAGAGCCATGAGGAGGTGCAGAAGTCTAGTTTTCTCTCAGAACACTTGAATTACAATATGCTGAAAGGTTATTATGGAATTTTTGCCCAATGATGCCAAAAAATATACTGCCTACTGCAGCTTTAAAGTGACTGTTTGTAACTTCTTAGACGTCTAAATCACCCGGGTCGATTTCCCATGCATGCTCGCGTGTGGCCGGAGTCTCTGCTGTATTCTGCTCCTCTGCCTGCTTGCCTTCACTCACACACTGTGCACATTCTCGCTGTCTCGCTCCACCTCTACACGTGCATGCACGCACACTACACACTGCAGGAGAGTTAGTTTAGCTCTGAGAATATCTAGTGAATGTACAGTGGACGTTTGTACAGAAATAAATGCTGCAGCTCCTCCAGACCAACAGAGGTTTCCCGTGTCTTGTGAAGTGACGGGGCTCCATAGAGAGAAACGTTATCGTCTCCGACCGGGTGCCGGTGTCTCGGGACACCGGGAGGGAGGCTGAAGCAGGAAAAGCCAACAATTGTATGCATACTGCATGTAACAGCACGTACTTTGTAAGGGCAGCTGCAGTGTACTAAAAGTAACAAGTAAAAGCATGTGATTTGGGACGTAGTCAGTCATGCTGCTCCTCGTCCTGGAATGACTCACAGCTTGATAAGCCCTCCCTCCTCTTCCTGCTCTCAAACACATGGAGCTCCACTCTGTCCATTTATTTCCTTGTTCCCTCACCTTCAGATCTACAGTTTGAGGATGGGTGTAACCGACATAGTTGTCGAGTGAGAGCTGACATTCACTGCACAAACATGTTGTTTAGATCAGAGCTCAAACTTGATTCACTTCTCAGGATGTGAAACTCAGACAGTCGTTGCTACTGAGAGGTGAAATGGCGCAGAAAGGAGTTCAGCTGGAGCGGGAAACCTTCTCTTGTTCGATCTGTATGGATCTACTGAAGGATCCGGTGACTACTCCATGTGGACACAGCTACTGCATGAACTGTATTAAAAGCTTCTGGGATGGAGAGGATGAGAAGAAGATCTACAGCTGCCCTCAGTGTAGGCAGCCCTTCACACCGAGGCCTGTCCTGCTGAAAAGCACCATGTTAGCAGTTTTAGTGGAGGAGCTGAAGAAGACTGGACTCCAAGCTGCTCCTGCTGATCATTGCTATGCTGGACCTGAAGATGTGGCCTGTGATGTCTGCACTGGGAGGAAACTGAAAGCCTTCAAGTCCTGTCTGGTGTGTCTGGCCTCTTACTGTGAGATACACCTCCAGCGTCATTATGGCTCAGCTCCGTTAAAGAAACACAAGCTGGTGGAGCCCTCCAAGAAGCTCCAGGAGAACATCTGCTCTCGTCACGATGAGGTGATGAAGATGTTCTGTCGTACTGATCAGCAGTGTATCTGTTATGTCTGCTCTGTGGATGAACATAAAGGCCACGACACCGTCTCAGCTGTAGCAGAAAGGACCGAGAGGCAGAGAGAGCTGGAGGTGAGTCGACTCAACATCCAGCAGAGGATCCAGGACAGAGAGGAAGATGTGAAGCTGCTCCAACAGGAGGTGGAGGCTGTCAATCGCTCTGCTGATAAAGCCCTGAAGGACAGTGAGAAGATCTTCACCGAGCTGATCCGTCTCATGGAGAAACAAAGCTGTGATGCGAAGCAGCAGGTCAGATCCCAGCAGAAAAGTGAAGTGAGTCGAGTCAAAGAGCTTCAGAAGAAGCTGGAGCAGGAGATCACTGAGCTGAAGAGGAGAGACGCTGAGATGACGCTGCTCTCACACACAGAGGATCACAATCAGTTTCTACTCAACTACCCCTCACTGTCACCGCTCAGTGAATCTACACACTCGTCCAGCATCAATATCCGTCCTCGGCGCTACTTTGAGGACGTGATGGCGGCTGTGTCAGAAGTCAGAGATAAACTACAGGACGTTCTGAGAGACAAATGGACAAACGTCTCACAGACAGTGACTGAAGTAGATGTTTTACTGTCACAACCAGAGCCCAAGACCAGAGCTGGATTCTTAAAATATTCACGAGAAATCACACTGGATCCAAACACAGCAAACACACTGCTGTTATTATCTGAGGGGAACAGAAAAGCAACAGCAATGAGTCAACAACAGTCTTATTTTAGTCACCCAGACAGATTCACTGGATGTTGGCAGGTCCTGAGTAGAGAGAGTCTGACTGGACGTTGTTACTGGGAGGTGGAGAGGAGAGGGGAAGGAGTTTCTGTAGCAGTCGCATACAAGAGTATCAGGAGAGCAGGGGGGTCGAATGAATGTTTTGGATACAATGACAAATCTTGGGCGTTAGATTGTAACCAACTCAGTTATAGCTTTTTGTACAACAGTATCAAAACCCCCGTCTCAGGTCCTCCGTCCTCCAGAGTAGGAGTGTACCTGGATCACAGTGCAGGTATTCTGTCCTTCTACAGCGTCTCTGAAACCATGACTCTCCTCCACAGAGTCCAGACCACATTCACTGAGCCTCTCTATGCTGGACTTTGGCTTTTCGATTACGAAGTCACTGCTGAGTTGTGTAAACTCAAATAGACATAAGTAATTTAAGGGACAGCGGATTCAATTCTGTGTTTTAACTCTTAAAGGTAATAACTTATTACACTTACACTCTTATAAATCATTGTGGGTCGGTGTTTCCTATGCACGCTCGCGTGTGATTACACTGTTCCAACACAAACTACACAGAAGCACCAAAACCGCAAAGTTATATCTAGTGAAGCCCGTCTTGCAAAACAGTGTCAACTAATCCTGATCCAGCCTCCCGACCGCTGACAGAAGACACGGGGGAGACTGTAGCTTTGGTCTCCAGGGCCGGACTCTCTGCTCCGCTGCCTGCCTGCTTGCCTTCACTCACACACCGCACTCGTTCTCACTTGCTCTCTCACGTGCATGCGCGCACACTACACACTGCAGAAGAGTAACGTTATCGTCTCCGACCAAAACTGCGGTGTCTCCCCTGTTCCTTCTGACCTCGGTCGGGAGGCTGAAGCAGGAAAAGCCAACACTAGGATCAGCAGTGATTCATGGAGAGACCTTTGTCTGGTCAGCTAACATTACTGCCAAGCAGGTGAAATATAGAGTGATATTGTGGTTTTAGCTGACGTGTGTCGCTTCACTGTTTTGAGCGATTATCGTTCATGTCTATTTAGAGCGAGCACAAAAGTGAGCCCGACGCTGACTTTCGTTGACTTAACGGCCACAGGTGTCGCTGTTAACAAGCATTTCTGATTCTTACAAACAGTCCCTTTAATATATGTATATATTTATATTTTGAATCTCTTTTAATCCTGACTTTTTACAGTGCTTCTTGTATTGTAATGTATTTTATGTAATGTCTTGTTTTTTTTATCTGGACCTTGAGTCTGCAATAAAGTTTGAATTGAATTTGAGATGTTACAATTGCCCCCGGTCTCCCCTACTTTGGTGGTGCAAAATTCCCAGTGAAATTTGCAATGAATTATCCAGCCTAGTTATATATATAAATGTATATAAATAAAGATAAAGGGGCTTTTATTTTGGCATTTCATAACCGGAAGTGCGACTCTTACTCCAGCTGGCTTTAACGGAATCTGAGCAAATCTGAGCAGCAAAGCAACCGATGAGCTCTGAGCTACGATGCTCTCAGCTTCCATCAACCGGGGAGACGATAATAAAGACGGAGGACGAGGCGAGGCTTTGGTTTACCAAGACAGACATCTTCACATCGAGTAGACGGAGGAGGAGCCGAGAGGAGCCTGTGTGAGTGTCTGTCTTCCTGCTGTAGAGCTGCTCGGGACGGGACCGGACAGGGCGGGGTGATGTTTAGGTTCCGGTATAAAGGCAGCGAGAAAATGGGAACCAGACGAGATGTGGAGCCGTCTGCCGACGCTGTCGTATCATCCCGGAGACTAGAATGAGAAGTGTCCCGTCGTGGTGCTAGCAGGGCGGCGGTGTAACCGTCTGGAGGCCGCTGGCTGGCGGGTTGAAGCGCGTCGTCTCTGCGGCGCCCCTCCGCCCCCTGTCCGTCAATACGATGAGGACGCTATTTACATGTTGTTGTCTCTTCCTTATTACCGGCGGAGCGTACCGGGCGTGGGCCACCGGAAATCTCACTGTCGACAGCACTAACGACACCAAGCAGACGGCCAACAGCAGCAGCGGGTTTATCAGCATAGGAGACGGCTCGTCGCAGGAATTTGAGTTTCCTGAAAACACCAACGGCGTGATTGTAATCTGCAGCCGGTACCGGAGCGCGGCGGCGGCGGCGGCGAGCAGGAAGGGCCGCCAGAGCTGGAAGCAGACGGTGACGGTCCGCTCCCTGGACCCGGAGGTCCTCTCCATCCTCAACGTGACGGACAGCGGCCACGCAGGACCGGCCAAGAGCTACATCATCAGCATCCGGTCCGGGTTCCCTGGTAGGGCCCAGCTGCAGATCCAGCTGCTGGACCTGGACCAGGATTCGATGCCGGTTCTGATCGAAGAGAGGACGGATTACTCCATCAGAGTGGCGCCTGGGAATGATGACCCGGCCACCAGGCTCATCCAGTCTGGTGGCCTGTCCCACTTCTCTGAGAACCCTGTGCTGTTCGCCTTGCTGCCCCTCATCTTCGTCAACAAGTGTGCGTTCGGGTGCAAGGTGGAGGTGGAGGTTCTGCGGGGTCTGCTGAAGAGCCCGGTGCCACTGCTCCTAGGGGTCGTAGGTCAGTTCCTGGTGATGCCGTTATACGCCTACTGTGTGTCCCGGCTGGCCTCGCTGCCCAAAGCGCTCTCCTTGGGCCTGGTCATCACCTGCTCGGCCCCGGGCGGCGGTGGCGGCTACCTGTACAGCCTGCTGCTCGGAGGAGACGTCACCCTGGCCATCTCCATGACCCTGGTGTCAACGGTGGTGGCGGCGGCAGCCATGCCTTTGTCGTCGGCCCTGTACGGCCGGCTCCTGGGCGTGCACGCCGCCCTGCACGTGCCGTTCGTGAAGATCCTCGGCACCCTCCTGTTCATCGCCATCCCCATCTCGCTGGGCATGCTGGTCAAGCTGCGCCTGCCCGCCCTCACACGCGTACTGCTGGCGCTCATACGACCCTTCAGCTTCGTGCTCATCGTAGGCGGCATCTTCATGGCCTACCAAATGGGCGCGTCCATCCTGGCCAACGTCAAGCCCCAGATTGTGGCGGTTGGGGTGACGGTGCCTTTGCTGGGGCTGGTGGTCGGAGCCATCCTGGCCAAGCTGGCGGGCCTGGCGCCGCCGCTGAGGAAGACGGTCAGCATCGAGATCGGCGTCCAGAACAGCCTGCTGGCACTCGCCGTCATGCAGCTGTCTTTCCGCCGGGTGGAAGCTGACTTTGCGTCCCAGGCGCCCTTCATAGTGGCCCTCAGCAGCACGTCGGAGATGCTGCTCATAGTATTGGGGTACTTTGCCCAGAGGAAGTTGTGCGGGTCCGCCGTCCCCAGGAGTGACGCTTGATTGTAGCCGCAGTTTTTTTTTTTTTTTGTTCTGAACTTTTTCAAGAATGAACTCTTTCAAATCTGTGGAAAATCTTGGTGTCCCGCAGTCTTGGCTACGAGACACACAACAATCACCAATCCAGTCATCACTGTTGCGGAACACCGGAGGACAGTGAATGGACTTTTTGTGTTTTGTCGTTGTTTTCGTATTTTTCATGAAAACCAAAGGCCTTTTACCCCTCTGAGACCTTTTTGTGTTTATTTTACAGTATGTACTTTTTGAAATCAGATTATACTGTGAGGTACTCAATGTAAATATTCCTAAAAAGAGACATACCTATAAAAGAAAAGATATTTTTCTACCAGATTACTTTTTGTAATCAAAAAGCAAAGATTGATTTGCATCATGTTTACAAGAGGACCACGTGTCTTAGCCTGGGTGAGAAATTTTGGGGGTTAAGTGGAATTGTTTGTGAATCAAACAGGAACATGATGATGTTATGAAAGTAATTGCTACTGATTGTGTCTCCTGGATCTGCGAATCCATGTACTTGAATTTTAGAGAGGAGAAATGAAGAACAAATAAATAAAAGCATTGTTAAACAGGCTTCAGTTTGTTAAGAGTATGTGTGCCAAGAAAACCTGTCTAACAGGTCAGCAGAGAGAGAGAGAGAGAGAGAGAGAGAGAGAGAGAGAGAGAGAGAGAGAGAGAGAGAGAGAGAGAGAGAGAGAGAGAGAGAGAGAGAGAGAGAGAGAGAGAGAGAGAGAGAGAGAGAGAGAGAGAGAGAGAGAGAGAGAGAGAGAGAGAGAGAGAGAGAGAGAGAGAGAGAGAGAGAGAGAGAGAGAGAGAGAGAGAGAGAGAGAGAGAGAGAGAGAGAGAGAGAGAGAGAGAGAGAGAGAGAGAGAGAGAGAGAGAGAGAGAGAGAGAGAGAGAGAGAGAGAGAGAGAGAGAGAGAGAGAGAGAGAGAGAGAGAGAGAGAGAGAGAGAGAGAGAGAGAACAGGCTGTTTGTTGCATAAAGAGTGTGACCAGAATACCAACCTGTGACTGTTTGGTTTCACTTTTTGCACACAGATGCTAGAACGGTTGCTCGGTGTTTTAGCATATTTAATAGTATGTGTTAAAACTTTTCAACGTGGACATTTAGATTTATGAATTTTGTGATATTTTTGGATAAAAAAAAAAAGGAAAGAGCCTAAAAGAAACAGCAGCTACTATGAGAAACTAAACTCATGATTAAGTGGAATCAAATGTGGTTGTTTTCCATACAGGCTACATGTGTAATATTAGACAGACAAAATGTATCATAATCACAGACATGGCTTCACTGACTGGACTACATTTTAGTGGGTCAAAAACTTCTGCTGCCACTGCAGTACCCGTGGTGGAAAGTAAACTAAATACATGTATTTAAGTACTGAACTAGGAACAATTCAGAGGTTGTTCATTACTTGAGTATTTTCATTTCATGCTGCTTTATACTTCTACTCCACTACATTTAAGAGGAAAATGTACTTTTTACTCCACTCCATTTATCTGACTGCTATAGTTACTTTGCAGATTAACATTTTAAAAAGATGAAATGAGCATAGAGAGTAGAAGGTATCGGTGTACAGTAAATAGTATACAAAATAGCTTCACTCCGATCCACCTATAATGAATAATAACTTCAGACATAGTCCATTTTGACTAAGTATATGGTACTGCTAAGACTTAAGTACTTTTACTTAAGTTCTTTTATTTACAGTTTTGAATGAATGAATGAAGACTTTTGTTTTTGGAATTGAGTTTCAAGACAGTTGAAAACGGTGGAAAAGCTCAACAGTAAAATGTCTTTCCAGACAAGGGACAAGGTGTCCCTGTTACTCAAGGTGTCCCTGTTACTAACCCACTAGACACGTTGTCAAAGCTCAACAGTAAAATGTCTTTCCAGACAAGGGACAAGGTGTCCCTGTTACTCAAGGTGTCCCTGTTACTAACCCACTAGACACGTTGTCAACAGTTTTCCAAGGAGACTATTTCTTTGGTACAAAGTGCTTTAGTGTTTACAGTGTGATCTGTGGATTATTCAGAGTGCTGAGAACATTGTTTCTGGAAAGACGAACATCTTTTGTTTGGTTGGTGGCAGATATTTGAAAAACCTTGGCAAATGAAACCCAAACTACCTGGGTCTATCTGAAAAACTATACGTGCTAGATACTAGTAGAGGGAAGTGAGGAAATATGTTTGCACAGTGGTGTACAGGAAGAGAAAATGGGGAAGTACTCAATGATGAAATGAAAACAGGAATCAAAGAGAGTAGATAAAATGGAAGACTAGTCTGTGAAATAACATGAAAAAACAAGCCATGCAAAAGGCCAGCATGGATAATAGTGTATGGAACATGCCTTCAGTTCAGTAACTTATTATACCAGAGGACAAGGTCCACGTTTTATCAGTTTACTTTTGTTGAGGTGAACTATTGACAGCAGGTTCAACATTCATGCGCTCATTGTTCACAAACAATACAGCCACCTTCCCTTTCCTGTCTAAGAAACAGCTCACAGTTCCAGGAAATGAAGGGGAAGGTTCTATACGCAGGTATTTTTATGTGAAGACTGCATTTCCTGTTTACGCGTCCAGAGCAGCAGACTTTTATGTGCTTCCATTAACTCGCTTTCTGAGGGTTTTTTTTGTAGTGGAAAACAGGAGAGTTCAGACCTGCTGTTCTGGCCCAGCAGATCTGACTGAGCTCTCAGGAATGTAGCACAGCTGTAAACCCTCCAGGCTGAGCTGAAGTTGTTGGCTTTAAGAGTCTCAGTCAGTGCTAGTGGTGTGTTTCAACTCCTGTGGCCCGCCTTGCTCGCAGAGCATGGGTAGTCCAGTTCTCTGTGTTTGTCCCAAGGGAATGATGACTGTAAGAAGAGCAACATGATCTCTCTGAGTCACGACCGCTTCCCGACTCCTCGTACGTTAAAACACAAATCTTTTTGTAGCATTGCTATTGATTTCTGCCACTAGAGGCATGTGTTAAATGGACAGAGCTGTTCCCTGACCTACATGGGTGAAACTGTAACTAAATACATTTATGCAACCAGTGAAAACTGAATCGATTTTACACTCATAACACGGGGACAAACACATCCTTTTATTTTTTCAGTACTTGAGCTGTTTGTTGTTAAAGCTTCACTAGGCAGCAATTTGTTTGGCATCATTGGGCAAAAATTCCATAATTCCCTTTCAGCATGTGACCGTTTTATAAAAATAACTTTTTTTTAATTATATTTGCTCCATTTCTACCCACTGCTGCTTTAATGCAGATTGGAGCAAATATGATTAAAAAAAGTTATAGTTTATAAAAAACAGTCGCTATATCGTGACAACAGAGCCACGAGGAGGTGCAGAAGTCTAGTTTTCTCTCAGAACACTTGAATTACAATATGCTGAAAGGTTATTATGGAATTTTTGCCTTTTATCTAAAAATGTGAGTGGGAATCCATATTTTAACTGCAGCTCCTTAAAGGAAATCATTCCTTTACTTATTGATTTACTGTCCAAATATATTCGTTAACTCTTTTGAGACAATTTTTTCAAAAACATTGTGTACTTGATTTGCAGTACAATCTGAATCGTTACTTATTTTTAAATTTATTTTTTGTTTTTATGTTATTGCTCACTTTGTCACAAAATGAGTACTGAGCATCCATCCATCCATCCATCCATTATCTGTAACTGCTTATCCTGTCCAGGGTTGCGGGGGGGCTGGAGCCGATCCCAGCTGACATTGGGCGAAGTCGGGTTACACCCTGGACAGGTCTCTAATCACAGGGCTGACACATAGAGACAGACAACCATTCACACTCACATTCACACCTACGGGACATTTAGAGTCAACAATGAACCTAACCTGCATGTCTTTGGACTGTGGGAGGAAACCAGAGAACCCGGAGAAATCCCACGCTAACACGGGGAACAAGCAAACTCCACACAGAAGGGCCCCAAGGGTCCTTTTGCTGTGAGGCGACAGTTCTAACCACTGCACCACCGTGCCGCCCTACTGCTGAACATTGACAGAGTTATTCTTAAATTTCTTTATTCAGTTTTGTAATTTAAAGGGACTATTGGTAACTTTTTAAGCGTATAAATGTAGCGGGTAGCCACAAATGCGCGTTCGCATATGCACGCTCGCGTGTGGCCGGAGCCTCGTCTCCGCTGCCTGCTCTCCTTCACTCAGACAGAGCGCGCGTTCTCGCGACCGGGTGCCGGTGTCTCCCTGCGACTGCCGGCTGCGGTCGGGAGGCGATAACGTAACTCGTTGAGGAGCCCCGCTGCATTCTACGGTCTGTTATTTCTCTATAACAGACCGTTGCTATGTATAACAGGCCGTTGCTATGGGCGCAGCTCTGATGTTGGACTCTGGAGGACCGTTTTTGTGTCAAAATATTGATTTCTTCAGTAAGTAGCCGTGTGATAAGCGGGATAAAGTACAGCGAGCAGGTCATTGTTGTGAAAGAATCCCCTTCAGGGCAACTTCGCCCTGTCGGGGATTCTTTCACAACAATGACCGGCTAGCTGTACTTTATCCCTTACATAAATGAGTCAGTGACTGCTTCCGGAATAGGTGAGATTCTGGCTTTCAGAGGATGTATTGTCTTTGTTCCAGACTCTGATTTACTTGACATGCATGACATTTGGTATTTTGTGTGAGCTAACCTGCTATTGGAACGGCTAAGTTTTCATGCAATCAGACATGCAAATTTTATTGCGCACACACGTGAAATCCTGCTGAGGTCCAGATCCAGTCAGTCCGTTATCAAAACTTTGCCCTCAGGTGTCAGTGGCTCATTTGATTCAGACAAGAGCTGTATGTGTGTCCTCACGTGTCACTATCTGTTGCTCTTCATGGGGCTGACAGGTGATGACGCTCTGCCTTGCTGGTAGGTTTGCACTCAGCCTTGCACATCAGCACTCCTGTTTATATTACTATCCCGCACATTAGTGGTACAATAGGAAGAGAGGACTCTTAAAAATTCATGAGGACACATTGCATTAAGTTTTCATGAGTTCCTTTCATCGGCTCCCATGGGACGGTTTTCCTGCTGCCTGCCGCAATAAAGCTGGGAAGTCCAGAAAATACATGTGAGGCTGAAAGGAGAGTAATGATCTTCACTCCCAACACACCAAGGGCAAGATGCAGCCTGCTGCTGTACAGTCTTTGTCAAGGTCTGGCACTCACTATGAAACACCTGAACTGAGTCACAGTTGTATTTGTTCTCATTAAAACTTTGATTCTCAATGTTTTTTAATATTGCACATCACCATCTTGTGCGGCTTTCCACGGTACACCAACACAACCCTTTATGCCTTCAAAACCAGGTCAGACCTCTTATATGAAAAGGGGGAAGCTTATATTACAGTTACGCCTGTCATTACTTGCCCTGCGTGCTGATTACATACCGGTTATGCTGTGCATTAGTCTGTAGCTCATTCACATTGAAGAGATCAAGATTGAAGATAGACTTTCCCCTTATAGAGTGTAAATATCTTACATGGGATGTATGTAATGTTTTATGGGGTTATGCGATTTTATGTCTTATTATGTGTCTTGACTGTTGTTCTGTCATGAGCACACTGAGACAAATTCCTAACAACTTTTATGACAAACTAGAAAGAGTACGTTACATTTTCTCTATTACCAAACTTTTACTTTTGATACTTGAAGTACACTTCTGTACTTTTACTTAAGCTACATTTTGAATGGAGGATTTGTAATGTAATGTGGTATATTTACATTTTGTTTTACTCAAGTAAAGCATCTGAATACTTCTTCCACCACTGAGTATTGTATATAATGTGCACCGGGAACACAGTTGTGATCTATTGGAAAAAATCAAATGTTCTGTCATGTTTCATTCACTTAATTCTGTAAACTTTCTGCTTCCTGTGTTAATCAAGTTAATCCTAGAAATCACGTGACTGCTCCATCGCTGTGTGTTTAACCCTATTTAGAGGTTGCAGCAGAATGCTTTGTCACTGAGATTAAATGATGCAATGCAATCACAAATCATGGGAAAACAACATCAATGGATCCAAATTCTCATCAAGCATATATTTACTTAACAGTCTTAACCTCTATAAATACAGATCAGCTGGAAAATCATGGAAAGCTCCCCTCCAGCCGGTGGTTGCGTCCGAAATTCCACACTAACATGCCATTTAGTAGGGTAGACTGTATGGAGGAGGGAACCTGCCTAAATAAAAAATAAATGAATAAATAAACAAATGACTTGATATATAAATTAATATGTCATTAAATATAGCAAAAATAATATTAGAAATAAATGTAGCCATTAATTAATTGATAAAATGTGACATAAATTGATATTTCTGTTTTAATTTGCTTCAATCTATATTTAACTTTATATTAATTCCCTTATTTTTTTACTCTTCTGTTTAATTTTTCCTTTTATTTATTTAAGTATTTATTTATTTTTGCATTTTTTTTATTTATTCATTTATTTTTGCATGTAGTTTATTTATTTATTTTTGCATTTATTTCTATATTTCTATATTTATTTTTAAATTTATTTATTTATTTATTCAGTTATTTATTTATGCACAATCTTCCTTTTACATTTCACCCCTTAAAACAAATGTGTCAGCGTTTCAGGTTCACTATTGCAAAATTAAAAAATGTTCATCCATATCGGGGAATCTTTATACCAATATATTAGAATGGTAGAAATTGTTCAAAATGAACCTCTCTAATCTTATTAGAAATAGAGAATTAATAATTCATTATAATAATATCATGTAGCCTATCGATCTTTTGTGCCCTCTCCTGTCTGCGGAGATGGATCTATTGTTCATTTGCCTGACTGATTTTGTGATGTAAATTTGTTCCACAAATACAGAAATGCATGCGTTGGATTTTTTTTTTAAGTTAATACAGTTATCCAGACGTCTGAACTTCAACTTTCATGTGTTTTAAATATTTTTATTAAGAAGCATGTGCATGTCAGGGATACAGACTTCTGTGGGGTGTGTATAATGCCTCATTTTTGATATATATCAACAAAAACAGACAATACTAGGAACTAAAGGCAAATAAAAAATTGAGACAAGCAAATACAAAGAACATAAGTAGTTAAAGGAAAAAAAAAACCCCAAACAAATAAAAAACAAATCAAAACAATAAATAAATAAAATTAAATAAATAAGTAAATAAAACACAGACAACACTCTAAGGCACACAAATCAGGGAGACATTGGCGACATACAGTATATACATAAACCTTCCCATCCCTGAGCAGTGCTACCTCGGGTACTAAAGACTATGTGTGTATTGCATCTTGATTGTCCGTCCCTTCTAGAACTTCAACTTTTAAAACAAACATCTACAACACAAACAACAACCAAAAAATACAGAGGAGGACTTTTACACTCCGGGTTACTTTTTGTTTGTCCCACAGCCGACTGGTCTCTCCTGATTGGCTGTAGCGCGGACCAATGAGGGAGAAGAGCGCGACGGGCAACATGGAGGAGCAAGAATAGATGCTGTCATTTAGCGACGTTATAAACACCTTTAAAGTATTGATTTCAGCAGGCTAATCGGCTTAACGTAAAAGTAAGATGTCCCTCAGTGCATCGTGTGAGTCTGTCTCTCAGAAGAGGACTCTGACGAGCCTCCTCGGTGAGTTAACAGCAGCTAACTAACACTTATTATTTATATTATTTATGGACCAAACTACACGAGTCAGTCTGTAATGACAACACTCACTCAACATGTAGTCAGACTGACGTTCATCTCAGTCCACTCTCTCCGTTAATGTCATCACGATTATGAGTGTATTGTCTCGATAAATACGGCCTGTTGTTTGTAACGTTAACTATTGATTATGGTGTTGAATTAACCAGCTTCAGCTGTCAGAGTGGAGATGTTAAATTGACAGAGTTTTAAGTGGAGTTTGGTGTGACCTTTAGTAGAGAACCAGTCCTGTTTATGGGCCGGGCAGCACTTATTTTTGTCAATATTATTCTTCATCTTCCCACGCATGAAAATAAACCAAACTTTGCACATAGGTCCAGTGCTATGCTAACCTTCATCAGCTGGTTTTGTGGGCTAATAGTCCTGATGGTGGCTCTACAGCACCCAGCTAAAGTTTAAACATATGAAAGTTCATAACAAATCAGCCAGACATGCTACAACTTTCCACCAAAATGTAGCTCAAGTGAGCAGAAATGTTCAGATGCTTCAACCTGGCAGGAATGATGAAGTCCATCACTCTGTTTTTTCTCAAAAACTGTAAAACCTATTAAACCTCCTCCCACATTTTTTGCTCATTGACACCAAACTCACTGCATCTTCAGACTGTCCTCCACAAACCACATGTTTTCATTTTTGAAACACTGAGCCCACAGTGTACTAAAAATGTTTAGTGTAAACAGAACTGTACACAGCTACTGCAGAGTCTCACTAAATAAAGCTCCAATAATCATGAAAATAAATGACAACATGTTGTGGTCATGGTAGATGTAGGGTGGTGAATTTCAGCATTTAATCTCAAAAACTGTATTTTTGACGGTACTTTGAATTCTATCCTCATGTGAACCATTACAGTCAATGGAAACCAATCATTTTTAAACATCACATCACTGAAGGAGCAATCAATCTTTATTAAAATAAATTACACACATCTCTGTGTTGTCTACATGAAGTACGCAAATCATCAGAATTTTGTCTCGAAAACTGAATTGTTGACACTAGTTTGAAATCTGCCCCCCTGGCGTTTGCCTAAGTTACAGTGTGAGGTGGTAGTTTCCCCGGGCAGTACGCTCACCAAGACAGTGACATGTTCTTGGTGTCTGAAGTTGTGAGGTTGCGATCCGATCGAGGCAGAAGGAACATGCTAATGCCTTAAAGGATTAATGATGATGGATTGTCCTGTACTTCTCATTTGTCTTCCTCCTCTTCCTTTTTTTCTTCTTCTTCCTCCTCAAAATGTCCGGCCCCAACCCAAGGCTGCGCAGCAGCTATAATTACATTTCTTTTCCACAAAATAACCTACCTAAGGTACCGTATATGTTATATGGTATGCCATCTATCTAATGCTTTACATTGGCCAACATTGTACAGATAGCTTAGTTTTTGTCATAACTTCAGTACAACAAAGTAACACAATTCTTTACTGTTTGGCAAACTATGTTATACAATACTGAAACTCGGTCCATATAAACTTTTGAAAAATTCTAAGCATTATATGATTGTCCCTGCTGTTGGTCTCTCAGCTGGTCGTGTGGTGAAGAGGCCGAAGCAGGGAGATGGTCGGAGGCTGCAGGAGGCCACGATGCAGCTGTTGGAGCAGCAGCAGGACCTCTGCAGTCTGCTCAGGGAGGTCCAGGTGAGTGAGTGGACTTCAAGATGAAGGCAAAACCTACTGCTGGGCTGCAATGTCATGACTGTCAGATGATGTAGTAAATATGAAAAAAGCCTCTGGAAATGGGCTAAGAAAGGAAATTGTAATGTTATATTGGACTGTATGGAAAGATTTGCAGCTTCTACTGGCCATTATACTGCATTTACCTTGTGTGCCACTTGATTGGATTTGGTGGAAAATATTCTGCATTGCATTGTAGCTGAAAGGAAAGTTGCTCTATAGCACTAAACCACCAAAGACATTTTATTGGAATAAGTGCTTCTATTAAACTCTTTTTTTTTTTTTTTTTTAAGCTAAGAACACAAACAAGAACAATTCAGATCATTACATAGCCCGTCAGCTATACAGACACACA
The DNA here is from genome assembly GCF_015220745.1 of Sebastes umbrosus. Lineage (NCBI taxonomy): Eukaryota > Metazoa > Chordata > Actinopteri > Perciformes > Sebastidae > Sebastes > Sebastes umbrosus. Next base: position 32,911,592 of record NC_051272.1, on the reverse strand, counting down.
AACACATACAATCACAGAGATGCAGAGAGACAAAAAAGTGTATTTATACACTGAAAGGGGACAGAAATAGATAATACATGGTTAGCTGGGTTATACCGTGAAGTAATGATAATATACTAATTATGATAGTAGAAAAATAAAAAGAGAGGGGTAGGGACAACAGACAGATAGACAGACAGAAACAAGTCTATTACATGACAAATATGGGAAATAATTGGAATAAGTTCTTCTGGGTGAATTATACATGTATGATACACTGCAGAGTGGCCTTTAAAGATTTAAGAACGCTGCTTCACCCTCAAATGTCCTAAAGAAACTCTAGTTTCCTCTAACAAGGAATTAGTAAGAGGGGGGCTGATGATGAAGTAGTAATATGTTCAAATTCAATAGTTTCTGACTTTCACTAATATGTTATTAATATATCTTTACTGTATTTTTCACACTTTTTTGTAGACTCCAGGTCCGTGCAACACTCAGAATGGAGAGCAGAAACAGGCAGAGTCTGAAGGCGTTTCATCTGCCATTACAGGTTCACTGCTTGGTGAGTGTTTGATACACGGTCTCAGAAATAGCCTCTGTGCTGTACGTCGGCACAGGTTGACACACTCAGAGGCCCAGAGACACCTGCTGCTGTACACATTAAATACAAAACAAACAGGGTCAAACTATGAAGAAAGAAAAGTGCGGTACGAACAAGAACGTTTGCAATTCTCAGTGTTTGTTGTGCGTTAGGACTCCAACATCTAATATTTGAGTCAGCTGAACGACAGACATAATCAAATTCACATAACCATTTCGTGCCGCCTATCTTTGTTCATTGTTTATCTTCTGGACAACTATCAGTTTTCAGATGTCATTTTCTTGCTTTTATGCACCACAAAGGTAGCGCTGGGACGATTCGATACTATCACTATACTTTGGTGCCGATTCGATATGTATTGCGATTTTTAAGTATTGCGATTGTAAAAGTATTTCGTTTTGATATTCCGATTTAGTTAACTTTTTTAACACTAGACCATGGGGAAAAGTTGAATCATACACTTCTCGGGACTTTTACTTTGGAAAATATCTAAATTAATACAGTAAGAATGATTGATTTTCAGCATGTGTGTCGTCAGAGATGTCCTGAAGTCAAATATATCAGTTATTGTCAGGAATGATTTATTCATTTTTTTCCAGCAACCCAAAAATCAAAGAATAAAGACATGTCTCTCACAAATTAGTGGTATTTTCTTTTTTTAATTTATAAGGGACATTGGTGAATATAATCCAATCAGTCTTATTTCCATATATTTTGAAAACCGGACGTAGTCACACGTGTATACTTCCTCTCAGCTCTGTTTGAATGCATTTAACATAAATGTCAGTATATGGGTGCTTTACAGTTGTAGCGTCGGCCCATTTGACCACGGAGATGAGAGTGACAGCTGGCTCGACCGCACCTTACCGCGATACGATAACGTTTCCTTTCCGTGACAGAGTCAGGATGCAGCTTTAGCCGTGATGTCTAGATCTGCTTTTCCTGCAATATGTGAAACCCAAAGTGTTTCCATACTTTACTGGATGTGTAGTGTTTACCACGCTGGATTTAACATGAGAGGGTGCAGGTCGTATCCACCAAGACCCTCCAACATTTTCTACTTTCTTGTTTCGGCTCGCTGCGGTTTGTTTTGGTCACGGATACGGAACAGATATGACGTCACGTTACAGACTCAAACTACAACAATAAAAGCAGTAACTTCCTTCTACCTCTGCATAGACTCAAATGAAGCAAATATATTGATTCTGGCATTTAAAAAATCGCGATACATAGGTGAATCGATTTTTTCCCCCACCCTTACAAAAGGAGACAGCAGGTCACGACAGGTGTGCCACACATGATGACAGCCTAACTGTGACACAAAGTAAATGCTGGGAACTACAGGATGTGTTGTATTGTCTGTGGACAGTGTGTGAGCTGAGGCGCCAGGCCTCGCAGCTGGGTGTCCCGGTGGTGGTGCTGTCGGTGAAGATGGTGCTGGAGAGACTGATGGAGATCTCTGAAACTGAGGAGGTGAAGGAGGAAGAGGACAAGAGGAGAGGGCTTCTCACTTCCTCTCAGCGAGTGAGTATCTGACAGTAAGATTTGATGTTATATTTATTTGTGGCATAATCCAAGCGGAGCATTTCACGTTATTTCTTCTGCTGTTCTCAGGTCTTTCTTACATAAGAGATCTAGATCTCTAAGCAGATTACCTAATTAGATTAAATGTTATATATACTGAGTATATATATATATATATATATATGTATATATATATATATATTTAATATGCAGTTTTGCTGAAAACATGCCAATTAATTTAATTTTACTAAAAAGGTCAGCTACACTGTTAGAATAGTGTGTGTAGTGTGATGTACTGTATGTGTGCCTTTGTTTTTTTTTACTCAGTGTGTCATTGTGGTTGTCACGTGTACAGTGACTTAGTGTTTCTGGTTAACTTCCCCGGTGCCACAACTTTACTGTTACATCAGTTCTGCATATTGAAAATGGTTGTTGCATCACATCTATGCTGCAGGTCTGTTTGCAGATTACTTTTGTGGTTTCAACATTTTAAAGCTACAGTGGCAGCCACAGAGGTCTCCGGCCTGAGTTTATCTTTCATTACTGCAGAATTCTTGTTCAGAGTACAGAAAGCACGACAAATATGACATATACTATATAATATAATAATATAAGTCCCATCTGTGTCCTCTCTAGGTCCAGCTGTGTGTCCTGCTGGAGTCCAGCAAAGAGCTGCTGTCACAAGGAGCCTTCTGTCCTAAACTGCTCTGGCAAGAGTACAGAAGAGATCAGGTATGTGTGTGCACGTGCGTGCGCGTGCATTAGGACTGTGTATTGGCAAGAATCTGCCGATATGATACGTATCATGATACAGGGGTTATGATTCGATATATTGTGATATATTACGAAAAAAAAGTTTACTTGAATGAAATAAAGTTTTGACTGAGTTCATCTTTGCATATAAACTATTAATTAAAAATCAACAGTTTTTTTGAGAATCGATACTGTATCATAAAACATAATATCCCGATATTCAATTTTGTTTTTACATTTTCTTACACCCCTAGTGCGCATGATTCTTGAGACCTAATCTCTATAAACAGATTCTGCATTCACATGTAGTATCTGTAGGCAACGGGACAAGATTTTGGCATCGTAAGCGCTCTGGTTTCTGTTTGTAGTCCGAGTAGTATCAAGCAGGCCTGGGTTGAATGCAGGTAAACAGTCCATGTAGAGAGCAAAAGAGGTGGAACGCATTGGCCAAAATGCGGTCTCGGAACCCACCGGCTATCGTCTGGCAATGATTTAGATTTGTATTGATTTAAAATTAGCTCGTAAACTGGCTACTTGTGAAACTAGAATGGCGCTCGAGAGCGCAGACCTCCGCCAAGCTGCTCGAGTACGATTGCCCCCCCCCTCTCCGTGCAGCTTGCGCCATCATCCACGTGTATTTTTGTTTATGTTGAGATCAGCTGTACGTAGCGGAGCATCGTAAAACACTTCATCAAACTGGAAAGAAACCAAGTAAAACTCACCTAAACTGTCGTCGTTACTCTTTCCAACAATCACCAAGTGTGCTTTGGTCAAACTCAACTCTAATTTCACCGAGTTTAATGCGAAAAAAACGCAGAATCTACAGAGAGATGGGCCGAGGCTTTTCAGGTCGGGTAGAATCTAACGTTATCTCTGTTGATCCAGTCCGTTAGCTTCCATGGCTGCAGATTGGCTGTGCTTGGGTACCAATTTTGTTTCATAGGTGGCAACAGGGTGTCTAAATGGTCAGAGGACGGGATCTCACAGATCCAACACAAAAACAGACGTTATGGACCAGAATGGAGATTTCAAAGGAGAACATGCTGGCTCAGCATTGTTGTCAGAGAAGCCAGTATTTCAATTCAGCATGTTTCCTTAATCTGATGACAAATCATTGTCATTTTATTATTTATTACAGTAAATCTATAACGTCTTGGTCCTTTTAAAATACCTTTGTTTAGGATGTTCTGTGCAGCCGAATTGAAGTGAAAACACAACTGAAGAAGTTCAATTGTAAATATAAAAGTCACTTTATTTATCCCTTAACAGTTGGTCTAAACTGCCACAACAGGATGAACCCAGCTCGGCCTTCTTATATAATGGATGTAGTAAATTAAATATTCATTGTGGTGTTTTTACAGAGGCTACCCAAGCTGGAGGTGGTGTACCATCTTCACCTCCACAACATCCTCACTCTGAAGTACATCATAGAGAGGTAAGAAATATTAGTTGTTTTTTTTCACTTTGGTTTTGGGTAAATTTAGTTTGTGCCGTCTTGTTGGGCATCAGAGTTGGTCAGCTGCTGCGGAGCTCATCTAGAGCACACAGAGACTAATCAGTTGGCTGCGTAAGATGACAAGGCAGAGAAGTATTTTACAGTAGTATTTATACTTCTGACATTATGGAAGCAAAGAAAGACCATAAGGGTTTGACTGATAACTGAATACATAACTGTGAAATGTAATCACTTCTTCTGATCACTTATTGTTGGAATTCAAACACTACTGGATTTATAGCATTGACACATTTTACTCTGAAAACAAACTATCTGAATCTATGTGGGTTGAGTTACAAGTTGTGCAATGTCAAAGACATGATTTTAGGTTTCATGTTTCAATAAAATATTCAACAAAAATAAATCAATAACGTCAGATAATGGGGCCCGGGCCCTTAAGAGTGGTCTCTACGGACTAGAGTGGACTGAGATCTTGAGGTATTTCTATGTAGGTGTATATATATAAACCTTCTGTTTCTTATTTTTTATTTTGTGTATGTATATATACATTTATTGTGTGTATGTATATCTATGCGCATATGTATATTTTATATATTTATATATATATATATATATATATATATATATATATATATTTATATTTATTGTTTATTTATATATTTAATTTAATTTAGTTTATTTCGTTTTTTATCTTTCATGTGTGGAGAATGTGTTCTGTGTTGAGGTTGAGTTGGAAGAAGGGGTACATATTTGTATTATGCTCCTTACTCCTTGAATGTTCAACCCTTTTGAAAAAAAATCCATATACTCTTATATTCTATATACTCTTTAAATTCAGTCAACAGAATTTGTGATGAACAAATTCCATCTTGGACATCCAGACTACCAAGGATCACTCAGACCTCTGTCCTATCAGGATATATTCTCAGTCACATGATAGACAAGTTCAGAACCTGGATTTTCTATCTGAACATGTGAATGTTCTGATTATTTCAGAGATGGAAAATCAAACTACATGAACACATAAAGGTGGCGTTCAAAGTAATAACATTAAATACTACTGCACATTTGAACTCACAGCAGAAGACTCAGACACTTGGCTGTCAGTTTTGTTGTTACAGTGCCCCTCTGTGGATGTAGAGAGAGCCATCTTTATATTGTACCCTGAGTTCAGTTCACAGAAGAACTCAACAATAAGCTCCACACAACTAAGACGGGTATCCAGGTCACCGGAAAATAACCTTTCACCCAGTTCTGCCCTTTTTTGCTTGTTTCAGCGATGAAGGAGTGAGGTTGTGGTTGGTGTCTCAGTTGAAGGCTCTGTGCGGTTGGACACCTCCACCGGGAGAAGAGGAGACCAAACAAGTTCAACAGAAAGTGTTGTCAAGTAAGGGCACAGATTTCTGTCACTCGTCTCGTTAACGTGGGAACTAGTGAGCTTTAGAGGTGTTGGTAGGTGGATTTAATTATCTTTTGAGAGTTTTGAGGTGGGATTTGAATGTTGTAAAAGTGTCAGACTGTTGGATGTGAGGAGGGAGGGAGTTCCAGAGCCTGGGAGCAGTGCAGCTGAATGCCCTAACACCCATGGGTGCTGAGGCGTGAGGTGGGTGTGGTCTGAAGACCAGCTGAAGTTGAGCGCAGGGAACTGGTTTCTCTCACTCACTGAAGGTCCTTTCAGACACAATGCGACAACGGTACCACTGCGCTCTGAAACACATTATTTCCAACGGCTTGCGCCGAACCACGGCAGCTTTTCGCTGCATCGTGCAAAGCCCAATTTTGGGTGCTGCACGCCGTGGTGAGCGCAGCTTAAACATGACCTCAAACGGCACTGTGCAATGAGCATAGACTGCTCTCTTCCGCCAGGAAACAACAGTTGTAGTTGTAGCTCTATTGTCGTCCGGGTGGAAACAGCAGGGATTATACACGCTGTTCAGTTCCAGAAACAGGATAAGATAACTAAAAGGAAAACAAGTGTGAAAATTTGTCATAAATCGGGAGAAAGACGAGAGAAAACTGGGAAAGGGCGATGAAAAACAGGAGTCTCCCGAGAAAATCGGGAGGGTTGGCAAGTGTGATTGCAATACTTTCACAGTCCCTTGCTTACTTGGTAAAACAAGAGACTTGCACTGCCAGAGTTAGGAGTTTTTAACTGCAACCACCCAAGCTACAAAAGAAAATGCACTCATGGTATCAAGTACACTTGATAAAATGTTCACCAAATGACATAATGCTGCTGAGGATAATGCTAATACATGATTTCCTGTGTTTTAGCTGTGGTTGGAGTCTTGGTGGGAAGTGGCTTTGAGCTGAGCCAGGAGCCAGCAGCTGCAGACAGGAGGATGTCCCTACTCTGCTGCTCGGTGCTGGACGACATGCTCTTCTGTGAGTCTACATGTCCCTGTCCCACTTACCCTGTCCTGTGTTGATGAAATATTTAGTAAAGCACTTTGATTCACACCTCTGGACCCTGAACGCCATTTTCTATTTCTTTAACTGCTAAGACGTCTAAGTATCATTTTAGTTCTTTCCTTTTTTTTTTGTCTTGCATGTCATTGTTTTTCTGTCTGTCTTCTTCAGGGCTGCTAGACGATGTGGACAAGAGTCCAACGCTGCAGTGTGCTGGAGCAGGAGCTGAGCTATGGTTCTTTGTTTTTTATTTGTTTTTATTAACCTTTATGAAATCAGATAGTCTTGTTGAGATTGGGGTCTCTGTCCCAAAAGAAAGACCTGGAAACAAACATTAGTCAGTGCAAGACATGAGAGAGAACATACACAGACATCTGGCATTATACAAGGACAGGATTTATTTGTATGAAACAGCAATTTTAGACATCATGGAAAATGTGATATTCTGTATAAATGACTTAAAATCACTTAAAACTTCAGTAGGCAGAATTGTTTTGGCATCATTGGGCAGAAAATTCCATAATAACCTTTCAGCATATTGAAATTTGAGTATTCTGAGAGAAAACTAGACTTCTGCACCTCCTCATGGCTCTGTTTTCAGGCTTTAGAAAATCTAGAGACTTTGACCAATCACAGGTCATTTCAGAGAGAGCGTTCCTATTGGCTGTGCTCCAGCTGGTGGGCGGTGCTTGGTATTTCCTCAAGAGATCTCAACATGGCTGCCGGGTCACACTAAACAGTACACTACAAGATGTTTCTGAAAACATCTGAGGAGAGAAATAGGCATTACAGTAACAGAATATTGATTCATATTTGATCAGCGCTGCCTAGTTTGACCGTTTGGTCGGAGTTTGTGAGTGATTGACAGCCGGCTCTCATAGACGGCAGCTGGACGGCAGACTCCAGATCAGCTCTGACTGGTTGTTTTCCTCCGGTCTGTGAAATGTTGCAGATGCCATTAGAAGCACCGGAGGACACCGGAGGACACATGATTTTTTTTTCAGATTACCTGTCTCATGCACTACTGTCAGGATATAGCGACCGTTTTATAATGACTTTTTGTAATCATATTTGCTCCAATCTCGCCTACTGCTGCTTTAAAAGGACAGAGAATTACAGCGAGTTCTGTAGGCACTATTTATAGTGTATAAAGTGTCAGAGCTACAGTATTTCTTTCTAGGTTCAGTTAAAACTCTGAACTTCAAATCACAGGTCACAGGATTAGACAGTTACATAAATACTAACCAGTGCTGTGACCTGATTCTGTCATTGTTATTATTATTCTGTTATCTGGAATGTGAAGCCTTTAGCTAGTACTGGGTACATCTCCAACGCTTCTTCAACAAAGGTTTAAACTGCAACATGTCTGGTTGGTGGAGGCATACAGCCGAGAGGCGGTAATTCTAGTTTTACTCTAGATGATGTATTTTATCTGTAGTGAACAAACAGTAGGTCGTCGTGGATATGTGACCATCACCTCAGCATTGGGAACACGTATGTCTCTGTTTCTTACTCCTCTGCCCTGTGTTTTGTGCAGGATTCAGATATTTGATGCTTCTTTGTGCGGAGTGTCAGCATCAGTGGATACTCTTCAGCGTTTCTTCACACACTCCCTCACTCAGACTCTCACTTACAAGCCTCGACTAACAGGTAAAGACAAGTTAGAGACCTTTTTATCAGCCCGAAGCTGTGTGTTTTGCTAGATAATGCCTAATTTAGCTGTAAACACAATGTCAACACTAATCTGGTAAAAGCTTTTCAATGGGGTCAGAAGATTCAGGTTTGGAAAGACTTAGAAATAAGTACCCTGATGTACAGGTCCATGCTGCTTTCATAAAGATAACAAAAAATCATTTGTAAAAATCCGAAGTACAACAACTAAATGTCGTTTCCGCAGTGTCTGATGCCATCACTCTGCAGAATGAGTGGACCTTTGCAAAAGCCAGCCGGTTGTTGACCTCTCTTTTCCGTAAGGTAAATGTTTCATGCAGCCCAGGTTGTAAACCTTCACACATAAACAAGTACGCCCAGATTCAAATTATTTGTCACTCTCGCCTCTGGATTTCTGACTGACAGATGACTGTTAGCTGGTGTCCCTGCAAGTGACTACCATTTTTTTTTTAATTTATAACATTGTAATTAAAGGTGGAGTCAGCGATTCTGGAGAAAGATTGTTTATATATGAACTCAAAACCCAAACAAAATAAAACCCTCCGGTGAACCTCACAATAGGTTAAAAATTCTACTCTCTACTCTTATTCTATTTCTATGGTCAGATCACGTCAGGCTTCCGGTGTACAGTCTTCAGCCCAGAGGAACATAGCATAGAGAGTATTGATTTATCTATTATGATGTTCTTAGTGGTCAGTCTGTCAGTCTGTCAGCCACCCACCCTCTGTGTGTTCTGCTCCTGGTTTCTTCAGATTGCACTTTTGCTAAAAGCTTACTTGAAGTGCTTTTAGTGTCTTCAGATCTGTAGTTGGCAGGGTCTATTGTAATGAAACTAACTGTAACTCACCTTTATTGTTTCTGTAAAAGCTGGCTGTGATCTTCAGTGTGGAGCAGCTGCTGCGTCACCTGCAGCAGGTTTTGGAAACCCACGAGGTCAACTGGAAACATGTCCTGTGCTTCCTCTCCACTCTGCTGGTTTACAACCCCAGTGCCCAGCCCAGTCTGAGAGGTAAACACTAGGGAAGCAGCCTGCTTTTATAGTGGATTCAAACTGCCAAGTGCCAATATTATGAGCTGAGAATACGTCTGATCATTTTGATTAGGAAAAAAATATCTAAATGCGTCATTCACTATTACACTACTCTTGGCTATCATAAACCCCCGTGATGCACCATCCATGCTAAAGCTTGGACTTGGACTCAAGGATGAACTGATTAGATTTTGGTGGTCAAAGATCAAGGTCACTGTGACCTCACAAAACACGTTTTTTGGCCATAACTCAAGAATTCATATGCCAATTATGACAATTTCATACAAATGTCTAACAGGATAAAATGATAAAGTGATGGAATGTTGGACAGACGTGGATGTAAACTGTAACTTGACTGGTTGGTGGAGGCATACAACTGCAAGGTGGTGATTCTAGTTTTAAAGTTTTCCCTCAAAACCAGCATAATAATGTAAAATAATTGTCCCATTAGAATTAAGCAGTTTCTCATAGATTAGTGAAGTATTTAGCAATTGTCATTTTTTAAAAGCTAAAAGTTTAATTTCCCACACCTGTAAACTAATGTATCAGACTAGTATATACAAAAAGGAAAACACAAATTGATATAAATCAGATGTAAGAAGAACTTATTGACTGCAGTGTTAAAAGGCTTGTCATATCTGTTGTGTGTCTCTGCCTCTACCAGAGCTGCTGTCCAGACTGCTGAGCTCTGCATTTGAAGGCTACGACCTAGAGAACATGATAACTGCCTTCCTCTTGGCCCGACAGGGTGCCCTGGAGGGACCCGCCATCTTCACTTCCTACAGCAACTGGTTCAAGGTTTCACGTTGTTTTTTTCAACACCAGTTGTGGTTATTGATATGTTTGGATCATTCCGGCTGATGTTAATGTTCTCAGTGGCATGGCCAGCAGCTATTTTTAGTGTGCGTTCACCACAAAGGAGGATGAAAACGCCTCTGAAATAGCAGACACAAGAAGCCTTCCGTGAAACTCAGGATAATAACACAAACACTTGTCAAGGTGGTCAGCCAGTGTAATGTTGAGTAATGTGTATTTGTATTAATAACACTCTTATCACATACATCAGAGGTGAGCAGCGATGGCTGGCACCAGATGTCGTTCATCTTTAAAGGCAATTTTGTAAGATTAGAGTTTAAGAGAGATAGATAGAGATAGAGCTTAAAATGTCTCAGTGCACCTTGAAGTTTATTATTTTTACTCATGACATTATTCTTTGCTGCCTCATCAGATGTCTTTCGGTGGAGGGAGTGGCTACCATGCGACCAGTAAGAAATCTCTGGTGTTTCTGCTGAAGTTCCTGTCTGACTTGGTGCCCTTTGAACCTCCACAGTACCTCAAGGTGACATTCTGCAATATGTCTTTGACACTGAACCATTTCACTAGACATAAGATGTATGGTGTTTTTTTTTTTAATATATATATACAGTATTAGACGAACCTGTAATGATGCTCATGGGCAAACTGAGTACATGGGCTGTAACAAGATTCAGAAGAAGACATATTAAATTATAGATGAATAGAAAAACATACAAGTTTATACTGTATACTGTATGTAGGGTATGATAAATATATGCAGTATAACATACAGTAACTACTTGAAAAAAACGTTAAACAGGAATATGAGTTCATACTCACTATACAGTCTGCAGGTGTGGTGGAAAGTAACAAAGTACATTTACTGCAGTACTGTACTTAACTTAAATTTTTAGACACTTATACTTTACTTCAGTATTTTCATTTTATACTACTTTATACTTCTACTCCACTACATCTCAGAGGGAAATATTGTACTTTTTACATCCTCGACAATTATCGGACAGCTATAGTTCCTCATGACTTTTCAGATTAAGAAAGATAGAAAGATACAAAAAATAAACATGATAAGCTCATAAAATACAATGAATTTTCAAAAATCAAACCAGTAGTTCTCAACCTTTTTGGTTTATGATCCCGTACACAAAACAGTGTCTACTCTGGACCCTTGTCTCGCTTCCCTAGTCTATAAGTTGTTATCATTTCCCCTCTAACTTCATAGACTGTTTCATATAAAGAACCATTCGAGGTTCAAAGAAGTCAAGTTATTCAATATTTCACAAAAACTAGGGCAAAGTCAGAAAAATGAATACACATGTCAGTAGCAGAACTTTTTCCTCTTTCCTAACCTATTAATCATCTTACAACCCCCGGATTTATTTTGTGACACATTGTTACAGTGTAAGCCGTAAGAAAACACTAGAAACATAGAAATGAGCCAGCTGTGAGTTTCAACACCTCGCTGTCATTTTGCCCTGGTAGGTTCACATCCTGCAACCTCCATATGTACCTGTGAAACACCGAAGCCTCCTGATGGAGTACGTCTCTCTGGCCAAGACCAGGCTGGCTGACCTCAAGGTAAGAGCTGGGGTAAAGATGAAGGAATTTATCACGTCATTATGTCATTACTGCGTTACTCAGACATTTTTATATTGAAACTAACAACAATAACTCAATGTAGTGATTATATTGTTATGTTTGGCTGAATTTCTTAAAATGTGTGTGTGTGTGTGTACATGCAGGAGTCAGTGGAGGACATGGGTTTATATGAAGATGTTTCTGGTGCAGGTGGATCATCATTGCAGGTAACAATGACGCCCAGTGGTTTGTTTGTGTAATGATACCTGTTGATGAATTGTCTGTCCAATGAGAGATGAGGAGAGATGTCAGTACAGAATGCCCTTATTTTGATAAGGCTCTTTAATTAGGATAAGTGACATCTGCAAACGAGCTGCGGGGGCAAGTGAGCAGCATCTATGTAATGGAATGTTCAATAGTAGTGCTTGTTTTTGCCAGTGACAGGCTCAGATTGTTATCATAAGTGTCAATATTGTGACAACAATTATGATTATTTATTAATTTCGGTTCCTCGCCAGATTTTAGAAGGAGACTCTTTCCATAATGTCAGACACTTATAGTAACAATCAGAGCCTGTCATGGCAAAAACAAGCACTTGTGGTGGATGTAAATGACGCTGCCTACTTGCACCAATAGCAACATATTGCAGCCCGTCTACAGCGCTCCCCCTCAATACTGGACAAATTTCAGAAATTGTTGTCCCCATTAACGAGTAGAGCCGAGACGATTCACCTATCTCTTGATTCGATACTATCTCGATACTTGGGTGCCGATTCGATATGTATTATGATTTTTAAGTATTGCAATTTTTGTTAACCTTTTTAACACTAGACTATGGGAAAAAGTTGAATCATACACTTCTAGGTACTTTTACTTCGAAAAATATCTAAATTAATACAGTAAGAATGTTTGATTTTCAGCATGTATGTAGTCAGAGATGTCCTGAAGTCAAATATATCAGTCATTGTTAGGAATTATTTATTACTTTTTTTCCAGCAACCCAAAAATCAAAGAATAAAGACATTTCCCTCACAAATTAGTGGTATTTTCTTTTTAATTTATAAGGGACATGTAATGTTTTATACTTCTGGTGAATATAATCCAAACAGTCTTATTTCTTTATATTTATTTTGTTTATACAGTTCCCTTCGTTAACACCTTATTTTGAAAACCGGACGTAGTCCCACGTGTATACTTCCTCTAACTTCTCCAAGGTGGTCTCTAGCTCTCCCGTCAGCCCTGTTCTCTTTATACATCCATGGTCAGCTCCATCGGGGCCGTTTGAATGCATTTAACATAAATGTCAGTATATGGGTGCTCTACAGTTCTCATCTGTACAGGTGAGAGTGACGGCCGGCTCGACCGCACGTTACCGCGATACGCTAACGTTTCCTGTCCGTGACAGAGTTAGCATGCAGCTTTAGCCGTGATGTCTAGCTCTGCTTTTCCTGCTATAATGTGAAACCCAAAGTGTTTCCATACTTTACTGTACTGCAGACCACGCAGACCCTCCAACGTTTTCTACTTTTTTGTTTCTGCTCACGGTGGCCGGCTGCGTTTTTTTTTGGTTGACGGATATGACGGATACGTAACGGATATGACATCACGTTACTCAGACTAAAACTATAAAAGCGGTAACTTCCTTTTACCTCTGCATAGACTCAAATGAAGCAAATATATTGATTCTGGCAATTAAAAATTTGATTTCAAAATCGTAAAAAAAAAAAATTCGCAATACATAGGTGAATCGATTTTTTTGGGGGGTAAATAGGGTCCAGGTTGAAAAATACCGAAGTCACCCTTTAACAGTTTTTGAAAACTAGATGCATTTCGGTTTGGTACCTAAAAGTATTGCTGATTCATACCTAACCCTCGATACAGCACAATGAGCAAAATGTTATTTATTCATAGGAAGCGAAGTTTTTTTTTTATTTGCAAAATGTATTTTAAGTTATGTTTTTAATATCTTAACAGTATATAACAGTATGATGTTTGTGTGTCTGCAGCCTCAGTGCCAGGCTGTCCAGGATGTGGAGAAGGCAGTGTCTCTATTTGAGAGCACAGGAAGAATCTCTGCCACAGTCATGGAGGCCAGGTATACAGTATATGAAGGTCCTTTAAAAAAAAAAAAAAAACTGTGTTTCATGTAGAAGTGAGAATTCAATTACTCAGACACAGGACGGTTTATTGACACCTCTGTCTTCTCACAGTATTTTCCGGAGGCCGTATTTCCTCACACGATTCCTCCCTGCTCTGCTGACACCGCGGATGGTGAGCACATTCACCTCTTTGTTTGATCTTCTACGCATTCTCAGACGTGAAGGTTCTTTTTGTTATTTTGTTACAAATCTTCGCATGACATGCTGAATTCAAGTTTACCTGTCTTTCAATTCCAGCTTCCTGTCAAAGCCGACGCTCGGATGAGTTTCATAGAAGCTTTGAAAAAGTGAGTTCTTATCAGAAGCTTGTAAAGTGTGCATTATAGCTCTTCTTGTTTCTCTGTATGTATTCTTTTAACACATGTAATCTGGGAAAATGAGAAATTTAAATTGAGCATCATTGCTTATATTTGTTTGTTTGTTTGTGGGCCTGATAAGAAAAATCATCTGATTGTTAATGTTATACTTTACCAATAATGATTATCTGTGATTATTTATTGTATTTCCACTGTTATGACACATGTTTGTCTGTATTCAGGGCAGATAAGATCCCTGCTGCACAGTATTCATCTTATGTGGAGTCCTGCCAGAAACAGAGGCAGCAGGATGGTGGGTCATGTCATTCGCTCATTTATTGTATACTCACAAAGATAACCCTCATTTTTTTTTTTTTATGTGGTTTCTTTTTCCAAGTACATAAATCTGATTTTGTCTAATGATGTAACTAGAATAACAACCACATACAAAAGGGTACATCTAATTTAATTTATTTAGCAGTAGTTTAGAGGGTTATGTAATACAGAAATGACAATATTTGAAAATGAGTGAATGTTTCATCTGAAATACCCCGGAGTGGCACAGCTCACTTAAAGTATGTGTGGCTGCAGTGAGAGTTGGAATCTATCACGTTTTAATCATCCAGTGGTTTCTCTTTTCTGATCATGACAAAGATACGGTAGATGTACGGAAGCCCTGAGAGGCCAGTGAGAAAAAAAATTCTGGGGATCCATTTTTTAAGTCTGATCTAAATAGTTTTCTCTACTGTGTTTATGACTTAAGCTGCCTTCACATGATGAGACATTTGCTCTTCACTCACCGCGAGGTAGGCGCAGAGGCTTTCAGCAGATAAAATATCTCTCCAAAAAGAGAGCAAGGAACGCCACTCACTGTTTCTAGGCAACAACAACAGTTGCAGCTGTTCTCATTGGGTGCGCTTTGAAAGGTCAACAGCAACCGAGGTCAAAGTTGAAATAATTTTAACTTTGAGTGCAGTGCTCTGTGGCGATTTTGAGCGGTGTGCCACGCCAAGTGTAGGTCTTTCGCCTAGTCGGGCGTCACCGCTCCCTCCATAGGAAAAAAATGGCACAGCCAGCGCAGAGCAATTTTTACCGCTGATCATGTGTAGACGCCTTGAAGAACAGGTGAAAAAATGTTTTGCCAGATCATCTCTCTAAGTTTCTTAATTTTTTCTTTCAAAAGTTTTGGCAGGAGAATATTTCAAAGTGTTTGTTGTTGTAATACTCATTTCCTCCACAAGAGGATGAAGTACACCACTACCCCATGTTAAGATAAGATATTCCTTTATTAGTCCCACAGTGGTGAAATTTGCAGTGTACAGCAGCAAAGGGGTTAGTACAGAAACAAGTAAAAACAGATCAGTAAAAACAAAAAGCAAGATACAACACAGTAAAAAAAGAAAAGAAAAAGTGAAACAAAATATGAACAATTTAAATAGAAGGAAATATAAAAATAGGAACAATATAAACAAGGGAAAATGTTAAAAATGGGGACAAAATAAACAGTATTGACAATAAACAGACTATTAACATAATTGTATAAGTGGAAAAAATATATTTCACAGTGATTGATGTTCTAAATAGGACTAAAAGCATTCATGTTTCATGGTAGTTTTAATTTCTCTATGCTCTCTAAACACAAGGTACATATATTGTGTGTTAGCAAGTTATGTAAATAATAACTCCCCTGGAAGAAAACATGTTGTCTAGGGCTGTCCTCGACCAAAGAAATTCTTATTCGACTGACACTCGTACGATTTTGTCGACTAAGCGATGAGTTGATTTAATCCACAGATCTGTAACACTGAGTTTCTCCATAAAGAATCACACAAAAGCATCACTTTAAATCTAGTGTTTACCAGAGATGTGCTCATAATCGACTAAAGAAATCCTAGTCGGCTACGACCATAACGACTTATTAGTCGACTAAACGACTAAGAGGGGGCAGCCTTACTGTTTTCACAGATGGGAAAAAGGTAACTTAGTAAAATGAGCCTGGCAAAACTTTTTTTTTTTCACTAGTTTCACAGATGAAAATAAAATTGAAGGAAGTTAGAAAGATGAACACAGGAGAGAAATCAATTTAGACTTCAGACTTAGAAAATGGATCACCAGAATTAGTTTTTTTCACTTGCCTCTCAGGGCTTCCGTATAGATGTAATGTTGCACGACAATCACATAATTGAGAAACCCATGACTGCATTTACACTGTGTTGTGTTTTTAGGGAACGCGGTTTGTTTGGACACTAATGATGATCCTCTGGAGGTCCTGAAGATCCAGCTGCAGGAGTTCACAGAGCTGGTTGTTGAGGGAAATGACGGAGGTAGGCAGATATCGAGAAAGGAAATGAAATGAATAATAATGTTGCTTTGTAACTGTTCAAGAACGGTGTTTGGAGCTTTAAGATGCAACACACTAAGAATCTGTGATGTGTTGGACGTTCGCTTTCCTCCGCAGTCATGTAGCACATCGCCAACCTCAGAGGGACTCACTACACTGTGCGCTACACTGTCTCTTTGAATCACTCATTTCTATACCCGTCATTCTGGTCATGTATCCTCAGAGATGTCGGCACAGCTGTCCAGGATCTCACACACTCTGAGTGTCATCTTTCCTGGCTGCCCCGATGAGCTGCTTGGACAGACAGTCATCAGACTTCACATTAACACCCCTCTGTCCCCTGAGCTCCATGTCAAAGTATGCACTCATGAAATTCATTCATTGTAATTTTGCTGTATCAGTGTGCTGTATGAATGTCAGTAATTATATGTATTCTCTCCCTCATATTCTCAGGTCGTCAACATGATCCTGAGAAACTTCTGCCAGTGCATGCTCGATGCTTCCAGAGCAAACCCTCCTAATAAGTGAGTAATACAACCTTTTTTGAAAGTCTTACAATAAACAAGGAATTAGATTCTTATACCCCTGCGACAACGCATTCGGGGGTATAGAGCGCTCCACGTGTCCGTCCTACGGTACTACTGCCTGTCTCTCCAAACTGGGGGCGTTCCGACCGCCATCTACTGTAGATAATACACTGACTATGACTATGGATAAGTACCTCATACAACCCCAAAGGTTGTGCACAGGTCTGGAAATAACAGATTCACCTCTTTCTTTGTGGTGTGCGACTCATCAGATACTTTTTCCGTCTCTCCAGACAAAGCCTGTGGGCCTCCAGGTTTGTCAGTGTGCTGCTTGGTAACACACAGTTCCTCTCCAGCCTTTTACACAGACTCTGGGACCTATTTCATAACCAGGTACATAAATCCATATTCTGATGCACTTCTGTCTGCATCTGTCTTTTGCTTTGTGTCTTTTAACTCTCTCTATTTCACATCTTGCCTGGATTGTTTTGTTTTTCATTTTTAGACGACATTAAAATCACTTCACCTCTTTATTCCTCCGCACCATTCAAATCAGTACATTCACTCATCAGCTTCACAAACCTCTTCTGTCAAAAAGGGGCCGTCGCTGAGTGCTGCCCACTTACTCGGCCTGGCGGCATTTGTGGTGCATCTCCACGCCTCCATGTCCCACGCTCCTCTGGTTCAGCTGGTCCCGCCCATTCTGCCTGAGCCGGTACCCGTGGGAGAAGCTCTTAGCTCGGCGCTGGTCTGCAGCACACACACTAACATGCTCTTCTGTGTCAGGTGAGGTTACTTGTGCAGCTGGATGGTGACAAACTTTACCTGGCTCAATAATGAATGGAACGCCTGGCTGTCACCTTGACTCACAGTCTTCTTGTTGCTGTCCAGGTTGAGTGTGGCAGCTGTGTGTTACGGGATCTGCAGAGGGGACTCACTGCCTCAGCAACAACAGCAGGACTACATCCTCAACAGCCTCTATAAGAAGGTGTCTTTTTCTCTCACTTGCCATAATGTCATTAAAGCAGCAGTGGGTAGGAATGGAGCAAGTATGATTTAAAAAAGGTTATTTTTATAAAACGACAGTAGTGCATGAGACAGGTAATCTGAAAAAAATCATGTTCCACTGGTGTCCTGCGGTGCTCCTAACGGCATCTGCAAGATTTTACAGACAGGAAAGCTGATCTGGAGTCTGCCGTCCAGTCACAAACTCCGACCAAACGGTCAAACTAGGCAGCGTTGATCAACTATGAATCAATATTCTGTTACTGTAATGCCTATTTCTCTCCTCAAATGTTTTCAGAATCATCTTGTAGTGTACTGTTTAGCTGTAAAATGAGAAAGTTTGTGACCCGGCAGCCATGTTGAGACCAGTTGAGAAAATACCAAGCTATGCCCACCATGGGAGCACAGCCAATAGGAACGCTCTCTCTCTGAAATGACCTGTGATTGGTCAAAGTCTCCCGTCACGGGCTAGATTTTTTAAAGCCTGAAAACAGAGCCGTGAGGAGGTGCAGAAGTCTAGATTTCTCTCAGAACACTTGAATTACAATATGCTGAAAGGTTATTATAGAATTTTTGCCCAATGATACCAAAAATATACTGACTACTGACACTTGAAGCACAAATGTCTGAAATCAAAATGATGCACTGTGAGGGAGGAGAGGGTCAAGGAATCAATTCTCAGTATAATTAGAAACTTGCAAACACACA
The DNA here is from genome assembly GCF_015220745.1 of Sebastes umbrosus. Classification (NCBI taxonomy): domain Eukaryota; kingdom Metazoa; phylum Chordata; class Actinopteri; order Perciformes; family Sebastidae; genus Sebastes; species Sebastes umbrosus. The sequence goes on along the minus strand of NC_051272.1, from coordinate 32,892,742 downwards.
TGCTGATATTTTGGTTATGTTCATCATGCCTATGTTCCAGACCCTATTTTATTATAATATCACTGTACTACTTAAACTCTACATGTGACTGTGTGTTTGTTTAGCTTCTGTACCTCATCCCGAGGCTGTTGCCTGAAGCCAGAAGAACTCCCATCACTGCTGGTGGTTCAATTAGTGAATACCAGGAGGATAACCCGCCCGACCTGTGGAGCAGAGCCACAGCTGCCAACATCACCTGGAGGAAGACTGCTTGGCATCTGTGGAGGCACCCAGCGTTCTGTCAGCTAGAACACACACCACAGTATCAGGTACAATGGCTTCATTGTGAAGCATTGGCTTATTAGTAAATGTTGAATGGTGTAAGTGAGGAATATTATGTTCAGTGAGCTTCAGAGTAGCTTTTGTTACTTTCATTTGTATGTTAAATGAAGTTTAACATACAAAGATTGATCTTATTGACAATAATAAAACCCCTCAACCTTCATGTTTGTCAAGTTATCGTTCTCAGAATGGCTGGCTAATGAGCTCAGAGTACAGAGAAGTGAAGACGCCCTGTCAGATCCAGAACGGTAAGGCAGGAAACACACACACTCTCACAGGTGCCATTAGACGTACAGCAGAAAAAGTCAATACATGTAACTTTGTGTGTGTGTGTGTGTGTGTGTGTGTGTGTGTAGTCAGGAGTACCAGCAGTGGGCCTGCTTGGAGCTCTACCTGTCTCGTCTGGAGGAGCAGGGAGGCTGTGGAGGAGACATGAAGAACCTCTGCTCTCATCTGCTCAATGCCATCATGGACCAGCAGTTAAGGTAGGAGTACATGTTCACAAAAATGTGTGTTAGATGTAATTAGTGTTGGTGATGCACATAAACAAACGTACAAAAGACATCGAATTGTAATAGATTTATTTCTATTGTGTGGCCAGTCTTGGAACCCAAGGGGACCTATACTATATTTCTGGGGATCCCGTGTAGCCAGCAGATATCTGGGCCAAGACACCCTCTTCCGTGCGCTGCTCTTTGTTCACAGTCTGATTAGCAACTTGAGATGTGAGACTGGAGTTGGAGATGAGAGATGACATGTACGACTGGCTTGTTTCATATGTAGCCAGTAATCCAGTCTTTTGACGTGGACATTTTTGTCCTCTAAGGACACCAGAGCAACTTTTTTTAGAAAAGATGCACAAGAGTTAAAGCTGCAGTGTGTAGAAATGGAGCGTATATGATAAAAAAAACAAGTTATTTTTATAAAACAGTCACTATATCCTGACAGTAGTGCATGAGACAGGTAATCTGAAAAAAATCATGTTTCTCTGTGTCTTCCGGTGCTCCTAATGGCATCTGCAAGATTTCACAGACCGGAGGAAAACAAGCAGTCAGAGCTGATCTGGAGTCTGCCGTCCAGCTGCCGTCTATGAATGTTTATTTCCACCTTTAGTAAAAATGTAACTCTGTTATGTATTTTTTCTCAACAGCGATCAGAGCCTGGAAAAGCTACATGTAGATCACAGAGTGTCAGAAACAGGGACCTGTCTGCCAGACCTCCTGTCCCGGTTACAGGTGTGTACAGTGTACGCTGTATACTGTATACGCTGTTCAGCTGACACAAGTGAAATACAGTTCATTAGCGTGATGTTGTGGTCCTAAATACATTCATAGTGAAAAGGGGGGAAAAAATGATTAAAAAAGGGGATATTCAATCAGAATCTGATAAAACAATCTGTGTATGTGCGTGTGTGTGTGTAGGAGATTGTCTATGAGATCGAAGTGACCGACCTCTCTGGCAGCCGTGGAAGCAGAGCTGATGTGTGCGACTTCCTGTTCGATCTGGTGTCTCAGAGATGCTCCTCCACAGTGGCCACAGCTTCACCGAGCATCAGCAGTGAGCTCAGCCTGCAACACACTCTGAACATATGGAACAGGTACACAAACACAGATATATCATGCAGATCGTCTCTATCACTGAATGTGTAGCCACTGAAAACTTTGTGTGTGTGTGTTACACAGAGTACTGCTGGCTCTCCCAGCAGTGTTACTCATTAAAGTACAGTCTGAGGGAGGGAGGATGATTCTGGAGTGTAACACACTGATAGAACATATCAACCAGCATCAGGTGAGCTGACAATTTTTTTGTCACATCAGATTTTAAAACATTTCACTCCCACTTTTTATACCGATTTTGAAATAAATATTTTAATTGCCAGAATCGATATATTTGCTTCATTTGAGTCTATGTGGAGGTAGAATGAAGTTACCGCTGTTATCATTGTAGTCTGAGTAACGTGACGTCATATCCGTTCCGTATCATTCAACCAAAACAACCGCAGCGCGCCGAAACCAGAAAGTAGAAAACATTGGCGGGTCTGCGTGGATACGACCTGCACCCTCACATGTTGAATCCAGCGTGGTAAACACTACACATCCAGTAAAGTATGGAAACACTTTGGGTTTCACACATTGCAGGAAAAGCAGAACCAAACCAAATGGCTAAAGCTGCATGCTAACTCTGACATGGACAGGAAACGTTATCCTATCGAGGTCAAGCCGGTCGTCACTCTCATCTCTGTGGTCAAATGGGCCGACGCTACAACTGTAGAGCACCCATATACTGACATTTATGTGAAACGCATTCAAGCGGTCCCGATGGAGCTGACCATGGATGTATAAAGAGAACGGAGCTGACGGGAGAGCTAGAGACCACCTTGGAGAAGTTAGAGGAATATACACGTGGGACTACGTCCGGTTTTCAAAATAAGGTGTTAACAAAGTGAACTGTATATACAAAATACATATATGGAAATAAGATTGATTGGATTATATTCACCAGAAGTATAAAACATTACATGTCCCTTATAAATTAAAAATAAAATATCACTAATTTGTGAGAGACATGTCTTTATTCTTTGATTTTTGGGTTGCTGGAAAAACTTTAATAAATGATTCCTGACAATGACTGATATATTTTAACTTCAGGACATCTCTGACTACATACATGCTGAAAATCAAACATCCTTACTGTATTAATTTAGATATTTTCCAAAGTAAAAGTCCCTAGAAGTGTATGATTCAACTTTTTCTCATGGTCTAGTGTTAAAAAAGTTAACAAAAATCGCAATAAATCGTAATTGCAATACTTAAAAATCACAATACATATCGAATTGGCACCCAAATATCGTGATAGTATCGAATCGGGAGATAGGTGAATCGTCCCAGCCCTAGAAAATAGCAGTGATTGTGTGTGAGTAATCTCTCTTTGTCTGCATTCGTCTCCTTCTGTCCGACAACAGAGGAAGGTGTGTTCTCCAGCTGGCTTGCTGTCCTACCGTCTAACATCCCACCTCCTGAGAGTGAGAATCACTTCACTAAAATCTAAAGATAAATCAAATCTAAGCTACATTTCTTACTGCTCCTGTGAGATAATCAAGATGAGTAAGTCTGCTTTCTGTCCTCTCCAGGGTGTGTTATGTGCCAGTGTACGTTGTGGACACGCGGGGGATGGAGTCAACAACGCCTGGTCTCAGATTAGTCTACGCTGTCCTCTGCTCCTGGTCTCCACAGTGGTACTGTTTGTTCTCCATGCAGCTAATGAACTCAATTAACTTTTCCATGCTGATCTCAGTCTTACACACTTGGCTTCATCCATTATGCTTATTGGGTTTAGTCTAAATACTGATGCTTTTGGATAGGCCTTTTACATGGAAGACATTTTGACTTGTCACAGTAGGAAAAGAATAGATGTAGATGATAAAATGAAAGATGCTTCCATTTCAGGGTCCTGGTATTGTTCATGCTGGCTCACTGTCACGCTGTCATGGCTTACTGGGACACTTGAATAGAACAGAGCTATCATTCATGTTATTAATAACACCTGTGTTTTTCTACTATGACAAGTCAAAATATCTGCCGTTACTCTGAGCCAGAATTAAAGGAAAAATCCTCCCTAAAGCGCCTTGACATCGTTAAGAACAAATAATAGTGTATTTTGTTATTTCTGTCAGTAGTCGATGATCAAATGTACATTTATTGAAGTCGCGTTCATTCAGTAACAGTGTCGTTTACATGGAGTTTAGTAAACGGTTTTAGCGCACTGCAAATAATGTCCTCTGAAATAAGTTACGTGTCTATTATTTAGTGGTTGGTTTTATGGTTTCTCGTGCATTCCTGTCAAATGATCTTCTTAAAAATAAAAAATCTGCCAATGAAGAGTAGTGTTAACTAAGCATTTCACCAGTTTCCATTGCAGTTTTTAAATTTTGTTATGAAAAATGTGTAAATGAGTAAAATGACTAGGTAAGACCATAGGGTAAGACAGATGTAACATAAAGTAGTACGTAAAAATGAAAGCCCCTGCAGTTGTACATCCTTACTGCATTATTTTGACAATAACATGACATCATGATTATATTATATGAGTAGGAAAGTCATGAAATCAGTACTAATCTCCTAAATGTTTTTGTTTTGTTTTGTGGTGTGTGTGTGTGTGTGTGTGCATGCGTGTAGCACTGGTTGGAGCGTCTGTCTCCAGTGCTGTTGTCACTGTGGCATCGTCTGTGTGATGGAGAGCCTCTACCAGAGCAGCTGCAGCTCCTCACTGACTGTCAGACCTGGGCCTGCAGGTAAACCACCATCTCTGAATGTGTGAACCACTTCGCTCACTCCATGCCACAGTTTAAACATTTGACTGTTAGTGTAAGAGATGCACTCAGCTTTCAGTCAGTCAGCTGTCAGTTTTGTCTCTCTAGTGGTTTATGTGTCTGTGGTAAGTCGTTTTAACATTTAATAGCGGAGCTTGACTATCAAGAATCAACATTACAGATATCCAGAATTACATTTTGACTAGTCAGAATTCTTATTCCAGATATCTATAACGTCATTGTGACTAGTCAAAACAACAGTTAGAGATATCTGTAGTTCAGTTCTGACTATCCTAAATAACAGTTACAGATATCTCAAACCTCATTATGACTAGTCAGAGTTGTTGTCATGACGTTGCTCATCAAGGCTTCCCTTTGGATATATCGGCCCAACAAAGCATCTGAACAGTGTCAGCAGAAGCTTCTGCTAACTTGGATAGTTCGGTAAAGTGTGAAAGATATTCACAGATTCAAACTTCACGGAACAATAACTCATAAGAGAAACATAGTTAAAACACCAACGAGGGCTCTTTCTAACCGTAGTAAAGTAGACAACAAGCTACAAGCTCATTTTAATCACGAGCCTTTAGTCCTCCGAGCTGGACACATAACATCGGTCTCTATGTGCAGCCGGCTGTGAGACGCTGTGGATCAGATAGTTCGAAAATGATATGAAATAGAAAAAGAGCTCATCATCAAGGAATCTGTGGCCAACGAGAGTTTTGTTCACTAGAGAGTTGTGGTAGAAATTTTACAGCGTATTGTAGATTTATTGTCTCCAGACACACTTTATAACACCATAGTATGTTTGAATAGCTTACATAGCAACGGTCTGTTTTACATAGCAACGGTCTGTTTTACATGACAACGGTCTGCTATAAAGAAATGACCATAAAACGCCGTGATTGACCAATCAGAATCGAGTATTCAACAAAGTTGTGTAACCGTTCTAGTTAATTCTGTCTGGTGTTCAGTTTGGAGAAGGGGCTGTCGTCGTCACCAGTGCCTGCAGCTGCAGCTCTGCTGCTGGCCACCAGCCTGCATCGTGCCTGGCGAGGCCGCGGGTGTGACGAGCAGGGCTTCAGTGCTGCCCTGAACATCCTGCGACCAGAGAGGGGCACACAGTACCGTCAGGTGAGAGCAAAGAACTCTCTTGTATTCATCACGTCATTTTTAACACCCCTTAGTCAAAGCCAACCAGTGTGTTTGTATATTACATTCAAAAATGTATTTTTTAAATACAGCAAAGTTACACTTGCTACAGCATGTTGCTACCAAGATGAAGAATGTTGAACTCATTTCATATAGGTTAATGGCAGCCAGTAATGGTGGTTAAACTGTATTCCATAAATAATTAGTGGGTTTGTTCTTTATTACATTATCTCTGATCATAACCTGACCTGCATACTAATTATTATTACTGAGCCATTTTTCTAAGAAGGAGAAAGTACCAACAGACTGGCAAGAGGGCTATCTGGTCAAGCTCCCCAAGAAAGGAGACCTGAACAAATGCTCTAACTACAGAGGAATCATGCTTCTCTCAGTGCCAGGAAAGATATTCAACAGAATTCTCCTGGAACGAATAAAGAAAGCTGTGGACCCACTGCTAAGAGACCAGCAAGCAGGCTTTCGGCAGAATAGATCATGCGTGGACCAGATCGCAACTCTCCGCATCATAGTTGAACAGTCATTGGAATGGAATTCTCCGCTATACATCAACTTCATAAACTATGAGAAAGCATTTGACAGCGTTGACAGAAGCATCCTCTGGAAACTGCTCCGCAGCTTCGATACCATGGCATTCCAGAAAAAATGGTCAACATAATCAGGAACTCTTACGCAGGGATGACCTGCAGAGTTATCCATGGAGGACAGCTCACCAGAAGCTTCCAAGTGAAGACCGGCGTCAGGCAAGGCTGTCTACTGTCCCCTTTCCTCTTCCTCCTGGTTATCAATTGGATAATGAAGACCACAACAGCACAGAGGAGAAACGGGATCCAGTGGACACTCACAACACAGCTAGACGACTTGGACTTTGCTGATGACCTGGCTTTGCTGTCTCACAGTCGACAACAGATGCAAGAAAAGACAACAATACTGGCAGACACATCATCACAAATAGGCCTCAACATCCATAAAGGAAAAAGTAAAGTCCTCAAGGTCAACACAACCAGCGAAGACTCAGTGACCTTGGAGGGAACAGCACTGGAAGAAGTAGAAGCCTTTACATACCTCGGTAGTGTCATCAATAAACAGGGCGGAACGGATGCAGATGTCAGAGCCAGAATCGGCAAGGAAAGGGCTTCATTCATACAACTAAAGAACATCTGGAGCTCCAAAGAAATCAGCCAGCGGACAAAGCTCAGACTCTTCAACTCCAACATTAAACCAATACTCCTCTATGGTTCAGAGACGTGGAGGACAACAAAGACCACAACAACAAAAGTACAAACATTCATAAACAACTGCCTGAGGCGCATCTTAAACATCCACTGGCCGGATACCATCAGTAACAATGATCTTTGGCAGAGAACAGGTCAAAAACCTGTTGAAGAAGAGATCAGGAGATGGGGATGGGGATGGATTGGCCATACACTCCGGAAACCCGGTACCAGCATCACCAGGCAGGCCCTTAGATGGAACCCACAAGGCAAAAGAAGGAGAGGCCGGCCCAAGAACACCTGGCGCAGGGACCTTGACACAGACATCAAACAGAGCGGGCTGACATGGAAACAACTGGAGAGGAAAGCCCAGGACAAAAGACTCTGGCGGACTGTGGTCAACGGCCTATGCTCCACAAAGGAGCGATAGGCTTTGAATGAAATTTAATGGATTTTTCTAAGCCTCTGACAAACTCAAGGCCTCATTAGTTCTCCTACACTCTAAAAATGCACATTGATTTCCACCTTTTGTATATTTACCTGCTGCTGTCTCATTTCTTTGTCCAGGTGCTAGTTTTTCTGCTTTCCCTGTGTGTAAACGACTATCTGTCATCACTCCTGTATCCTCAGGTAATATAATAATAACTCTATTTAATTGTCCCTGCACTGTTCCAAACAATATCCACCAGCAGGTTATGTTCAGATGTAGTAAAGGATTTATATGCAGTTAGAGAGACAGGTCTGTCTGAGGCCTGGCTCCGGTTGATAAAACCCTAATGAGCAACATGCACACTCACATACAAGACCTGAGAGGACAAACGTGTCTTTCTGACTCACTTGTTTGGAAATACAACATAGTCCAGGAAGGAACAGAACTTTTTGGTTGTGGAAATGCAAAATTTTCACTATGAAAGTGATGGATATAAAGCAACGTAGGAACTGAAGCGTACTCTGCTGCTGCACTCTCTTAATGAGAGTGTCAGACAAATGGCTAAATTTGTTAATCTCAATAGTTTGACATTTATGTGTGTATATATTGAGGCCACAATTTACTAATTTGTGCTCACAAGATATAATTTGTTCCCTCAATTTAATTAAATCGTTCCCATGTTTTGGTTCATTTGTGCACACGAGATAAGTGTATATAAAGAGAGAGCCAGCACAGCGCACCCCTTTAAACACACTATTTGTTTCTATGTCTCCTCCAACAGCATGAGGGAGTCTGTGTAATATCTTTCTGCAATTATTTCTGCAGGAGAGGAGCCATCAGAAAGCTACAAATTTATGCACCGACCTTCTGTTTGTATTAGTGGACTCTGCTGACTGGCTGCTCATCTTTAAATCAAACGGTACAGTGTATACCTTCTACCTTATTGCCAGTTCAGTCATTATTTGGCACATTAAATCTAATGTTAGCATTAGCACTGACATGAAATGATTTTGCCTCGTATATATTTATGCAATGTTAAATTTGTGGGCTGTATGTTTTCTTTCTCAACTCAAGAACGAGGTGTATACCAGTCGATCACCATGGTGACATCAGAAGAGTTTACCCGACTGATGCCTTGGGCCTTCTACAGGTTAGTCTGAGGCCCTGTTCACACCTGGCATTAGAATGCGTCTCCACATGCGTCTCCAGTGACCATTTGTGATCCGATCTCACTTCCCCGCTCTCGCTCTCTGACAGAAGACAGTGTAGGGTAGTCCAGTAATTAAACAGTAAAGTTAAGCCACCTCTACACACAACAAACACCGATATCCATCTGAGAATAACTAATAATAATTAATGTTAAATATGAATAATGAATAATGTTGTGGGATTATTCCTTATTCATGGGGTATTTGGGGATTCAAACATGATTATAACATACTTATGTACAATAAAATAAATAATAAACAAACGAAGCATTGGAATAGTGATTTGGAGGTCGAATACCATGGACACCAAATAAGTTTGGATCCAGTGTGATTTCACGACAAACTATTTTCAGTATGACAGATGTTTTAGTGAGGAAAGTTGAAAGGACAGAGACTGACTGACTGTAAACATGTACAACACTGTACTTTGTGGTGTTTCAGGAGGAAAAGTGCCTCAGTTATTCTCTCATAATCACATTTCCTCCATCAGCTTTGTATGATACCCTGGAAAAAAGACAAGAAAAGACTTAGTTCATTCTTGTTTATTGATTATAGAAACCTTCAGTTTGTTCACACATCCCATCAGTAAAGTCTGTTAAATGACTCTTGTTCAATGATTTCACGTATAGATTAATTTTCATCCACACAATCAGTTTGTTTGAGCAGAATCTCAGCAATGTAACACAGAATAATGATTTCCTTATTGATTATGATCATGATAATTACAGTTTTATTAAACATCTTAGTAACTCGTTTGTACGTCGATCTGGACGACAACATTTAGTCTGCCAAACAAATAAATGTGATTCTAGATATCTTTACAAAAAGTGGTGAGAACAGAATATCTATGATAAGAAATAAATCACTAGACCTTCCTTTAAGACCCGTGCAGTGGATGAGAAACAACAACACACATATATACAAATATTCATCAAACATTTAGAGCACAGAGAAATTTACATTTTCATGCAGATAAATATCAGTTCAGGTGAACAAAGATCATCATGAGCAGTGAAACAGACACAGGAAGGAGCGCCACCTGAAGACACTCACACATTTACAGAACAACTCATGAGAAGATGTCAAAGCAAAGAGTGTAGAAGCAAAGAGACGAAACACTGCTGCTTTTTTGACAGCCGCCGCTGCCGCCATTTTGGACTGAAAACACTTCTTATATTCATATTTCATTATTAAGCACAAGCCGTTTTGGGGGAATGTGACAATAGAATAGAAATAATTTAGTTTTACTTTTGTACGACACTTTGTAGGCGGATGTTTTACTGGCGTCTGGTAGTCGCTTTCAGTCCAAAATGGCGGAAGTGTAGCTTTGCTGCTGGGCGCTGACGTTGCAATGGAACAAACAATTGACTTTCACTTCTTGGTAATAAACGTTCTTTGGTCAAAGTACCGCCCATAATGTTTGATTGACAGCTGACCTCTGTGCAGTGAAGAAATGAAAAGAAAAATCAGCTCTGCAGCAACAATGATGGACACCAGATAAGTTTAAAGGGACTCTATGTAAGAATCAGAAATTGCTTGTTAACAGCGACACCTGTGACCACTAAGTCAACGAAAGTCAGCGGTGTCTCTACATAGACATGAACGAGCATTGATCAAAACAGTGAGGCGACACACGTCAGCTAAAACCACAATATCACTATATTTCACCTGCTTGGCAGTAATGTTAGCTGACCAGACGGAGGTCTCTCCATGAATCAATGCTGATACTGTGTTTTTCTGCTTCAGCCTCCCGACCGCGGTCAGAAGGAACAGGGGAGAGACCGGAGTTTTGGTCGGAGACGATAACGTTACTCTTCTGCAGTGTGTAGTGTGCGCGCATGCACGTGAGAGGTGGAGCAAGTGAGAACGAGCGCGGTGTGTGAGTGAAGGCAGGCAGAGGAGCAGAATACAGCATCGACTCCGGCCCTGGAGACCAAAGCTACGGTCTCCCCTGTGTCTTCTGTCCGTGGTCGGGGGGGCTGAAGCAGGATTAGTTGAAACTGTTTTACAAGACGGGCTTCACTAGATATAACTTTGCGGTTTAGGTGCTTCTGTGTAGTTTGTGTTGGAACAGCGTAGCCACACGCGAGCGCGCATGGGACACCGACCCGCAATGATTTATAAGAGTGTAAGTGTAAGAAGTTACAAACAGTCCCTTTAAGAGTTAAAACACAGAATTGAACCCGCTGTCCCTTAAACGACTTCTGTCTATTTGAGTTTACACAACTCAGCAGTGACTCCATAATCTAAAAACCTAAGTCCAGCATAGAGAGGCTCAGTGAATTTGGTCTGGACTCTGTGGAGGAGAGTCATGGTTTCAGAGACGCTGTAGAAGGACAGAATACCTACACTGTGATCCAGGTACACTCCTACTCTGGAGGACAGAGGACCTGAGACGGGGGTTTTGATACTGTTGTACAAAAAGCTATAACTGAGTTGGTTACAATCTAACGCCCAAGATTTGTCATTGAATCCAAAACATTCATTCCAACCCCCTGCTCTACTGATACTCTTGTATGCGACTGCTACAGAAACTCTTCCCCCTCTCCACTCCACCTCCCAGTAACAACGTCCAGTCAGACTCTCTCCACTCTGGACCTGATGACACCATCCAGTGAATCTGTCTGGGTGACTAAAATAAGACTGTTGTTGACTCATTGCTGTTGCTTTTCTGTTCCCCTCAGATAATAACAGCAGTGTGTTTGCTGTGTTTGGATCCAGTGTGATTTCTCGTGAATATTTTAAGAATCCAGCTCTGGTCTTGGGCTCTGGTTGTGACAGTAAAACATCCACTTCAGTCACTGTCTGTGAGACGTTTGTCCATTTCTCTCTCAGAACGTCCTGTAGTTTATCTCTGACTTCTGACACAGCCGCCATCACGTCCTCAAAGTAGCGCCGAGGACGGATATTGATGCTGGATGAGTGTGTAGATTCACTGAGCGGTGACAGTGAGGGGTAGTTGAGTAGAAACTGATTGTGATCCTCTGTGTGTGAGAGCAGCGTCATCTCAGCGTCTCTCCTCTTCAGCTCAGTGATCTCCTGCTCCAGCTTCTTCTGAAGCTCTTTGACTCGACTCACTTCACTTTTCTGCTGGGATCTGACCTGCTGCTTCACATCACAGCTTCTTTTCGCCATGAGACGGATCAGCTCCGATAAGATCTTCTCACTGTCCTTCAGGGCTTTATCAGCAGAGCGATTGACAGCCTCCACCTCCTGTTGGAGCAGCTTCACATCTTTCTCTCTGTCCTGGATCCTCTGCTGGATGTTGAGTCGACTCACCTCCAGCTCTCTCTGCCTCTCGGTCCTTTCTGCTACAGCTGAGACGGTGTCGTGGCCTTTATGTTCATCCACAGAGCAGAGATAACAGATACACTGCTGGTCAGTACGACAGAACATCTTCATCACCTCGTCGTGGCGAGAGCAGATGTTCTCCTGGAGCTTCTTGGAGGGCTCCACCAGCTTGTGTTTCTTTAACGGAGCTGAGTCATAATGAAGCTTGAGGTGTATCTCACAGTAAGAGGCCAGACACGCCAGACAGGACTTGAAGGCTTTCAGTTTCCTCCCAGTGCAGACATCACAGACCACATCTTCAGGTCCAGCATAGCAGTGATCAGCAGGAGCAGCTTGGAGTCCAGTCTTCTTCAGCTCCTCCACTAAAACTGCTAACATGGTGTTTTTCAGCAGGACAGGCCTCGGTGTGAAGGGCTGCCTACACTGAGGGCAGTTGTAGATTTTCTTCTCATCCTCTCCATCCCAGAAGCTTTTAATACAGTTCATGCAGTAGCTGTGTCCACAGGGAGTAGTCACCGGATCCTTTAGTAGATCCAGACAGATCGAACAAGAGAAGGTTTCCCGCTCCAGCTGAACTCCTTTCTGCGCCATTTCACCTTTCAGTAGCAACGACTGTCTGACTTTCACTCCCTGAGAAGTGATTCAAGTTTGAGCTCTGATCTAAACATCTTGTTTGTGCAGTGAATGTCAGCTCTCACTCGACAACTATGTCGGTTACACCCATCTTCAAACTGTAGATCTGAAGGGGAGGGAACAAGGAAATAAATGGACCGAGTGGAGCTGCATGTGTTTGAGAGCAGGAAGAGGAGGGAGGGGTTATCAGGCTGTGATTCATTCTAGGAAGAGGACTTTACATCCCAGGACCGTCTGGCTGTGAGGTGACAGAGCTAAACCCTGAACCAACATGACAGCCTCATTCTGAAGTGTCATCTGCACTAAAATCAACACAACACGAAATGGAATGAGGAAAGAGAGATAACTGGTTGTTCTGTGTATTCAACCGTAAGGCAAAACGTGTCGGGCACTCTTGGAAAACGGGGGGAAAAAACAGGGATATATAAGAAGGCAATCCAGGCACTCCGAAATACTAAAACAAGTGGCAACGAGGAAGGAAATATATTAAAAAGCCTTTATTGTAGAGGCTAAATTATTTTAAAAAAGCCGACATGTTTCGACCACTCTAGGTCTTCATCAGGGCTTAAAACAAACAGACAATGCGTATGACCAATGGGAGGCAATCACATGATCACCATAGTATTACAAAATATCATAACACAGAACCAAGTAATTAATGTCCATCATCAATGACACTATTCCTACTTTTCAACGGAGGCTGCAAAACAAACATGGGAGCCAATACAGAGAGGAGAAATATATATATAAATATTTTGTATTCACAGAAAATGACCATGCCAATTTTTCCTCGCCAAAATTTAGCACACGTTTGGAACTTTATTTATCCCCCTTTGCGACAAGCTGGTATGACATGGTTGGTACCACTAGATTCCTTAGATTTTCTAGTTTCATATGATAACAGTATCATTACTCTCCCGCTACCCACTACAACCTCCGAAAGATTGATTGTGTTAAAGAAATTAGTGTCATTAAAACAAATTTGTGTTAATGCGTTATCGCGTTAACTCTGACAGCCCTAGTAAATTCACAAAATTGCAATTTCTTTTATTAAAATAATAAATTGTGCACCAGCAACTTGGTAAGAAATCATCAAAATTAACAGGAATTACTATTATTATCATTATTAATAGATCGGCCCCATTGTGACCAATACCCAATCCAGCTATTTAAGTCAGTATCGCTTCGATATCCGTCCGATCCGGTATCAGTATCGGTGCATCCCTACTTTAAACAGATCTATCTTTACTGGATAGTTTTGTAGAAAAATATTGTCTGGAGCTGGAGCTCATGTTGATGACTAAATGCATTAAGAAACAACAAATAGCTGCAGTCCTGGTTGTGAATAGATATGAAGGTCAGCTCCCAGCAGTTTGACAGATGAATAGATCCACGTTTGTGTCTTGACTAAATTAATTTGAGCGTTTCTAAGTTTGTCTTTATACCGGAAACATCTGTCTGGATTGATGAAAGTGTAACGTCACAGTTATCTGTACTTTCAATCTGGATGGGTCACTAGTGCTTTTGTTTGCGAGGTGAAGGACAAGAAATTCACTCGCATCTCCGTAGTTAAACCAGCCGCTGGAGACGGACACAGGCAGAGCAGACGTAGTAACACACGCTCGTGAAGCAATGTCTGGAAATTGATTTAAATGGTTGAATGGTTAAATGAGCTGGTTTGACCATGGAGACGGGAGAGACGGCTAGCTTGGTCGTAGTCGTTGGTTGCATGGGTGTTCAGTTTCAGTGTAGTCCGCTCTCGTCAGGGACGGCGGCACGTCTAATTAAATTGCACAAATCCACAATCCTCTGCTCTGGGTTTTGGTTCTGAGACGGTGCTGTAGAAACACAGTCCAGGCTCGTCTTCTCTTCGGTTTGTGCATCAAATTGAACAACAACTGACAGTGTTGTAAAAGCTGAGCTGTCGTTGGTAGACAGTGGAGGGCAGCTTTGTTTTGCCCCTCCAGGTGGGCGTTCCCATAGGGCCGTGACGTCACGTGAAAACTATGAATAGATAAGATATATTTTAATAAAATACAGTTGTATCGACAGTAGAGCACAGAAGCTGTTTCCATGCTGCGAGGCAGACAACGATCACGTCTGTCTGTCTATTCACATGTGGAGCTCAGTGAGACCCTCGGATCCCAGCGGGACGTCAGTAGAGTCGGCGGTCCTTAATGTGGCCCAGGACACATTCACTACACACTGCTAAAAGAATGTGTCCATATGTGGCCCAGACCACCTCTGAATGTGGTCTGAGTAATCGGATCTCAATGCGTCCTCAATGCGTCTTGAGTGTGTTTACACGTGTACTCAGAGCTGTCCACTTGTGATCGGATCACTGAGGATGCATGTTAATACCAGGTCTGAACAGGGCCTTACAAGTAGTGTTTTAACATCATATTTCCACTTTTAGAGTTACTGTAGATACGACCTGTAGTTACCCGCTAGGTCAAATTCTTATTGCAGTTGCACTATGTAATATATATATATTGTATGTGTGTGTGTGTGTTTGTGTGTGTGTAGCTTGCTGCTCCAGCAGAGTGCTGAGCTGCTAAGGAGAGCTGTGTGTTGTCCAGGGTTCCTCCATACTGCTGTCCTCTGCTACATCAGTCTACTGCAGCTTTTCCTGGAAGGACACACACTCACACCGGCCACTGAACCCTCTGACAGTCAGGTGACTGAGCCTCATATCAGATGATGGTTTATATCAAGGTGATGACAAGGTCATTCAAACCCTTGTCACTGCTCTGAAGTCAAACCTATGTATTGTATTATCAGATGGAGCCTTTCCAGATCCTGAGCCACACCAAGCAGTTTCTTTTGAGAGCGATCTCGCAGACGTCTCCAACTGCTCTGTCCGCCAGCCAACTCAGACAGGTAACCAACACACACACACACACACACAGGCCCAATTCCAAACCGCCCCCCTACACCCCCTCCCTATCCACTTCCACTCCGTTCACATGGAGGGTCCGCCATATTAAGGGCCATCCCAAACCAGTTAGTAGAGAGTGGAAGTGGGTTATAAAACCCTCCAACAGCTAGCTGCATCGATGCCGACTTAACCAGCTGACACGCAACGCCGTTTAGTGTTCGTCATGGAACACAATCTAATGTCAGTTCTGTGTGACTACCGGTACAAACATTTACTGTAAACTGCTCAAAATAAGATAAGACTTTTAATTTATTCTACTTTATTGTCATACAGATGTTATCAACTTAAAGTAAATAGATTGTATTTAGGATCAAATGTGTAGTCTAGAAAACAGAAGATTGTAAAGTGTTGTATATTTATACATATAAACACAACATATATTTATTATTTTTTAACCCTATCAGCAGCTATAACCCCATAATGTATTATATCTTCAACAGTACTGTAATTTAGTGCAATAATTTGGTTTACTCCGGCATTAACACTGTGTTTATTTATACAGTACATTTAAACTAATATTCACATTTATTTATACTATTCTTGCATTTTTTTTGCATAGATCCTATTTTTCATCATTATTAATTGCATTGTTATACATATTTATGATTTATGATTTCTCTCTATATATACCTATATAATTATATACTGTATATAGAGAGAGCGAGAGATAGATAGAGAGAAATATATATATAATATAATATAATATAATATATATATATATATATATTAGTCTCTTTCTCTCTAAAACGGGAGCAAAACGTAACTCAATTTCCCTGGGGGATCAATAAAGTATTTCTGATTCTGATATTTATTTCCTGGCTGGAGAGAGGGAGGTTCGTCCCAAAGTGGCCGCTGCATTTATTCCCTCCACCTTAAAGAAGGAGCTTCATTGAGCTGTGAGTGTGACTACAAACGGAGTTCACTCCACCACGGAGTGGGAGGGTGGAGGGGCCGGATTGGAATTGGGCCATAATGTACACACAGTACACATCTGTACTATGCCTCTTGGTAAGATCTTCTATTGACAACATTCACTTATCTCTCTTCCACTCCTCCGTCTCATCTTCATCACTCCTTCCTGTCTGGTCTCTCTGGTGGTGGGTGGTTTCCTGGTCCAGCTGGAGTCCCAGTGTGCAGACCTGGACTCAGAGGTGGCAGCAGCTCTCTCTGGACACTTGGACCGTCACAGCCTCAGCCCAGAGATGGACTTCCTCTGAAAAGCTGCTGAATGACAGTCTGGAAGAGAAGCTGTCCGACTATCCAACCCAACTCTACATCTAACAGAAACACTGTTCAGATTTGACCAGTTAAGTCTATACTAAATACTCTCAGCTTTGTAAAAAAAACATTTTATTTATGTTGTTTTAAACATAATGCACGCAGGACTTTATTTTACACGTGGACATCTGAAGCCCTTTTCACTGTTTACAATACAGATATAAACTCTTAAAGAGTACTTAGCATTGTAATAACTTAATAAAAATCAGTGACATAATAAAAACTGAACTGAATCATCAACAAGTGCTTCACATATATTTAGGTAACAGGAATATTGCATTATTAGGACTTACAACTGCACATTCTTTTATATGTGGCTGCTACTGTGTACTTCAGCTATCAAATTAAACTCTCTGTATAGATCCATATAGTCCACAGGCAGCGTAAAACCATCTTTACATCAGATCTGTAACAGAGGCACTGGAAGTGGTTGTCGTCTTTTCAAGTTATAATCCTTCAGATTTTCATGAAATCAAACCAGTTTATGATACTATTTATGATCGCCATTTTTTAACTCTATAATTATCTCTTTATACAATGTTATGTTTATTGTTAGTGGCTGAGTCCACCATTCCCACGCTGAATTCAAATTGCCTACCTAGTACCTACAAAAGTGGGATTGACTATGCAGCATGTAATCCAGCGTTACTATTTGTAATTTGATCTCATTGATGTTTACTGTTAAACTGTATTAAATTACTGCTAATACCAACATGAAGTCTCTGTTCAGTTCACACGGAACAAATCGCCTCACCTGTTGACCCAGAAACTTGGATCCTAAGATTCTTAATGCGTTCACTACAGAGCGTCAGGTTGCACTTCAGCGTTCGACAATGTTACAAGTGAAGGAAGGCCTGCTGCTAAAACCTAAACTTGTGGTATGCTTGGTCAGAAGATGTCCTGACAATAAAATGAGAACTTAAGGTTGGAATGAAAAGTGATGCTTGAACTGTAAAGAGCTGTCCATAAGATAGTAATTATCAGCCGATTGGTCAATACCTACTAAAATGAAACTTTACGTTGAAGAAAACAGTTTGACTTTGTTTTTAAGACACATAAACTGATTTCAAATTGCTATACTTGTAGAGAACTGAGATAAACATCTGTATTGCCATACAGCGGGTCCCATCCCGGCCCATGACCTGAATGTGAAAACATGGAAACTACAGTACAGGTTGTCAGAACTGGGAAACTCCCATAGTTTATGTACCCGTGCAGCACACCTGGAGCCCCTGTCGTCATCTGTCCTGGTCTTGCTGAACCACCTCCCCGGTCAGAGTGATGGTGTGCAGGTCAGAGTACGGTGGCGGCTGCTGCTGCTGCGGCTGCTGCTGCTGCTGCTCCTGGCTGCTGCCTCTCTGGACCTTGGCCTGAATCAGCGGGTGGACCATGGACATGTGGACGTTCAGGTTGTGGGCCTTCTCGAAACGCTTTCCGCACATCAGGCACGCAAACTCCAGGTCAGCCTCCGCCTTGTGTTTGGTCATGTGGTATTTCAGTGAGGCGACACTGGAAGCCACACACCTCACATCTGAAGGGGAAAAAAAACAATAACATTTAGAGACAGGATCATAATTCTGCTTCATTTTATATTAACTACTTTAACCCTCTGAGACCCGCGATCCCGACCGACTTTACTGTCTTTCAGAGGCTGTAGCAGGTTCAGTTATAGAGATACAGATATCAGATGAAACTAGAAAGGAATCCATTGGTACCAACCAGGAAGGAGGCTAAATAACGCTCCAAAGTTGGGCTGGCAAGGAAAAACTGGCATGGTCATTTTCAAAAGGGTCCTCTCACCTCCAGATATGTGAATGAAAATGGGTTCTATGGGTCCCCACGAGTCTCCCCTTTACAGACATGCCCACTTTATGATAATCACATGCAGTTTTTTGCATGGAGAATAATGTGTTATTGTCTCCTATTCTAAAATGGTGTATTTGAATATTTCTGCATACTGGGGTCCCTAAACAGTCTTGAATTACATAAATTGGGTATCACTGTAAAGCTGAGACTCTTGTGGATCAAATGAGCCCAACTGTATTCATGTTTGATGATGTAAGTCCCCATAGGAGACATTTCATTGACCTCACTGTGTAAAATGACCTGTGGTGACCTCTAGAATAATCACAGCCTCATTAAACTTTACAGCCACAAACTAAAGACCTAGAGCATTCAGAGGATGGATGGCTTTACAAGCTAGACTGATAATAAGGGTGTTTCTGAGCAGTTTACACAACAGCAGTGCTTGCCATCCAGTCGCCGAAAAATGCAATTCCTGCAGAAATCCAAATCCAAATGTCAAAAGTTTTTTATCCCAAATCACAGCATGGCTTTTTCTATGGTGTTCCTCAAGGTCTTGGTGTCTTAATGTGGTATTTTGGAGGATTATTGGTAATTTTTTATCAATTCTCCAGTGGTAAAAAATGGTTAAATTTAGCACCAAATCTGTGTAACAAATGGTATCAACCCCAAAAATTGCTGCAACAACTTATGAGACATAACAGAGCATGGAATGATCATTATATACTTCTATCATCATGTTCTGAACCCTTGAAAATGTTTTGGTTAATTTGTGGGAAAACATGAGAGAGTCTGTGTAATGGTCTGTCTGCGATTATTTCTGCAGGAGAGGAGCCATCAGAAAGCTACAAATATATGCACCGACCTTCTGTTTGTATTAGTGGACTCTGCTGACTGGCTGCTCATCTTTAAATCAAACGGTACAGTGTATATCTTCTACCTTATTGCCAGTTCAGTCATTATTTGGCACATTAAATCTAATGTTAGCATTAGCACTGACATTGACATGAAATGATTTTGCTTCGTGTATATTTATGCATTGTTAAATTTGTGGGCTGTATGTTTTCTTTCTCAACTCAAGAACGAGTTGTATACCAGTCGATCACCATGGTGACATCAGATGAGTTTACCCGACTGATACCTTGGGCCTTCTACAGGTTAGTCTGAGGCCCTGTTCACACCTGGCATTAGAATGCGTCTCCACATGCATCTTCAGTGACCACTTGTGATCCGATCTCACTTCCCCGCTCTATATGCAAATAAACACGTAGTAAACACATGGCTAATACAGCAGATGTTGTGACGTAACATTACAGGAATGTCAGTAGTAATATCCTACATGTTCGTGGATTTTGGTACATTTTATTAACATCATAATAAAAGGTTATTGTACCGGCGGTCCCCGGGGACCTCCATGCTGCTGGCAGCGCTGCCTTTGCCAGACAACAGCGGAGTACAGAGCTTCAGAGAGCCGGGGATGAGAGAGAACAAGCGGGCAAGCGGGCAAGCGGGCGGGTAACACCTACACATCTCCGACAGTATGATAGTAATGCACTTCCTGTGCCTAGTCTGATAGTCTGTAGAGCAGCAGTGGGTAGAATTAGAGCAAATATGATTACAAATGTGTTTTTATAAAACTATATCCTGACAATAGTGCAGTAGTGAAAAAAATCCTGTGCCTCTGTGTCCTCCGGTTCTGTCAATCACTGTTTTCAGAATCATTTTGTAGTGAACTGTTTAGCTGTAAAATGAGAAAGTTTGTGACCCTGCAGCCAGCCGGATCAAACTTCAGGAGTTCATTAATGATGCATGTTCAATCACACTGTGGCCGTTCGCTGTCCTTCAAACCATACAATGTCTTCTACAAGAGGTCAAAAGGTCAGACAATTTCCATTAGGCTCACTGCAGTGTCTGAACTACCGTCCATCGGTCACATTTTCTACAGAAATCTCTGGATCAAAATGAGCATTCACACTAATGACAGCGATGACGAGGTTCAGGACTGCTAGTTCAGCATCTGACTTTGATATGGCTCAGTGTCCTGATGACATTCATGTCCTTCAGACTAACAGCTAGATGTGATGTGAAAGCTTGGCTTGGACTTTGACTGAATGAGTTCAGGCTGTCAGATTGGTGGATTAACATCCTCAGACCACTTTAAAACTGAGCACTCCTGACCTCTTGTGGTCCAATTCGGCGCCTTCTGAGAGAATCTCCACATGTTCAGCAGTCAATATACGGAGACAGAAGCACTTTCAAACACAAGAAACGATCACAGGAAAAGTATTTCACATTATTTTCGTAGATAGTACCACCTGCTGACCAGCAGTCATTCCCAAGCTGCTGCTCTGCTGAGCATTACTCAATCACAATATCATCTGATACTGTTTAATGACAGCAGCCGTGCTGTGTGATGGGCTACGCTGACATTTAAAATGAGTGATCACAGGAGGCAACAACAGCTTTTCTTACTGCCACACAGCCCTCACTGGGCCGCTCTATCCCCAAGAGCTCTGTTTGGGGTGAGAAAAACGGCGGCCTCGTGAGGACGGAGCCCCAAACTGAGAGAAAAATATGCACTTGTGAATTTTTACGGGTTCATTTGGACAAAGACTACTCTATATACACTATTCAGGACACTCCGACAGAAGACAGTGTGGGGTAGTCCAGAAATTAAACAGTAAAGTAAAGCCACCTCTACACACTACAAACAGCGAAATCCATCTGAGAATAACTAATAATAATTAATGTTGAATATGAATAATGTTGTGGGATTGATCCTTATTTCATGGGGTATTTTGGGATTCAAACATGATTATAACATACTTATATATAAAAAATAAACAAACAAAGCACTGGAATAGTGATTTGGATGTTGAATACCATGAACACCAAATAAGTTTGGATCCAGTGTGATTTCACGATAAATTATTTTCAGTATGACAGATGTTTTAGTGAGGAAAGTTGAAAGGACAGAGACTGACTGACTCTAAACATGAACACTGGACTTTGTGGTGTTTCAGGAGGAAAACTGCCTCAGTTATTCTCTCATAGTCACATTTCCTCCATCAGCTTTGTATGATACCCTGAAAAAAGACAGGAAGAAAAGACTTTGTTCATTCTTGTTTATTGATTATAGAAACCTTCAGTTTGTTCACACATCCCATCAGTAAAGTCTGTTAAATGACTCTTGTTCAATGATTTCAGGTACAGATTAATTTTCATCCACACAATCAGTTTGTTTGAGCAGAATCTCAGCGATGTAACACAGAATAATGATTTCCTTATTGATTATGATCATGATAATTACAGTTTTATTAAACATGTTAGTATCTCGTTTGTATGTCGATCTGGACGACAACATTTAGTCTGCCAAACAAATAAATGTGATTCTAGATATCTTTACAAGAAAGTGGTGAGAACAGAATATCTATGATAGGAAATAAATCACTAGACCTTCCTTTAAGACCCGTGCAGTGGAAGAGAAACAACAACACACATATATACAATATTCATCAAACATTTAGAGCACAGAGAAGTTTACATTTTCATGCAGATAAATATCAGTTCAGGTGAACAAAGATCATCATGAGCAGTGAAACAGACACAGGAAGGAGCGCCACCTGAAGACACTCACACATTTACAGAACAACTCATGAGAAGATGTCAAAGCAAAGAGTGTAGACGCAAAGAGACGAAACTCTACTGCTTTTTTGACCGCCGCTGCCGCCAATTTTAGACTGAAAACACTTCTTATGTTCATATTTCATTATTAAACACAAGCCGTTTTGGTAGAATGTGACAATAGAATAGAAATAATTTTGCTTTACTTTTGTACGACACTTTGTAGGCGGACGTTTTACTGGCGTCTGGTAGTCGCTTTCAGTCCAAAATGGCAGAAGCGTAGCTTTGCTGCTGGGCGCTGACGTTGCAATGGAACAAACGATTGACTTTCACTTCTTGGTAATAAACGTTCTTTGGTCAAAGTACCGCCCATAATGTTTGATTGACAGCTGATCTCTGTGCATTGAAGAAATGAAAAGAAAAATCAGCTCTGCAGCAACAATGATGGACACCAGATAAGTTTAAAGGGACTCTATGTAAGAATCAGAAATTGCTTGTTAACAGCGACACCTGTGACCACTAAGTCAACGAAAGTCAGCGTCCTGTTGCTCGCGCTTGTGCTCGCTCTACATAGACATGAACGAGCATCACTCAAAACAGTGAGGCGACACGTCAGCTAAAACCACAATATCACTCTATATTTGACCTGCTTGGCAGTAATGTTAGCTGACCAGACGGAGGTCTCTCCATGAATCAATGCTGATACTGTGTCTTCCTGCTTCAGCCTCCTGACCATGGTCTGAAGAAACAGGGGAGACACTTTTTGGTCGGGGAGACGATAACGTTACTCTTCTGCAGTGTGTAGTGTGCGCACATGCACGTGAGAGGTGGAGCGAGAGAGCGAGTGAGAACGAGTGCGGTGTGTGAGTGAAGGCGAGTAGGCAAGCAGAGGAGCAGAGTACAGCATCGACTCCGGCCCTGGAGACCAAAGCTACGGTCTCCCCTGTGTCTTCTGTCCGTGGTCGGGGGGGCTGAAGCAGGATTAGTTGAAACTGTTTTACAAGACGGGCTTCACTAGATATAACTTTGCGGTTTAGGTGCTTCTGTGTAGTTTGTGTTGGAACAACGTAGCCACACGCGAGCGCGCATAGGAAACACCGACCCGCAATGATTTATAAGAGTGTAAGTTTAAGAAGTTACAAACAGTCCCTTTAAGAGTTAAAACACAGAATTGAACCCGCTGTCCCTTAAACGACTTCTGTCTATTTGAGTTTACACAACTCAGCAGTAAATCCATAATCTAAAAGCCAAAGTCCAGCATAGAGAGGCTCAGTGAATTTGGTCTGGACTCTGTGGAGGAGAGTCATGGTTTCAGAGACGCTGTAGAAGGACAGAATACCTGCACTGTGATCCAGGTACACTCCTACTCTGGAGGACGGAGGACCTGAGACGGGGGTTTTGATACTGTTGTACAAAAATCTATAACTGAGTTGGTTACAATCTAACGCCCAAGATTTGTTATTGAATCCAAAACATTCATTCCAACCCCCTGCTCTACTGATACTCTTGTATGCGACTGCTACATAAACTCTTCCCCCTCTCCTCTCCACCTCCCAGTAACAACGTCCAGTCAGACTCTCTCTACTCAGGACCTGACCACATCCAGTGAATCTGTCTGGGTGACTAGAATAAGACTGATTTTGTCTCATTAATGTTGCTTTTCTGTTCCCCTCAGATAATAACAGCAGTGTGTTTGCTGTGTTTGGATCCAGTGTGATTTCTCGTGAATATTTTAAGAATCCAGCTCTGGTCTTGGGCTCCGGTTGTGACAGTAAAACATCCACTTCAGTCACTGTCTGTGAGACGTTTGTCCATTTCTCTCTCAGAACGTCCTGTAGTTTATCTCTGACTTCTGACACAGCCGCCGTCACGTCCTCAAAGTAGCTCAGAGGACGGATATTGATGCTGGATGAGTGTGTAGATTCACTGAGTGGTGACAGTGAGGGGTAGTTGAGTAGAAACTGGTTGTGATCCTCTGTGTGTGACAGCAGCTTCATCTCAGCGTCTCTCCTCTTCAGCTCAGTGATCTCCTGCTCCAGCTTCTTCTGAAGCTCTTTGACTCGACTCACTTCACTTTTCTGCTGGGATCTGACCTGCTGCTTCACATCACAGCTTCTTTTCTCCATGAGACGGATCAGCTTGGTGAAGATCTTCTCACTGTCCTCCACTGCTTTATCAGCAGAGCGATTGACAGCCTCCACGTCCTGTTGGAGCAGCTTCACATCTTTCTCTCTGTCCTGGATCCTCTGCTGGATGTTGAGTCGACTCACCTCCAGCTGTCTCTGCCTCTCGGTCCTTTCTGCTGCAGCTGAGACGGTGTCGTGGCCTTTATGTTCATCCACAGAGCAGAGATAACAGATACACTGCTGATCAGTACGACAGAACATCTTCATCACCTCGTTGTGGCGAGAGCAGATGTTCTCCTGGAGCTTCTTGGAGGGCTCCACCAGCTTGTGTTTCTTGAACGGAGCTGAGTCATAATGAGGCTGGAGGTGTTTCTCACAGTAAGAGGCCAGACACGCCAGACAGGACTTGAAGGCTTTCAGTTTCCTCCCAGTGCAGACATCACAGACCACGTCTTCAGGTCCAGCATAGCAGTGATCAGCAGGAGCAGCTTGGAGTCCAGTCTTCTTCAGTTCCTCCACTAAAACTGCTAACATGGTGCTTTTCAGCAGGACAGGCCTCGGTGTGAAGGTCTGCCTACACTGAGGGCAGCTGTAGATCTTCTTCTCACCCTCTCCATCCCAGAAGCTTTTAATACAGTTCATGCAGTAGCTGTGTCCACATGGAGTAGTCACCGGATCCTTCAGTAGATCCAGACAGATCGAACAAGAGATTGCTTCCTGGTCCAGCTGAACTCCTTTCTGCGCCATTTCACCTCTCAGTAGCAACGACTGTCTGAGTTTCACATCCTGAGAAATGAATCAAGTTTGAGCTCTGATCTAAACAACATGTTTGTGCAGTAAATGGGGCCTAACTATGTTGGTTACACCCATCTTCAAACTGTAGATCTGAAGGGGAGGGAACAAGGAAATAAAAGGACAGAGTGTAGTTGTCCGTGTTTGAGAGCAGGACGAGGAGGGAGGGGTTATCAAGTTTTGCTTCATTCCAGGACGAGGAGCAGCGCGACTGACTACGTCCCAAATCACATACTTTTACTTTTTACTTTTAGTACACTGCAGCTGCCCTTACAAAGTACGTACTATTACATGCAGTATACATACAATTCACAAGCATTTGTGACAAAAGAGTTCAATTTCAGGAGATCATCCTGATCCAAAGCAGCCTTTCTACATTCACATATATTCATTTCATGACAGATTACACCCTGGACAACATGAGTCACAAGTTTGAGTCACAACAATTTTGAATCAAGTCTGGATTCAAACTTTACATCCCAGGACCGTCTGGCTGTGAGGTGACAGAGCTAAACACTGAACCAACATGACAGCCTCATTCTGAAGTTTCATCTGCACCAAAATCAACACAACACGAAATGGAATGAGGAAAGAGAGATAACTGGTTGCTCTGTGTATTTAACCGTGAGGCAAAACGTGTCGGGCGCTCTTGGAAAACGGGGGAAAAAAACCAATCCAGGCACTCCGAAATACTAAAACAAGTGGCAACGAGGAAGGAAATATATTAAAAAACAGACAAAGCGGATGACCAATGGGAGGCAATCACATGATCACCATAGTATTACAAAATATCATAACACAGAAACAAGTAATTTATGTCCATCATCAATGACACTACTACTTTTCAACGGAGGCTGCAAAACAAACATGGGAGCCAATACAGAGAGGAGAAATATATATATATATATACATATTTTGTATTCCCAGAAAATGGCCATGCCAGTTTTTCCTCGCCAAAATTTAGCACTCCTATTGATCCTCCTTTGCGACAAGCTGGTATGACATGGTTGGTACCAAATGATTCCTTAGATTTTGTAGTTTCATATGATAATAGTATCAATCCTCTCCCGCTACCCACTGCAACCTCCGAAAGAGCGATTGCGTTAAAGAAATTAGTGTCGTTAAAACAAATTTGTGTTAATGTGCTATTATTGCGTTAACTTTGACAGCCCTAGTACATTCACAAAATTACTATTTTTTTTATTAAAATAATAAATTTTGCACCAGCAACTTGGTAAGAAATCATCAAAATTAACATGAAAAACAATTCAAGTGTAAACCTTTTTAATGCAGCAACTAATTGGCCAAAAGTTAAACAGGATTTAAAATTCCAGTATATAATGTAGCATATAAACATAGATATTATTAATAGATCGGCCCCATTGTCACCAATACCTGATCCAGCTATTTAAGTCAGTATCGGTTCGATATCCGTCCGATCCGGTATCAGTATCGGTGCATCCCTACTTTAAACAGATCTATCTTTACTGGATAGGTCAGTAGAAAATATTGTCTGGAGCTGGAGCTCATGTTGATGACTAAATGCATTAAGAAACAACAAATAGCTGCAGTCCTGGTTGTGAATAGATATGAAGGTCAGCTCCCAGCAGTTTGACAGATGAATAGATCCACGTTTGTGTCTTGACTAAATTAATTTGAGCGTTTCTAAGTTTGTCTTTATACCGGAAACATCTGTCTGGATTGATGAAAGTGTAACGTCACAGTTATCTGTACTTTCAATCTGGATGGGTCACTAGTGCTTTTGTTTGCGAGGTGAAGGACAAGAAATTCACTCGCATCTCTGTAGTTAAACCAGCCGCTGGAGACGGACACAGGCAGAGCAGACGTAGTAACACACGCTCGTGAAGCAATGTCTGGAAAATGATTTAAATGGTTGAATGGTTAAATGAGCTGGTTTGACCATGGAGACGGGAGAGATGGCTAGCTTGGTCGTAGTCGTTGGTTGCAATGGTGTTCAGTTTCAGTGTAGTCCGCTCTCGTCAGGGACGGCGGCATGTCTAATTTAATTGCACTAATCCACAATCCTCTGCTCTGGGTTTTGGTTCTGAGACGATGTTGTAGAAACACAGTCCAGGCTCGTTTTCTCTTCGGTTTGTGCATCAAATTGAACAACAACTGACAGTGTTGTAAAAGCTGAGCTGTCGTTGGTAGACAGTGGAGGGCAGCTTTGTTTTGCCCCTCCAGGTGGGCGTTCCCACGGGGCCGTGACGTCACGTGAAAACTATGAATAGATAAGATATATTTTAATAAAATACAGTTGTATTGACAGTAGAGCACAGAAGCTGTTTCCATGCTGCGAGGCAGACAACGATCACGTCTGTCTGTCTATTCACATGTGGAGCTCAGTGAGACCCTCGGATCCCAGCGGGACGTCAGTAGAGTCGGCGGTCCTTAATGTGGCCCAGGACACATTCACTACACACTGCTAAAAGAATGTGTCCATATGTGGCCCAGACCACCTCTGAATGTGGTCTGAGTAATCGGATCTCAATGCGTCCTCAATGCGTCTTGAGTGTGTTTACACGTGTACTCAGAGCTGTCCACTTGTGATCGGATCACTGAGGATGCATGTTAATACCAGGTCTGAACAGGGCCTTACAAGTAGTGTTTTAACATCATATTTCCACTTTTAGAGTTACTGTAGATACGACCTGTAG
Organism: Sebastes umbrosus; assembly: GCF_015220745.1. NCBI lineage: Eukaryota > Metazoa > Chordata > Actinopteri > Perciformes > Sebastidae > Sebastes > Sebastes umbrosus. The sequence goes on along the minus strand of NC_051272.1, from coordinate 32,864,930 downwards.
TTACCCGCTAGGTCAAATTCTTATTGCAGTTGCACTATGTAATATATATATATTGTATGTGTGTGTGTGTGTTTGTGTGTGTGTAGCTTGCTGCTCCAGCAGAGTGCTGAGCTGCTAAGGAGAGCTGTGTGTTGTCCAGGGTTCCTCCATACTGCTGTCCTCTGCTACATCAGTCTACTGCAGCTTTTCCTGGAAGGACACACACTCACACCGGCCACTGAACCCTCTGACAGTCAGGTGACTGAGCCTCATATCAGATGATGGTTTATATCAAGGTGATGACAAGGTCATTCAAACCCTTGTCACTGCTCTGAAGTCAAACCTATGTATTGTATTATCAGATGGAGCCTTTCCAGATCCTGAGCCACACCAAGCAGTTTCTTTTGAGAGCGATCTCGCAGACGTCTCCAACTGCTCTGTCCGCCAGCCAACTCAGACAGGTAACCAACACACACACACACACACACACACAGGCCCAATTCCAAACCGCCCCCCTACACCCCCTCCCTATCCACTTCCACTCCGTTCACATGGAGGGTCCGCCATATTAAGGGCCATCCCAAACCAGTTAGTAGAGAGTGGAAGTGGGTTATAAAACCCTCCAACAGCTAGCTGCATCGATGCCGACTTAACCAGCTGACACGCAACGCCGTTTAGTGTTCGTCATGGAACACAATCTAATGTCAGTTCTGTGTGACTACCGGTACAAACATTTACTGTAAACTGCTCAAAATAAGATAAGACTTTTAATTTATTCTACTTTATTGTCATACAGATGTTATCAACTTAAAGTAAATAGATTGTATTTAGGATCAAATGTGTAGTCTAGAAAACAGAAGATTGTAAAGTGTTGTATATTTATACATATAAACACAACATATATTTATTATTTTTTAACCCTATCAGCAGCTATAACCCCATAATGTATTATATCTTCAACAGTACTGTAATTTAGTGCAATAATTTGGTTTACTCCGGCATTAACACTGTGTTTATTTATACAGTACATTTAAACTAATATTCACATTTATTTATACTATTCTTGCATTTTTTTTGCATAGATCCTATTTTTCATCATTATTAATTGCACTGTTATACATATTTATGATTTATGATTTCTCTCTATATATACCTATATAATTATATACTGTATATAGAGAGAGCGAGAGATAGATAGAGAGAAATATATATATAATATAATATAATATATATATATATATATTAGTCTCTTTCTCTCTAAAACGGGAGCAAAACGTAACTCAATTTCCCCCGGGAGATCAATAAAGTATTTCTGATTCTGATATTTATTTCCTGGCTGGAGAGAGGGAAGATCGGCCCAAAGTTGCCGCTGCATTTATTCCCTCCACCTTAAAGAAGGAGCTTCATTGAGCTGTGAGTGTGACTACAAACGGAGTTCACTCCACCACGGAGTGGGAGGGTGGAGGGGCCGGATTGGAATTGGGCAATACTGTATACACAGTACACATCTGTACTATGCCTCTTGGTAAGATCTTCTATTGACAACATTCACTTATCTCTCTTCCACTCCTCCGTCTCATCTTCATCACTCCTTCCTGTCTGGTCTCTCTGGTGGTGGGTGGTTTCCTGGTCCAGCTGGAGTCCCAGTGTGCAGACCTGGACTCAGAGGTGGCAGCAGCTCTCTCTGGACACTTGGACCGTCACAGCCTCAGCCCAGAGATGGACTTCCTCTGAAAAGCTGCTGAATGACAGTCTGGAAGAGAAGCTGTCCGACTATCCAACCCAACTCTACATCTAACAGAAACACTGTTCAGATTTGACCAGTTAAGTCTATACTAAATACTCTCAGCTTTGTAAAAAAAACATTTTATTTATGTTGTTTTAAACATAATGCACGCAGGACTTTATTTTACACGTGGACATCTGAAGCCCTTTTCACTGTTTACAATACAGATATAAACTCTTAAAGAGTACTTAGCATTGTAATAACTTAATAAAAATCAGTGACATAATAAAAACTGAACTGAATCATCAACAAGTGCTTCACATATATTTAGGTAACAGGAATATTGCATTATTAGGACTTACAACTGCACATTCTTTTATATGTGGCTGCTACTGTGTACTTCAGCTATCAAATTAAACTCTCTGTATAGATCCATATAGTCCACAGGCAGCGTAAAACCATCTTTACATCAGATCTGTAACAGAGGCACCGGAAGTGGTTGTCGTCTTTTCAAGTTATAATCCTTCAGATTTTCATGAAATCAAACCAGTTTATGATACTATTTATGATCGCCATTTTTTAACTCTATAATTATCTCTTTATACAATGTTATGTTTATTGTTAGTGGCTGGGTCCACCATTCCCACGCTGAATTCAAATTGCCTACCTAGTACCTACAAAAGTGGGATTGACTATGCAGCATGTAATCCAGCGTTACTATTTGTAATTTGATCTCATTGATGTTTACTGTTAAACTGTATTAAATTACCGCTAATACCAACATGAAGTCTCTGTTCAGTTCACACGGAACAAATCGCCTCACCTGTTGACCCAGAAACTTGGATCCTAAGATTCTTAATGCGTTCGCTCCAGAGCGTCAGGTTGCACTGCAGCGTTCGACAATGTTACAAGTGAAGGAAGGCCTGCTGCTAAAACCTAAACTTGTGGTACGCTTGGTCAGAAGATGTCCTGACAATAAAATGAGAACTTAAGGTTGGAATGAAAAGTGATGCTTGAACTGTAAAGAGCTGTCCATAAGATAGTAATTATCAGCCGATTGGTCAATACCTACTAAAATGAAACTTTACGTTGAAGAAAACAGTTTGACTTTGTTTTTAAGACACAGAAACTGATTTCAAATTGCTATACTTGTAGAGAACTGAGATAAACATCTGTATTGCCATACAGCAGGTCCCATCCCGGCCCATGACCTGAATGTGAAAACATGGAAACTACAGTACAGGTTGTCAGAAGTGGGAAACTCCCATAGTTTATGTACCCGTGCAGCACACCTGGAGCCCCTGCCGTCATCTGTCCTGGTCTTGCTGAACCACCTCCCCGGTCAGAGTGATGGTGTGCAGGTCAGAGTACGGTGGCGGCTGCTGCTGCTGCGGCTGCTGCTGCTGCTGCTCCTGGCTGCTGCCTCTCTGGACCTTGGCCTGAATCAGCGGGTGGACCATGGACATGTGGACGTTCAGGTTGTGGGCCTTCTCGAAACGCTTCCCGCACATCAGGCACGCAAACTCCAGGTCAGCCTCCGCCTTATGTTTGGTCATGTGGTATTTCAGTGACGCACGCTGGCGACACTGGAAGCCACACACCTCACATCTGAAGGAAAAACAAAACAAATACAATTAGAAAGAGGATCATAATTCTGCTTCATTTTATATCAACTACTTTAATCCTTTGAGACCCGCGATCCCGACCGACTTTACTGTCTTTCAGAGGCTGTAGCAGGTTCAGTTTTAAAGATACAGATATCATATGAAACAACAGTTTTTTGCATGCAGTATAAATGTGTTATTTTCTCCTATTCTAAAATGGTGCATCTGAATATTTCTGCATACTGGGGTCCCTAAACAGTCTTGAATTACATAAATTGGGTATCACTGTAAAGCAGAGACTCTTGTGGATCCAATGAGCCCAACTGTATTCATGTGTGATGATGTTAGTCCCCATAGGAGACATTTCATTGACCTCACTGTATAAAATGACCTGTGGTGACCTCTAGGATAATCACAGCCTCATGAAACTTTACAGCCACAAACTAGAGACCTACAGACTTCAGAGGATGGATGGCTTTCCTAGCTAGATTGACAATAGGGGGTTTCTGAGCAGTTTACACAACAGACGTGCTCGCCATCCAATCACCGAAAAATGCAATTCTTGCAGAAATCTCCAAATGTCAAAAGTTTTTGATCCCAAATCACAGCATGGCTTTTTCTATAGTGTTCCTTAAGGTCTTGGTGTTTTGGAAGGATTATTGATCATTTTTTATCAATTCTCGAGTGGTAAAAAATGGTTAAATTTAGCACCAAATCTGTGTAACAAATGGTATCAACCCAAAGATTGCAGCAACAACTTAACAGAGCACAGGGGTGATCATCATATACTTCTATCATGTTCTAAACCCTTAAACACTTTTACAATTCATTTTAAATAATGAATTCATGTTTATTTCTGATTTATGACTAGAACAACTTTACACACAGAGTGCTGAGCTACATCTAAAATTAATCTTCAGGTTCCCAGCTTTCAGAAGATGTACACCACTTCTATGTGACATCTACTGTTAACCTGCTATCTCCCCCTAAAGACTCCCTGTACCCCCATAAAAAAGACTAAAACAAATCTATTGTGGGTCTCAGAGGGTTAAATAATTGTTCATGAGCTACAGAAGTTTTATAGTGGCAAATCACATCATCAGTACTTACTGTAATGGCTTGGCCCCTGAATGTCTCATCTGGTGAACTGAAAGGTGTTTCCTCTGTTTGAAGGTTTGGCCGCACTGGTCACAAATGTAGTTCCTCTCCTCTGGAAACACACAGATGACAAACTTAAGTACAAGCCAACATACACATTAAATGTTCTCTATACAGGATTCAGAGCATATCTATTGTCTTAACACGGCTCTCAGGATGGAGCAGCAGCTCACAGTTACATTGTTAGAAAAGTAAAAAAATATTACATTGGTTACTGGTTAAACTAGTCTGACTGAGCCGATTGATCAACATCTTTGTGATACCAGTTATTATATATAGTTAAGGATCGGCAATGTTACGCTCAGTGAAGCCAAGTTACCCAAAGAGATTCGAGAGCCAGGCTGCGGTCGAAAAAGTATTTTTCTCTCAGGAAGGTTCCTAACGGAGTGAAATGACCCGGAAGTATCTCAGTAGCAGCCGTGATAAGAGCTGTTTGAATCCTCTAAATGATGAGCAAAGGTGCTTCAATGCTTCCTTTATTATCTCCTTTAGCAGAGGATACACTGGAGCATCCTTTACCAAAGGAAAGGAGATAATGACATCCCACACTTCCTTGCGGCCGCAACTTTGAAAGCGACACACCATTTGGCCGTTCATGAAAACAAACGATATGCCTATCTTGCATAATATTTCCATACAGTCATATACTAATTGGGATTCATGTTGATAGATATGAGTGGGCAGTGACAACCATTTCGTTTCACTTTATTTCTATTTATTTATGTCAAACAAGTAACAAATTAGTAAAAAAACAAAACAAGAATAACAAATTAAATGTGTAAATATATAACAGTTAACATATAGAAAACAAATAATCAACTTAAATAGATGTTACTTCCAAAAAGGAGTATGAAGAAATATACATTTAATGGTTGTACTCCTTCACCATAACTCAAACAATAACTCAACTTTTGTGCTAGCCTGTAGGTTATTCCTTTTTAATTTCAATTCCAACCTTGGGAATGAAGTAATTTTATTATTCACCGGTTGTCCCCTGTTAGGTTAGATAACCCTTTATTATATGTTGATGTAAAGTGTTCCAGCAGCAGAAGGACACCTGTGATATCTCTCTTTAACACACCGCGGCTGAAGCAGTCTGTTACTGAAGGAGCTATTTTAACACCGCACGGGGGGGGAAGTAGAGTCTTTTGTAGTCCATCTTGGGAATATTGTGGTTTCATCACCCACGTCACTAACATCCGCCGCCGTCGCATCATAATTTAGGGGGCCTAGTGAAGTGCAGTCGGATTCTCTCAACACCACGGTTGTCTTGTCCTAAATCGTTCTAAATTCTCCTTCTCATCTTTCCTTGACCTCATGACGTTTTCCACTGAGGTCAAGGACAAGTGGTTAGGAAAAGACGTTAGGACGTCATTTCTTGACTTTTCGACCGCAGCCCCAGACTAAGCTGAACTTGTCTTATGATACAGGCCCCAGGTGGGAAGAACAGAGCATGTAAAACACCGTCTAAAAACAAATCCAAATCTTTCTGTTGACCTCACCTGTGTGGATGAGCTTGACATGTCGCTGCAGGTAGCGGTCGATCATGAAAACCTTGTTGCAGCCAGGATGAGGGCAGGGTCGCTCTTTCACCTCCTCGTGATGCTCCTTGATGTGCTTCTAAAAGTCCACCCGATAAGAGAACCATGTCATTTATACAGTCAAAGACGGGGCATACTGAATCTTTATACAGAATCTGGAGAACAAGACCTGTCTCATCAGGGGGCAGATTAAAATGACTGAATATACTTATTCTAAACACTATATGGGATATCATTATTTTACTGTAGAAAACAGTGAAATTAGCTTGCTATAGGCTGGACACCCGATACTAAGTACTGAAGCATTCCTAACAGTAATATACACCATCATTGATCCAATTACTTATCACTTATATAACAGTGAAATGATGTCATGGTTTGTGAATTCTGACCTTCAAACCATCAGGAGCTTTATAGACGGCTGTACAGCCCTGATACGGACACTTGTAGATGTTGGGCAGCTCCTCTCTGAAAATAAAAACACAATAGTAGTTTGTTAATGCATCGGTAGGCTCTGCTGCTTGTTCCTGGATCGCGGCTTGAGACCGGGCCTTTACTGTTAGAGCGCCCAGACTGGTGAACTCTCTTCCTATTGACATCAGACATGCCACATCATTAGCTTCTTTTAAATCCCTTCTCAAACAATACAGTAATATAGGAAAGCCTTTATGAATATTTAATATGTTGCTGTTTTTTTATCCCTCCCTGGCCATTTTTATATTTTTTCTTTATTTTATTCTATTTATGTTGTATTATATATAAGATGCTTCTCACTGAGATAATCTACACATTCACATATTACATTTAAAGGGCCATTGTGTAGGATTTGGTGCCATCTAGCGGTGGGGTTGCAGATTGAAACCAACTGAAACTTGAGCCAGTGGTTTGTCCGTTCTGGACTACTGTAGAAACATAGCAACCGGCTCATTGGATAGGACCCGCTCCGTATGTAGAAAAACAGCTCATTCTAAGGTAACGAAAACAAAACGATCCTTATTTTCAGGTGATTATAGACTAAAGAAAACATACTTATTAATATTATATTCCATTTCTGCCAATACATCCCCCTAAGTGTGACACATTGTTCCTTTAAAGGTGTTAAATACGGGATTGGGAGCATTTTTATTGTCTCGATATGACTTGCAATAAATAAACGAATATTGAAGTGTTCGTATTAGCTCTACTTATGTTGGCCAGAACCGGATTAGATTTGAATATTCTAAATGTATCTAGGCTAAATGTTGTTTCTAGAGTAGCAACAGTAATGACAGCAAAGTCACAATATAAACTCATTAATATCTCACTGAAAACAATGTGACAATATATACTAACGTTAGGGTCTTAAGCCTCGTGGCTCATTTAATTCCGGGTTTTGGTAACCATCCCTAAATAAAATGATTTTTCTTAATTACCCCGTTTTAGGCTGTCTTTTGTGATGTGTTTATTGCACATGTTCATAACGCGATGACGATGAAAATACGATTTATCGTTCAGCACTAGTTCGGATTGCAACACACATAGAAGAAGAGTGACTTCATTCTCTGCTCAGGTAGACATTACTCCACTATATCTTTACAGAGTAAATAGTTGTTTGCTGCTATATTAATGCTCTGAATATCGAATTTAGCACCTTTAACTTGTGCTGCATGGAGGTTGTGTATTAAAGGAAAAGTAGGACTTAAATTGTGTCAAATAGGCCGACGTACCCTTTAGGTTTGAACTTGTTCTTCCAGCCGGGTTTCGGTCCAGGTTTTTTTTTTATTTTGGGCTCCTCCAGGGCCTTCGGGCTTCTTCTTCTTCTCTTGTTGGGGTCGGTCACTCTGCGAGCTCTGGGAGGGGGAAAGAAAGGTAGACCGAACACATTACCTGGGTTTATGTTGGAAGTCATTTTAAGTCCATCTCTGCTGTTTTAGAAGAAACAACAACCTTTGCTGAAGAATATCTGTACCCACCTCTTGTCCGAGAACGGCTCGAACAACTCGTCGTCTGATAATCCTCCTTTTCTACTCTCCTCAAAGTCATCCTCGCAGATGAACCTAGACACGCAAACACACAGTTACAGTTCTTGTAGATATGATGGTCTTTTATCAATCTAATCACATTAAAGAGTAACTAAACCCTATTGGACCCACTTTGGCTGAGGTGTCTCTACTCTCTACCCTGGAAATCCAAAAAATGCCTTAACCAGTGTTGCATTACAATCACAACACAGCACAAGTCTAGGTAAACAGTGTGACTAACCTGTCAGACAGATCACTGTCAGCAGTCCTGTCCTCCAGCTGGGCCGGAGCAGGAGACAACGCCCCCTCATGACCTGTGAAATCTAATGGAGGGGAAACCACAGCCATGAGCGGCCAAGGAGTCATACAGACACCACACATGCCAGACGAACGTTCAGATGATGCATAGTGATGAGTTCTTAACATCTGTGTCAGCAATCGCAGTAGCAAAACAGGTTATTGACATATCTCTGCTCCACTCAGCAGCAGAACAACTCTGTCCCCCCATTCTGTCTCTGTACCTCTCATACAGAACACAGAGGCAGAATAACGGCGCAACATTCCCTCCTTGAACGATAGGGCTGGGACGATTCACCTACTGTATCTCCGATTTAATGCTATCACGATACTTGGGTGCCGATTTGATATGTATTGCGATTTTTAAGTATTGATATTCGATATTACGATTTATGTTAACTTTTTTAACACTAGACCATGGGAAAAAGTTGAATCATGCCTTTCTACTGACTTTTACTTTGGAAAATATCTAAATTAATCCAGTAAAAATGTTTGATTTTCAGCATGTATGTAGTCAGAGATGTCCTGAAGGCAAATAAACTGGAAACACAAAGTTTGGAAACTTGTGTTTGGTGGATTATTTCTCTGTTGTTACAATGCTAATGGTCATTGTATTTTACATCGTTGGAAAGCCTGTTTATTTACCTTCGCAATGATGCCCAACTTGTAAGGATCATGCATTTGTGGGATGAGCAGCACAGCTGATTATGTGGGGAGCGCCCAAGAAAAATTTGCCAAAATGCTCCGTCAATGGTAAACAGTGTATTCTCCTGTTGGTGTTGACTCTTGTTTTGAGTTGTTTGGTGGATTGGATGATTGAACTCTCTATCAGTAACAAGGAACAAACAAGACATATTGATTGATTGAATCCACCGTCAGGAGCCTCAGTAGCGGTGGAAGATCCATACGCAGCCACAGCAGCCTGGCACCTCCTCCTCACGCTGGTCACCAGCCTGGTCACACGTTGCTGCGGGATGGCGTTCCATTCTTCAACCAGGATTCGTTGCAGGTCAGCCAGCGTGGTTGTGTTGGTCACTCTAACACGTACAGCACACCCAAGCTGATCCCACAAGTGTTGAACTGGGTTGAGGTCTGGACTCTTGGCAGGCCGTTCCATTCTCTCTACTCCCACATTGTGGAGGTAGTCTGTGATAACCCTGGCTCTGTGGGGGTGAGCGTTGTCATCTTGGAGGATGAAGTTAGGTCCCAGATTGTGGAGATATGGAATCACCACTGGCTGCAGAATCTCATCCTGATATCTCACTGCATTGGGATGGCCTTCAATGATGACAAGCCTTGTTTTGCCAGTGAGGGAGATGCCCTCCCACACCATGACACTGCCCCCACCAAAAGCTGTTACTCCATCGGTGCAACAATCAGCATAGCGTTCTCCGCGTCGTCTCCATACTTTGACCCTGCCATCCAACTTTAACAGAAAGAACCTGGACTCATCACTGAACATGACATTCCCCCACATGTTCAGGTTCCATTTTCTGTGTTGTCGACACCAGCGCAAACGGGCCTGACGGTGAAGGGCAGTCATTGCAGGCTTCCTGGTAGCCTTATGAGAATACACTGTTTACCATTGACAGAGCATTTTGGCAAATTTTTCTTGGGCGCTACCCACATAATTATCTGTGCTGCTCATCCCACAAATGCATGATCCTTACAAGTTGGACATCATTGCGAAGGTAAATAAACAGGCTTTCCAACGATGTAAAATACAATGACCATTAGCATTGAAACAACAGAGAAATAATCCACCAAACACAAGTTTCCGAACTTTGTTTTTCCAGTATATATCAGTAATTGTCAGGCATTATTATTTATTTTTTTCCCAGCAACCCAAAAATCAAAGAATAAAGACATTTCCCTCAGAAATTAGTGGTATTTTCTTTTTCATTTATAAGCGACATGTAATGTTTTATACTTCTGGTGAATATAATCCAATCAATCTTATTTCCATATATGTATTTTGTATATATAGTTCCCTTTGTTAACACCTTATTTTGAAAATTGGATGTAGTCACACGTGTATACTTCCTCTAACTTCTCCAAGGTGGTCTCTAGCTCTCCCGTCAGCTCCGTTCTATTTATACATCCATGGTCAGCTCCATCGGGACCGCTTGAATGCGTTTAACATAAATGTCAGTATATGGGTGCTCTACAGTTGTTGCGTCAGCCCATTTGACCACGGAGATAATAGTGACGGCCGGCTCGACCGCACGTTACCGCGATACGATAACGTTTCCTGTCTGTGACAGAGTTAGCATGCAGCTTTAGCCGTGATGTCTAGCTCTGCTTTTCCTGCAATGTGTGAAACCCAAAGTGTTTCCATACTTTACTGGATGTGTAGTGTTTACCACGCTGGATTGTGAGGGTGCAGGTCTTATCTATTGTGGACCCTCCAATGTTTTCTACTCTCTCATTTCGGCTCGCGGCGGTTTGTTTTGGTCGATGGATACGGAACGGATATGACGTCACATTACTCAGACTACAACAATAAAAGCGGTAACTTCCTTCTACCTCTGCATAGACTCAAGGCATTAAAAAAGGATTTCAGAATCGTAAAAAAACCCGCCATACATAGGTACAATACATCGCTTTTTTTCCCTACCCATATTGAACAAGCAGTGTGAAAGGGGCTTTGATAACAATACAATGCTAGACCAAGAAAATCTAAAAACATCAGATCCTCAGAAGGAAGAAACAGGTAGTATTGTTTGTGTGCCCTTCAAACATTTAGACACTTATCTACAGCAGATGCAGCCTCAGACCTTCTGGGGATCTCATGAGCTATAAAAAGTCTCACCTTCAATGTTGCTGGTCCAGTCAGCCAGCGCTGAGCTTTGTACTGTGAGTGCAGGTGGACTGTGTTCAGCCAGAGCGCTTATACTTTCTGCTGGGGTCCTTCTATTCCCGCTGGGCTGCTCTTCGTCATCTTCCTCCTCCTCTGACATCACTCCATCACCATTGCCACTCCCCAACACTCCACTGCACAAGTCCATTGTGTACCCTGGGTCGGTGGCGGTGGTATCCATCATGTATCTGTGACCATCAACGCAACCCCAAATGGCCTTAACGGAGCCCCAGCACTGGTCCTCCCGCACCTCCTTCAGGTCGGGACAAGAGCGGCAGGCCTCTCCGTGGTGGTGAGCCCAGGACACCAGGCTGTGGAGGCACTTAGGGTCTGAAGTAAAGGACTGTGGTGCTGAAAGGAAAAGGCAGAATGTCTCAACAGAGTAATGCAATCAGTTGACTTGTGTTTTATGTAATTTCTGTGAGCAAAAGCAAAGAAGAAAAGCTTTATTTACTTGTTGAACCATGGTTTATTGAGGCCTCCGGACACTTCTTCCTGAAATAGAAACAAACAGTTGCTTATATTTGTAGATTTTCTGTCTGACCAATTGAGAATCCTACAATAAATACACACTTTTAAAGTCACACTTGAGTAGATTTGTTTTTTTCCTGGACTCACCAGCTTTTTAGGTTCTCTTTCCCAACTGGTGGGAGGTTGACTCTCTGCAGAAACCTGACCAGGATGCTGTGGCACTTGTAGAACTTGGAGTGGCATTTCTTGCAGATAAACTCTGATAACCGGGGATCACGGTCCAACTGGACCCCAACCAGTCGCTGGAAGTCTGTGTGAAATAAAAGGGGTGACTGGGCCGCTGAGTCGGACTCATCATCAACAATATCAATGGAATCCTGAGGCCACTTGTTGAAGGCGTGCCGCAGGCTGCGTGGAGAGAACTTCCCATGGCAGAGCCGACAGATAGCAGTTGACAGTCTACCTGCTGGGAGAAATAACAGATCAGTGTTTTTCTAAACCGTCAGTCAAGATGTAAAATTGGCAAATGGATGCTATTTCTGGTGGGTTTCCTAAGGAAAGTGAGTCAAGTAGGAGAGCTTGAGTTCAAGTAGGTTATCTTTACTTAAATGAAAAGGACATCATAGCAAACTCCATTAAAGAATCTGCAAATTAAACTTGGCTTTGTTTATGTCAAACGTATATACAAAACATGGCTTAAGAGACCTTTAATTTATAGGTAACAGTTTTCAAATCAGCATACATCTGATAAAATAAGATCCAATAAGCAGCACTTTGTTAGAAAATAATCCACTTTCCACTATTTACTACCACCAACATAATTTTGGTAATAGCAGAACATTACAAGGGAACAAACAGGGAAGAAACTGTTGAAAATGTTTGCTGATAAACAAAGCAACTATGCTTAACTGCCTTTTTATTGAATGGGGTTTGGTGTGACTTTCTATCTTAACAAGACAAGAGACAACACATTGGGGCTGGTACTGAGACACTCACCTGAAGATCTAGACTTGCTCTCTGGATGTTTTTGTGTGGCGTCAGCTGTTGTCACACTATGGTCTGAGTTTGCATTCTTGTCTTTCGTAGTGTTCTCGTGGTAGAAACTGTCTGTGGGTACAGGGGCAGTCTTCCGAGGTCTCCCACTGTTTCCAGGCGGCCCCATTACCTCAGTACCACTCACTGTTGTCTGTGTCCTGCTGGTCTGTTGTGAAGTCTCAGATGACTTTGGACATCTGCTTTTCTTCTTCATAGCTCAGTCTATACTTGGGACTCTCAGCAGCCGATCCCGATGACAGAGCCCTGCTGCCTGTGCCACTGTAAAGATTTACAATGTAAGCCAAGTTTCAATTAGTTTATCTTAGTCTACTACTAGGGCTGTGTATTGGCAAGAGCCTGGCAATACGATACAAATCATGATACAAATCATGATACAAATCATGATACAGGGGTACGATTCAATATATTGAGATTTTTTAAAACCTAATTTTAGTAAAACTGTCCTAGTATAAAGAACACACCACCATATGCATAAAATTGGGAGTAAAAAAAGTTGACTCTTTTATGCAATCAGAACAGTGTGATCTGTATTTGCATTTATCACAGTCCCTGTAACATCCAACTAGGGCTACAACTAATGGTTATTTTCATCGTCTATTAATCTGTCAATTAATCGATTAGTCGTTTGGTCTAAAAACAAATGTCAGAAAATTGTGAAAAATGACGATCAGTGTTTCCCAAAGCCCAAGACGACGTCCTCAAATGTCTTATTGTGTCCACAACTCAAAGATATTCAGTTTACTGTCATAGAGGAGTAAAGAAACCAGAAAATATTCACATTTAAGAAGCTGGAATCAGAGAATTTTGACTTTTTTCGTTAAAAAAAATATTCCAACAGATTAATGGATTATCAAAATAGTTGGTGATTAACTTAAAAGTTGACAACTAATCGATCAATCGTTGCAGCTCTACATCTAACATTAGAAGCTACTTTGGGAGGAACTAAGTTCTCACTGAATTAATCTTTGCATGTAAACTATTAATTTAAAATCAATACAGTGTTTTTGAGAATCAATACAGTATCACAAATCATAACATCGCGATATTCCATTTTTTCATACACCCCTAGTCTTATCCATCTTTGTATAATAAACTATTATTAAAACAATTGATTATCTTAAAATTACTGCTTATCAGTTACATTGTCCCAAAATATTTTCTTACTCGTCTTAGAGTAACCTTGTGTGCACCGACCAACACATGTTTTTTTTTTAACATGTTATTATCTTGCAATTTCCATTAGCATTTATTCATATAAAACACTATTTGGTTTGATTCAATTTTCTTTGCTGCACCACTATTTGCTGTTGGCCATATTTTCCCCAAAGTGATAAAACAGTAAAAAAAAAATACATCATCAACTTTCAGTACAGTTTGATATATTTACTGTATTGTTATTGTTGTTATTATATATATCTTGTCCTAATTGTTTTGTTATCACTATTATGTAGTCATATTATTTCTTTATATTATTCCTGTCTCTAGGTGGAGGCTTCAGATAAGCCCAGTGGGTTTTTGCCTCTTCCTGCACTGTATATTATTCATTATTCTGTTATGTTGTATAGTCTTAAAATGTGCAAAACAAATAAACAAACAGTTTCATGAATATCCTGTAACGTTACAAAGAAAAGAAAAGGAAAACCACAAGAGTTGCAATAAACACCCTGCTGACCTGGTATTAATAAGATAAATACATATATCACTTTAACATAGTTGTTGTTATGTATTTACAGTCACCCTTAATTTCCATTTCCACTTATTTTCGGGAAAACCAACAGATAAAAACTATTCTAACTTTGAAGTTAAGACACATTTCTGTAGACTCATGTTAATGTCAACAAGCGAACGTTAGCTGGTTAGCTGGTTAGCCTAGGCAGTCTGGATGAGCTGCTGCGTCTGCTAGCTGGTTCATGTCAAGCTGTTGTGTCGTTGTGACTGATGCAGTCCTGCAGCACAGCCTACCGTCAGCGTGTATAAGTCCTAGCACTTCAACAACATGTTGTTTTTAACATATAAAAGGTGGTTTTCAGGAGCAGGAAGATGAAGATGACAGCTGGACGCTGCTCGGCTCCAGATGTAAACATTAGAACCCGGAAGTGTTAGTTTCATATTACAAAATAAGATACAGCGCCACCACGTGGTGGTCCATGTGAAAATATAACCAGTGAATATGTTGAATACAACTACCGAAATGCACGGAGTTATAGTATGCTATGTTTAGTCATGACAATATCTGCAGTAAAAGCTGATAATGAAGTGTTCCTGACTTCGTGCTTCAGTGTGTAGGGATTTATTAACAGGCTAGGTCAGGGGTCAGGGGTCAGCAACCTTTACTATCAAAAGAGCCATTTTAGGCAACAAAAAAAAATGAAAAATCTGTCTGTAGCCACAAAACATTTGATCATTGTGATGAAGGTAACACAGTTTATAGTCTAAGTATATAGTATATAAGTCTAATGCAGTGAGGGCCAAAGAGCAAATGTATGACAGAGTATTAGGGCCACATTAAGGGAGATTTCCAGAATAAAGTCATAATATTACGAGAAAAAAATAGTAACATTATGAGAATAAAGTCATAACTTAACAAGATAAAAAAGTCGTAATATTGCGAGAAAAAAGTCATAACTTTAAATGAAAAAAAGAAAAAACACGTAAAATTACTTCTTTATAATATTATGGCTTTATTCTCATAATATTATGACTTTATTCTCGAAATCTCAGATTTTTTTTTTCCCTCAATGTGGCCCTAATACTCTGTCGTACCGTCGTACCATAGACCTACAACAATGATAAATAAAAATGAAAATGTAAACAAAAAACAGTTATTCATTTCCATTTTTAAAAATTCACAGGGAGCCACTGAAGAAGGGCTGAAGAGCTGCATGAGGCTCTGGCGCCACAGGTTGCTGACCCCTGGGCTAGAAGAAGCTAGCCAAGCTCACAGATTGCTGCTGACAGGTTAAAGAACCAATTGTAGATATAAAGATATTTTCCTTTTTATGCTCATTGTGAATCTGAAATACAATCACGTAGAAATACCTGTGAGTATAATGCAATACAATTCAACAGCACTAGTTACCTTCTAAAACAAGGCAAGAGTGAGCATGGCTCACATACCCCCGCGAGCTGCGTGACCCCTACTAAAGTAGGGCCAAAGGTTTTGCCCTTTTTGAAAAATGTAAAAAAATGTGGGCACCCTGGGCTACTATCCCCCAAAAGGCACAACTAGACCACACTGTCAACCATCATACCAAATTTGAAGTTCCTAAGTTAAATAGTTTCCAAGTTCTGTTCCGTAAATGAAAGTGTGACACGCAAATGGACGGAAGGACGGACATGCGGAGCGCTACCCCTGACTACGTTGTTGCAGGGGTATAAAATGATACCGTTATCTGCTTCTGGTCACTGGATAACAGTCAACCCGAATCTATAACAGGTTTGGATTTTTGGGTCCATGTATGAAGTATAATTCATCTGCAAAAGTTCACGTTGTATAATGAAAAATGTCAGTTTAGGGGTATTTTCTAATTTCATTGTCCTACTTGTGCAAAGGTACGTTGATGCGTATGAGCTTCTTCTTCAATAGCTGATGCTGCCTAAACGCTGTTAGAGCGCTGCCTGTGTTATTGTTGCATTCAATGAAGACATGCAATGCAATTCAGCGCACCAAAGTATGAGGGGCCGTACAAGACATTATTCATTCTTGCACTCACACACACATACATTCTCCTTTCACATACATATATTTATATTTTCACTCGCACAAGAATATATGTATGTGTGAGAAGAATATAAGTATGTGTGAGAAGAATATAAGTATGTGTGAGAAGAATATATATATGTGTAGGAAGAATATATGTATGTGTGAGAAAAATATATTTATGTGTAAGAAGAATACAAGTATGTGTGAGAAGAATATATGTATGTGTAAGAAGAATATATGTTTGTGTGAGAAGAATATATGTATGTGTAAGAAGTGTGTTTTCCTGAAAAGTCGCTTACAAATATTGGTAGTTGCGGGTTTTTGTTTCTAAAGTGTAGTTGCTTATTTGGGCCCCCGTCTCTCTCCTGATGCCTCCTCTGTTAAATGGTAAATGGACTTACATTTATATAGCGCTTTTCTAGTCTTCCAACCACTCAAAGCGCTTTACACTACATGTCAGCATTCACCCATTCATACACTGATGGCAGAGGCTGCTAAGGTAACTTTGCCCATCAGGATCTAATCTAAATACTCATTCACACACCGATGGCTCAGCCTTCAGGAGCAATTTGGGGTTAAGTGTCTTGCTCAAGGACACATCGACATGTGACCCGCAGCAGCTGGGGATCGAACCTTCCAATTGGTGGACAACCTGCTCTACCCTCTGAGCCACAGCCACCCTCATGTTGCAGGGCGGTTGTGGCAGGATGTCTGCTACAGGATCCGTACACAACCCTGATACCACACACACAGATGACAGTCGCTCACCGGCGCTCAGACACGCTGCTTTATTTCCTCGTTCATTCAGTCCGTATCAAAGCGTCTGAATTTAAAGATATTAGTTACTCAGTACTATCTAAAGTTACCGCTTTTCTGCGATGTCAGTCTTTTCTGAACAGCTGTTTTTGCCCTCACATTCAAATATCACACAGCATCAAGTCACCGTCATCTCAGAATAAAACCTCTGCTTGTTCTTCTGTTTGCAAAGTTCTTTTTTTTTTTCATTATGTAAGGTGTATATTATCATCTACTATATTTAACCTTTAAATCACCAAACACATTATTACTGGATCAGACTGTGAGTTTACAATCACGTCTCTATGTTTAAATACTGTATATCTTTAAAACTTCAACTTTATTTTTCATCTTCAGTGTCTGCTCCTGTGTTTTGTCCCCATCAGAGCTGAAAACATATATTGTAGATGTAATGTAGGCTACAGTCTAATACACAGTCAGATTCCACCACTTTATTATTAAGGAAATGTAAGTCTGGTAAAAGATGAATTAATGGACAACACTGAATAAAACATATTATATTATTGACACTTTTCCCCGCTCTGACTTTTTTATAGATAAATGTGCACAGTCAGCATATACTGTACGTACATGTGCTACAATCTCTACGTCGACTGGATTTAAATGGAGGTTCTGCCTGTTATTTACTTAAAATTTACTTTTGGGCTTACTGCAGTAAGCCACTGGGGTATTAAGAAATATTTTATCATCCCCTGAAACTGTCGCATCCCTGTCCTCGTTCCTTGAGCGGCAAAGGACAGGCTCATCTGCACCCAGCGCTATACCCACAGCACGGTGGAAAGTGAGGTGAGGGCACTTTGTATAATATATATGACATACAAACATTAGGAACATAAGAGCACATCTACTGTATCAAGCAGCACTGAGCCCAAACATAAAACGGAGGTGCAAGTGCAAAATAAGAGAAATAACTAAATAAAATGACATGACACCGTGGGAGTCACCAGCCACCACTGGTGAGAGTAAAGAATACATATACAGTATGTGTGTAATGTGTACGTGAGAGTGAAACTACATGTATGTGTTGAAAAGTAAAGTGTATATGTGAGTGGAAATATATATATGTGAAAGGAGAATGTATGTGAGTGTGAGTGGCAGAATGAAATCTGGCTTATACTGTACGGCCCCTCATACAAAACACAATGTTTTTCCATAAACTTAACTAAGTTTAGGGATTTTGTTTGCCTAAACCTAATGAAGCCTTTCTGTTTGTGTTTAAAAAGTGACGTTTCATTACTTTCACTTTTGCAACGTAGTAGGCATAGTAGGCCCTTAATGACCCACATCTATGGTGCTTATAGCGACTGATAAAGCCTATTTAATGGCCTGATAACAGTTGAATCGGCTGTGCAGCAGGGTTCTATGGGTAATTAAGTAGCCGTCTGTCTGCTTGGGTTCTGCGTTGTGATGCCTATAAGTTTTCTTCGTCTGATATATATTTCAGTAAAGTTACTGCAACTGTGCTAAACCTTCCACTAGTCTACTATTTGAGACTGACGTGATATTATTCACATCACAGAGGGCAAAACATGGTGGATATTGCTTCTCACACACATTTTTGAATAACAATAGGTCTGTTTGTGCTCACCTGGCTGCAGGACAAATTTTCCCTTGGGAACAAAGTTGAACTGCAGGATATAAATTGTTCTGTGCACGGCAGCCCATTGACAGAGATATGCAAGTAAGTTACAGATGATGATCATGAAAAAGTTGATGGGGTTGCAAATGCACGCACAGAAGTGATCTAAATAGGTCACAGCTGCATTGCTAATGTGTTTGTGTACACGTCTGAAAACAGCTGCGATAAGATCTTGTGAACATCATGCTATCTCCATCACTTCAGTCTGCACCGCATAGATTTGCATGAGAGGGGAACTGACTCATGGTAAACTTACCGTGGAGGAGGCAGAAACCAGAGGTGTTATTTGCTTGTATTTATAATCCCACTGCCATCTGATTAAAAACAATTTTAGGAACAAAACCCTGACTCTTTAAAGGCCAAAGTATTTTAAGCATATAGTTTTATTTTTCATTTATTGTCAGTTTGCTGTGCGCGTGTGTTTTGTATGCACACTGTGTCAGACAGAGAGCTCAATGACATTATGTGTAACTTTAAACAAACGCACACAGTCAAAACATTTCCGTCACAAACAACTAAACTAAAATTGTCTATTCTCAGTGAGAAATCACCTGTACAGTTGCTCCTATTAAAGCAGCAGTGGGTAGAAATGGAGCAAATACGATTAAAAAGAGTTATTCTTATAAAACGGTCACTATATCCTGACAGTAGTGCATGAGACAGGTAATCTGAAAAAAAAATCATGTTCCTCTGTGTCCTCCGGTGCTCCTAACGGCATCTGCAAGATTTCACAGACCGGAGGAAAACAACCAGTCAGAGCTGATCTGGAGTCTGCCATCCAGCTGCCATCTATGAGAGCCGGCTGTCAATAACTCACAAACTCCGACCAAACAGTCAAACTAGGCAGCGCTTATCAAATATGAATCAATATTCTGTTACTGTAATGTCTATTTCTCTCCTCAAATGTTCCCAGAAATATCTTGTAGTGTACTGTTTAGCTGTAAAATGAGAAAGTTTGTGACCTGGCAGCCATGTTGAGATCTGCTGAGGAAATACCAAGCACCGCCCACCAGCCGGAGCATAGCCAATAGGAACGCACAGGCTAGATTTTTTAAAGCCAGAAAACAGAGCCATGAGGAGGAGCAGAAGTCTAGTTTTCTCTCAGAACACTTGAATTACAATTTGCTGAAAGGTTATTATTGGATTTTTGCCCAATGATGCCAAATATATACTGCCTACTGAAGCTTTAATGTACAAACACATCAACCCCCACGCATACAGTACGTATTTCATGGTCATTTTGTCCTGCAGGCCAGTAGGAATCATACTTATTGAGAGGTTGACGTAAACATTTTAGATCATCATACATTACACAAAAGTACTAAGAGAAACGTTAAGAAACTTTAGCTGTAAGATTAAAGATAATCTAAAGCATGTTGTCATGTTCTGTGCAATTCATTGAAGGAGTAGTTAGACGTTTTAGGAAATGCGCATAGATGAGAACTACTCTTGGCCAGAAAACTAAGAAGCATATTTTTCTAACTATTGCTTTAAGGAATGGTTTTGACCAATTTGGCTCTTTTGTGTTATTTGGATTGTGATTAAAGTTGTTCTTTTGCTATATGCTTCTGGAAATGTGAAAGCTGAAATATGTGAATGTGAAAAGAGGAAGATGATGAATTTAAGCTCATTTTATGAGAACATTTTGAACCAAAAGTCCCTTTAACTTGAATATAAGCGTATAATCAACTAAAAATGTGTTCATGTTTGTGTTTTTTTCTGCACTGTTTAAAACTTCTAAATGGTAGTAGTAATAGTATGACAAACTTAAACTCTCATGAGACCTTTACACTCTCTAAAAATGCACCAAGATGTAAAGATAAATGCTCTTCTGTTTTCTGTGGTAGGCGAGTGATTTTAATCTTTACACGATCACTGTGGCCTGTCCCTTCACTGTCACTTCCTTCCCCTAACTAGACTTCAGCAGGCGTTTAATTATTTTTTCGCAGTGGAAGTTCTGACGAGGTGTGGGGGAATTTTGCCTTGATGTCTCATGGCAGGATTAATTTTAGACGGAAAGCCTAACGTCACACATTTCGTTCCCACGATGGACAGGATATATATTGGATGCAGTGCCCAGAGTCGATCACAGCAAAGGGAGAAGAAGAAGAAGAAGAAGAACATCATCAACATCATCATCTTTTCACTGACAGCATCATGAAGACTCTCTGCTTCACTCTGGGGCTGCTGCTTCTCACGGCCTGCTGCTGCAACGCCATGCGTGAGTGATCTGTGTTTGTTCCTCATCATCTTCAGAGTTTTTCTCTCAGACATGTTTGACTTTATCCCTTCACCTTCCTCACAGCTAAAGCCCTGCGGTCCATGGCACCTGGAAACTGTTGCTTCAAAGTGTCCACAAACAGTTTACCATTAAGGCTTGTATCCGACATAACCAAGACCCACAGCTCCTGTCCGAAGAAGGCATTCATGTAAGTTTGTGCCTCGTTCTCCTACTATTTTTGTCTTGTAACCGGTGATGAAATGATGAATAGAAAAAGGTATAACCTACAGTATGACCTCCAGACAGGCATCATCACAAAGCCACAGCATCCATTAGAACTACACTTCCTTTAAAACAAAACTGAGTTTCAGTGGGTCCTACTGAACTACTGATCATCACTGTCCATCAAAGTATTATTAGTACTTCAGTTACGATATTGACTGGTATTTATATCTATCATAGTATAATCCTATGCTGCAGTTTCAGTGGAATGGAGTGGAGATTTCATCAACCAATACATTAACTTTAATTGAAATGGCAGTGCTGATTTTACGTTTCCCTTCTGTATGTTTTGCAGAGTCCAGACTATCAAAGGAAGAAAGATCTGCTACAGTGGAACTTTCCCTTGGGCTCTGGATGTCTACAACCAGCGGCACAACACGGAGGGCAGTGGTCAGAAGCACTGAAGATGTATTATTGTATAGTACTGTGATCAATCAGTGCCTGGTTTTGCAGGCTTAAATATGTGAATTGAGGTGTCTTTTAATAAAAAAAATATTTAATATATTGAACTATATTGCTGGTTATGTGTATTTTCTGAGTACAGTGTGTATTTATCAGAGACAACAAGTCTCCCATGTCCAATTTAGGCCTTTTATGAATTATCAGGTAACAATCGGTCAATGGCTGACTTCACCTAAAGAGATGCAATCTAGAAAACACTGAAGATTCATTTCCACTTCCACATTAAATTATTTGTTAAATTTTGTTTCCCTACTTGAATATATGCGGCCTTATGCATCCCTCTCTATGACATTGAACACACATTTAAATGGTGTTGACCATGATCCAACAGATTAGACCTGATTCTCTTTTTAGATGTGTTTTGGTCTTCACCAAATCTACAGAGAAAAACATATGGCTCTGTCAGCTGCTAGGGCTTTCTGTACTGACCGACTTTGTCTATTTGCTGGTTGAAGCTGGACAGGTAGTGTACTGTGGGTTAACCTCTTAAACCCTAGGGGTGTGGTTCGCCTAGACAGACAGACCCAAAATAAATCAAGAATAGCTTCACAACTACCAGGTCAATATGCATGATCTTGGTCTCTATGGATAGGTAAGACCTCGGAGAATTCATCCTCAGTAAACATTGTGACTGTTACTATGCCTGAGTAAATTGTGATGAACCAAAGGAAATATTTACATTTTTATCCTCTCCTAAAATGTTTTCTAGATTAGACAGTGGATAACACCATTATAGCAATGATGCCTTGCACAGAGATGCCACTGAATTCATTCAGCAACTCCTTTACTACAACTGTGCCAAAACAGATATAAATAACACAAAGCACATAGATTCTACAAAGGTTTTAGTAAGGATAGGAGCAGGAGGACTCTCCATTTGGCCTTTTGGATACCCAAAGTGTGCCAAATGGGTTTTCTACCTCTTGAAAGGGAATCTGGGTATAAAATACTACTGATATCCACTATAGGAGGCTATGTGCACACAATGGAGCCTTTGGCCATGACATTTACCCTGTGCATCATCACATTCTACCATTGTGCACAGTATAAAATCAATAAAAAACAACTAAACTGTATAATTTTGACTCCAAATGGAGTAGTTTTATTATAATAATGAAATATGATGAATTAAAACTTAGATGATAACAAATAAGATCAATAACAATGTAAATAAGATAACAAATCCAAAGTCAAGTATGTACATTAAATATAAAAATGGTCAAAAATATTATAAAGTAAAAATTCAATTTCTCGTGTGTTGATTTTGTAACTAAAATATTGAAATCATAGACAAACAAACATTGTTTGGACAAAATACACTTGGAGTGTACCTCGTCTTTTAGAAATTATTCAGAAAAAAGACCACCACAGCATTTTATGAAGTTTAGTGTGTTTGTGTGTTTTAACACACAGCTCAGCTGAACCCAGTACCAGGTCCGTCTGGTAAAAGAGGTTAAACAGAGTTATTTTACTGGGGAAAAACAATCACATGGGGTTGATGAGAGCAATGACATTGAGCCGTACAGTGAATGTTTGGGCCATTAAACAAAACAATGAGCTAAAAGAGGCCAAAAAGTGCCTTAGAGCTGCAGTTTTAGCTGATAATTCTCTGTTTGTCAGTCACACATTACATGTTATTGAGTCAAAGTTCATCTAAAATATATGTTATATATCTTTAATGCAGCTTTAATCCTTCATCATCACCATGCACAGTCTGCAACTGTATACATATGTACAAGATATATTACTGATAAACATAATTACACACATAAAACATGTGCCTCTGTCCATGTTATTCTTTAGCTGTCTCGATGGACTACTTGTGTCAGATGTGAGTGACTATTGCAACGTCCATGGTTCAAGTCTTACCAGAAGTATGTATACTAATATCAATGTAGTAGTAGTAGTGTACTTGTAAGTGTACCACTTTAATACTTCTTGGGACTATATTGGCCCACTTTTTAGTTTATATAAGAATAATAAACATGGAGTACACAACTAGTTTACACCTACATTTTATTTTGTACTGCAACTACACTATAAGTATACTGATAGTTTACTAGTTTTATACTTGTAGCCCACTTTATAGTTTATGAAAGTGCACTTTAAAGTATACTCTCAGTTATCTACTAGTTTAATAGTTTTTATACTGCAAGTACACTTCTAGCCTACTTTTTAGCAGAGATTCGAGTCTGACACTCAAGAATACTTAATCATACCTTTCTTAGGTATATCTTGATCAATAGATTAAGTACAAGTAAGCATATAAGCCAAATATACTTAGACTTCTCTGTATACTTGTCAGTATGAACCAAGTAGTATACTTTTGTAAAGTATATCTCTGTAGTATACTAATAGCACACATGAAAACAGGGGGTTTAGAGTACTAGTGCCAGGTGTTTATATTTCTGTCTGTCTGTGGACCAATTTTCGTCTTTGATGATGAGGTTGAGAAATATGCAAAATCAGATCTGTTCATCATCAGACTTGCAAATTTGTGATATTATATACAATATAGGCTATCTATTTACACATTTGAACAGAAAATTGCAAATGCACAATGTGCACAGTTCACATCATTTTCTCTAGATGTGCTGTAATGATTATTTTTTTTCTAACATTTAAAAAATCTGCAGCCGTTCTGTCGGCGCTCCTCTGCACGACACTTACACCACAAGCTGTTTTCTTGTTGTGACAAGATCAGTGTGGTTTAAGAATGACTCGCAAACTTATCACAGATCACATTGGTTCATACGCTTAATATCTCACAATCTATTCTTTCTGCCTCTGTGTGACCACACTTGACTTTATGATGTCAACATATGCTAAACCTCTATCTCCTGACAGCATCAGGAGAGGCTGTTGGTCGGTTGGTGGTGCAATGTGCAACTTTATCTGCACGTACCTTCATTTACTGTAGGCAGCAGGGAAACAACACCGCCCCAACCTGGTACTGAAAAGGTGGTCAAATTTGACTATGAAATTTTATTTTTTATGGTAATTCTGATTAGATTTCATTACATTTACTTTGTTCAGGACCGCAGAGTAATGATATGATGATATGATGATATGATGATATCATATAGAATGGCCTAATGTAAAACATTTAGCCTGGCATACAACCTTTAGTGGTTTATTGACACACGTGCGTTTGTCTTCATATACTTGTGGGGACCCTCATGAACCTATTTCTAACCTTAACCTTAATAATGTAACAGTTGTCGGTTGCTGAAGAGAGGGAGCGGCATTAGTGAGAACAAAGAGAAATAAAACGTTACTGCTGACACCCAGAAACGTCCCGAACACAGCAGAATGATAAGAGAAGAGAACATCCAGGCAGAGTTCTGCAGGGTCTCTGTAGATACAGACACAACCACACACTTCTAGTGGGAGAGGGATACACAGAAGGCACACAGAAGGGCCCCAAGCCGGATTCGAACCTACGACCCTCTAGCTGTGAGGCGACAGCGCAAACCACTGCCTTTCAAATAACAATTTCAAATTTGGGAACACAGGCCTTCATAATAACAGCTTCCTTCTCTCTTCACTCTAGTCTTTTTCAATGGAATTCAGTCTAAAGTTACTTATAAGTTAAAGTTGAGTTCTCAGAAGGGATGCACGGATACCGGTAGCGGATCGGATATCGGGCTTGGTATTGACTCAAATAGCTGGATCAGGTATCGGTGACAATGTGGCCGATCCATTCAATTCAATTCAATGTTGATATACTCCATACATTATATGCTCAAATTTTAATTCCTTATTAAGCTTTGACCAATTTGGTGCTGCATTAAAACACACCAGGTTTACACCTGAATTGTAATTCCTGTTAATTTTGAAGATTTTTTTGCGAAGTTGATGTACAATTTATTATTTTAATAGAATAGACATATTTAGAATGGACATCTTTATTGTCCACTTGTGTGGAAATTTGTCTTTGGCTTCACAGAAATACATACACTTAAAAACCTCCTTTGCCATGGGTTAAATTACATGAGATTAAAAAAAAAAGGAGAAAAGAATAAATAACTAAACTTCACTAAATTTATGTTATGTTGTGTATTTATTGGTAACATTTTGTTTTAAGTTAGAAAAGCAGTGTTTAAGTCCAGTCTGATGTTGCCTGACACATAAAAGAATGATCCCAGTCATTTCCACACGGTGAGTCATACAGCTTATTAATTAAACACTGGTATCGGATTGGTACTCAGTATCAGGCGATACCCAAAGCCCAGGTATCGCTATCGGTATTGGGACTGAAAAGGTCAGATCGGTGCATCTCTAGTTCTCAGCTCAATCAAGTAAATGCATATCCTGATTATTATCTGTTGTCTTTTATCAACAGATCAAAATGCAGAACAGTTTGCAGCAGTGTGATTTCTAATCTCTGACCCTCAAACTTCCTGTCACTCAAACTTGTGACAACACCCACCATGTCAGTTTTCTCAGAATTGCTATATATGTGAACATGAGAACATATAAACCACTATAAGTGATCAGAGCAGATCACGTCAGACAGCAAAGACAGAAGAGCGTCATCACGTCTACACTGAGGCCACCATGAAGACTCTCAGCTTCACACTGGGACTCCTGCTGCTGCTCACTGTTTACTGCACTGCCATGCGTAAGTCTGTCACTCTACTTTCTGGACCACACTGAAGATAAATGATCTCTGGATTAGTGATTTTATACTGAGTGTATAGAATACTAGAATCAGCCTATAGAAGTTTTCATTTGTAGAATAATAACCCAAATACTTGTTAAAACCCAGAAAAATACAGAGCACGTCTGTGTCCTTAGTGGTATTATACAGCCCTATACACAATATGACAAAAGGCTGAAATATGAAGCAAATATACTACACATTTTTAAAGGATGTATTTTTAATAACTCAGAGAATGAATATGAATCACATGCATTTAATCTCATGTTGTTGTTTCTTTCTCTCTACTGTACTCAGTTCTCTCCTACAAAAGAGATTTTGATCTCAATGAGATTACCTGATTTAACAAAATTTATATAAAGTCATGTAATTTAAAAGGTTGCACTAATATTGAACAAGTATGTAAAACTATGGAGCCTAATATCACAGTTAATAGCCCTAAACTGACAAAGCTGTCTTATATTTTCTATTAAAATCTGTATTTTGCCATCACTGTTTCAGCAAGGATACCTTGAGCTAAATTTAGTTGACTGAAATTCCTGTAGTAACTAAAGGCAAAAGTTAAAGCACAGAATATATAGTGTTTACTTTAAGGGTGAATACATCAAACATTACATATTCATTTTTATGCCTCTGCGCCGGCAATTTCTAAAGTGCCGTGAACAGAAATGAAAGTTTCATCAACATGTTTCTTAGCTATTCTGATAGATGACAATCTCTCTTGGAGAGCTTTTGTCCACAATACATGTCTGTTAACATTATATTATAGTTTAATTTATCCATATTTAACATACTGTCATATTGTTTGGGCAAGTACTTTTCCAACTTATCTGAGCAAAATATTTTTAAAACAGTTTATTAGATTAGCAACTTTTTCGAATGCTGTTTTACCAAATGCACCACTTCATTTTTTTTATTTGCAGTTATTAACTTTATCTGGCATCAACATTCTTCAGACATGTACATTTGTCTTCAAGGCGAGATATAAGGATGCAGATTTACCTCATTGTTTTAGATTGTTGTTAACGACTCTCAGTTCCATAATTACCAGACAGGCTGGTGATCTTCATCTTCCTCCGTATAAAACATCCCATAGTCAGTTTTCTATCAGATTATCTTATAGAATGAAAATGTCCATTTAATGGATTCCTCTGTGTCATTGTCTGTGTATAAAAAGAGACTTGGAAATGCTCTGAAACACAAAATTATTTGATTTGGGAAAAAAAGATCACTTTAAGAAACTGTAAATATGGCGATTACTGCTGCTTCTTTGTATTATTATTATTATTATTTTTTTTTTAACTTCACTTCTACACTTTACATCTTATATGTGAAATGTCTTGAACACTAACATCTAAATGCACTGGTGGTTTTTGTCATGGTAATATTTGTACCTATTGTTTGTCCTTTGGACACACCCAAACCCTTACATGTATTTTACATTCCTTTCATGTGAGTTGTATTTTACTGTCTTTTTATACATGTGAACAAATGAAATAAACATCCCTAAAAGCCTATACAATGTGATAAATAAATAAATAAATAATAAAATATTACAATAATAATAAATATAAAAATAATGGATAAAAATAATATTACAAACTTTGGAAGCCTGATAAAATGTGTCTCTGTTGTAAAGTTGGAAATTATGAACCACTTTAAATTATTTCATTGAGTTCAGTTCAAGACTCATAGTCACTGACATGATGTTGCCAGCATGCAGCAACACACATGCTGACTTGTTGTGTATTGAGCTCAGTGAATGATAATGTATGGTGTGAAATGATCCTTGTTTTCTTTTGTCTTTCCAGCTCAAGCAGTGAATGCAATAGCACCAGGATCGTGCTGCTTTCAATTCTTTACCGGACAGGTGCCGCAGAAGCAAATTATCTCTGTCGTCAAGACTCACAGCAACTGTCACGAAAAGGGATTTGTGTACGTCTGTGCTTTACTCCTTTACAGCTGACATTTGTTTATGTCACTAGAGTGATCCTCACCAGAGCAATGATGTTTAGCCAGTTTTTGTCTGAACACAAAACAGAAAGAATGAAGAAAATAAGCATTTTATTTCAAGGAAACGTGACGAATGTATTCTCCAGTCTTAACTCTGTTGTTACGGATTTTTTCTGCAGGGTCAGCACCGCCAGAGGGAAGGAGATGTGCGTCAGCCAGAATTTGGACTGGGCACAGAAAGCTTTCAGGACACAACAAGTCATCACTGACTAATGATGGTCCTCATGATCAGACATCTCCAGCTTCTCAACCTGCAGCCACAATAAAGCTCTGTCGCATCATTTTTATGACAAGAAGCTTTGCATTGTGTATTTTCATGCAGCTATTAACCATTTTACTGATAAAGCCTTGTTTTGCTTCATTCTTAATAATTACATTTTCATTTTACAAAATGTATTGATGTATGCATTCATGAAACGAAAAGGAAAAATAAATATATATGAACATTGTGTTGTATATAACTTAATCTGGCTGAGAACTGTCACAGATTTGTGACATATTGAAATGTATCCTATAATGATTATTTTTAAATTAGCAGTGGGTCCAGGAAGTGTAACTTTTCATATCTCACAAAGGAGAGAATCTGCATTCTGTCAAGTGTAACTTTCTATTCATGGTGATTCAATCCTGCAATTATCTTGCTCATGTGAATAAATAAATAAATGAATGAAAGACATGACATTATTTAAAAGAGGTCACAAAACACCAGTCAATCAATGAGGGCCCAGTAAGTCTATAATTGGTCACAGTATATTCAGAAAAGTAACCACAGGAAGTTTGTAATGAGTAAAATGGAAAAAATACACATGCATAATAGTAATACTGCAGTATATTAAAATGTTCCCAGCTTCTTTCTTGGTTTCCATGGTACAACATTTCAGTATGCCAATGAGCCTGAAAAATGTCATGAACGAATTCATATGACACATCCCACCAGGGCAGGACTTTCCATGAGGGCCATGGCCGCCCTCTCCTTCAGTTTGGCCTTCTCGCCTCAAAAACGTACAATATATGCCCTGCGACCACAGTGGCCTTGATGCCTCGCCTGCACTGTCCAAGCTGATTTTGCTGTTTTCTCCTCTGCCTCTTTCCTGTCAATACTGCGTTTGTAGATACTTCACTGGTTGAGGGGATGCTCCTTCTCCTTCTACCCCCCCTTGTTCATAACTGGAATTTTAACGGTATCAACAGTCTAAGCTACAGCACAACAAAGCAGGAAATAACAACACAATTAAAAAAACTAAAAGGAAACCATTTAAAGCTGCAGTGGGTAGAAATGGAGCAAGTCTATTTTTTAAAAACATATTAAAAAAGTTATTTTTATAAAACGGTCACTATATCCTGACAGTAGAACATCATGAAAAAAATCATGTTCCTCTGTGTCCTCCGGTGCTCCTATTGACATCTGCAAGTCAGAGCTGATCTGGAGTCTGCCGTCCAGCTGCCGTCTATGAGAGCCGGCTGTCAATCACTCGTGAACTCCGATCAAAGGCAACACTGATCAAATATGAATCAATATTCTGTTACTGTAATGCCTATTTCGCTCCTCAAATGTTTTCAGAAACATCTTGTAGTGCACGGTTTAGCTGTAAAATAAGACAGTTTGTGACCCGGCAGCCATGTTGAGATCTGTTGAGGAAATACCAAACACCGCCCACCAGCCGGAGCACAGCCAATAGGAACGCTCTCTCTCTCTGAAATGACCTGTGATTGGCCAAAGTCTCCCGTCACTGGCTAGATTTTCTAAAGCCTGAAAACAGAGCCATGAGGAGGTGCAGAAGTCTAGTTTTCTCTCAGAACACTTGAATTACAATATGCTGAGAGGTTATTATGGCATTTCTGCCCAATGATGCCAAAAATATACTGCCTACAGAAGCTTTAATAACAGTATTCAGAAGAGTAAGTGCATTGACTCTGCCAGTCCCGCACAGTAGGAGGCAGTATACACCTTTAGATGTGTTTACAATCTACCATGAGTGGCGACAAAGAAGAAGAGGAGGAAGAGGAAAAGAGGAAAGAAGAAGAAAAGAGGAAAGAAGAAGAGGAGATGGCTTCAGCTGACAGTGGGGCTAAGCCCCTTCAACACGCTATGAAAATGGCAAAAGTAGCGATACAGCTGGACGGAGAGAACAAACACCAGGTAGAGTTTCTCCACGGTGTGACAGCAGGATGAGAGGACAGGAGACAGAGTGTGGTGATGTAAACAGACGGCGGGCAGGGGGCGGGGCGGGACCGTTAGCTAGCTAATCGCTAACCTGTCACTCACTGCTCAAGGCCTATAGAAGGAGGCTGGGACACGCGTCATCAACGCGCCATATCTTCGGGGTACCACACATGCGCAATAGAATCTGGTCTGCACTCGTCTTACACTGCGCATGTGTCGTAGTCCATACCGCATGATCCATGTCCTATCCTCCTTCAGTAGGCCTTGCTGCTGGGTCAGGGCTAGCTATCCGCTAACCTGTCACACACACTGCTGGGTCACACTCAACAACAACAACAGGCTTTCAAAGGCTTTTCATTTGTTTTTTTAAGTTTATTGTACAAATTTCACTTATCATTAAACCTGTACACTTATAACTTTACCTTTTTAACTGACTACTCACTATTCTTGTAGTTAATATCACTAATATCATTTTAGAAAGCTTTGTTATTCCAAAAGCACGAGCGCAGTTTTAATACTAAAACTTAATAATAAAAAATATTTCAGACTATAATAGTGTTAGATCACTATAGATTTGTACAGCTAGTAAGAATACAGACAGATACATATTAACTTCCCTAATAGGCTAACTTCTGTCAGATATAATAGGGTGAGTTGCTGTAAAGTGGTCAGTGTAAAACCCTCATCAACTTCAACCAGTCCACAACAGAAAGCATCTTAACTGGATGCATACTGGTGTTGTTTGGCAACATACATCATATGACCACAAACTCCTGATGAGGACAGTGCAAACAGCATCTAAAATGATTGGATCACCATGACCACAGTTACAGGACATTCACACCACTCACTGCACTTATCTCCCTGAAGGGAGATAAGTGCAGATGAAGCGCCTACAGAGCATTAGAGTTCAGACCTCTTGCCTCAGAGACAGTTTTTACCCCCAGGCAGGCGGTCAGACTACTGAACAGTAGCACTAAATGAATGCAGAGCTGTGGATTGTTTTCTGGATGTTTTTAGGTTGATTTTAATTTTATTCTCAGGTAATATCTTATTTATTGTAGTATTTATCAACTGCACTATTTATAGATTTTAAGGGCTGAGAGAGATTCATTGCATTTCACTGTACACTGTACTTTTAAATGCATATGACAAATAAACTTGAAACTTGAAACCTGAAACTAGTCAAGTAAGTCAAGTAAATTCGTAAATGCAGATCTATACATGAAGAACTGGAAGAACTTGCAAGAACAGTAAAGTCATGACTGGTACCTGAGAGAAGAGTGACTGACTAGTCAGTAAAATTAGATCTGGTGTTGAATTAACTTGTAAAATGTAGGAAATAAATGTTGAAATGGCCAGACATAATCATCAGAGTGTGTTTTAGAAAATCTGGCATTGAGACAATTCAACAAGCAACACAACACAAAAATGTTATCACATTACCATAAGGTTAAAGAACATTGTGGAAATAACAATCAGCCAATTCTAAACTTTGACATTTTATTATACTTATGGGTTGGGAACCAAATTAAACAGAGACCATTATGCCTCTGTAAAAATCTGTTTTGTCAAATGTATTTTCTTTGCTGATAAGTGTCCCGACAACTTTTTGATAAACATGACATTGACGAACCGTTGTCATTATACAAACTACACCTGAACTGATTAATGCATTGCATGAAAATCTCATTTGGTGCTGCATCCTTTATTACTGGCTAATGCTATTTTTAATTCTGACTTGTTACTATTGCAATGTCTCATTGGCAGTAGCTATTGTTATTATGTTGTTTACTCTATACCACAATAATAATAAAATACTACATGCTTATGGTCTTTCTACAGGAAGCTTACTGTGAATACCTCCGGACGATCAACTACATATCGCAGGCACTTTTGGAGGAAGCTGGGTCACAAGGTAAGATCTGAGTAGACTGACGATAACGATATATATTGAGATGCTTTACTATATATTATGATAAATATCTAATCTCATGATTTTTTTCTCTTTAGTATATATCCTCTTTTACCCGATGAACCGGGTTCAGCTGAGCAGTGTGTTAAAACACTGCCTTTAAAAACTTCATAAAATGCTGTGGTGGTCTTTATTCTGAATAGTTTCTAAAAGACGAGGCCTTAACGCTACTAAAACAACACTCCAAGTGGATTTTGTCCAAACAATGTTTGTATGAAAATTATTTCAATATTTTAGTTACAAAATCGACGCACAAGAAATTGTATTTTTACTTTATAATATTTTTGACTGTTTTTATATTGAATGTACATACTTTTGACTCAGGATTATTTTTTGTTATCTTATTTACATTGTTGTTGATCTTATTTGTTAATATCATATATATAAGTATAAAGTTTTACATGACAATTTTTCATTATTATAATAAAACTACTCCATTTGGAGTCAAAATTATACAATTTAGTTGTTTTTTATTGATTTTCTACTGTGCACAATGGTAGAATGTGATGATGCACAGGGTACATGTCATGGCCAAAGGTTCCATTGTGTGCACATAGCCTCCTGTAGTGGATATCAGTAGGATTTTAGAGCCAGATTCCCTTCCAAGAGGTAGAAAACCCATTTGGCACACTTTGGGTATCCAAGAGGCCAAATGGAGAGTCCTCCTGCTCCTATCCTTACTAAAACCTTTATAGAATCTCTATGTACTTTGTGTTATTTATATCTGCTTTGGCACAGTTGTAGTAAAGGAGTTGCTGAATGAATTCAGTGGCATCTCTGTGCATGGCATCATTCGTATAATGGTGTTATCCACTGTCTAATCTAGAAAACATTTTAGGTCAGGATAAAAATGTAAATCTTTCCTTTGGTTTATCACAATTTACTCAGGCATAGTAACAGTTACGATGTTATGGGGGATGAATTCCCTGAGGTCTTACCTATCCATAGAGACCAAGATCATGCATATTGACCTGGTAGTTGTGGAGCTATTCTTGATTTATTTTTGGTATGTCTGTCTAGACGAACCACACCTTCCAGCACCCTGGGGTTTAAGAGGATAAAATACATTTTTCATACTATACTGAATTATCCAATGGGACTTAAATACATGCAACATTTCAGATTAATAAAAAAAACTCACTTTTGAGGGCCCATAACCTGCTTAATTGTGAGTTTATACTGGACTATCATTTGTAGAGACTGTGAAATGGGCCTTTATTTATAGATCACTGCTATAAGTTATAGCTTACATGGGCCCTTTCATTGGATAAGTAGCTTGGACCCCTTTTCAATGGTGCTGATTCACATTTCACATTTGATTGAGTTAGAAAGATGCTGCAAATGCAATAGAGATTATTAGTGGTATTAAACCTGCGTCAAGACTTCTCAGCTCTCTACCAACCCCTAGTGGCAACCAATAGGCACTGTAACATTATAATACTTTTCAAACAGGCACACAGTAGTATGTTCACCTTGAACCTTGATGAAAACATCACTGCTAAACGTGGGTCATTCTGCTGAATTATCTCGCTGACTTTTTGATTCAGTTAAGATGACTTTACCCAAATATACATAAACACTGTATATGCTAGCATATTCATAGATACACACAGTTGTTTTTTTTATTAAACTGTTAAAGAGTTGTTGATCAAACTTTATGATTTGGATTTTGGAGGATGTAATTTGTGGTGCCGTTGAACTGTATTGAATCATACAGAGAGGTGTTTTATGTTATTTGGCTTACTCTCATTGATATAAATGGGGTGCACAAAATAATAGAAACACCTTTCAGTAAAATGCAATACAATTCAACAGCACCACAAACTGCAGCCTCCAAAATGATCATATAGTTGAATCAACAATTCAACCAAAATTGAACATTATAACTTTCAGAAAAGTAAAATTTATGGCAGGGCTGTATTAGTCTGCGTTAGTTTTAGCTAGGTGTACATAAGTGTATGGTATGTACATACATATTAAAAGTACATAGAGTAAAAAAAGGGGGACTGTGAGGGGGTGGGGGAGAGGGGGGAGAATAAAGGGGAAGAAAGGAGCAACTTAAAGCTGCAGTAGGCAGAAATGTTTTGGCATTATTGTGCAAAAATTCCATAATAACCCTTCAGCTTATTGTAATTCAAGTGCTCTGAGAGAAAACTAGACCTCTGCACCTCCTCATGGCTCTGTTTTCAGACTTTAACAAATCTAGCCTGTGACGGGAGACTTTGACCAATCACAAGTCATTTCAGAGAGAGAGCGTTCCTATTGGCTGTGCTCCGGCTGGAGAGCAGTGCTTGGTATTTCCTCAACTGATCTCAACATGGCTGCCGGGTCACAAACTTTCTCATTTTACAGCTAAACAGTACACTACAAGATGTTTCTGAGAACATTTGAGGAGAGAAATAGGCATTACAGTAACAGAATATTGATATTTGATCAGCGCTGCCTAGTTTGACCGTTTGGTCGGAGTTCGCGAGTGACTGACAGCCGGCTCTCAGAGATGGCAGCTGGACGGCAGACTCCAGATCAGCTCTGATTGGTTGCTTTCCTCCAGTTTGTGAAATCTTGCAGATGCCCGGAGGACACAGAGGCACATGATTGTTTTCAGATTACCTGTCTCATGCACTACTGTCAGGTTATAGTGACCGTTTTATAAAAATAACTTTTTTTAATCATATTTGCTCCATATCTGCCCACTGCAGCTTTAACTGTATATATTTGTAATGAAATCTCACATGCCAAATGATCATCTGATATATTGTAATTATGCAGATAACCAGTTATATGCTGTATTTTAGGGTGGGGGTATCTTTAATTGACCTGCAAGTTGTGATATTTAAACTATTCAAATTTGTGCACATGGACCATGAGGCTGATAAGAGATTAATAGACCAAGAGAAAAGCCTATGAGGTTTGAACATACAGTATATCAGTCAATGGATTGGTGGATGGGACCAGTTCAGACAAGCGGAACCCTGCCGACACAGTTCATCTTCTAACCAGACTTGAACTAATCAACTTGAATACAGTAGATTGTTAGCACAAAATTGAATCAGATCTCAAATGTCATATTTGTTTATATAGTAGTATAGTATAGTACATCATTCAGGAGTAACTTTCTCTGTCTTCTCTTTCTTTCTGTCCCAGCCTCAGAGGAGAGGGATACGGTGGCGATGGAGGTGGAGCGGATGTTGAGGCTTGCTGAGCAGTGTCTGGAGCGAGCCAAGTCCTTTATAGGGAAGAGAGCTAACCCCTCTGACCTTTCTGCCTCCGTCTCTGCTTCCTTTTCCTGTTCACCTGGCCAGTCAGAGCTCCATCAGACTGCTGTCCTCCCAGCCGCTGTTGCTGCAAACACTGGTGAATACTTCCATTTCTTTTATTAACATACCGTTCAGTCACTGCTAACTTGGAACCTACCCCAGGGGTCACAAATCATACAGCCACATGATTTTGTTCTTTGAGCCAATCGCCACTTTTTGTCTGTCTGTTTCACCTCTGCTCGCACAGTCTCTCCATCTGATACTCCTGTCGACGCAGGGCGTAAAGCAACCAGCCCAACAAAGACCGGTCACCGCAGGGTGCTGTCAGATGGTAGCGGGAAGCTCTCCCCTTTTCTGCCTCCTGAAGTCTTCCAGAGACTACAAACAGTGGAGTCACAGGACACAAGCAAAAAGTAGGGGCCGTTTTTTTTTCTTTTTTTATCAAGGAGGGCAAATATTGCTCCATTCAATGACAGATATCATCTGAAGTGAGCAACACAGAGATAACAGGGATAACAGAGTTTTCCAAGAACCAGTTACTTCAAGTTTCCATTTAGAGCACAATGTTTTGATCTGACCAACCAGGTCAAAATAGCAAACAGATTCGGCGGCTGTGGCTCTGGCCCTGTTCAGACCTGGTATTAACATGCGTCCTCAGTGATCCGATCACAAGTGGACAGCTCTAAGTACAGGTGTGAATGCATTCAAGACGCATTGAGGACGCATTGAGATCGGATCTTTCAGACCACATTCAGAGGTGGTCTGGGCCACATATGGCCACGTTCTTTTAGCAGTGTGTAGTGAATGTGTCCTGGGCCACATTAAGGACCGCCTACTCGACTGACGTCCTGCTGGGATCTGGGGGTCTCTGCTCTCCTCAGGTGAATAAACAGGCAGACGTGAACTTGTCTGCCTCGCAGCATGGAAACGGTTTCTGTGCTCTACTGTATTCTGTCGGTACAACTGTATTTTATTAGAATATATCTTATCTATAGGCTACATATCTACTGACTATCAGACTAGGCACAGGAAGTGCATTATTATCATACTGTCGGAGACAATAATAATTGCAGGTACAATAACCTTTTATTTTAATAAAATGCAGCCAAATCCACGAATATGTGGGATATTACTTATGACATTCACGTAATGTCACGTCACAACGTCTGCTGTATTAGCCATGTGTTTACTACGTGTTTAGTTGCATATAGAGCGGGGAAGTGAGATCGGATCACAAGTGGCATTCTAATGCCAGGTGTGAACAGACACACTGGAAGCTGTCCACTTGTGTTTGGATCACTCAGGAGTTAGGACGCATGTTGATACCAGGTCTGAACAGGGCCTCAGAGGTAGAGTGGGTCGCCCACCAATTGGAAGGTCGGCAGTTCGATCCCCGGCTCCTCCAGTCCACATGTCAAAGTGTCCTTGAGCAAGATACTGAACCCCAAATAGCTCCCGAAGGCTGAGCCATCAGTGTGTGAATGAGTTTTTAGGTTAGATCATGATGGGCAGGTTGGCACCTTGCATGGCAGCCTCAGCCATCAGTGTATGAATGTGTGTGTGTGACTGGGTGAATGCTGACATGTAGTGCAAAGCGCTTTGAGTGGTCAGAAGACTAGAAAAGCGCTATATATAAATACAATTACCATTTACCATTCTTACACTCATTGATAACTCTTAAATTCAGTTATCTAAATTTTAGACCTTTGGTTGGAAATACAAATGCTAGCTGCTCCCTCTCACTGCCTTCTTCACACTCAGTTCTCTTTATGCCTCGGAATATTTTTTGAGTTATAATCTGTCAAAAAATATTACATTTGATTTACAGAATCTTGTCGTTGCCATACAGTATGTGAATGTTGCTGGTGGTTGTAGGAGCTTTTTATGAGAATGCCAGCCATGTTGATTTGAAATATTCAGCAGTGAAAGCAAGTATCTGAACGGCTAAAGATAATGACACTGTCATGCTGACAGGTGTAAAGACAGATTGTTTTATTTGCCTTTGACACACCCCCTTAAGTGACATATTGCATGTTTGTATGTTGTGTTTGTGTGTGTGTGTGTGTGTGTGTGTATGCTGCAGGGAGCTGACACCCATTGAAGAAGCAGCACGTGTGAACCAGAAGTTGAAAGTCAATTTTGAAGCTCGTCTGGCAAGGCTCACACCTGGTCAGGCCTACCAGAAGACGTCTTTGGTATGTGTGTGTTGATTCACCTACCTCCCGATTCGATACTATCACGATACTTGGGAACCGATTCGATATGTATTGCGATTTTTAAGTATTGCGATTCTACAAGTATTGTGATTCGATATTACGATTTATTGCAAGCTGGACCATGGATGTATAAAGACAACTGGATACAGCGTTGATGGACACGGAAGTTGTAGTACCACCGTTTGGCCCAAGCCCCCGGGAAGAGCGCCGGTCGTTAATCCCAACTTTCGTAGTGGCCAAATGGCGGAACTTAGACTTACATTGGGAGAGAGACGTCTGAAAATCAGCGGATAATTTTTTTTGAGGTGAATCAACTTCCCAGTATGAACACTCTAATAGCCCTTATTTACATCATTAGGTCCTAAAAGTTGTAAAACGCGTAAAACACAAGTTATTTTCCCTCCTCCGTTCATGTGAATTAGACCCAGACCGTGACAACAGCGCAAGCCGTGACGACGAGGTAACGTTAGGACCCCGTGACCGAGCGGACGCTACTGTGCATGTTCCATGTACCCAAGATCCGGGTACTTTTCCAGGTGGAAGTCGAGCCGTTTTGTCTTCATGCGCCACTGAGCAACTTTCATAGGAATGAATGGGGCCCCGCCTCCAACGCTGTATCCAGTTCTCTTAATACATGCATGGTTTGGCCGCTACGGAAATTGGCATCAACGACCGGCGCTCTTCCTGGGGGCTTGAGCTGGACGGCAGACTCCAGATCAGCTCTGACTGCTTGTTTTCCTCCGGTCTGTGAAATCTTGCAGATGCCACTAGGAGCAATGGAGGACACAGAGAACACGGAGGAACATGATTTTTTTCAGATTACCTGTCTCATGCACTACTGTCAGGATATAGGGACCGTTTTATAAAAATAACTTTTTTTAATCATATTTGCTCCATTTCTACCCACTGCTGCTTTAAACCTAGATGTGATGCATGTTTCGCAATAGCGACATCGTGTGTGCTTTTATTTTGTATTTCTCGTAGTACTTCCGGTCTGGTATCTACGTCAGACAGCTTCACACATGTGGTTGATGCTGAATGAGTAGAGTGAAGGAGGGCTGTGTACAGATCTCTGGACAGAGTTATCTCAGCTTAGATAACGTCTCAGTTAAAAAGCTCAACTTGCTCTACTCCTATTCATCTCTCTGGTGAAAACTACCTCCGGTCAGAAAACAAGATGGTAAGCGAGAGACATTTAATTCTGAACGTTAGACATTTTGTAAGACCTATTTTATTCCAATATCAGCTCTGTGTTGTGTTGGAGGTTTTTACATTAATGTTAACTTGTCATTCAGATACGTAAAATGTTTCGGCGGCGTCAGGTGGAGCTCCGAGCTTCCTGGAGGAAACTAAAGATGTATTTAAAGGTAAAGTTAGCAGCTAACGTCACAACCAAGACCTTTAAAAATACTAAAAGTCACTCTGTAGAGGAGAAACGTCAACACCAGCATCCATCAGTGACACGAGCTGTAACGCAACATGCATGTTTTCATATAAGCAGAAGTAAAAGTACAGACTGGAGGAGGCTTAGCCTGTTGAAGTGGTTCTATTTCGTTCTTCCTGACCACCAGAGGCAGTGTTTTAACACTGGATGTTATCCATCTCGCGCACGCGCAGGTCGAGTATTTAATATCAACAAAGTCACATGTGACCTGGGATGACATAGCTTATATAAGCCACGTCATCATCAGAGATGTCCCTTGAATCTTCTCGCGGCAGGTAATCCGCGAATGCAGGTTGATTAAAGAGATAAGCCGTTGACTTTTCGCTGGAAGCCCTGCAACCGCATGGTTGGAGCTACGGTTTCGTCCTCCAAGGGCTGCGATTAGTTAATCACGGCTACACTCTAACACTTTAGACGCTGTAACACCGGTGTTTTCGCCGGTTCAATTCAGCGAGGCTAACGACAGGTGAGCTAGGATAACAAGGTGAGTATATCCTCCCGTCGTTAGAGTTTAAGTTACGTTTGTTGATAGGAGTCTGTTTTCGGTCTCCTTTATTGTTTATTGCCGCCGAGCTAAGTGTTTGCGCTACAGTATCGGCGAGCCTCCGTCGGACAACGAGCCCCGTTGGGCTGTTGTCGGCTAATTCATTTCCTTTTACAGTGTGTATTGCTCAGCGGCGAGAGATTTCGCTCGTTAAAGCAGACATCTCCTTTGTTGATAGATAGAGCGACCGCTCCCCAGTAAGTGATTTCGCTTGTGGGTTAACTTATTTTGTGGCTGCTGTTAAAGGGGAAGTTATTATCTTCCCTGTCTTTTGTATAATAACAGTCCTAGTTCAAAGCTAGTGTCTAGTTACTGAGACAGTTTGCTGTTAAGCAAATTGATGTAATTTTTTTTTTTTCTCTCTGTTACTAGAGAGTGCTTTCACTCCAGTGTAACCAATGATTTGCATAACTAAGTAAACACATTATATAAGTAAGATAAATACATTATTTAATTAAATATAAGAGTATAAAATTAATACTAAGAATTATTATAAATATCAGCAGCACCATGTTAGGAGAGCATGTTTGCTGTGCCTGCATGGCTCCACTGCTAGCTACTGATGGCCATGATGAATGCCCCACATGCCTCGGTGTTGTACACCTGAGGGAGGGGCTGTCCGACAGTCAGTGCATGAATTGTAGTTTTATGCCACGGGAGCTGAAGATAGCTCGATTAGCTGAGCTAGAAGAGCAGCTTGAGTGCCAGTTGCCCCTATCGGGTGTACCTTCAAATGCACGGAGTGGGCGGAGACGCGCCCCACCTGAGGGGGCCCCACCTACAAAAAAGGCACGGAAAGTGGACTGTTTGGCAACTAAGGTCGACACGCTAACATCAGAGTTTGCTGAGATTAAAGCGCTGCTCCTTAACCTTCAGCCAGGCAGGGTGAACGCAACCCAGGGACCGGCCTGGACAGGGAGAGCTAGTAGCCTCCTCCCACGCTTCTGACACCTGTTCCCAGCAGTCAGGAAGTGGGTCCAGGGCAGGCTCAGAGTCTGCTCCAGCGACAGTTAAGCCAGTGGTCCGTATGGCTCTGGCACGCTTAGGCTTGGATGAGGCCCCGACTGCGGGCACCTCATCCAGTGCATTTTTTAGGTGGGCTCCGCCCCTGGCGGGTTTCTCTGTTCCACCCTCCCAGCCATACATTGAGGAGCTCCACAAATGCTGGCCAGACCCGAAATCGCTTTCCCACCACACCACTGACGGCAGGGCCTTAGCTTCAATGCAGAACGCTGACACTTACGGACTGGGTAAGATGCCAGCAGTGGAGCCATCTATTGCCGCCCTTATTGTGTCTCCCAATGAGGTCTTGAGGCCTGATGCTCGCTGTCCCAGGCCCCAGTGTCGCATCACAGACGACTTTCTAGTCAAGGCTTATGAAACAGCGGCACGCATGGGCCGTCTTGGAAACTCTTTCCCACCTGATACTATCCTTGTCCCAGTCCCTGCAAGCTGCTGGCGTGGATGCTTCCGTCCAGAGCCTCAGTGATGCATCCCTGCAGGCGTTCGGTCTTATCACAAGGGAGCTTGGCAGACTAATGTCGACCCTTACGCTGACTCGCCGGCAGGTATGGCTGGCCCAATCTCCGCTTTCGGAGCCGGTGCCTCAAGCGAGAAGGGGTCGGGGGTCAGGGTATCGCCCCCCCCAGGTACCCAAAGGGCCAGAGGGGAAGATCCTGATGCCCCGGGGCCGGCAGTCGGACGCTTCTCCCAGCGGCAACTCAGCTGCTGGGAAAGCAGCACTTCAGACCCTTGGGTGGTGGCTACGCTTTCCCAAGGGTACAATCTCCAATTCCGACGCCGGCCCCCAGTTTTCAGTGGGATCAGACTGACCACGGTCAGAGATCCCACAAAGTCCCAGGCACTCAGACAAGAAATATCCACCCTCCTGGGGAAGGGTGCCATCGAAGAGCTGGGGCAAGAGACACAGCAAGGTGGGTTTTACTCAGTTTATTTTCTGATTCCAAAGAGAGAGGGTGGGTTTCGCCCTATACTGGACTTACGAGGGCTGAACACATTTCTGAAGGTGTTGCCCTTCCACATGCTGAGTACAGCAGATGTGCTCCAAAACGTGACACGGCACAGTTGGTTCACATCCATCGATTTGAAGGACGCATACTTTCACGTCCCAATAGCACTACCTCACAGGCAGTACCTGCGCTTCGCATTCGAAGGCAAGGCCTTCCAATTCAAGGTGCTCCCATTTGGTCTTTCCCTTGCCCCACGGGTCTTCACAAGGTGCATGAGGGCGGCACTCGCCCCGATGCAAGTCAGGGGTATGCTTATCCTCCCATACCTGGACGATTGGCTAATTTGTGCTCTGACCAGGGAACAGGCAGAGCGGGACACTGCGTCCCTTCTGCATCACGTGACGAGGTTGGGCCTTACCGTCAACCATGCCAAGAGTTGTCTCATACCCAGCCAAAGGGTAGTGTTCATTGGTTTAACTCTGGACTCCCGCCATATGCTGGCCTTCCCAACACCAAGACGAGTAAACGCCATACTCCAGCTCCTCCTCCGGTTCCGGAAGAACAGGAGGTTGAGGTACAGCCTGTTTCTCAGGCTGTTAGGTATGTTGACGTCAGTAACATCAGTAGTGCCACTGGGCCTCGTGTACTTACGGCCATTCCAAATTTGGATCAATGGTCTCCAATTAGATCCAAAGTCCCACAGATCCAAGAGAGTCAGGGTGTCCAGCCGATGCCTCCTTGCATTGCGGCCATGGAGAGCCGGGGCATATCTGGCCAGGGGCATCTCATTGGGTTCGATTCCCTCACGTCGCGAGGTGGTGGTGACCGATGCTTCGCCCTCCGGCTGGGGGGCAGTATGGCAGCACAGAGCGATAAGGGGGCTCTGGACAGCACAGGAAGCGGCGGAGCACATAAATGTGCTCGAGCTCCGTGCTATATATTTGGCACTTCGCAAATTCCTACCACATTTGAGAGGCAGGCATGTTGTTGTACGGTCCGACAACAAGTCAGCTGTCTACCATGTAAACCGGCAAGGGGGCACCAGATCAACCTGGGTTGCTACAGGTGGCACGGAGACTTCTGGTATGGATTTTCCCTTGTTTTTCCAGCCTCAGGGCCATGTATCTGCCAGGGCCACAGAATGTGGTGGCAGACTTTCTCTCCCGCCAGAAACCCCCCGCGGGCGAGTGGAGGCTCCACCCAGAGGTGGTAGAGGAGATATGGCGCAGCAGAGGTGGACCTGTTTGCCTCAGAAGCCTCAACGCACTACCCTCTTTGGTTCTCCCTGACGGAGACAGCAAGCCCGTTGGGACAGGATGCCCTGGCACACCCATGGCCAGATTGCCTCCTCTATGCCTTCCCACCATTCCCACTGATAGCAGTAACGCTACACAGAATACAGCACGGCAACAACAGACTCCTGTTGGTCGCCCCAAACTGGCCAGGGAGACCCTGGTTTCCGGGGATGCACAGGCTTCTGGACGGAGTTCCATGGTGCCTGCCCAAGAGGCAAGACTTGCTCTCACAGCTGGGGGGCCGCATCTGGCATCCGAACCCGGATCGCCTACAGCTTTGGGTATGGCCCCTGAGGAGCCGGACCCACTCCTAAGGGTATGTGACTAGGCGGTAATTCAAACCATTTCTGACTCAAGAGCACCCTCCACCAGGGCACTGTATGCCAACAGGTGGAAAATATTCTCAGAGTGGTGTAAAGTTCATGAGGAGGTACCTCAGAGTGCCTCTGTGCCAATAATACTGAGATTTTTGCAGTCTTTGCTGGAGAAGAAACTCTCTCCTTCTACCTTGAAGGTCTATGTAGCTGCTATTTCAGCTGGGCATGTCAGAGTGGATAACCAGACCGTGGGGTCTCACACTCTGGTGACCCGATTTCTTAAAGGAGCCCAGCGGCGGAACCCCCCGCAGGCTGTCAAGGTTCCCTCGTGGGAACTGCCTCTGGTGCTAGAAGCCCTTTGTCTCCCCCCCTTCGAGCCTCTGGAGCAGTCGGGGCTGGAGTGGTCTTCAGTAAAGGTTGCTTTCCTTTTGGCGATGGCATCAGCAAAACGTGTGAGTGAACTTCACGCCTTGTCAGTGAGTGAAACGTGTATTCGCTGGAACTCGGATGGCACAGGGGTAGCACTTTGGCCTAACCCATCATTTTTCCCAAAGAGGTTGGCTCC
Organism: Sebastes umbrosus; assembly: GCF_015220745.1. Taxonomy (NCBI): domain Eukaryota; kingdom Metazoa; phylum Chordata; class Actinopteri; order Perciformes; family Sebastidae; genus Sebastes; species Sebastes umbrosus. The sequence continues at coordinate 32,820,692 of NC_051272.1, read as the reverse complement.
GGCCCACTCTAATCAGGTCATTGAGCTGGCAGCTTATGACCCTTCATGCCTACAGGGTGAAGATGCTAAGTCAGCAGAACTGCTCTGCCCAGTGAGGGCCTTAAGGCATTATATACAGGTGACTGCGAGCTTTCGCTGCTCTGATAGTCTGTTTGTCTGCTATGGGGGCCATAGGAAAGAGCACACCCAGTCCAAACAGAGGCTTTCCAGGTGGATTGTTCAGGCCATTGAGGAAGCATACAGGTCAAAAGGACTGCCTTTACCTCTTAATATCAAAGGCCACTCCACCAGGAGTGTCTCCACTTCCTGGGCAGCGCTACGGGGGATCCCCCTAAGTGATATCTGCGCTGCGGCCAGCTGGGCTACTCCATGCACCTTTGCCCGTTTTTACAGGGTCAATGTTGCTGCTCCCCATGCAGTAGCATCGGTGGTCTTTCAGGAATCCACAGGCCGTTCCCGGTGAGGTGGGTTTTCCTCGTGACTACGTTGGTAGTCGTCATCCAGTGTTAAACACTGCCTCTGGCAGTCAGGAAGAACGAAATAGAACGAGAGTTACGTATGTAACTACGGTTCTATGAGTTCTGGATGACTGCCAGAGTTGGCTGTCACTCGGAATCTTGGCGAGAAGATTCTGGAGGGACATCTCTGATGATGACGTGGGCTTATATAAACTACGTCATCCCAGGTCACATGTGACTTTGTTGATATTAAATACTCGACCTGCGCGTGCGCGAGATGGATAACATCTGGTGTTAAACACTGCCTCTGGCAGTCATCCAGAACTCATAGAACCGTAGTTACATACGTAACTCTCGATTTAGTGACTCTGAACGGTCACCAAGGGATGAACAACAGTACATGACATGTGTTGCATTCACACTAACCTTTATGTGTGTTATCTGGAAGTTTGGAAACGTTCATGGTGATTCAAACTACTGTAGCAGACATCACTATTGACTTAAAGCAACAGTGGGGAGACTTGGAGCAAATATGATTTAAAAAAAAAAAAAAGTTTTTTTTTTTTTCAATTACTTTTTAAGTTAAAGTGCGATACAAGTGGACAACATGAAAACAAATAGTGCAGTACAAGCAACCTACAAATAGTGCAGTACATGAAAAAACAAAACACACATAAACATCTGATACAGCAAAGGACAAGCCAGTGAACTAGAATCACTCTAGCCAGAAAAGGAAGTGGCAACAATAACTCGAGACAACGACAACAACAACAACAACAACAACAACAACAACAATGGTCATAAACGGTCACTATATCCTGACAGTAGTACATGAAACAGGTAATCTGAAAAAAATCTTGTCCTCCGGTCAACATTTCACAGACCGGAGGAAAACAAGCAGTCAGAGCTGATCTGGAGTCTGCCGTCCAGCTGCCGTCTATGAGAGCCGGCTGTCAATCACTCTCAAACTCTGACCAGACGGTCAAACCAGACAGCTCTGATCAAATATGAATCAATATTCTGAAGACAATGGAGTAGAAGCGCTGCTAGGTCTCTGTGGTAATCACATACAGGTGCTCTTTGGATCCTTCGGGTGTATTGGGCTCATTCAGTCTTGTGAAGCGCTCATTGCATGGGTGGAAAAAAGCACAAAATGAGCAAGCCTAGGCTTTCTCATTGATGGATGGAGAACCACCCTCCCACTCTGCTGATTAGTATACACAATATAGGTATGCAAGCTACTGCTGAATGCTCACAGTGACCCTGATGAAGACCTATGTTGGTCGCAACGCGTTGGTCATTTTAAACAATTATTGCCATGTAAAATAAAGGCATTTTAATTTTGTTCAAACACATACAGTGCGTCTTGGATTATTTTTGAGGGAGACTTGCATTTTGTACTTTTTTCCACCCATGCAATGAGCCCTTCACAAGACTGAATTAATCAATATTCTGTTACTGTAATGCCTATTACTCTCCTCAAATGTTTTTAGAAAGATCTTGTAGTGAACTGTTTAGCTGTAAAATGAGAAAGGCAGCCATGTTGAGATCAGTTGGGGAGATGCCAAACACCGCTCACCAGCCGGAGCACACTTTCTCATTTTACAGCTAAACAGTACACTACAAAATGATTTATAAAACATGTGAGGCGAGAAATAGGCATTACAGTAACAGAATATTGATTCATATATGATCAGTGCTGCCTAGTTTGACCGTTTGATTGGAATTTGTGAGTGATTGACAGCTGCGTCTGTTGAATGAACAGCCAATAGGAACACTCTCTCTCTGAAATGACCTGTGATTGGTCAAAGTCTCCCGTCACTGACTAGATTTTCTAAAGCCTGAAAACAGAGCCATGAGGAGGTGCAGAGGTCTAGTTTTCTCTCAGAACACTTGAATTACAATATGCTGAAAGGTTATTATGGATTTTTAGCCCAATGATGCCAAAAATATTGGATGCAGGTTTAATGCAGTCTTGTAGTAATGGCTGACAGTATGATTTAGGCTTCTGGACCGTGTGTTGTCCCTGTCCATGTTGCAGTGCAGGTTGTAAGATGGCGGCGGTTCTTTTTCAGTGACATAATTTAAAGCATAATTTACTAACTTTGTTAATATATTTTGTACATTTCCTGATGGGAATTGGGATGGGCCATGACATAGTGGCTTCACATTTCACTTCTTTCACTTTTACCTCAGTATGTTGGTGTTAACTGCCTGACTTCTTGTTTCCCCTGGTAATATTCAGAAATTGGTCATAAGATAGTTTCTAAGCATAACAATTCACACTTCAAACTTTACGTAATAGTTTCCTTGGTCATATTTTGCATGTATTTAAAGTAATTTCCTCTTCTGTTCTGCAACGCAGACGCTCTCTCTCCAGCGGCAGATGATGGAGAACCTCATCATAGCCAAAGCCAGGCAGGATGCTGTATCCTTCTAATGTCAGCCTTGTTCTCATTAAGTCTCTGTCTTTGTTGCTGGATCAGTGAAGGGTAGCTTTACAAATCTAAATGTTTTTCTTTAAGGCAACGTGTGATGCATTATTCACATATCGTTTTTGACTTGATTTGTCCTAATCGATAACATTTTCCCAGCTTTCCAAGTCCTGTTAATCAGAGTGATGAGCTGTGTGGAGAATTGGGCATATAGCAAACATTAAACAGGTGATGACCCAGTGACCAGCTTGCAATAACGATTGTAGATGATCATATCTGGCTGTGAAATATTGATATTTACAGAATGGAATGTTTATACTTGCTGGTCCTTTAACTCAAAGGTATCCTCACTTATAGGCAGGGTCTGAAATTAACTTTTTTCACTTCCTGCCACTGTGGCAGTCAAGTATTTTTTTTTTCTGCCACTTTTGAAACATTGAACATTTGAGATCTGGTGTCATTCAATGTTTGATATATTTTACATAGAAAACATTATTTACATGGTAAATTCCAGAGTTCGAATTACACAGTAGCTTCTGGGGGAGCCCTATTTTCGGGGGGAGGGAGGATACTGTACACAGTACTGTACTGTACTTTGTTATTGTCATCTATTCTGGTTATTTGCATAAAAACACAATTAACATGATTATGATAATTAAAAATTTGCTATTTAATATATTTATCTTGACATTAGTAGTTTAAAAGAGGTATTATAAACTGTTTAGAGCTAGTGTTAGGAAGTTAAAACAGGTCATAATTCCCTCTTTAATAATTTATCTATTTTATATTGATGTGAAAACATCCTTCAAACATCTGGATTTATTCGAGTTCCTCGCCAAAAAGCTACATTTTACAAGATTGCATTTGAACACATCATGATAACTTTGTTATTTACCTTAACCCAGCAGTCATTTTTACTGAACAGAGCTTGAACGTATCTTTAATGTAACTCAACGGCATCTCCGTGACTAACGTTACTAACTCTCCTCCTGCTGGTTTCAACATAGATTTGTTGTTCACAGTGAAGCATTATCAGGGACAAAATAGGGTGCGTCCCCTCAGGTTTAGTAGTAGTAACGCCACGCTTTTGAGCGTTTTTTTTTCTCTCCGCCGTGGCTCCGGTCCAAAACAAACTGAAACATGATGAACATGAACATGATTGTGCATGCGTAACTGTCGGAAAACATCAATACAGAGGGCTCGATATTCCCGGAGGCATGAGATGCCAAGGAGTCAGACAGCTAGGGACCGGTTCCATTCCCATCCCCAGCGTTTTCCCTGCCTGCCAAAGTGGCGGATGGCCTGACAATTTGACCCACCACTGCCAACAATTTACCCGCATTTGGCGGGTGGCGGGTGCTAATTTCAGACACTGCTTATAGCTGATCCATGTGAAGACTATGATGTTTGGAGGTTTCCTTAATGTTTGCCGTGACATTAGCTCCAGCGAAAGATGGAGGAGAGAAGACTAAGGCTACAGGAAGAGGCCAACAGGTACATCACAATTTTCAAACAAACACACTGAATTAGGTTAAAACATAAGTTTGTTTTTAGCTTCTGCCTTTATTCTTTAACCAGTTGAGATGTATAATTCTACAAATATTGCAAATGCTGTAGTTATATTCAATCTATAAAAGATCATACAGAATTATCAGGTTCTTTTCCTCTAATTTTTCCTCAAAAGCCTGTCTCAAGTTAGTTCCTCCCAGCGTCTCTTAAACTTTGAAATGAAATTGATGTGCTTACACCCTCTTAGTGTCCCCTACAGACCCGGTGGTATTACCTGTTTGTGTTGTTATCTGAGGGGAAAGCACTCAATAAATTCTTGGAAAGGGTTAAGTCAGTTTTGGAAATCATTTAGAGCCACACAATTTTAAAGATGGTTTACAGTCTCTTTTGGTATTTCACCAAAAAACACACACACGGAGAGAGGGAAAACTCTCTTTGACATCTTCAAATTATGATCGGTATTGTAACAACGACTTAAGTTGGATGTGAAGTGAGATATGATGGTATAGGACATGTACTGTATGTGGCATTTAATTTTGCATCAACACAGATGTGTGAAATAAATCAGCATGTCCTTCCTCTGTTATTTGTGTGTATAGTTCAGTGGTCAAAGCAGTAAACATACTGTATAACTTATAACCAATTTATTAAAAAAATATATATTCAAATTAACCCACGTAGTGATGTAATTTGAGATAAATTGGCTTTCTACACTAAATCAATCCACAAAGATGCAGGTTTCATACTGTGGGTCCTCACTGAAGGCAAAAAAAACATCAGTGACTCTTGATATATTCATACATTTATGAGGGTGATGCTTCCAAGTTTGGCAAATTCAGTGTGCCAGCAAGTATAGATGTACTGTACATACTGTAAATGTGTGTTTGTCATTACAGGAGATTTGCAGCATCTGGGGCAATGACTGCAGACGAACAAGAGCAGCGTATTCTCTATACCAATGTACTGGAATATGAGCAAGACCATGTAAGTTTGCAATGTAAATCCCATAAATATGTCAAAACTAGTGGAAGATGTCATTAGAAGTTACCAGAGCACAAAGTGCTGCCTGGACCTGGAGTATTCAATATATGTTTATATGAAAAAAAGGCGAACAGCTCAATGCTTATGTGCTTCTAATAAATCATGTTCTTGCACAACTGGAGAAAACAATTGTCAAATTTGGTATTGAGCAATTTTATCAGTTGGTTTAAAATGAATCCAATAACCAGCATTGTATGAAATTATAGATATAGTTGCCAACAAGTCATTTATTTATTGTTATTTTTTGTCACTTTAGGATTGGCCCAAACTGTGGAAAGCCAACATGAGGACGAATCCTGATGATGTCACATTAGTGTCAGGTCTAGTCTCCTACCTGCTCAGGTAACTGACTGCAACATGAGCATTTTAAATGGAGTTTAAGGTTATATTTGTGCTTAAAGCTGCAGTGGGTAGAAATGGAGCAAATATGATTTAAAAAAAAGTTATTTTTATAAAACAAATTAATGAATTCATCAATATTCTGTTACTGTAATGCCTATTTCTCTCCTCAAATGTTCTCAGAAACATCTTTTAGTGTACTGTTCAGCTGTAAAATGAGAACGTTTGTGACCCGGCAGCCATGTTGAGATCTGTTGAGGGAATACCAAGCACCGCCCACCAGCCGGAGCAAACCTTCTCATTTTACGGCTAAACAGTACACGATGGTTGTGACCAAAATTCCACACTAACATGCTATTGAGTACGCTAAAACAGAATGTGAGATATTTTAATATGTTCGAAACCTTAGTATGAACCAGTAGTACGCGAATTACATACTATTTCCGGTGAAATATTGCAGTATGCAACGCTGGACACTACGGCGGCGTAAATATCCCACAATGCAATGCGGTGGTGAAGACAACGTTCATAACAGACATGGCAAGCAGCTCTGTAACATCAATAACGCTTTGATTTAACTGTAAGTAAGTACGATTTAACTTTGTTAAGCGTAATTCATTCATTCATTATCCGTAACCGCTTATCCCATTCGGGGTCGCGGGAGCCGATCCCAGCTGACATTGGGTGAAGGCGGGGTACGCCCTGGACAGGTCGCCAGACTACCACAGGACTGACACAGAGAGACAGACAACCATTCACACTCTGAATGAACGTGTAAATGATACTACGACGAACCGAGACTTTCTTGACTTGCATCAAACATCATATGTGTGATTCATGGCACAATTCAAATGGGATCAAAAAAATATTTGTCTCTCGCTGTTGAATATATCGTCCTATGGTGGTCCACCGGAAGGGGGCGGGACTTCCCCTCTGTATATGAAGAGGACTGGAAATTGTTATGATTTACAATATATTATAATAAGCTATCAATTATATATAAATGGGAAAAAACATCAACCTATATCCCCTAAACTGCCCTAATTGTTGTCTCTTACTATACATCTGATTGGAATTTGCATAAAGTAGCTCTGGGATGCTGTCATCACCCTGTCATCACGCTATTTGTAACATTCAACATTTTCAGGCCAAATGAGGATTGACTAATATTTGCACATTGTGACTAACTTGTGTCCTCAGCCGGTCTGACCACCCAGTGGTGAAGCTGCTGAGGAAACATCAGTACCGGGTTTACAACATGCTCTATCCCATCATCAGTAAAGGCCTCTCCCACAGTCCTGCCCTGCCACTGAGGCCGTCTCGCAGCATTCACAGCCTGCTTCATCCAGGTAGGGCCAGAGCCAGGTGTTGTGAGGTGGATTGATCTGCCAGTAGATTGTACCATGACTGAAATGTAGTTATTACCGCTGTTTCCGTTTGGATGTCAAGTGAATATACAATTAGAGCACGGGGGTCCTTCCCCATGAAAAAAGAAAACAATGATGAAGTTTTCACTTAATCAGTTTTTGTAGCTCAGTAATCTCCCATTATTAAGGTAAATACTGTATATTATTTATTGAGTGATTTCCATGTCAATTATTTGTACTGTTATGGTTATTGAAAATGACACTCACTTATTCACTCACTCGTACACTAGCTTCTACAGTGTTGCCACTTTTCTTGAAAAAACTAAATCTTGTCTGCTTCACCCAAACATTTTAAGGGGCATAGATTCACATAAAGAGACTATATCCACAATGCATATTTATTTAGAGAATATAAAAGCCATAAAGCCAGATCACACACACAGATCAGCAACTCTTACTGCCTGATCATCCTCCTCATCATCGTCATCACCATCCTTTGATTGGTCTGATCATCACTATAATGCTCATCTCTTTCACTATCAACCTCCTGATTGAGGACAGGGCTGGAGCTTTCTGTTGTTTTTTTAAAAGAATGATGAGATTTTCCCCTGCATTTTGACCAGAGGCCTGTACTACGAAGGGAGTTCAACATCTATCTCGGTATCTTCTCGTTAAACGGAAGATACCGCTAAACGGTTCTTCCTTCAAGCATGCTGTTATCCAACCTCTGATCAAAAAACCAAACCTAGATCGGACCATACTCAGTAACTTCCAACCAATCTCAAAATCATCATTTGTATATAAGTGCCTGTTGTCTTTTCACATGGCTAGGATTCATGATACTATTGTAAATGCACAAGTAATAGCAAAGGAGCCATGCTGTAGCCATGTGTAGCTATAGATCAAATCACTGAGTGCTACGTTAGCATTATTACATGTGCTTATGTGAAAATGTTATTGATCATACAGAGACCCCGACTAGGCCAACCAGAGGCGGTAGCGTTGGTGGCCAGAGCTTCAGCACGGGCTCGTCGCTCTCCCCCTCACTCTCTCACGACCTCCACTCCAACTACGACGACGAGGATGGGGAGGAGCCTCACGCACAGATGACGGTGGATCGGGAAAACTCGTTTGAGGACCTGGAGCAGTTCCTGACCCAGTTGGACTGGGCCCCGCTCCACGGCAGCACAGACGACCCTGGCTCGGATTCAGAGCTGACCAGTGATCCCTCGATGCAGTCGGAGCAGGACGAGGGAAGCATCCAGGAGCTGGAGATGAGAGCGCTGACGGAACACCTGAAGGCCGTTGTCAAAGACATTCATATTGCAATTGGTGAGCTCGATGATAGAGGACGGTTTGTGTTTGCATGCTTAGAAAATGTCTTACTATGTTGATTTTCAGCAACAATATCCTGCTGTTGAAAATGTTTAAGGCTGAATTTTGCATTTTAACCGATCAAATGTAAAAGTTGTTTCTTTATGTTTCAGATCGACTTTTGTCACTGTGTTTGCTATCCTTTGAGTGTCTAAACACCGCCAACTCTAAAGACCTGTGCCTCGCCAGCATAGAGGAAGCCTTCTTCACACCGCTGTGGAGCGCCCTGGTTGCCCTTTTCAGGTACTGCAGCTTAAATCCTTGTGACCTAAAACATGTCTTCATATTTTTGTGTATGTCTGTTCTACTCCTATTCTATTTCTATGGGAAAAACACACCCAAGTAGTACTGGCTGCAAAATCGGTGAAATACACTTAGCGCAGGTATTAATTTCCAAATAGGCATATTAGTCGCTTGCTTTGACATAACCACTGCGGTCTCTCTCTCTCTCGCTCTCTCTCTGTCTGTCTCTCTCTCTCTCTCTTTCTGTCTCTCTCTTTTGCCGTCTCTCTCTCTCTCTCAAAACCCAACCGGTCGAGGCAGATGGCCTCCCACCCAGAGCCCGGTTCTGCTCGAGGTTTCTACCCGCTAAACGGAGAGTTTTTCCTTGCCACAACGCATTACCATCACAATGCAATGCTCAAGGGGGATCTCTTTTTGGGTCTCTAATTTATAGAATGCGGTTTAGACCTGCTCTATATAAAAACCGTCTCGAGATGACTTCTGTTATGATTTGACGCTTCATAAAAATAAATTGAATTGAATTGAATTACTAGAATGGCACTCGGAGAGCGCAGACCTCCGCCCCCCTCTCCTTTCAGCTTGCACCATCATCCATGTGTATTTTTGTTTATGTTGAGATCAGCTGTTTGTAGCGGACCATCATAAAACACTTCATTCAAACTGGACAGAAACAAAATAAAACTCACCTAAACCGTCGTCGTTACTCTTTCCAACAATCAGCAAGTGTGCTTTGGTCGAACTCAACTGTAATTTCACAGAGTTTAATGTGAAAAAACGCAGATTCTACAGTTGTACCCCCCCTCCCTCCACCCCCCGCTCTCTCTCTGTCTCTCTCTTTCTGAAGGAAAGAGGCTGGGTGACGCGTCATGAACGCGTCATCAGTTACACTGCGCATGTCTTGAAGCCTGTGGTGTTAATGCTCAGGCTGAGCGGAGTTATTAAAAAAAATTCCCGAAGCTGGATCATGATCCGGATTGCAAACAAAATCGAATAGATTGTTCATTGTGCCACACCCCACCCCTCCAAAACATTTCATTCAAATCCATCGTGGACTTTTGGAGTAATCATCCAACCAACAAACCAACGCCGGTGAAAACATAACCTCCTTCCTAGGCGGAGGTAATAAAGTAGTAGAGCATGGATTTAATGAGTGGAGGTGTTTTGCCAGCGGTGAAGTTATGAGTTAGTATGACAAAAACTTTGAGTTGCAATGGCAGGGTGGCACTGTTCCTGTAGGCTATCTGCTCATGCTCATTTGGTTGTAATGTTATCCAGCATCCATGTAGTTTTGGCAATGTATTTCCAGGATCCAGCAGCAAAAGTAAACTGCAGTCAATGAGCTGGTAGTTCACGCTAAAGTCGGTGTCTCCTGGACCACCTTTTGCCGTGATGATCAAACACAGACTCACAAGGTGAAAACAATACCAGGGTCGCTGTCACAGCTGGTTACAAGAATTAAGAAATGAGCTCACACCAGTGGCTGCTGATAGATTGGAAATTAATCTACAGGATGTGGGATGTGTTCAAATAAATTCAAATTAAGTGTGTGTTATGATGACAGCACTAACATATTCATGGTGGACTTCGAGGACGTCAGAGGCTTCAGGCATTTAGTATTACTAAGGTTTCTTTTTTTTTATACTGCATTTAAAGCAAATATTTAGGGTTGTCATGAACTGTTTGCTAGAAATACAGTATGGGTCATGACCAGCATGTGGCAGTGCTACTCCAAGTATGTCAGCCTCTTCCCAGCTTCCATTCAGAGTCCAATTTATTGCCAAGTAAGTTTTCACATACACAGAATTTGCTATGATGTATTGGTGCACGAAATACAAACAGTAAGAGAAATCAAAATTAAGAATAAAATCAAGTATTCAAGACAAAAATCAAGACGCATAAATATAGAATAGAAGAAAATACAATAAAATCTGAAAACATATCTAAATTAAAAATGGAAGAGCTGTGCAGTTTTTAGAAGTGGTGGTTTTGTGCAGGAATGTGCCAAATTGTCCAAGGAATGGGCAAAGGTTCCCAGTACAAAGTATAAAAATAATACGCAATGTACAGAGATATAGACCCAAATATGTGCATTGATGTAACGCATGTAGACAGATGTGATGTAACGTGTAAATATAGAAGATATCTATTTTTTAAATATCCTCCGATCAAATTGCTACGGATGCTTTTTCATCTTGCCAAAAAATAAAATGTGGAATGCTCGACTCCTCTGCACCCACGAAATTCTTCAAAATTAATAGGCCTAGTCAGTCACTGTAAGTTCATCACAAATACCATTCTTCTTCCTAAATGCCTGGTAGGGTTCCTCACTTACAAACGTCCATCGTTGAAATGTTTTCCCTGTCTGGCTTTTCAGTCTGGTAACCTTGTGTCTTTCTTTCTCAGGAGGGTCCACAAGGAAAGGGAGCAAGCCTTTGAGACAAGTATGAAGCTGTACGGGGATGTTTCACCTGCAGATGTTGGTGTTCCCTTGAAACTGTTTACCCAAGACCCTGGCGCACTGCAGGGTTCCTACCCCTACGAGTCTGCTGTTCAAGAGCTTAAGCTACTCATCAAAGACTGCTGTCCACAGAGGAAGTTGGAATGTATTGGTGAGTCAGATTGTGTTGTTTGAGGCTCTGTTCAGACCTGGTATTAACATGCGTCCTCAGTGAGCCGATCACAAGTGGACAGCTCTTAGTACACTCAAGACGCATTGAGATCCGATCACTCAGACCACATTCAGAGGTGGTCTGGGCCACATATGGACACGTTCTTTCAGCAGTGTGTAGTGAATGTGTCCTGGGCCACATTAAGAACTGCCTACTCAACTGACATCCCGCTGAGATCCTTTGGGTCTCACTGAGCTCCTCATGTGAATAGACAGACAGACGTGAGCGCTTGTCAGCCTCGCAGCATGGAAACAGCCTCTGTGCTCTACTGTCTCCTGTCGGTACAACTGTATTTTATTACAATGTATCTTATCTATAGGCTACATATCTACAGACTATTACACTAGGCACAGGAAGTGCATTATTATCATATTGTCGGAGATGTGTCGGTGTTTTTGTTCCGGTGCTCTGCATGGAACTCATAAACGCCCGCCCACCCGCTCGCTCTCTCATCCCCGCCCGCCCGCCCACCCGCTCGCTCTCTCTCGCTCGCCGGTATAATGACCTTTTATTTTGATGTTAATAAAATGTACCCAAATTCACGAACATGTAGGATATTACTACTGACATTCCTGTAATATTACGTCACAACGTCTGCTGTATTAGCCATGTGTTTACTACGTGTTTATTTGCATATAGAGCGGGGAAGTGAGATCCGATCACAAGTGCCCACTGGAGACGCATGTGGAAACGACACAACAGGTCATTTTATACGATGAAGTCAAGGACATACCCAATTTATGCAATTCTAAGACTGTATAGGGACCCCAGTATGCAGAAATATTCAAACACACCATTTTAGAATAAGCGAAAATAGCGCATTAATATTGCATTAAAAAAATGGCATGTTTTGCCACAAACTGCATGTGATTATCATAAAGTGGGCATGTCTGTAAAAGGGAGACTCTTGGGTACCGATAGAACCCATTTTCATTCAGGTTAAGCTGGTTAAGAGGGTTAAGTTGACGTATAACTGCATAGTATCTTAATTACTCAAAATTTAAGATTACTAAAAATGGCAACCATATTTTCAGTTTTGTCAACTAAACCAATTCTGATCCCTAAGTCAGTGTCAACCCCTGCCTTTTCCTTGGATTGCTGATAAAAACGTTTCTGTCTTTGGTGTTCTTTTCTTCGTGGCGGTGGCTGCTTTGTATACAACATTTTAAAAACATTAGCCATCACATCTGGTGCATCCATTCCATGGACCTCTGACTGCTTTAATTTGCCATTTATTGACAAAACATGGATCATTGGTTGGTGTGGGCAGAGAGCAAATGATTCATTTGGTATTTGATTGAACAGATTACCTCAATCAATCCAGTCCTTTCCTCCGTCATTTGGAACCAGTTAATTTTGTAGTAGTGTTTTTAATTACAGCTAGCCATTTTTCTACACTGCTCAGCTGCAGACCATCATTTTTTTGTCTGTATCTGCATATTGTAAATTTGTTTCTTTGGACTGGGGTTTTACATGGTTTGTATTTATTTCTTCTGCTATGTTTTGTTACAGTTAGGACATTACGACTGATCTGTGCCTGCGCTGAGGATTACAGGTGTCTTCATGATTTGGACTCCACACCAAAAACAGCCGCCATGTGAGTAAATCATCAGCTGAAACAAGTGCCAACTCTTTGAGGCTTTGGTGTTTCACACTGCAGCAAATGTAAAATCACTCACTGAGGGATTTTTACTGAGAAATGGAAAAAAAACAGTAAAAATAAGACTCATAACATTAAAACTGATACAATAGAATACAACATTTTGATGATTAAACCTGCAGTAGGCAGTATATTTTTGGCATCATTGGGCAAAAATTCCATAATAACCTTTCAGCATATTGTAATTCAAGTGTTCTGAGAGAAAACTAGACTTCTGTACCTCCTCATGGCTCTGTTTTCAGGCTTTAAAAAAATTGACTAAGGAAACTATTACGTAAAGTTTGAAGTGTGAATTGTTATGCTTAGAAACTATCTTATGACCAATTTCTGAATATTACCAGGGGAAACAAGAAGTCAGGCAGTTAACACCAACATACTGAGGTAAAAGTGAAAGAAGTGAAATGTGAAGCCACTATGTCATGGCCCATCCCAATTCCCATCAGGAAATGTACAAAATATATTAACAAAGTTAGTAAATTATGCTTTAAATTATGTCACTGAAAAAGAACCGCCGCCATCTTACAACCTGCACTGCAACATGGACAGGGACAACACACGGTCCAGAAGCCTAAATCATACTGTCAGCCATTACTACAAGACTGCATTAAACCTGCATCCAATATTTTTGGCATCATTGGGCTAAAAATCCATAATAACCTTTCAGCATATTGTAATTCAAGTGTTCTGAGAGAAAACTAGACCTCTGCACCTCCTCATGGCTCTGTTTTCAGGCTTTAGAAAATCTAGTCAGTGACAGGAGACTTTGACCAATCACAGGTCATTTCAGAGAGAGAGTGTTCCTATTGGCTGTTCATTCAACAGACGCAGCTGTCAATCACTCACAAATTCCAATCAAACGGTCAAACTAGGCAGCACTGATCATATATGAATCAATATTCTGTTACTGTAATGCCTATTTCTCGCCTCACATGTTTTATAAATCATCTTGTAGTGTACTGTTTAGCTGTAAAATGAGAAAGTGTGCTCCGGCTGGTGAGCGGTGTTTGGCATCTCCCCAACTGATCTCAACATGGCTGCCTTTCTCATTTTACAGCTAAACAGTTCACTACAAGATCTTTCTGAAAACATTTGAGGAGAGTAATAGGCATTACAGTAACAGAATATTGATTAATTCAGTCTTGTGAAGGGCTCATTGCATGGGTGGAAAAAAGTACAAAATGCAAGTCTCCCTCAAAAATAATCCAAGACGCACTGTATGTGTTTGAACAAAATTAAAATGCCTTTATTTTACATGGCAATAATTGTTTAAAATGACCAACGCGTTGCGACCAACATAGGTCTTCATCAGGGTCACTGTGAGCATTCAGCAGTAGCTTGCATACCTATATTGTGTATACTAATCAGCAGAGTGGGAGGGTGGTTCTCCATCCATCAATGAGAAAGCCTAGGCTTGCTCATTTTGTGCTTTTTTCCACCCATGCAATGAGCGCTTCACAAGACTGAATGAGCCCAATACACCCGAAGGATCCAAAGAGCACCTGTATGTGATTACCACAGAGACCTAGCAGCGCTTCTACTCCATTGTCTTCAGAATATTGATTCATATTTGATCAGAGCTGTCTGGTTTGACCGTCTGGTCAGAGTTTGAGAGTGATTGACAGCCGGCTCTCATAGACGGCAGCTGGACGGCAGACTCCAGATCAGCTCTGACTGCTTGTTTTCCTCCGGTCTGTGAAATGTTGACCGGAGGACAAGATTTTTTTCAGATTACCTGTCTCATGTACTACTGTCAGGATATAGTGACCGTTTATGACCATTGTTGTTGTTGTTGTTGTTGTTGTTGTTGTTGTTGTCGTTGTCTCGAGTTATTGTTGCCACTTCCTTTTCTGGCTAGAGTGATTCTAGTTCACTGGCTTGTCCTTTGCTGTATCAGATGTTTATGTGTGTTTTGTTTTTTCATGTACTGCACTATTTGTAGGTTGCTTGTACTGCACTATTTGTTTTCATGTTGTCCACTTGTATCGCACTTTAACTTAAAAAGTAATTGAAAAAAAGAAAAAAAAAAAAACTTTTTTTTTTTTTTTTTAAATCATATTTGCTCCAAGTCTCCCCACTGTTGCTTTAAGTCAATAGTGATGTCTGCTACAGTAGTTTGAATCACCATGAACGTTTCCAAACTTCCAGATAACACACATAAAGGTTAGTGTGAATGCAACACATGTCAGCCATTACTACAAGACTGCATTAAACCTGCATCCAATATTTTTGGCATCATTGGGCTTTGGGCTAAAAATCCATAATAACCTTTCAGCATATTGTAATTCAAGTGTTCTGAGAGAAAACTAGACCTCTGCACCTCCTCATGGCTCTGTTTTCAGGCTTTAGAAAATCTAGTCAGTGACGGGAGACTTTGACCAATCACAGGTCATTTCAGAGAGAGAGAGTTCCTATTGGCTGTGCTCCGGCTGGAGAGCGGTGCTTGGTATTTCCTCAACAGATCTCAACATGGCTGCCGGGTCACAAACTTTCTCATTTCACAGCTAAACACTACACTACAAGATGTTTCTGAAAACATCTGAGGAGAGAAATAGGCATTACAGTAACAGAATATTGATTCATATTTGATCAGCGCTGCCTAGTTTGACCGTTCGATCGGAGTTCACGAGTGATTGACAGCCGGCTCTCATAGACGGCAGCTGGACGGCAGACTCCAGATCTGCTCTGATTGGTTGTTTTCCTCCGGTCTGTGAAATCTTGCAGATACCATTAGGAGCACCGGAGGACAAAGGAGGAACATGATTTTTTTCAGATTACCTGTCTCATGTACTACTGTCAGGATATAGTGACCGTTTTATAAAAATAACTTTTTTTAATCATATTTGCTCCATTTCTACCCACTGCAGCTTTAAAGTGTAAGAACATTGTACAGAACAGTGTAGTACTATTAGGGGTTGTGTTATCCTTTTAGTTGAATTCCTCCAAGTACACCTCATTAAACTTCAAAATAAGAGCCCTTTCTCCATTGACTCCATGCTTATAGGGAGGGAAAGACCAGTGGAAGTACACAAACATCATTTAAGGACTCTGCCTTGGTAGCTGCCCTGTCAGGTCTCATCAGTGCTCTGTTAAGTCTGGCACAGCGTGGGCTCTTCTAGGTCTATTGCCCCCCTATAGAGTGCCTCTTCCTGACCAGGCCTAAAAGTGGGTCGTCTGGTCTGGGTTTGGAACAGACCCAGGGCCCAACAAGGGGCTCGGGGAAGAGAAGAAAAGAGATGGAGTTTTGGGGAATACATGATGATGCACGGAGAGTCAGACAAAGGCTCAGTGCGTTGTAGCACCTATTGTGAAGAACATTCAGTACGTTGTGAACTCCGTTTAAATTGGTTTGTGTAGACAACGTTTGACTAAAAACAGTTTCCTCTGCATCCATTTATGTGTGTTCCAATGTGGATCTTCTCGTTGTGGCTTGACAGTATCCTGTGAACCACATCCAGGAGAGAAAGCAGTGATGTGCTTATGATCAACCTCATCACTGTCTAGTTTAACTCTCATCTTTATGTTAGTGGGCGGAAAATACTTTTACATCAATATCGTACAAGCAGAGATCGAGACTTCCAGTAAACATACTAGTAAACAAACTGAGAGACAATATGTTTTCCAAGATGGATGTGGGTTTTAGGTCTAGAATTGTATCTTTTACTGGGTTGTTTGCAGAGCCAGTCTCAAGTTAAGGTAAGACACTTTTTCAATAGGGATTGAAAGAGTTACCATAAAGCAAATGGGATGTGTCACCATCATCAAAGGGTTTTATGTGTGTATATGTGCACATCATTACTGCCCCCCTCCAGCCAGTGTCACTTCCTGTGTTTTGGTTAACGTTCTCTCTCAAACAGAGAATCGGGGTGTGGTTGATAGACAGACGTAATTCATTACCATGATTACATAATTTTTCAACCCAGTTTAGATGAATTTACTGTTTATCAGACCACTAATGAGACCAGAATTAGCGCAACACGCCGACTCTCTCTCACCCGCTCTCTTCTTCACCGTCTCCGAAGAGCCGAAACACCCACAGTGTACCGGAGGACGGTTAGACATGTTACTGAGGTCCGCCGTTTGAAATGCAGTTTTGGGATGTTTTGGAGGTGTACCGTCCACCAGCACCCGCTGCTCTCTACTCAGCTCCAGCACCGACACCGCACCGGGCTGCACTGTGATTCATTTATTTCTCTAACAGGACTTTTCTATGGTTTTCTTTTGAGCTGAAAGTTGCGCTCCCTATCGTTCGGACCTGTTAGAGGCCCGCAAACGTCCGGCATCGGCTGCTTTCTGTTAATTTATCTCCAGCAGGAGGAGACGGTAAAGAAGAGAGCGAGTGAGAGAGACAGTCAGTGTGTTTTGTTAATTCTGTGGGTGGGACTTTGTGTAATTCAATGTGTTTATTGCACCGGTTTACCGTACACACAAATGGCATGGTGAAAATAAACACACTAAACTAAGGTGGAGGAAATTAAACAATAAAAGGAAACCCCTCAGTTAGATAATGCAACACGTTGGGCTAACTAACAACACCTAACTAGCTAACTACACATAACTAGCTAACTAACTAGAAAGACAAACTGACAGATAAACAGATTTATCAGTTTGCTGCTCAGACTCAAACGAGCATGAGAGTGCCTGCAGCTTGGAGGATGACCTTTGACCTGCAGCTTCTACTATAGTCAGATGTCATATTATCACGTTTGAAATATCATAGAAAAGCTAAAATACACTGGAGGGGGGGCTTTAAAGCTTGTAAAAGTCCTCTGTAGTGCAGCCCACAAACACCCAGTATCAGGGAACAAAACATACAGAAAATCCTGTTCCTTCCCCAAAGAGTTCTCTGATATCTGGTCCTTTTTCATAAACTCTTGACCTCATCCCTTTTTCTCTTTTATTGGATCCACTAATCATTTTCAAGAACGGCTGAGGCTATGTCTCCTGCTCCATATCTGTCTCTTTGTATTGGAGTATGTATGAAATGATCAGAGACGGCAGAGTAGAAGAGTTGACCGGGCACTGCTCTTCTCAAAGCTTTCTACCTTTTAGGATTTTTTGTTTGTTCTCTCAGTATGGTTAAAAATAGACGACTCGGTAACAACATCTAGTTCCAAGAAATGAAAACTGAATCACGCTGTGTGGATTTTGTTTCGTTACCTGGAAACATCAGTCAATATACACTGTGGCCAAACCCAGGAAGGAATGCGAGGCGATGCTTCGTTTCTTCTTGTTTATATTGTAGAGACCGAGAATGCAATCATGTCTGACATCTCCGGATCTCATCTGCAATCATCTTTGGTGAAAATCATTGCAGCTTGGCCAGAATTCAAAAGTATTTCAAAGGAACAGCTGTTTTTAAATGGCAAACTCTGGCCAGTAGCCACTGGCAGCTCTAACTCAATACAACTTTCAAAAGCTCATCGGCTCTTAACGAAGTGAACTTAAAATGTTGCCTCTAAACTTGATCCAGGCTCCTTGAAGAGGGTAAATTTGGACCGTGTACTCGCCTGCCTCCAATCTGCCAGTGAACATTTTTTCTCTCCTGATTGTGGCTCATATGTGACTGCTTTTTTTAGTACATCTAAGTACAGGTTTCTGTGTGGCACTGTGACCTACGGAAAGTGATTTTGTGCTACAGTGTTCTGCTGACAGACAAGCCCGTCACATTTGGGCAGGAATTAGTGTATTTTGTATTTACATTGCATATCCAGCTCTCCTTATTTTCTTGCCGCACCCTTTCACTTTAGTTTCTGATTTACAGTCTCACACACACACACAAAACACACTTTATTGTACTCGCTGCCCTCTTTTATTCATTCAACAGCATTTCCATTTTCATCAGTTCTTTGTCCTTGACCAACTGGGAGCTCATTTGTTCTCTTGTGCGCTTTTGTCCATATCCCTTTCTTTTCTCTCTTCTATTGTGCTGCTAAATTGGTCACCACTTTCCCCCTGTATCCTGTTAATTAAGATTCACCCCCCCCCCCTTGCCCATTTCTGCTGTTTTTTGACTTGTTTCATCCTCCACTGAATTGGAATGCATTGCAAACCCACAATGGAGCCTAATCTTCTCACTGAAATCAGTATTTACGTAGTACATTGTATCCTCGGAATGCAGGGACACCAGTTTTAGTGTTTTAGAGGATCAATGTCTGTGTTTACAGCGGTGAACTCAGAAGATTATAATTCAGGGTTGCGATTGTGTGTGTGTGAGGTCCGGCTCTCAGTGGTTACATGAGCCTGTCCACACCTTCCAGAATCCTGCAGGAGGAGAGTATCTAGTTGCATGCGGCCGGGTCAGTCGAGGGCCAGCAACCTGCCTTCTCACGCAAACTAGCAAGCAAGCAGTTGGCCCTGCGTGTGAGTCCTGATAAACAAATGGTCACTGTCTGCACACAGGGAGAATGCTATCAGGCTGTCATCATTTCCAAGACTGCAATTTGTCCTCCCAACAGATCTCAGGGAGAGAAAAAAAAAGCTTTATCATTTCCATCCCTGAACACGCATCCCATTAAGAGCTACATTTTATTTAGTTTCCGTCCAGTCCCCTTGGGAGCACAAGCCATCATACTCTGTAAATGTTACTCTCTATTTTTTCCCCTTTCTGATGTACTTATTTACATCTGTTTTCCTGTTCTACTTGATCTCACTGCCTCCTCCCTTCTTTCTTCTGACAGCGGTGCAGATGACCTGTTGCCCATCCTGTCCTACGTGGCTCTGCGGTCCCAGTGTCCTCAGCTGGTGTCTGAATGCGCTGCTTTGGAGGAGTTCATTCATGAAGGGTGAGTCGTCATGATGGAAAAAAGATGGTGAATGACGATCTTTGTTTGCACCAAATACACAGAAATTTGTCTCGAGTAGATTTGTCACAATTTTGAAGGAATGTGTACCCCCCCCCCCTATGTCGAAGAAGTTTACAAATGGCCTTGTACTGAGAGTGAACATGCGTAAAGTTAAACTAATAGAAGTCTCAGCCAGCTTGCAAAATACAAATTTAGGGGTGACCCCGAATAGTCGACTATTTGATGATTCGATCTGAGGAGCCTGATTTAACTGCCAATCTCACAGTTGAATCGTTGCAGTGGCGATGAAACAAAGGATCATTCCATTCTGGCTATATGGGGGGTGCTGGATGTCTGATTTTACATAGAATTGCGTAGTTTCTCCCAATAAATCATGATATATAGCCTATTTTGGTGTAAATAATCAGACTATTACTGTTAATACAAATTTGAGAATAACTCGTGCTTTCAGTCAACCACCTTATTGTGCTGCAGCAACATCTTGGTGAAAGCCTCAGAAAGGTTAACCCTCTGAGACCCACAATAGACCCGTTTTAGTCTTTTTTTTAGGGGGGTACAGGGGATCCTTCGGGGGGAGATAGCAGGTCAACAGTAAATGTCACATAGAAGTGGTGTACATCATCTGAAAGCTGGGAACCTGAAGATTAACTTCGAAATCCGGTATCTGTGGCTGTCGCAGGACTGTAATAATAAACCTGCTTGTCTGCCTGCAAACAATCTGCTCGTGCACTCATTGCGCATCACCGTAGTCTTCCACAAGCTGCTACCTTGACAGCTGTGGGTACTAACAATAGCCATGTTCGCTGTTCACGTTCATTATACTGTATGTTTATGTTCATAATGATAATTGTGGAGGAGCGGCATTGGAGGGAGGTCTGAAGTGACGGACTGTCAGTATTGCTGACTTGGCGACTTCCTCGCTAGATTTAGCGACTTTTGTAGCTAGTGCTCATTGGAAAAGTTGGCAACACTGAGCTCGGTTTTTCGGTCAGATCATTTTAAAAAATCTAGTATATTCTTGCTAGTTTATCAAAATCACTGCCCCCGTCTCTCTCTGTCTGTGGATTGGGGAGTTCTACTGTATATATACTGTATATATACAGTATATATACAGTATATGCTGTCAAGTAGGACAGTTGGGGAGGGTTGGTGGTCTTGAGTTGAGATACTACATACGGAGTATCGTTGCGTGTGAGTTCAGACCACACCCAAGAAGTCTACTCATGGCCATAAAAACAGTGGGTTGTAAAAGCCAGCTGGTTAGATTGGCAGTGACCAAGGAATGTCAGGACATTTGGGATTTGGTTTTTCGTCTCTATAAAAATACAAATAAAGTCCCACTTGATGTTTATGTAGTTCAGTGGGTTGGAAAGGTTCAAGTGAAGGGAGCGGAGGAACCAAAACCAACCACAAAGCTATGAGAGGGTGGATATGTTCTTATTCACCACAGGCTGTGAATGAGATAGCAAGAGTCTTTAAAATGAGAGGTTGAGTCGCCTGGCAGTCAATGGATTTGGGATTTTATCTCCAAGAATTATAATGTCATGACTACAGTTTGCACATAAACCAGTCAAGGTATAAAGCCTTTAACCCCCACAATAGACCCGTTTTAGTCTTTTTTTTTTAGGGGGGTACAGGGGGTCTTTAGGGGGAGATAGCAGGTCAACAGTAGATGTCACATAGAAGTGGTGTACATCATCTGAAAGCTGGGAACCTGAAGATTAATTTAAGATGCAGTGACATGCTGTGTGTCAAGTTCTTCTAGTCATAAATCAGAAATAAACATGAATGAATTAATACATTTTGAAAGTGTATAAGGGTTTAGAACATTATGATAGAAGTATATGATGGTCATCTTCATGCTCTATTATGTCTCATAAGTTGTTGCTGCAATTTTGGGTTGATACCATTTGTTACACAGATTTGGTGCTAAATGTAACCTTTTTTACCACTT
Organism: Sebastes umbrosus; assembly: GCF_015220745.1. Lineage (NCBI taxonomy): Eukaryota > Metazoa > Chordata > Actinopteri > Perciformes > Sebastidae > Sebastes > Sebastes umbrosus. The sequence continues at coordinate 32,798,840 of NC_051272.1, read as the reverse complement.
GAGAATTGATTAAAATGATCAATAAAAACCAAAATACCACATTAAGACACCAAGACCTTGAGGAACACCATAGAAAAAGTCATGCTGCGATTTGGGATAAAAAAACTTTTGACATTTGGAGATTTCTGCAAGAATTGCATTTTTCGACGATTGGATGGCGAGCACTTCTGTTGTGTAAACTGCTCAGAAACCCCCTTATTGTCAATCTAGCTAGGAAAGCCATCCATCCTCTGAATGCTCTAGGTCTCTAGTTTGTGGCTGTAAAGTTTCATGAGGCTGTGATTATCCTAGAGGTCACCACAGGTCATTTTATACAGTGAGGTCAAATAAAAAAAAATGGTCTTACTACAATTAAATGTCTACTATGGGGACTAACATCATCACACATGAATACAGTTGGGCTCATTGGATCCACAAGAGTCTCAGCTTTACAGTGATACCCAATTTATTTACCATTTTAGAATAGGAGAAAATGACACATTTATACTGCATGAAAAAAACTGCATGTGATTATCACGGGTCTCAGGGTGTTAAAAAGTACATTAATTAAGTAAGCTAGGACAAAACATTTATTTTAAAAAACTTTATTTGATATGATACAAAATAAATGAACCTAGTGAGATTGAATGGAGTATAACGTTTTATTTTACTTTGATATTCTTTTTTATTCTTATCCTTTGAGTATTATGTCAAATTGAAAGCCCTTCAAATAAAAGCACCTTTTGCTTTTTCTGCTTCTCATTCCTACCATGCTTGGTCAACAAAACTTATGCCAGTAGTGAAATTCACTGTAGATCAACTGAGGTGGACCAGCCGTTGTCAGGCCCCTCAGTACAACATCAAACCACTGTTTATGTTGACACCTGATGTGATTTAGTTTGTCTGTTGATAAAATGTTTATTCATTTAAAGTGGCAGTAGGCAGTATGTTTTTGGCATCATTGTGCAAAAATTCCATAATAACCTTTCAGCATATTGTAATTCAAGTGTTCTGAGAGAAAACTAGACTTCTGCACCTCCTCATGGCTCTGTTTTCAGGCTTTAAAACATCTAGCCTGTGACGGGAGACTTTAACCAATCACAGGTCATTTCAGAGAGAGAGAGCGTTCCTATTGGCTGTGCTCCGGCTGGTGGGTGGTGCTTGGTATTTCCTCAACTGATCTCAACATGGCTGCCAGGTCACAAACTTTCTCATTTTACAGCTAAACAGTACACTACAAGATGTTTCTGAAAACATTTGAGGAGAGAAATAGGCATTACAGTAACAGAATATTGATTCATATTTGATCAGCGCTGCCTAGTTTGACCATTTGGTCGGAGTTCGCGAGTGATTGACAGTTGGCTCTCATACAGTAGACAGCAGCTGGACGGCAGACTCCAGATCAGCTCTGATTGGTTGTTTTCCTCCGGTCTGTGAAATCCTGCAGATGCCATTAGGAGCACCGGAGGACACCGGAGGACACCGGAGGACAGATTACCTGTCTCATACACTACTGTCGTTTTATACAAATAACTTTTTTTAATCAGATTTGCTCCATTTCTACCCTCTGCAGCTTTAATCATTAGTAGAGTTAGATAATTACTTACTTTTAGTCTGGCTTTAACCAACAGAAACAACATTTTAGTCTAGTATGTAAGTATCGTATACTTCAGTGAAATTTTACTCTAATTTTCGTTGTACTTTTTTTTCTTTTTCTTTTTAAGTTTTTGTCATGTTTTTTTAGGGGGGAAGAAATGTTGCCAACAAATATTTTTCGTCATAGTTTTTGTTGATGAAATGAAGATTGTATCAGCGACAATGCTTGATGGTTGCTTGTTTAGGTTTGTAGTAGCATTTTTATATATTAAACTTAGCACAAACATTCTGGTATTGTGCCAAGCTAACACCACATTAGCTGTTTTATTCACAATCTCCAGACCACAGTCAAAGGATAAGCATCTTCTTATCTCCTTTACTTTCTGAATCCCTCACTCTTTGTGTCCATCCGTGCCGTGCAGCATCCTGGCTGCAGTCGCTCTCGTGTCTCGCTCTCGTTAGTCAAGGGTCAGTCGGAGTTGACTTGCTCTCCAGCCCCCTTCTGTCTCTACTTTGCTGTCTCCTCCTTTATCACTTGTTCTTCTCACGTATCAACGCTCCATCCGACGCTCCCCTCTTTCCTCATGCTGCCCAACCTTTTAAGACATGTGTACCGACACTAAAAGTGGAGGAAACAAAAGGCAGATCTCTTCCGCTAACTAATGTGTTCAAGGTTTAGCAGAGATGTTTGTTCCTTTACTCACTATTGGAAAATGTTGATGTTGAAATTTCAGTAAAATGACTAAATTGGATCTCTATTCTGCGCTCGGATCTTTGGGATTTTTGTGGGCAGTCATGCCTTGTTTTGTTAAGTTCTGTTAAAATGAAAAGGGTTTTCAGTTTGTGTCCTTATTTGACTTCTTACATTTTTCTTTGACATCAAAAAAGTTCAAGTAAATGGAAGAACTCGCCACCATGTTTATTGCTTTAACTTAAAGTTGTCTTGTTATCAGCTAACATTCGCTTCTCTTTTTCAGCTATTTGATAGGAGAGGAAGGCTACTGTCTGACCTCCTTGCAGAGTGCCTTGGCCTATGTTGAGTCATTACACGGAGGAGAAGCTCCCCTTCCTGCAGGCAAACTCTTTTGAAAAAGGTAAAGGAAAGTCCAAACTTGACACTCTCTTTTGTGTAAAGTTAGCTGAAAGGGTATGAAAACCAAGAAAATATAGTATTAGGATGGAAAGAAAATCAGTGATGAAAACTTGCATATAAAAATATTATTAAAACAATAACAGTGATTTTCAAAAATGATGTGCCCATATAGAGTGAGGTCTATTTTCAGTTTGTCCGATCTGGTGTACGAGCTTTAACCGGTTTGATTTGATGCAAACAGGCTGAACCGGCATTTGTCATTATGGCACATTCTGACAAATTAAAAGAGTCTATGAGAGCCGGCTGTCAATCACTCGCGAACTCTGTTCAAAAGGTCAAACTAGGCAGCGCTGATCAAATATGAATCAATATTCTGTTACTGTAATGCCTATTTCTCTCCTCAAATGTTTTCAGAAACATCTTGTAGTGTACTGTTTAGCTGTAAAATGAGAAAGTTTGTGACCCGGCAGCCATGTTGAGATCAGCTCAGGAAATACCAAGCACCACCCACCAGCCGGAGCACAGCCAATAGGAACGCTCTCTCTCTGAAATATCCTGTGATTGGTCAAATTCTCCCGTCACGGGCTAGATTTTCTAAAGCCTGAAAACAGCCATGAGGAGGTGCAGAAGTGTAGTTTTCTCTCAGAACACTTGAATTACAATATGCTGAAAGGTTATTATGGAATTTTTGCCCAATGGTGCCAAAAATATACTGACTACTGCCACTTTAATGTCTTCAGACAGATTAATATGCTCTAGGTCAGCTATTCTCAACCACTGGGCCGGGGCCCACCGGCGGGCCTCAGAGCGTCACCTAGTGGGCCGCGGAGGTACTGCCAAATGGTTAGATTAACGTTTCAAAATCCGACAACCACTATTCTGTCTTTCAGAGGTTGTAGCGGGCTCAGTTTTAAAGCTAGATACTGAAGATACTGGTATCATATGAAACTACAAAAACTACATGAATCCATTGGTACCAACCACGTCATACTAGCTTGTTGGGAAGGAGGCTAAATAACGCTCCAACGTTATGCTAAAGTTTGGCGAGGAAAAACTGTCATGGCAATTATCAAAGGGGTCCCTTGACCTCTGACCTCAAGATACCTGAATGAAAATGGGTTCTGTGGGTACCAACGAGTCTCCCCTTTACAGACATATATGTCTCGGATGCAGTGACACAAAATGGAAAAAATTATGTTGGAGACAACCCTGCACCAGTAAAAGCTCCAAAGTGTGTGGTGAGGAAATATGAACCTGAATAGTTTGGATTCATAATGGCAGGCAGTGATGAGGTGAGGGTAAGCTGAATAATTATGCGGGTCATTACACATGACAGTGGCATAACACATATTTATAGCCCAGCTTGTCATTTATTTGGGGAGGTGGTCCTCTGAAATTTTTTAACAATCAGAAGTGGGCCTCAAGTAACAAAAGGTTGAGAACCCCTGCTCTAGATTCTAGAACACATGATCACCCATTCATGGAGGCAGTGTGCCCTGGTGTTATAACTTTGGACTTTGTGCTCCTCCACAAGCTGTTTTTACAAATTTGAGGGATAATTGGTGCATTTTTTTTCTGAGCTATTAATAGTTTTCATCTGTGGCTCCATCTCAGCCACCTCCCAAACTCCCCAGTGTTTTATTTTTTACAAATTACAATGTCGACGCAGCTGACATGGAGGTGACTAAATGAATACATATTTGGTTTAGACTGATGTGCTCTTTTTTAAAATGACTTGACACGATGACCTGTGGATGGAGTGAAGTAGACTGAGATTGATGCATTACGCTGAGGGATGAGTGTGTCGCTGAATGGCTTGTCTGGCGCCCAAGGTGATGTTTCTACACTGCTACTCGGCGGAACGCGGTGTGATGACATTCTATGTTATAACATGTGACATCCTCAACTGGCATTCCCCGAAACTCCTAGTGACACAATGATTCCACTACAGCCAAATATTTAACTTTGCAGATCGCTATGCTCCATAGAGCTGTTCCTCATCTGTCAGGTGGCTAGATGGAGACGTGGAAGCATTCTGAATATTTCATACTGGATGAACAGATATAGTTTTAAAGGTCTGGTTTAAACAAAATGTAGACAGCAAAATAGATCTGGACCACATTCATATCTAATAAGGCTGTTGATAACTAGCAGAGCTTCAGAAATCTTTGAAGTCATTCAGGGTAAAAAACAATCCTTAAGTTAAATTAATTAATGTTTGAACAGAATATATACAGACAGGTGATAAATTAAAGGAAAAAGCTGAATGAATAATTGGAGAAATGTAACTGATGCAGATGAATCCTTAAAGCTGCAGTGGGTAGAAATGAAGCAAATATGATTTAAAAAAAATTATTTGTATAAAACGGTCGCTATATCCTGACAGTAGTGCATGAGACAGGTAATCTGGGAAAAAAATGTGCCTCTGTGTCCTCCGGTGCTCCTAACGGCATCTGCAAGATTTCACAGACCGGAGGAAAACAACCAATCAAAGCTGATCTGGAGTCTGCCGTCCAGCTGCCGTCTATGAATCACTCGCAAACTCCGACCAAACGGTCAAACTAGGCAGCGCTGATCAAATATTAATCAATATTCTGTTACTGTAATGCCTATTTCTCTCCCCAGATGTTTTCAGAATCATCTTGTAGTGTACTGTTTAGCTGTAAAATGAGAAAGTTTGTGACTCGGCAACCATGTTGAGATCAGTTGAGGAAACACCAAGCACCGCCCACCAGCCGGAGCACAGCCAATAAGAACGCTCTCTCTCTGAGTCTCCCGTCACGGGCTCAATTTTTTTAAAGCCTGAAACAGAGCCATGAGGAGGTGCTGAAGTCTAGTTTTCTCTCAGAACACTTGAATTACAATATGCTGAAAGGTTATTATGGTATTGTTGCCCAATGATGACAAAAACTTGTTGCCTACTGAAGCTTTAAGTCAAAGTGTTGAGAGACAGATATTATTGTTGGTTTTGGTCTTTTCATGAGATTAGAAAAGAGCAGAGGGAAAAAATATAGAATGATCGTGGCCTTCTCCTTTTTAATAAAAAGACAAAATCAGCACAACCTAACCATGAATACATGTTTTTTTTAAATGTATTGCCAGTGCAGGGAATAATATATTCCATTTTGTGTTGCAGGCTGCTGCAGTCACAAGAGACCCTCCTGATGGTTCATCCCCGCTGTGCTACAGAGAAACCACAGCTGAACCTGCAGCTCCCTGCGAGTTGAGCAGATGCATGTTAGAGACATACTCTATATTTATAGTTCCTTTTGCTCTGTTTCCAACCGAGGACTGAACCAGTGCCTGTGAGTTGTTACTAACTAAATCCGAAACTGGGCTTTGCTGGGACCTCTAAGCATGTGTTCTCAAACTGTAAAGCTTCGCTGCATTAACTAACACTGGATTGTTAAAGGGACTGTATGTGGTTGAGATTGGAGTTGTCTTAGGGAGCCTTTGGAAGTGAAGCCATTGATAATATGAATGCTTACAGAGGAAAACCTGCAATTTGGTTTACTAACGATGGAATATATTTGTAAACCATATTGTGGGTCCTAAGATTTTTTTCCGTGTGGAAAAAGTCAACCATGTGTGCTTTGACTGATATCTGTCTTCCTTAGTGTAGGGTCATAGTATTTCAGTGTTTGGTTTGAAATACACCTGGTACCCTGAAAGGTTCTGGTGGCGTTCTTCTAATTTTTTTATCCCGTTACCTGCAAATCATGTTGACTTGAGTGACCGTTCTTTAATGCGTGCTGTTTTGTTTTTTTACCCTTTGAGTCTTAAGTGTGCATATGTCCCTACCAGGCAGCCATTGGTTTCCATTCATTCTACCATGGTGTACAAATCAACTTGCAAATTCTGGAAACTTTTCTTCGAATTGGTCCCTATTTGTGTCCAAGTTGTGTTATGGTGGCATTGATGCAGTGAAACATCAAAATATATATTTAAAGTGTGCCCGTTGTGGTGCATTCTTGTGCATTCAGATAGCTTTAATCATGGTATCCTCCAGTAGATGATGTAATAAATGGGCAGCTAAAATATGCAAAATGATTGTTTGTTTTGTGTTTTGAAGACACACCTGAAGCAGACAGTGTCATGGACTGAAAAAATACAGTTTTATAAATTGTCATTTTATTTAGTTTGTTTGCTTGGATTTAATATTTAATAACTTATTTTTATTTTGCATGGGTCCAAAAGATTTGAAAAGATGTCCTGAGAACTGTTTTGGATTTACTACTTACTTTTTGTGACATTAACACCAAAAACAGATTCATGTCTATGTAATAAGTTGTTATGTAATTATCATAAAAATAACAGGTTGCTGTGATATTTTGCAAAGTGGATTAAAGCCACTATATACATGTAAATGATTTGTTGCACATTTTGCATTGCTTTTGAAAACTGAATATGAATGTGTTATATCATTATTGAACTGTTTTACTGTGAAAGGTTGAGAATGTAAGAATAAGAATGATGAATGTGTATGAGAGATGGGTCAGTAAAGAGAATAAAGAATATTTAAATCAATTCATGTGTGTTGTGGTCTGACTCGACGTCTGACTTCAGCCTGGGGCCTGTGAGTCCAACATAGTGATGCTGTCTCTGAGGTACATGTCTTACTAAACTGAACATTGATGATCCTGGATCACTGGTCTCACAGAGCTACGCCCTGATCTTCATACAAGGATAACCAAGTTAACAGGTCACTATATCCTGACAGTAGTGCATGAGACAGGTAATCTGAAAAAATCATGTGCCTCTGTGTCCTCCGGTGCTCCTAATGGCATCTGCAAGATTTCACAGCGCTGTTCAAATATGAATCAATATTCTGTTATTGTAATGCCTATTTCTATCCTCAGATGTTTTCACGCCCTGGACAGGTCTCAAGACTATCACAGGGCTGACACATAGAGACAGACAACCATTCACACTCACATTCACACCTACGGGACATTTAGATTCAACAATGAACCTAACCTGCATGTCTTTGGACTGTGGGAGGAAACCGGAGAACCTGGAAAAAACCCACGCTAACACTGGGAGAACATGCAAACTCCACACAGAAGGGATTCAAACCTGCGATTCTATGTAATAAACCGGATAAATACATTTTAAGTGGTGTATTTGACCCAGGGATATGTCATCAAGAAAGTAACCTCCATGTGAAAACTAGTAGGAAACTGAAACTTTTTTTTTACATGATTTGTATCACTTATTTTATACATTTTTTTAATGTAATTGTTGATAAACATGCTCCTTTTAAGAAAGTTAGGGTAAAAGCTAGGTCCAGTCCATGGTTTACACCAGCTGATCTTTTTAATTTTCGAAACAGCCTGGGCTCGAGCTAGACGGTCCAAAAACCCTCCAACATGTACTGCTGCGCTGAGAAACAAAGTAAGTCTGAATATACCTACTCTCATGATCAAAGTGAAATTTGGAAGGTTGTTAAATCAATATTAGCTCCTTTCGAACTCATGTCAATGACAAAACTGGTCTAATGACAGACCCGAAAGACATTTGCAGTCATGTGTTGCCTCTGAGCATCTTTCTGAGAACAGTGAGTTGAATAACCACCAACCACAGACTGAACTACAGGGTAATACTTCTCCACAAAGCTTCAGTATGTCCTCTTTTAGTCTTAGGGAAGTTACCCATGCTCTTCTTACTACTGATACTAGAAATCTGATCATTTGGATGCTGTTTTACCTAAACATCTCAGTGCCACTGATGGCAGAATGCATCTCATATCTTCAACTTGGCCATCTCCTCTGGAATAATCCAAACAACATGGAAAACTGTTTATTACCTTTACATAAAAGTGGAGACAATACCTATCTCCCTATCTCCAAATTGTGTTGCCTGGCTAAAATCTTGAAATCCTTGGTTAATAATCAGCTTTCTCTCTTTGTTTTCTGTACTCATCAGTCTAGATCTAGGCCTATATGCACAGCTAAAAACAAGTTTCCTTACAAATATTTGTAGTGAACAGCAACTTAAAGTCTCTTGAGGTCACCTGGACATGGCTCACAAAACAGAGGGTGTAACTAGGGGACAAAGTTCTTCTGCAGATTGAAATGGAAGCAGATGTCATCCAGGAGTACTGCCAGATCAAGAGGGTCAACTACTTCCCACCCTGACGCTCCACGGCTCGGCTCATCTCCAGATGGGGTTGTCTTATTATGACCACCTGCCTAATACTGAGTAGGTCCCCCTTTTGCCGCCAAAACAGCCATGACCCGTCGAGGCATGGACTCCACTAGACCTCTGAAGGTCTGCTGTGGTATCTGGCACCAAGTCGTCAGTAGCAGATCCTTTAAGTCCTGTAGGTTGCGAGGTGGGGCCTCCGTGGATCGGACTTGTTTGTCCAGCACATCCCACAGATACTCGATTGGATCGAGATCTGGAGAATTTGGAGGCTGAGTCAACACCTCCAACTCGTTGCCATCCACATGATGTAAAAGAAAACGTGATTCATCAGACCACCAGGCCACCTTCTTCCATTGCTTCGTGGTCCAGTTCTGATGCTCACATGCCCATTGTAGGCGCTGCGTAATAAAATGTCTCTTGTGAAAAAGGCGTATGGGTCTCTTTTCAATGGTAATAAAAATCTTCCTCACTGAGGTTTCATTACTTCTAATTGGTAACAAGGACAATAGCTTCAGATACCTTCAGTAGGAACGGACAGAAGATGACCATTATTACAGTGGCACTTCAGAGAGGCATCACGTGGGATGTCTGCTCTTTACTGAGAGAAAAGAATTGTGGAACTGGACACTGGTTTGATTTTCCACCAAATGTAAAGCGAGACAAATTCAATATCCTTAAAAAAAGAAAAGAAACGGACTCTTTACTAACAGGAACTGATGTGACATGTTTTTCTTTGTTTTTTTATTCGTCTGTCAGCTGCTAGGGTGTCTGTGTGGGGATGATGCCTGGGTGATGCAGGAGGCTGTGATGGGCACATGGCTGAATAGCAGCAGAAGCCTGTGAACTTGAAGAAAAAACAACATGCCACTCTGAATCAATCAGAACAGCACCAGGAGCAACAGTCTCTGGCTCCTTCTCTCCATGAATGTTCTTTTTCTGTCTCACTGAGTGTTCTTTTTGTCCCTTTCCAGTTCACTTACCTTGTCACCCGCGTACCAACTGAAATGCAGTTTCAGAGTTCCTTGGGTCCATTCCAGGTCAGCGGGGTCGTCGCCTCCTGCTTCAGGTTTACACAACTAGCATACAGTGAACAGTTTCAATTATATTAGCTGTATATTTAGTAGTAACAACTAGCTTAAACACCTTTTCACATTTTCTCTTTTTTTATTATTTTGCAGGACGCTTCTGGCCATCAGCAAAGATTCTTTGGGGCCCCACGTGGCTATCTAAACACCAACCAATAACAGCGTGCAGGGTGTGCAGCCCGTTCAGGACATCAAATACCGCCACTTTGTCACGCACCTCGATGTAGGATCCCGAGGCACAAGGCCCCCTTTAGCTCTATCAGATACAAAGCGGCCGTATTTGATGGATGAGAACAGGGTTGCTGTATGTTGATGAAGCCTGCCCTTCGGCTGCATTCATTCAAAGTCCGGTAACGCGGCACCTTCCCACAGGGGTGAGCGGAGGTGTATGGAGGTGTGCGTGTGTTTATTTGTGCTTTAGAACGTTACAGTCCAAAAATAATGTTTTAATCAGAAAATGAAGCTTTATTTCTCTGATTTACTGCTTTGTTCTCACTAACGCCGCTCCCTCTCTTCAGTCACTCTATAGCTTGCTTGTCCACAACTGCTGTCTCTCTCTCTCTCTCTCTCTCTCTCTCTCTCTCTCTCTCTCTCTCTTGAACCTGTCGCTCGCACGCAATCCAGCCTGGTACATGTAGGCACAGCCGGCATGGCTCCGCAGCGAGAGAGATCAGCTTTCCCGGGAATTTATTTCTTCCGTGGACTACATTTACCATCAGCACTGATTGGACATCCACATAGAAGGTGGTGAATTTTCCCTTTAAGTCTGCAAAAGTTACATTGTTTATATTTAAAATGGCCTGGCTATGATTACAGCTTCTCTGCTTCTGTCCCTCCTGCTGCTTGTGCTTATTTATTAGGGCCTTTAACTTCCATGTTAAAACCCAACTTAGATCTTTATATAAGAGACACGAGTGGACTTACAGAAGTGGGAACACATTTTTTTTTTTAAACCTTTCTGTCCTGATAGAAATGCGAAACATGGCGAAAGGAATAAATGCTCCACTTTTGCTCCTCCAAACATGGCAGGTGCAGTAAAATGTTCTCTCACCCTGTTGTCACACCGTGTAATCCAATTTACAAGATCACATTTTGAACCAATTAGTTTAGAATTGAGTTACTCTGAATGCTGGCATACATCTGTGTTTATGTTGTGTTTTACTGCAGTGTCGGGGATTGTGGGACACACCCTGGTAGAGATAGCGTGACTTGAGAGTTCTGACTCGGCTTCCCTGACCTCAAAGCTGGCCGCTGATATGACAAAAGCCTCTGGAGTGTGTAAGCCTATATCAATCATTTCCAAAGCAACAAGCGTGCAGCCAGCTGTTATGAAATAGATACTATACATTTATGGGCTGATCGACTTTCTATCCCCTTTTTCCACAATGCTATAAACGCCTGCCCCGCCTCTCTAACTAAACCATCTGTCAATCAGCCTGTCTGACTGCGTCTTGTGGTGTGGCCTGGTGAGTCAATATGTGGTGTGTCGGTTTTCCAGAAACTGAAAGCTTCATCACAGCTTTGGTGAGGTCTCGCTGCTTTCTCACGAAAGGCAGAGCGCCATACTGCTTGTTTTTCCATCTAGTTTAAAATTTTAATCCGTCTCGTCTCAGCTACTCCAGCTTTTAATCAAAAGCAGAGGAGCTATTTGACACCCGCCTCTTGAACCGCTCTTCCTCCCTCGTTGCTATCATTTACGTGTTCGAACAATAATCTGTTGTATCATCAGGTGAAGAGCAGGATTCGACCATTTTAGTGCTAACGTTTGATATTTAGCACCAAACACAAAATACAACTGAGGCTAATGTCAATGTCATCAGTTTTGAACTTCAAAACTTCAAAATTTGACCTGATGATGGCGCTAGATGGAAAGTCAGAGTGATTACAATCCATCCTCAGGGGAACAAGAATATCTGAACACAATTTCATGACAATCCATCAAAAAGTTGGCAAGACATTTCACTAAAAAACTAAAATATCACATGGTGGAGCTAGTATAACCCGACCCACCAGACGGTTTGTTTCACAGAACCATCTGAGAAGCCGTAATTGGAAACTGTTTGGAAAAAAGCAGACAATTTGCAAAAAATACTTGGCAGGTGACTGGATGAACTGTCCGCCAACCAAACTCGGGAGAAGAGCGAAAAAAAGATTTCCATTGAGAAAAGCCTTTTGAGCCGTTCTTTGCTCTTCCTTCAATGAAGAAATACTCTCCAGTTCTGATATAACCGATGCTATTGCAGCATCTACAATAATCTCTTTAGGAGCCGCCATTGTTGTTTGGAACGAACAGTCGCCTCTCGGTGTCGTCACATCACACACCTTAGCTACACCTGAAACTGCCAGGAGATCCACACTGCTCTCCTGTTCCTACATCAAAGCCAATGTTTCACAATGTTTTTCTCTCATTTCATTTAATTTGTTCATCCACATGTCCTTTCTGACTGATCCCCACTCCACTGAGTCTCGTTTAGAAGACCTTGGCCCCTCGATCCCTCTTAAACAAAAGCCAGTTTTCTTTTCCTATTAGAATGAGATGAGTCATCATCAGAGGGCGAGCATGGCCGTTTGTGTGGGTGTGTTTGCCTGTTTCCGTCCTTTTCAGGGGGAGAGAAAGGGAGGGAGAAGGAGGAGGCAATGAAGAGGAAGAGAAAGTGGGGCCCAATGGGTTCTCCCTCGCGGTTTAATTATAATTTGGCCTAATTGAGCTGTCAGGCGACAAGTTCAACACAAAAACTGTGACTGACAACCCCCCCGTACTACCACTACTCTCCCTTTCCCCACTCTTGATTTCTTGTCTGATCCCAGTCATCATCCTATAGGGACCAAATAAAGCCCAAATCTTCAGTACAGGCATCTATGAGGGGCCGAACAAGACATAATTCATTCTTGCACTCACACACACATACATTCTCCTTTCACGTACATATATTTTCACTCGCAAAAGAATATATGTATGTGTGAGAAGAATATATATATGTGTGAGAAGAATATATGTATGTGTGAGAAGAATATATGTATGTGTGAGAAGAATATATGTATTATATATATTTGAGTCACCAGCCACCACTGGTGAGAATAAAGAATACGTGTGTAAGTGTAAATATGTGTATGTGAGAGTGAAAATATATGTATGTGTTGAAAAGTAAAGTATATATGTATGTGAAAGGAGAATGTATGTATGTGAAAGGAGAATGTATGTGTGTCCGAGTGAAAATATATGTATGTGAAAGGAGAATATACAGTATGTGTGTGAAAGAAGAATGTATGTGCGAGTGAAAATATATGTACGTGAAAGGAGAATGTATGTGTGTGTGAGTGCAAGAATGAATTATGTCTTGTACGGCCCCTGATAGGCATCTTCATGACAAATTTACATTCTTGTTGTAGCAGCATGTATGGATTAACCAGACAGTATACAAGACAACAATGCCCCTTCTGATACAGCAGTCTGCTGTGGCCTCCAAACTTCTGTTTAGTTTATCTAAGGGACATGCTGGCCCAAATAACGGGCGGCAGATAAAGGGGCCTATAGGGGGTCGGTGCTTGTGAACGGGACAGAGAGTCACGCTAGGGGGATGTACGGTAAATGTGTCAAACCCGCATACTTGCCAACCTTGAGAGGGGGTCCGGGGGTCATCCCCCAGGAAAATGAGAGTTTCAGAGACTTTGTTTCCTGCGTTCTGGTGAATTTTAAAGAATGAAAATAACAAAATATTAAGTACACTGCAACAGCATTTTTATGTCAAATAGGCCAACTTTTAATTTTACTTTTAATTCTCAGGAAAGAAAACTGAATAATTTGTCCCCTCTGGTGAGAACTTGTGTGAATCTCTGGCATAAACTAATATTCATCATTTTTTATTATTTGTTTTGCCCCTGCTTTAGTATTTCTTTCTCTTAGTACTCTCCATTTATCTCTCCTTCTCTCACTCACTGAAGGTCCTTTCAGACACAACGTGAGAGGTAAGTGTCTCAAACCTGTTATTTCTGCTTTTCACTGCGTCGATCAAAGCCCAACTTTGGGTGCTGCGCGCTGTGATGTGTGTCAAACTGTGTTGTGTTGCAAACAGCTCTCTTCCACCGAGGAACAGCATTAGGTGTAGCTGTATTGTCGTCTGGGTGGAAACAGTAGAGCTTATACACGCTGTACAGAGCCAGAAACAGGTTGAGATAACGAAAAGAAAAAAAAGGTGCGAGTCTCATGGAAAAATCGAGAGAGTTGGCAAGTATGCAAACCCACCCCGCCCCAAAGATAAACCTTGCTCTGTATTATTTGAATTATTTTCATTTCAGTGCTGCAATGTCCCCGTAGAGACAGATAACCTTGTCTTTAACATTGCTAAAATGACACATTTCCTGCCAAATGAACACACAGGATCAAAAACGTGGCACATATCTTTTTTATTGGTATTTGAATGTGAAAACACTGTATGTGAAAGCTCTACAAAGAGGCTAAAATGAGCAGTGAACATGCTGTGTTACCTTTATATCCGTAATGAGTCATGCCATGACAACGATTCTCACTATTCAGAGCCATGGTCTCCATCCGTGAGGGGTCAGTTAAAGGAAGTGCTCGTCTGAGAGTATCTGAAACCCCCACTCTTCAACAAAGTGTAACCTTTTTTGCAGCACCATGAATGTCTTCAAGGAGAGACTGTGAGACAACCCAATTTATAGAGTTCAGACAGATTCGCTGAAGCCACAGAGTTCTTGGAGAGAGACTGGGGAGGCAGTGGGATGCAGCCAGTGGAGGCTATGATGGCAGGCTTTTTTTTTTGCTCTGCCATTGAGTGTGACCTTCAGATCAGGTGTAAGCAAATTGGACGACGCCATCGAGCAAATGTGTTCGTTTCAAGCATACTGCAACCGTAAAAGGTAACAGGATGTGAAATGAATTCATCATTTCCCTAACATTTCAATGTCCCCAATACAGAAGGTTGCAAATGTCTGTTTTCCTGACATGTCAGGTCCTTAAAGAATGCACACTCCACATCATCTCCAACTTTTTAAGACATTTCAAGTCTGCAACATCTCAGGACTCAAAAAATGTCAAATCCTCAACGTACAAGTTCCCCATCAGCTACATCCCCAGTATCTCAAAGTCCTAATCATCTCAGGCCACAAAGTGTTCCTACACTCTTCAACCATGTTGCACTTTAGCCTTTATGCCAACATGTTAAAGGTACCCCATGGAGTTGTCTTGTAAACACAGTTACACTTAAGCTGGGCATACACTGTACACTTTTAGACATGTTGTTGTGTACTTCCTACTCCTACTGTAGATTGTTTGGGATGTGAAGCCAAAGCTCCCAATTTATGTGCTCACACTGTACGGTCCGATCTGCAGTCACGACCTGAGTGATCACACTGTACGGTCTGATCGTCAGCCTTGACCTAAGTGATCACGCTGTACGGTCCGATCGTCAGCCACGACCTGAGTGATCACACTGTACGGTCCGATCATCAGCCTTGACCTGAGTGATCACACTGTATGGTCTGATCATCAGCCTTGACCTGAGTGATCACACTGTACAAAGTGTTTTAAATAGTGAGGTTTTAGCAAAGACGCATGTGTTTGGGAAGTAGTGAGCATATGACTGGATAAATGAGACTTTGGATTGTGCTGCACAGGTTGTGTGAGAGTTCGTAAACAGAGGTTCTGATATAGTTTTGCTGTTGTTAAACGCGGCCCCCATTTACTTCAATTCATCAAGACTTTTCTCTGTTGTTTTACTCTTCGTTCACTGTGGAGGCATGCCAGAAAAACTATGTTTTCTTCACAAATTCAAGGTTACACGGGCTGAGTAATTGATATAAAAATGGTCATTTTGGGGTAAAGTAGTCCTTTAAGAGATCTAGTTTTATACCAAGTATACAGTATTTAGCAGATCCATGGAAAATTGGTGGCATTACATTGGGTATAATGTCTTCCGACGATAGAACAGAACTGCGCGATCATTTTTGTACAGAAGCAGGCAACAATGAGAAGGTGTGTATTGTAAATCCTGTATGCATGTTTTTACAGACAACAGCACATGCAGAGAAAACAGTCGCTAACAATCTGAGAACAGGCAGCTTAATATACGGTATTAGTTGAAACAACAGATAATTTACATAAAGTTGGGCATGAATGGGGTACATGTGTTCAGTAAGAGTATAGGAGCAGAGGGCGTGTAGATGTGTCCCTGTGACAACAAGGTAGGGCCGGAGCAAGGGGTTTCCAAATCTAAAGGTTCCCCTCCAGAAGGACAGTTTTTAAGTCTGCAGGGCAGCTGACGGTGAAGACAGTGTGGGACGTGTTTCGTCTTTCCACAAGGGTGGCAACAGCCTCGCCAAGGTCCAGGTGGTTCAGGTAACCAGGTGCCATGCGCTCTGGAGTGGCTACACCTGTGTTGATTTTCACCTGCCAGGACCAATCAATAAAGGAGTTACTGACGTGATAGAAAATAATTCATTTATCAGAAGGAATTGTTAAAACTCACGTTTGTATGGCTTTGGCTTATTTTCCTTGTTTAAGGCTAAAACTTGTAGACAGGTCCCTTTATGATATAATATAATATAATATAATGAAATGTCTTCCTTACTAATAAGAGCAATCAGAATAATAGGCAAATATTACTACATAAAAAAATAATGGTAATAATAAATATTAGTATAATAATATTAGTTATATGAATTTATTGAAATAATGGTGATAATACAGCAATTATAAAAAACTAAATAATCTAATAGCGTAATTGTTAACCAAGACATGCCATCAGTTTTATTGTTTGCAATATTAGACACATATTGTTTTTAATACGTATCGTACATTTCATGTTTTAAACACATAGAAAATGTTAGATATGAACATCAATAAGCTAACATTAACTGATATCGATTAGCTAACAATAAGGAACGTTAGCTAGCTCTCATCTGATGTTAAAGAAGCAAATGTTTTGTAAAGATGTAACGTTAACTTGAACAGTTGATAATGTGAAATATGATTAAAGGAAAATGTGATATGATAGTACTAGTTTTTAATAATGACCTAATAATTGATTGAATCCCACCATATCGAAGGACAGACCGCTGATCCATGAACCGTTAACGAGTTTTTCACCAAAATCTTTGGGAAAATAAAAATAAATCGTAACGTTAAATTAACGTTACTCCTCGTAGATCATAAACATTTGTATATAAAACGACTCGTTGAAATCGGTTGAGAAATCGGTCCAGAAAAACGGCAGCTTCCCCGTTCACTTGTATGTGTTTACGGGCCAGTCTTGCCTGGTCCAATTTGGCGCCCACGTTGACGTACAACCCAGGAGTCAATGCAACGTCTATGTATATATGTCTATGGTGATGATGGCGACAGCACAGAAGACCAGAAACGCTGACCAATCAGAGCAGACCGGGCTTTTTAAGGAGGGGGTCTTAAAGAGACAGGCGCTAAAACGGAGCGTTTCAGACAGTGGCTGGATAAAGGCATATATAGACAGACAGTATGAGAGAAATAAAGTGTTTTTTGAGCATTAAAGCATGTAAACATGTTTTAGTAGAAACCCAAAATACAAGTATGAACCTGAAATTGAACATAATATGTCTCCTTTAATTTCAGATTGACTTTAAGTGTTTAGAGAAGTCCTTTACAACTTGCATTATGTGAAAAGACAAATCAGCAATTATCTAGCAAATGTCATGTTTTTAAAAGGTCTGAATTCTTTATTTAAAGCCTCTGTGGGAGAACGGACTGATCTTGCTGCTTGAAACCACAAATGAAATCGGAAGGATTTCTTTTATGATCTCGTACTGAGCTGCGAAACCTAAATAAACAGGTCTGAGGCTATCTGCCGGCGGTCAGGTAGATATCTTACATTAGCTTCGGTGCTTTATTAATTGAACTCTTGCTGTGTAATCCCATTAAAGTCTCACCTGGTTGAGTTTGCAGGGCACCTCGGGATACTCCTCTCGTAGTACCTGGCAGAAGGCCAGGGTGCTGGCAGCTCCTACTGTCAGAAAGCCAGTACCAGGCATCAGCAGCTTCTCACCTGCTCCTCCTGTGGCACAGAGCAGCAGAGGGCATACAACTATATCAATACACAGCTGGGCAGAGTGTGCTGGGGTTGTGGTTGAGGTGACTAGAGGCCACAACACACTCCTCCTTATTGACTATGAAAAATTGTTCTTGTTTTTTGTCGGAGAAAGTAGTAAAAATTAGTATTATTTATGTTGTTATGAAGACTTAAATTGGCAACACTTTTTTGGCATCAGTGGGCAAAAATTCCATAATAACCTTTCAGCATATTGTAACTCAAGTGTTCTGATAGAAAACTTCTGCACCTCCTCGTGGCTCGTGTGCGTGGAGGCATAAAAAAATATGGCGGTTGTCCCCAGGTGGCCTTAACATATGCTACCTGCTTATTATTAGTAGCCTAAACTATACTGGCTATGGATTGCCCCCTCACTCTGCATCTTTGTATCTGGCTTCTGTACGTAGAAAAACCAAACAGCAGTTCAGTTCTCTCAGTGTTTCTCACCTCCTACACCACATTACACACACTTGACAGAGGCTCTGCTATTAGTAGAAATAACGAGCTAAAGGAGTCACCTGTTATGAAGGTGTAGGTACAGTTGGAGTCGTCCCTCACCAGGGGGAAGAAGGACTTCCATGACACAAAGGTGCTGAAAAGTAATGTCTCAATTACCTGGAGAGTTGATAGGAAATGAAAAGAATCAGAATTTCATTCTTGCAACAGAGGAAAAGCTTCTGCAACAACATTCAGACATAATGTCACAGGAGAACCAGGACATGCCTATCACAACTACTAAGACTACTCTTACAACTGTCATTACTGTCACCAGTATAATTATTACAAGTAATAAAATGTGAATATGCTTTCCTGAATATAAGAAAAACCTATGTTTAATCAAACAGCGGTCTCATGTATTGGACTAGCCCAGGGGTCAGCAACCTGCGGCTTCAGAGCCACATGCGGCTCTTTAGCCCCTCTCTTTATCATTGTTGTAGGTCTATGATACAACGGGGTATTAGTGCCACATTGAGGAAAAAAATAAATCTGACACTTCGAGAATAAATTCGTAATATTACGAGAATAAAGTCATAAGTTTACGAGAAAAAAAGTTGTAATATTACAAGAATAAAGTCTGAAGTTTAAGAGAAAAAAGTCGTAGTATTATGAGAATAAAGTCATAATATTACAAAGTATTAATTTTACGTGTTATTTTCTTTTTATTCTCGTAAATTTATGACTTTATTCTCGTAATATTACGACTTTTTTTCTCGTAAAGTTATGACTTTATTCTGGAAATCTCAGATGTTTTTCCTCTCAATGTGGCCCTTATACTCCATAGTACATTTGCTCTTTGGCCCTCACTGCATTAGACTTATATACTATATACTTAGACTATAAACTGTGTTACCTTCATCACAATGCTTAAATGTTTTGCAACTCCAGACAGATTATTTAATTTGCCTAAAATGGCTCTTTTGATAGAAAAGGTTGCTGACCCCTGGTCTAGCCGATGTCTGGTTTATGTTTGAGTGCTCACCCAGTGTAGTTCTTTGAGAGACTGGGTGTGTGGGGGTCCTCCCTGCCACCAACTGAAGCCCAGAGAGGAGACGATGTCAGTCACCTTCCCCACCGCCTTCAGCAGGTCCTGCTTTGCCTGCTCTGCTCCCTCCTCAGACCCTGGAACAGAGAGAAGAATTCAGGAGAAGAAAGGCTTCCAGGTGGTGGTCCAGCTAGACTGTAAGTAGAAAGGCCTTCAAAACAGCATTTTAGATCAATATGTGTGACTATGGTTCGACTAATATAGGGTTTTAAAGGCTGATTTTGATTGTTTTTGCTCTAAGCTGCTATATTTTGCCAATAGAATTTGGAGTATGATGTATAACAAGTTTGGCGACCCCCTGACCTCACTGTTTCCTCTTGACATATTAAGTCGAGGTAAGGTAAGGTCATTAGGTGCAGAAGTGTAGTTATCTCTCTCAGAACACTTGAATTAAAATATGCTGAAAGGTTATTATGGAATTTTTGCCCAATGATGCCAAAAACTTGTCGCCTACTGAAGCTTTAAACATAAGGATGTCAAAATTGTCATTGTGAGAATATTAGTATGCTGATGTTTGCAAAGTACAGCCTCACAGAACATGACTTTAGTCTCTACACTTGTTTTACTACTGGTACTGTGCTAATGTAATGCATAGTAAAATCATCTTTATTTTTCATACAACTGGATCCATCAATTTTGTATTGATGTAATAAACTTTGCAATGCAGCCATGATACAGTGTGTTGCCATATCCATTACAGTCTCCCACGTGGGCAGTTTGAAATAGTGAAGCCTCTCAGTGAGACTGGTGTGAAATTCAAAATAGATGATGTTTATATCTCTGTTAGAGGAGCTCCAGAGGACAGCAGGGCTTCAAATAGATGGAGAAGAGCAAACAACCCCCACCTCTCCACTCACAGAAGTGACTGGTGGGTTCAGTGGATGAATGGATAGATGACAAACAGCTTTATATGAATGGGAGGATGCGTATAACCCAACTTACCCACATTCCCCACTATAGTGGTGAGGTTATCCTTTGTGCTGGGAGAGACCAATGATTGGAGCCTCTCCAGACGGCTGCTGTCCCTGGCGATCACTGCGACTTTGAAACCTTGACACACACACACACACACACACACAGCAGATACTACATTAATCTACTGTGCAGACAGACAAAACCATCACCTTTAACACATACACATAGAGTAATCCCTTTCACATGAAAATGAACATTCACTAATAGGCCTACATTGTCCAAATCTGTTTATCAAGGTCATCAGAGGGATAAACACCACAGAGCAGCAGATGGTACATTTCTTCTCAATTCAAGCAGCAAAGCTATGGACGTGCATGGTAAATCCCAAACCAGTGCACTCTCATCACATGCAGCATCCTGCACTGTCTCCTCCGCTGGTTCATGCAGAGGCAGCAGATCACAATGAATAAGCCAAATAGATTGCAGCTTTGGAACTGAAACAGCCTCTAAACAGGGATGAAGATAGTAAAACCAAAATTACACTCAACTACCTCCAACCATAAAATGTAATTTATAAAAAAAGAAGAAGAAAAAAGATGATGATAATACAGAGTCTGAAACCAGAGCTTGGATCAATTAATATAGATAGATAGATAGAAAGCTTTATTGTCATTGTATTAAATACAACGAGATTCACAGTTGCCACTTCTGGTCAGTGCTTTAAAACATATACTTGACAAGACTAAAGGAGGCAGATAAAACATATAACAGGTAAAACACACACAGTTATAAAGCAAATAAAACAGGTAAAGTAGATGTAATAAATAAATATAAACAGAAGTGTTAAACTAGAAGCATTAAATATAAAAATAGATAAAAATAGATGTAATGTAAACATAAAAATAGATGTAATGTAATATCAGAGTGTATGGGACTTTGTTGATCAAGCCACCAGCAGAAACATCAAACCAAAAAGCACAAGTTATCATAAACTCACAACACACACTTAAAACACAAATATTAAACATTATTTAAAAGTTAGATTTCGAGAATCCAACCGGCACACTACGCACCAGGATGTACAGCAAATCAAATACCTGATTATTGGATCTATTCCGGATTATGGGAACAATTTACAACTTTACGCACGCAGATAGACGTCGGATTAAAAGTCAGTCATTTTACAATTCAAAGCCAGAAAATGCTCATAAAGTACTAAAATACCATGCTAATATAGTTTATCATGATGGAATTCTCCCTGCGTAAAATCCACCAGACAGTCACCTGTGCGTAAAACTGTTTAGACAGTCTCCAAATGAATTCGGATGTCAGAGTAATAACTTCATCTGCTTCAAAGACTATATTGTGAGCATTTTTGGTAAACAGCCTCTTAGCAGTAGAAAGGTTTCCTAGGTTTCTCCAGGTGGCCCCTGGGCAGCTTACCTTTGTCCAGCAGACCTTTAACTATCCCAGAGCCCACTGTGCCTGCTCCTCCTAGAGCCAACACAACCCGGTCCGAGTTAGACATGCTGGCTGCAGCTGCACAGGCCTGCTGGAGGGTGGAGGATGGAGGATGACTTTGTGTGTGCGAGAGTGTGTGTGTTTGTGTGTGTGTGTTTGTGTGTGTGCTGAAGTGAAGCTCCTGACTTGTGCAGAGCATCTTGGCCAACCCAGGATGCTTTAAACTAAACTCAGGGGCCACAGTTCCGCCCTTCTACCAGTGTCACTGAAGCCACGCCTGCAGCTCGACAAAACAGGCTCACTACTCTGAGTGTGTGTGTGTGTGTGTGTGTGTGTGTTTACTCGCTTATTAGAACTGACTTTAACGACAATGCAATCACGTTGAGGCCAGCAGGGCGCTTCAAAGATGAAATGCTGCCATCTAGTGGATGATGCGCTTTTCGACAATATGAGAAAGCTGGTATAAACTCTATACAGGCAAATTGGTATTTTTTTATTGATTAAAGTGGCAGTAGGCCGTATATTTTTGGCATCATTTTGCAAAAATTCCATAATAATATTTCAGTATATTGTAATTCAAGTGTTCTGAGAGAAAACTAGACTTCTGCACCTCCTCATGGCTCTGTTTTCAGGCTTTAAAAAATCTAGCCTGTGACGGGAGACTTTGACCAATCACAGGTGTTACCACCTGGCTCAAGGCTGGCAACAAAAAGGGAGGCCACACAGATATATCAATATCAAGTAATTAACAAACATATCAACTAACTGGTAGGGTGTGTAAGTAGAAGAGAGATCAGTCATGTTAGTAGTGTGTGCATGAGTGAAAATATGGTGTAATGTGTGTTGGCTGGTGGGAGAAACCAAACAAAGAAAGAATGGTGAGGTAGATGCAGCAGGCCCAGCTGAGAGAGTGAGACTGTCAGAAGGCAGTCCTTTTATGGCTTCTCGACAACCCAGATGGGCAGGTACAACAGACGACCTTCCCAGCTACACCAACCAGCTACTCCCTGGATCTGCAAAGGCTGCAGCAAAGCACTCAGTCAGTAGAGTAAGAGAGAGAGGTCGTCACACAGGTCATTTCAGAGAGAGAGAGAGCGTTCCTATTGGCTGTGCTCCGGCTGGTGGGCGGTGCTTGTATTTCCTCAACAGATCTCAATATGGCTGCCGGGTCACAAACTTTTAAAGCTAAACAGTACACAAGATGCTTCTGAAAACATTTGAGGAGAGAAATAGGCGTTACAGTAACAGAATATTGATTCATATTTTATCAGCGCTGCCTAGTTTGACCGTTTGATCGGAGTTCGCGAGTGATTGACAGCCGGCTCTCATAGATGACTGCTTGTTTTCCTCCGGTCTGTGAAATCTTGCAGATGCCATTAGGAGCACCGGAGGACACAGAGGAACCTGATTTTTTTTTCAGATTACCTGTCTCATGCACTACTGTCAGAATATAGAGACCGTTTTATACAATTTTTAATCATATTTGCTCCATTTCTACCCACTGCAGCCTTAATTTCGTAACACCATTACTAGTAACCGTCTATTTCCCTTTATCTATAATTAAAATTAGTTCTGATCCAGCATTTAGTTTTTTTTATACTTTATTTTTTCGAGGTTGTTTTCATATACGCAATTTACAGTTCTTAATTACAATAGTTTATAAACCAATTAGTTGAGCTTATAGACGAACTCATTAAGTACACTAGAGAAAACAACTTCAACATTAAAAATGAAATAAAATGAAGAAAATAAATAATAATAATAATAATAATAATAATGATAAAAAGAAAGAATAAAACAAAACAAAACAAGAAACACAATAAAAGAAAAAAACAACCACAATAATAATATAAAAATAAGAGAGTAATAATAAATTAAATAAACAAATAAGTAAATAGAAAATAAAAAGTAAAATATATAGTAATATCATTGATCCAGTATTTAGAGTTCATATGTTTATGTTTCCGCTGCAGACCACCGGCCCGCCCTGATATTCATACCACGCGCTCCCGTCTGGGAAAATCCACGCCACGTGACATTGTTTACCTTATCCAAGACAATCAAGCAGCTCTCAGCTGCGCGGAGACTGAGTGACCGGACATGTTCTAGTGAGGCTACCTGATCCATTGATAAACATCTGAGTGAGTGCCTGGCACAGGTGAGTGTGTGTGTGTATCTAGTGTGACAATCTAAGCTCGAAGGCTTTGATCAAACTTCCATCTGTAGCTGCGAGCTAACGTTAGCTTAGCTCCGACACTAGTGATGCTCTCTCGGACCGAGATGTCATGCTTCATCTACCAATTCATTGTTGCTTTGTATGTCGGCAAAATATAATACCTTCTACAACCCAAGCCACAACGATATCTAAATAAACGAGAGTCAACCTTTAATTCGGCGTATGTCTAAAACAACATGAAACTAATCTTCGTATGATTTTGTAACTATTGTGAGGAGATGTGCTGTGACTTCCGGGGTCTTTCCCTCAGATGTAACACGGAGAGCCGCCTGACTCTACTCTAAAACTAGACTGGTTGTTGGTTTGAGGCTTGTATGTTAACCGAATTGAAGAGCAGCTCGCACATTTATGAAAACGTTTGAGTTGTGTTTTATATCAAATATCAGTTAAAAAAACAAGTTAGAGAGTTTAAATGGGCTCATATTTGTTAGAAATGTGGTGTGAATGTCTCGCCATTAAAACAGAGCAACATGTAGCAGTCATGGTAACAGCAGGTAACCTAGCAGCAGGGTAACCTAGCAGCACTAGCTAGTCCGTTATGCTAATGCTAACGTCTAACTGATGTTTCTCTGACGGACAGTTTTTAACCTTTATAATGTTATAACGGTGTTGATCAACACGTTTGTTGGCTCATTATGAAACTAACAGTAACGTTTCATTTTCTTCTTTAACTTAGGCCAGGCTGTGAGAAGTCTCACTTTCGGTTTAACAGATTCTAGCTAAGCTAACGTAGTTTGTAATAACTCAGCAGTGTCTGCACATTCTCCCCCTGTGGGACTAGTGAAGGGAGATCTGATCTGATCTGATCTGATCTGATCTGATCTGATCTGATAGTTCCCCCAGCTTACTGGACATTTCCACGACAACACATTGCTATAATTGGCTGAAAGCTGTTTGTGTATTTTATAGAAGCTCTGTTCCCAAAGTTAGTCCACTCCTCAACCAACACAATGATGAACCCACAAGTTAACACAGTGAAAGGATGAAAGTTATAAGCTGACAAAACAAACAGAAACTCAAAGAATAAGTACATAAATAAATAACCATATGCAGTTTGGGGTAAGTCAGCACACTGACACACTGACACACTGACAGCTGTTGTTGCCTGTTGGACTTGAGTTGGCCATGTTATGATTTAAGCATATGTTTTATGCTAAATGCAGTACCTGTGAGGAACATGTGTCATTGTTTTGTGTTGTTAATTGATTAATAGTAAATATATACTTACATTTGCATAAAGCAAGCATATTTGTCCACTCCCATGTTGATAAGAGTATTAAACACTTGAGAAATCTCCCTTTAAGGTACATTTTGAACAGATAGAAAATGTGAGATTAATTTGGGAATAATCGCAATTAACTATGGAAAATCATGCGATTAATCACGATTAATATTTGAATCGATTGACCTGTGAAACTATTAAATTAATCGTCAACTATTTTGATAATCGATTAATCGGTTTGAGTAATTTTTAGGTTAAAAAAAAGTCAAAATTCGCATATTCCAGCTTATTAAATGTGAATATTTTCTGATTTCTTTACTTTCTATGACAGTAAACTGAATATCTTTGAGTTGTGGACACAACAAGACATTTGAGGACGTCATCTTGGGCTTTGGGAATCATTGATTGTCATTTTTCACAATTTTATAGACCAAAAAACTAATCGAATAATGGAGAAAATAATAATAATAACAGATTATGAATGACTATGAAAATAATCGTTGCAGCCCTACCAGACACTTCCTTCCCCAACCAGTGGACAGCTCTTTCTACAAATTACTCTGTTGCTACACCAAAACGTTACACATATTCAACCTTCTGTGCTGCAGTGTTTCTGTTGTCAACATGGTGTGTCTGCGTGCTAGACTACAAACCCAGCTTCTCCAGTGCTTCTCCAGGCTTTTTTTCTTTAACTTAGGCCAAGTTGTGGGAAGTCTCACTTTCGGTTTAACAAATTCTAGCTAAGCTAACGTAGTTTGTAATAACTTATGCAGTGTCTGCGAATTTCCCCACTGTGGAACTAATAAAGGAATGTCTGCTAAGGAGATGTAAATCCAGAGGACAGATGGTCATTTTGTAATGGGTTATGTATGAATAATTGTGATGTGTTTTGTTTTTTTGTCTGATGGGTCTCACTTGTCTGTCTGTTTATGGTAACAGTATGTCTATTGGATGTGTACTTTTTCTCAAACTGAGCTGCCTATGGATGCAAAATTTATTTCAATGCAAACTGACAATAAAGCTGTATCGTATCGTATGTGTAAGGCAACCTCAGGCTTCACTTAAACATTACTTTCTCAACAAAATGTAACAAATAAATGCATTAAAATTAGTGAATTGTTATTTAGTATTAAACTAATAAATCATACACCAACAACTTGGCAAATAAATCTTCAAAATTAACAGGAATACTACTCGGGTAATACTATACTTTATAATACTATACTACTATAAGAAAAATTGGATTTTCTTTAGAGGGAATACTGCAAAATAAACAAAGAAACTGTAAAGTAAGGGTTGGCTAAATATGAATTATGTTGAAACAGTTAATTCATGAACAGGGGAGAACACGTGCAGTAGTTTCAATCTTCATTTCAATGTTCCTATCTGTCTCCCTCTCAGCTGAATGAAAGAGATGAGCGTCTCCAGGCAGAGAGCCAGAGATCTAGTGACCACCTACGGTGACATTTTGGAGCAGCAAATTGTGGGACGAGGCTCCAACCTGGCGTGTAGAGATGAGGAGCTGTGGAAGCAGGTGGAGGGCCTGCTGAAGGACGGAGAGGCCCAGGAGACACACTGCCTGGGTCTGGATCCACTGAGGGTGATGGAGGACTCGCTTGCAGCAGCAGCAGCAGCAGCAGCCGATGCTGGGCGGGTCAAAGCCAGAGGGGGGCTGCAAGGCCTGGCTAAAGCTTTTGAGGTCCTGGAGCAAGCGGCCCTGAACCTGTACCTCGGCCCATGGAGGGACGAGTACCGAGTCGTCAAGGTTAGCTGAAAAAAGCTGAAACAATGGAGTCAATTATCAAGTTTTTGATTTCAATTTGTGTTAATAGTTTTATGAGTTTATTTAATTTGTATTTATTTATTTTGAGTTTGTTCTCAAAATATTACACACAATATTTCAGCACCAACTCCATGAATGTTATTTATTCACATATTGTTTATAAGTCCAATGTTTTCTTTCAACCCTGACAAGAATAACATCCAGGGTTAAACACTCAGTAATTTTAAAGCTATTTTATTTTATAGCTTGTATTTTATACCGATAGCGATACCTGGGCTTTGGGTATTGGCCGATATCGAGTGCCGATCCGATACCAGTGTTTAATTAATAAGCTGTATGTCTCACCGTGTGGAAGTGACTGGGATCATTCTTTATGTGTAAGGCAACATCAGGCTGGACTTAATTATTGCTTTCCTAATTTTGTAAAACAAAATGTGACCAATAAACACATATATATGAATATATTTAATTGTTATTTATTATTAAAATAATAAATCGTACACCAGAAAATTGGAAAAAAAAATCAAAATGAACAGGAAGTACCGCTTAAGTGTAAACCTTTATAATGCAGCAACAAATTGGTCAAAATGTAAACATGATTTATAATTACAGTATATAATGTATATAGTATATCAACATAGAAATTGAATTGAATAGATTAGCCCCATTGTCACCGATACCCAATCCAGGTGTTTGAGTCAGTATCCCATCCAGTATCAGTATCGGTGCATCCCTCATTTTTGGCATGTCACATGAGGACAAAATCCTAACATTCCCCATTTTCTCTCTTGTGTTCCAGATGTACTCTGGTATGTTCACCCACCATATCAAACCGGTGCTGTCGATGCCACAGATTGAGAAGCTGTTTGGCCTGCTAGGATACCAGCCCAGCTCGTCTCGGCACGAGCAGCTTCGTCTCCAGTCGCCCAGAGTCAGTCCTGCCTCTCAGGATGACCTCCTCTGCTTGTCATGTGCCTTCTTCCTGGCCCGCTGTGAGTGTCGCCTCCTCTTGACGGCTCTGGGGAAGCACGTCGGTGAGGCCCAGTGGGAGCTGAGTGTGGTGAGGGAGAGGCAGAGAGGGAGCAGCTTACAGGTATGTCTGCCTGCTATTTGACAAATTAATGAATCAGTCAATCATGGGTTGAGGTCTTTATTTTGAAATGAGTCTATCGCCTGTTTTGTGGAGATGGGATGCTTTCGTGTTTTGCAGCCCCACTATTCAAACCAACTGACGGGTCGGCTATTTCAAACTCATGCTGTGCTGCTAGACATTGTTTTTTTCTAGTGGACATCCCACTTTTCCAAATATACCAAATAATTTAGGCTGATTTTAGGGAAATGTGTATAAAAGAATAGGCTCGTTGGAGATGAACTGCGCTTTGCTTGGAAAGTAGACGAGATCTGGCGGCAACAGCAGGGGGCGGTCAAGTCGGACAGTTTCCAGCCGTTTCCAGCAGCCTTCAAAGGATTCACAGGAAGTTACAGAAGTAATTACATCCTGTTAGATCTGATCTGTAGGCCACTTGTAGTTTACAGACCATGTTCGGATTTATTTATATTAGTTTGTAAATATATGTAGAAATGTGCGTGTATCTGGCATTGGATTCTATCCTTTATTATTTTGATGTCCGCCTTGAAAAGCACATAATGAGCACTCATTTTGATAAGTGCTATATAAATAACCTTCATTATTATAATTATTATTATTATTATTATTATTATTATTATTATCAACCACACAATATTTGTTTGATAACAGATGAAACCTTCAGTACACAACATGAGACTAATATCCTACAATCTAGCGTTAAATATTACAATTACACAGAAAGTTCTGACTTTCTACAACAGGTGATCAGGGGACAGTCGGGCGTTTCCCATAATGCCATGGGTCTTGCAGTCGGTGGAGAGCAACTGTGGCACCTGTTTTGTGATACTGTATCGATTCTCAGAAAAACTGTATTGATTTTTAAATCAATAGTTTACATGCAAAGATGAACTCAGTCAATACTTTATTTAATTTGCAAAGAGATGCACCCTCTCAGTGTATGTGCCCTCTCAAAGTAGAGCTATGATGCTGGATGTTACAGGGACTGTTATAAATGCAAATACAGATCTCACTGTTCTGATTGCATAAAAAAAGTAAACTTTTTTGAGTCAGATTTTATGTTTATGATGGTGTGTTCTTTATACTGTGACAGTTTTCGGAAAATTTGATTTAATAAATCGCAGTATATCGCAATATATTGAATCGTAATACTCACGTAAAGTGCAAGTACCTCAAATTTGAACTTAAGTATAGTACTTGAGTAAATGTACATTGTTACATTCCATTACTGATAGTGTGAAACACCCAGCCCCTCATGACACTCATTGCCATCTTTCAGTACAGACAGTTTTAGATTCTCACTGCTGTGGAAACATTTGTCAGAACCAAAAGCAGATCGAGGTTTGAAACTCAGCTCTACACCACTGTCTGAGAACAGCTGAATGCACCGAACATCAACTAGGTCTAATCCTAGTGAACAGTATAAATACATTAAAACAGTTGGGGATTCATTGTCCATTCATCTCAACAGGTCGCCATGGACAACACCATGAAGACCCTGGATGTCAACCAGCCACCGATAGAGCCGTTTGACGGCGAATCGGAGGTGGATCTGTACACGGATGAGCATGTTAACGGGGGGCAGAGGAAGGCGGTTGTCAATGACGACGAGAATCCCCACTCTTTAACCTGGGCGGCTCAAAGCAGTGCATCACCCCCTGCTGTCAAAACACACAGCAACGGAGTGACGTCCTTGTCCTCTTCATCCACCTCCGTGTCCGCCACAGAGCACGTCTGCATCTCTACACTCAACTGCCAACTGACCAAGATGTCCCAGCTGGAATCGGACACTACCAGAAGCTCCTCAGCCAGCATGAGGCATGGCAGACGTCCCTGTGAAGAGTCGAGGTTTGACATAGCGGACTCTCAGTCACGCAGTCTGCAGGTAGAAGCCATGGGGCTTTGTAAGAGCGAGGCTGAAGCCGACCACCTTTGCAGCTGTCTCCAGTCTAATCCTCTTTGTCTTAAATCCTGTATTGAATGCGACATCACCCACGACATTACCTGTGCCTCGCTTCAGCACTGCTACACGGAGAAACACCACATGGTGTTCCCTGACCATGATACTACAGAGGAGATGACAGAATTGAGAGCGTTGTCACCGCAGGGTGGAAGCCTCAGTGCGAGGGATATGAGCGTATCACCAACTCTCTCCAGCGGCAGCGCAGCGATGACGTCCTTAGCTCTGTGCGATGACCCTAAATCAATGATGCCATCTCTTCATCCAATCGCCTACCATAAATGCTGCGACCTCGCTCAGCTGGACCCCCAGGTCCTGTGTCTGAGCTGCGGTGTCTTCCACTCTGGTACCTGCAGAGAGATAGACTTCTGCCAAAGTCACCATGACATCAAGCCACTGGGAGTGTGCTCGTGTGGGAGGGCATGCTCCAGAAAGCCTCTGGTTCTGTGCAGATATTGCGGAAACGAGTATTGCAGCGATTGTTGGTACAGAAATCCTGTTGTATGCACCTGTGGCCAAACTTTTGACCAGTCATCTTCTGTGTGATTTGTATTTGCACTAATTAGTCACAACTTAGCCAAATCACAGTGCCTTAAATCTGTGTACTGGAAACAGAATTCATTTTTTAAAAATCAAGTACAATAAATGAAATAATTCAGATGTTGCCTTGACACAGTACTGAAATGCAGTATCGAGTGTGATCCCATTTTTCTATTTTGGTCTTCTTTCTGAGACCCTCATCACTCTGCCATCCAGTTATTCTGTAAGTGGCCATATTTACCATTATCAGCATTTTGAAAACGCTGTGTATTGTTGAGACTTGAAGTTGTGATTACAGTTTGTGCTCTTGGGTCACTTAAATGTAATTTAGTGTGAAGCACAAGAACGTCTGTTTTCATCTGTATTTGTTGCCTGCACACAGACTGGAGTAAAAAAAAAAACAGGTCAATAAGTCACTTGTCTGTGTTAAATGTGTTTTATATAATACATGAGAAAATGACTTTGGGGCCAGTGGAGTTACTGTATAAGTATGTACCAGTATACCTATTATTGAATCATAACTAACACAAGCCCTTTCAGAACATTAAGAACATTCCAAAAGGTTTCATGCCATTATTTTCTGGCTGAGTATTTGGCTCTGGTATCTTCCTTTATGTATTTATGTGCTGTGAAAATGAACTGAGGCTGCGACTAATGTTCAATTATGTGCAGATTGTTTTCTTGATAAATCGATAATCATTTGGTTTATAAAATGTCAGGAAACTGTAAAAAAAAAAAATGGCCATCCCATTTTCTTTGGGGCTACGTTGACATGTTTAAATTGCTTGCTTTGTCCATCCAACAGTCTAAAATCCAAAAGTATTCAGTTTAGTGTCGTGGGGACTATGGAACCAGAGATTTGGGGGGACTTATAATTAATGGACTGTTAAAAAATGTTCCTGATTGTCTGTTAACCGATTAATTGTGTAATCGTTTCAGCCCTAAAACAAAATACTTTTTGAAAAGATTTCAGGATAAATCGCAGAGAGAAAAAAAAGTGCTTTTAAACACAAGGATTGGTAATGTAAGGATGTCTGCATATGATGGACTATTTATCAAAATTTACCTTTCAAGGAAAAGTGGCCTTTTTAAGATTGGTGACAGAACAGTAGTGGGGAAATTTAATGGGTTCCAAAGGTTTTATGAGCATATCAAGTGAAATGTTCTTAGAAAATCACCGAGCGGTGCGTGCTTTTCATTGGATGGATGAAACCCAAGGAAAAACGGTCCCCTAAATTTAATTTAGTAAGAGACATTTAGTGTTTTGAAAATACCTCACTGACATAACTGCAAGCAACTGACATACCAAAACATTTTAATAACACAAACAAATATTGTTATGGGCATGTAAAAGTCAGAGATTGACATACAGAAATGTGAAACCTGAATGAAAGGGACTACATTATTTAACAATTTCAGAGTGATTTTGACATCTTATCCTCTCTTCACTTTCTCTTGCAATATAAATGCAATTTTTCCGCTTCGCTCACAATGTCCTAAACATCAAGACAGATCTCTGAAATTTTAACAAAAAATAAATAAAATAGGGCTGGCCCCTCTTAGTCAACTAATCAATCATTTTGATCTCGGTCGACTGAGATTTTTTTCGTCGATTAGTTATTTTTTTATATGCTTTTTCATGTTGAATGACTTATTTTGGAGAAACCTATGAGCACATCTCATAGAAACACAAGTTTAAAGTGGTGCTTTTGTGTGACTCTTTGTGGAGAAACACAGTTTTACAGATCTGTCCATCAAATCAACTAATCGATTAGTTGTCAGAATCGTCCGAGTGTTAGTCAACTAAGAATTTTTTTGGTCGAAGACAGCCCTAAATAAAATGTATCTTTCAGCTGTTGGAGCCACTTAACGTTTTTCCTGAGTCATGCCTGCTCATGTCCCAGACATGTCCCGATTCCCCTGTCCAAACTGGATAAAGATCATGCAGATGAATCTACTTCCCCATTCTCATGTAAAACCAGTAGAACAAAGGGAAGACATTGAGACAAATTGGTCCATTTTACCCCAAACTGTGTTAAATACTATCACAGTTGTATATATTCATTGTGATGGTGGCAGACGGGTATGATTCACTCATTTTATCATGAACACATTGGCCTCTTTATTCATCAAACATAGACCTGAGGTCCACAGAACATGGCTCCCTTGGCTTGCACTTTAAAGTGATATACTGCAAGACTGCAGCTTCGAGCAATCACAAAAACACTTCTACTGATGGATTTTCAGTTGAAGCAGTTCACGATGACCCTGATACTGAGCTGTTATTCCATCCAGAACCAGATACCAAAATGCATCACTTTCTGCAATCCAGAAGGTTTTCCACATGAAAGGTTAAGCAGACACATTGTGCTCAAAACAGCAGATGTCGAAGCTTTCAACACAATGTTGTGTGGAGTAAAACTTAAAATCACTGCATGTCATCAGTAGCTTCTTATGTAAATGCTTGTGGTCTGTCCTGAGGATCCTCTATTCATTGTGTGCCTGCCAGTTGATGTTGATGAAGGTCTTGCTGTCCATACGGTCGATGTAGAGCACCCCATCCAGGTGGTCCATCTCGTGCTGGAGGATACGAGCTGGCCAGCCGCTGGCCTGCCACGTGACGGCTTCACCCTTCTCATTCAGACCTGCAGGGTGAACATGCAGAGGGACGAGAAAATATACAGAAATGCATTAGCAATTGCCTTTTTGATGTGTCTACTACTTAAGAGACAATAAAATGAATTCCCCATGATAAATGTGGTGTAGTATCATCATCCTCATTAACACTTGTGCACTTGTTTGTATTCTTAAATGAAATGCGAGGATACTCTATTTTGAAACTTTTTTCTTGTTATGGATGAATCATAGAGCCAAATTTTATTCCATGTGCTTAGTATTTTATAGCCTGAACAGTCTCAGTCTCAGAAAAGGAGACTTGGCATTTGAAACACATCACATTTGAGCCACAGGAACTATAAACATGCATACCAGACACTTCCACAGACACGTAGCGTGAAACTGTGGCAGAGAAGCCCGAGATGCTCTCACAGGCCTCTTGAAAGGGCACCGTCCGTCCATCGAGGACCATCAGCTGGGGGTTGATAAAGATCCTCAGGGGCTGGATGGAAAGACCAAGGAACTCCCTTGATGCAGGCGAACTGTCTTTCCACATCTTCTCGGGATATTCCAGGGCCAGGATGCGGAGGGGCACCCCAATCTGAGGCGCACTCAGTCCCACACACTCAAGTTTCCGCATCACTTTCACCATAGTGCTGACGACCTTTTGCACGTCAGGGCCTGTTATATCTGCAGGGTCAACGGCAGCTGCATGTGAACGCAGCACTGGGTCCCCTACCTGGCACACGTGACTGTACGGAGGACTGGGAAGGGGTATGATCTTGCGTTTCATGTACTGAAGATAGGGGCGCACCTTGACGCTGCTGGAGTAGTAGTGACTGCAGGGTACAGGCGAGTAGGATGAGATATTTGGAAGACAAGTGGAAGTCACCGTTGTTAAACTCAAGGCTCCAACACCGCAGCGAGGGGATTTGGATGCACACAGTCTGAACCCCATCCTGGAGAGGCGGAGCAGAATCACACATGATTTTGTGTTCATGGTGGAGCTGCAGTCGGGACGATGCGTCACACGTAAGGGGGTCGATGCACAGTGCTGTAGGAAACCTATACAAAAGAAGGACATTTAGTTGAGTTCTAACCATGTGTTATGAAGACCCAATGCCACATTTTGAGATTGTATGAGATCACTGCTTTGATGACAATGAGGCATTTTGTTCAGGCCCAACCTTGCCCCGATGCTTGATACACTGTATGTCCAAAAGTATGTGGACAAACAATACATCTGCTTGTGAATGTAGAACATGTCATTCAAAAACCATGAGCCATGGTTCTTTTCTGTTATCTTATTTACATTGTTATTGATCTTATTTGTTATTATCTAAGTTTTACTTGATCATAATTCATTATCATAATAAAACTACTCCATTTGGAGTCAAAATTATACAATGTAGTTGTTTTTTGTTGATTTTCTACTGTGCACAATGGTAGAATGTGATGATGCACAGGGTAAATGTCATGGCCAAAGGCTCCATTGTGTGCACATAGCCTCCTGTAGTGGATATCAGTAGGATTTTAGAGCCAGATTCCCTTTCAAGAGGTAGAAAACCTATTTGGCACACTTTGGGTATCCAAATGGCCAAATGGAGAGTCCTCCTGGTCCTATCCTTACAAAAACCTTTGTAGAATCTCTGTGCTTTGTGCTATTTATATCTGCTTTGGCACAGTTGTAGTCAAGAAGTTGCTGAATGAATTCAGTGGCATCTCTGTGCATGGCATAATTGCTATAATGGTGTTATCCACTGTCTAATCTAGAAAACATTTTAGGAGAGGATAAAAATGTAAATTTTCCCTTTGGTTTATCACAATTTACTCAGGCATAGTAACAGTCACAATGTTACTGGGGATGAATTCTCTGAGGTCTTACCTATCCACAGAGACCAAGATCATGCATATAGACCTGCTAGTTGTGGAGCTATTCTTGATTTATTTTGGGTATGTCTGTCTAGACGAACCACAGCTTCCAGCACCCTGGGGCATAAGAGGTTAAAGGGCCTAGTACAAATGATAAAAACAGGACCAGACCAGAAGTCTACTGGGGTATCAACACACTTTTGGCCATGTAGCCCAGTGTACCTCCATCAAGGTGTAATTTAGTGGAGGTTTGAATGACTTACTTTTTACATTACCATATTTATTTATGAATTTAAAGCCAATGTGTGTGGAACTGTAGGCTAATGTAATTAAAACATCTTTCTGATTTGCTTTTAGAGAAACTGACCCTCCAGTTCCACAGTGTCTACTAACAAGCTTCGCTCAGCAGCACGTTAAACACCGCCGACGGGGTGCGCAGGTGCTATGAAACATGCGCTCTCATTCAATAGCTATCACAAACCGCAGAGCTAGGTCGTTAGCATATTGGTGTAGTTATGTGTGTGTAATACGCTCTGATACTAGCTGGCCTAGCGGGCTAGTTACACACTTAAACAAGGTGCATAGTTCCGTTACCTTACACTAATGAGTCCGCCTCCATGCTGATGAAAAGGACCACATATTCACATATTCAGGGTTGAAGGTGGAAGCAGGTGAAGCGATGTCTACAGCTGTGTCTAACTACTTCCAGGTCATCAAACTTCACAATAAAAGCCTACACGGTTTATGCGCATCGTTATCTCATAGGGCAGTTCCTCTGCAAAGCTTTATTTTGACAGCCAGTGAATTTGACAAAGGAAGTAGTTTGTACCGTTTTCAAACAGTCCCAGAACAGGGACGTTCAACATCTCAACATGTATGAACTTGCCGGTACATGTCCCGTCAGCTGGGTGATCGCAGCCCGGTCATGAGGGTGATGAGCGGGAGTTATAAAAGGCTCAGCGGGCTGCCCGGTGCCGTGCTGAGCGTCCTCTGATGGAGGGAGCAGAGCTGCAGACTGACAGTCTGTCATGTTTACACAAGTTCCCCAGGTTACCTCTGTGGATCATAGAGTATGTGTGGGCTCACAAGATGATGGAGATACATGAAGGTTGGTTTCATTATTATTATTACCCCAGTTACCTATAAGGCTGGATTATTATTACATCAATGATAGTTAAAGGTCCCATATCGTGCTCATTTTCAGGTTTATACTTGTATTTTGTGTTTCTACTAGAACATGTTTACATGCTGTAATGTTAAAAAAAACCCTTTATTTTCCTCATGCTGTCTGACTGAATATACCTGTATTTACCCTCTGTCTGAAACGCTCAGTTTTAGGCATTTTGACGGAATTGCAACATAGTTGTGTTGCTAGGCAACAGCTTGGGTCCATGTATACTTCCTGTCAGCTGATGTCATTCACATACACTTCAACAGGATATAAACTGGAACACATTTAGAATGTCTACATTTAAAATTGTGTCAAGGGTCTAAATATTGTATATTTGTTACATCACAAATGGGCAGAAATCTTGACGGCTTGTTTCAAATGCAGAGTTTCTGAAAGAGGGCTGTGTGTATTTCCCTGTGTATTGAGTGTTTCGATACGTTCACAGTATTTATATAGGACTTAAACCTGCTTTATAATAAAGAAACATGAAAATCTCACTTTTTTATAATATGCGACCTGTAAACTAAGTAGGGGAGACTGGTGGTAATTGTAACATTTTTGGGGGGTTTTGATGTTATTACTCAAAAACCTCTTGAGCTATTTGGATACAATTTTTATGGAGGTAACTTGTATTTGTGTTCTACTTGTTAACAGTCATCAACTGTGTTTACAAGCAATATTAGAGTCACAATATTGATTTGACTTCTAAACCCTAGAAGTCAAATGTTACATCCGTCCCCGCGTACAAGGGCGATTGTAACAGCATATGGGGGCAACTGAAAAAATATAAGTAATACCGTCATATATAAATAACAAGGACCACAATAAACAAAAAAATGTGATAGGGTAGCACATCCTAGATTTCAAAATCAAGGAGGACAAAATACAAACATTTCACTTGTTTAATTGGCTCACATCACAATAAATTTCGCTTACGCGTTTCAGCACGAAGTCTTCTTCAGAGCGTGCGAAGTATACAGATTCAGTTCAATAATATACACAAGGGCAGAGTTAACACATCTGGGAGTTGGATCCAATTATCTGGGAATCGATCACTTTTTTTTTATCACATGGCTCTAGATA
The DNA here is from genome assembly GCF_015220745.1 of Sebastes umbrosus. NCBI lineage: Eukaryota > Metazoa > Chordata > Actinopteri > Perciformes > Sebastidae > Sebastes > Sebastes umbrosus. The sequence goes on along the minus strand of NC_051272.1, from coordinate 32,761,355 downwards.
CAGGGACCAATCACAGACATAGTTAAATCTGATCCAAACCTCATTACATACAATGTTGAGCTGCACAAAACACTGTTCCTGGCCATGATTGGTTAACTATTGAGACAATACACTAGATGGCAATAGAGCCTAGACCACAATAAACTACCAAGAACTTAGATATAGTTAAAACAATTTAATATTCACTGAACAATTAATAACTTTCATATCTAAAAAAAAAAAGTTTTGGCAGAAAAACTTTGAAGAGTATGAGACATCAGTTTGTCCTTTGGCAGGCAGAGAGGGATCATCACAGACCATGTGCATAATGAGTTTCATGGTTCTGTCTCGTTTCTGATTAGAGATATTTGAGATGTTACAATTGCCCCCGGTCTCCCCTAAGTTATATTCATTTTGCATAATTCAATGATTGAAAACTGTCGTGAATTTCGCAAAATTGCAGATGCAGATCAAACACACCATTTCAAATATCGTATTCATTTTACATGTAGCGTTGATTTATCAGTTGACGTCAGATGATGTAATGAGTTTGGGCTGCTTTTGCTTGTTTTTGCTATAATTGCTTGCAGGCGCTGGGAAGGATTCTTTTCAAACTGTAAACACTTGTGTTCTCTGGTGCGCCTTTGTACTATAGCCTATTGAAGGCCTTTCCTCTACACTGGTCACTCTCTTTACAACCATCTGAAGGCAGCAGGGACGTGTTCCATCTGCAAACTTTTTGTCCCCCCACTTTGTTCTTTCAGGCCAGGCTCACTTGGTGCACCTGTGGCGCCGGGTGTGATCACAAAGAAGGCATTATTATCGTTGGGTGTATTAGAGGCTGTGACAATCATGGCTTTTCACTACTTTCACCCCCTTTTGTCACGGAGCTCTCCCCTGTGAGAAGCCGCCTAATTTCATGTCACGATTATCCGATTCACAATCCGATAATCATCAAAATATGCTCAAAACTCTTAAAATGGCACTTTGGCACAATGGCATTTTGTTAAACATGCTAAATTAGATATTCAGATCATTAATATAGCAGCAAACAACTATTTACAATGTAAATATATAGAGGAGTAATGTCTACCTGAGCGAAGAAGGACGCCACTCTCCCTCTGTGTGTGTGTGTTGTAATCAGAGCTTCTCTGTGTTTTGTTGACATAGCCGGGCCGGCTGCGCGTGCCTTTTAGTGCATGTGAGTGTGCCCCACTGGCTAGCTCAGGGCTGCTGCTCTGTACTGCTCTCATACGGTGGTCGTCTTGAGCGACGGCGCCATCGCAGAAGAGTAGCACCAACCCTCTGGTTCCCTCTAAGGTTAACACTGTTAGTTCTGTCAGCAGTGTTGCCGTTGTGTTTCACTGTTCGCGCTTTTAGCACCGTTAACTACGAGACGCCAGCTCAGCTTTCGCCAGGCTGAGAGCTGTGCATAGGCAATAAAAGCTCTCCCAATCTCACATTTAGGACCTTTAAGTAAACTTTTACATGCAGGACTTTTCACACTGTATTTTTACAAGTGCTTATATAAGATCTAAATACTTATTCCACCACAGGTGAAGTACATGCAAACTACTTGCACAAAACCTGAACCTAACTGCACTTTAACGTGTACTTCAGATTAAATAAAGAACCTTTTAGGCCAGTCACAGCAAAACGTAGTAGATCACTCTTTTGAAATTGACAGTTGTAATGAAAGTAAAATCAGAGGAGGATGTGACGTGCTTCATGTTGGTACTTCACAGTTGTGGACCCTCCCAATTATCCAGAAGTGGACTCCCAGCCTCTGAGCCTTGAAGATTCGTGGAGGCTGCGTGTTGCCTCTGCCCAGGTATACTCCATGGTGAAGAAAAGGGACATGGAGCACTTTGAGAGAGTCATGAGCTTTCTGGAAGACACTTACAGACTTCTACCCAGACTGGTGGCTCCCATCAAACACATGAAGATCATGTTTGGCCTCAAGACCATGGTATGGAGATGAGTGGTGGTAGCATTACTTACATGTTCCAGCTACAGTTGATCCATGGCTGTGTTTTTAAAGTTTATTTATATTTTTTTAATTTAAATTTCAGTTTCACGCTCTATATTTATCTTCATCTTTCTCGCTCCCTCTATGCTTCCAGGTCATTATGAGGATGCTCAGGGAGGGCCGAGGAATGGGAATGGTTGATACTGTGTTTAAAATCAACCAGTTCTTCCCAAGTAAACTCCCTCAATACCAGGATCAATGTGTAAGTATCCAACTTTGGAACTATCTGTTCTTCATATTTTTATATCTTTGAAACACATTTAACATTTGTAGGTGTGCAGGAGTGTCTAGGATTTAGTGACATCTAGCGGTGAGGTTGCAGATTGCAACCACGCCCATGTGCCAAGCGTGTTGGACAACTACAGTGGCCGATGCAAAAACGTGAATGTCCCTATCTAGAGCCAGATGTTGGAATTTGCAATTGAGTGGTGAAGCAAGAGAGAGAGAGCAGCAACGGCGAATGTGTGTGAGCGAAACAATAGAGTTAGTACAGCAGAAGACAGACTTAGTTCAGCTTTGAGAATATCAAGTGAATGTAAAGTGGAAGTTGCAGTTTGTGCAGAAATAAATTCTGCAGCTCCTCAAGACCAACAGAGGTTTCTTGTTTCTTGTTTCCCGGCGGCTGAGTGGAATGGCTCTGGAGCGAATAATATTATTAACTCCGGGCCAAGCAGGAAAAGTTAACACAGGGGTTTGGTTTGTCCGTTCTGGGCTACTGTAGTAAACATGGTGGCCAGCTCCATGAAGAGGACCTGTCCCTATGTAGATATAAACGGCTCATTCTAAGGTAACGAAAAAAACAACGATTCTTATTTTAAGGTGATTATACACTAAAGAAAAACATACTTAATAATATTAATATTAATATTGTATTCCATTTCTACCAATAGATCCCCCTAATTGTTACACACTGTACCTTTACAGCTGCATTAATCACTGTTTTTATAGTGTCAATGCACAAAATGACTAGTTGTAATGTGAAAGGGGTCACCTGAGTATCCCCTGACTCTGCGGTTCCCCTCGACACTATAGAGCATTTTTGCGACTTTTAGCTCATTGTTTTGATTTTACTGTCCACAATTTTACTGTCGTGGTTCAGCTAAAAGGACAGTGAATATTGCACTTACATTCATTAGGTGGATGCAGACACAACTCCAAATGAATGATAATGTTGCCCCATGTCTTCTATATCTGAAAATATGCAGCTGTTTGCTGACGTTAGCCATATCAACTTCATGAGAAGATAATGTTTGAAGTTATTGTTGAGTTTTTATGGGCTAGACAAGCATGTAACTTACAGCATTGTCCGGTTAATTATGGCAGCTATGAAAAGCTTACCAATTTGTTACCAAAGTTTTGTGTCCTTTTTTCCTGCACAGAGCCAACGTGAAATGTTCCTAATGAGGGAGAACCATCTGGACTTCAAGGCTCTGGCACAAGCTCTTACTATGGACAAGAACAAACTTGAAGATTATATTAAGGTTAGTTTACTTCACTACACTGTCTTATAACTGTAGAAGTAACTGCTAGAATGAAGGATGCAAGAAAGGATACAAGTTTAAAGGTTAATTTTTAAACAAATCCCGGGAAGAACCAGGAGTAAACGAGTCACCATTACTGCGGTGGCGTCTCCCTACAATAGTTACGTGCGTGTTTGAATGCAAGCTGTCTTAAGAAGTGTACAATTTCAGACTTTTACCTTTCCATATTTGCATCAATAAAAATGTTTAGACTCATTTCAGTTTATCTCCTTAATTCTAATATTTCTATTGAAGTGATGCCTAAGTTGTAAATATCTGTAGAAATAATAGTGAGTGTCGGTAAGATGTTGGAAGCTTTATAAGCCTGTATCAGGCTATCTTTCTTAAAAATTAAACAAATTCAGTGTTTATCCTGCAGTGATTGGTTGTGCACTTATGGCAAGCCGTTTTAACATTTAATAGCTAAGCTTTACTATCCGGAATTAACATTAGAGATATCCACAATTACATTTTGACTAGTTGTAATTACATTGTGACAAGTCAGAATTCTTATTCCAGATATCTATAAGGTCATTGTGACTAGTCAAAACAACAGTTAGAGATATCTGTAATTCAGTTCTGACTATCGTAAATAACAGTTACAGATATCTCAAACCTCAGTATGACTAGACAGAGTTGTTGTCATGACGTTGCTCATCAAGGCTTCCCATTGGATAAAGGCCCAACAAAGCATCTGAACAGTGTCAGCAGAAGCTTTTGCTAACTTGGATAGTTCGGTAAAGTATTAAAGATATTCACAGATTCAAACTTCCCGGATCAATAACATAAGAGAAACATAGTTAAAACATCAACGAGGGCTCTTTCTAACCGTAGTAAGGTAGACAACGAGCTACAGGCTCATTTTAATCACAACAAGCCTTTAGTCCTCCCAGCTGGAAACATAACGTCGGTCTCTCTGTGCAGTCGGCTGTGGGACGAGTGGTCGGGGACCGCTGTGGATCAGATAGTTAGAAAATGACATGAAATAGAAAGAGCTCATCATCAAGGATCATTTGTGGACAACAAGAGCTTTGTTCACTAGAGAGTTGTGGTAGAAATTTACATCGTATTGTAGATTTATTGTCTCCAGACACACTTTATAAACCCACACGGCTGCAGTGCAGCGCCATAGTATGTTTGAATAGCTTCACCTCCTGTCCCATCCCCCCTCTTCTGACGTAATTACAGATATCTGCAAAGTAATTTCACCTAGTCACAACTCTAATTCTAGATATCCGTTAATACCTTCTGACTATCCCTAACTCCAGTTAGAGATATCTACAACATCATTCTGATTAGTCAAAGTTTAATTTTAGATATCTAAAAAGGATAATGTAGATATCTTCAGTTGAGGGTAAATAAAGATATCTTGAACTGGAATTCTGACTAGTCAGAATTCAGTTGTGGATATCCGCGATGTGAATTATGGATATCTGTAATGACAAACCCCATACACATGAATGGCAAAAGTAGTTTGAATCATACTAGTCAAAATATCTAAAATTAGAGTTTTGCCTAGTCAAAATAGAATTAGGGATATCTTGAATTAGAGTTTTGACTAGGAAAAATGACGTTGCAGATATCTCTAATGAATATCCTGTCTAGCTATTAAATGTTAAAACCGCTTGCCATATTCACTGGGATCATAAGAGAATGATGGGTCCGTGTTGTGCATGCATGTAGTCTCTCAGTGTGTTGAATAACACGTTTTTTTCTCTCAGCCCCTAACTTTGCTATCCAGCAGGGTGCACTAGAGATCCACATTTAAAAATATATCCTTATGCATACCATACAAATATACAGTAGAGTTGTCCATGTACTGAGAACATACAAATAGTGATGTAATGAGGAGTAATACATGCTTTGCATCATCTAATAAACAGTGTAAACTATAAACTGTAAACCTTGTGGGGAAACATGCTAGAAAATTCTTCCCTAGACTCTTCAGAGGGTGCTTGAGCAGAATTAGAAACATCTGGAACTCAGACAAAAAAAACAGACAAATGGAGAGCAACATTGTGGATTAAAAATAGTTTTATGGAAACCCACACCATGATTTATCATTTGCAACCGCGGTTATGTTTCTTAATGACCTTTGCTTTCTAGATTTTTGGTATGTATGATTAAACCCAAAGTACTAAACTGCACGCAAATTACAGAACGTGTGATGGAGGGTTGTTTCCAGGTGTTAAGTGCTTGCTGTCTCTCAGAATCAGATGGAGCAGCAGTATGGTGAACATTATGCCCAGAGAGTAGAGGACAGACTGCTGCACTATCTACACGAGTTGGAGGCTGTGTTACCAGGAGATACCTACATTGACAAGGTGTGTGTTCTATGGTAACGCATACTTTAAACTGTGCTTGCTGTTTGGTGGCCCCTTTTGAAAGAGTTGCCAAGAACATAATTTTGGTAGATGAGATGCACGATCCGATGCTGTGATGATGTCAAATTTTTTATCTTGTATTTCAGAGAATTGCTGTAAGTACTGTTACTGTAATGCTCTTTTAAAGATGGGTTTTTGTCTCAGTAAGTAAGGTACCCTGGAGAGTTTTCTAGTAGAGTTGTGTTTGCATTCAATGTCTCTCACCAAACCACACAGTGTTCATTCTTGAGGCCCGCTCATCAACACATTGCGCAATAGCGAAACAAGCGGTCACAAACTCCAAAGGGTATCTGAGAACACTGAAAAAAAACGAAGGGCCGTAAAAATGACATGATTGGAATTTCTCATTGAATGCATTTTTGCCATAATACAAATGTGTGATCTAGATACTGAAGAAAGAAAGCCCCATGACTGAGGAGGAGAAGCTATTGTTGGGAGTCATTACGTCTGACTCCACCAACATAGCAACAACTCTAAAGAAACTGCTGCACTGTGGTAAGAAACACCTCCCAACACAAAACACAAATACCATACAAATGTCAACTTCATATACATATGTATGGAAAACAAGACGATATCTCTTTGTTGTAACTTAGAATTTTACCTTTAGTATTTTACTGTTTATTGTTGTTTTTACCGTTTCATTCCCTCGTATATGGAGTACTGCATATGCGTACCTAGTACTGTAAAAACGATATAGAAATTGATGGATTTAATTTCATGACATCATCCCCTATTTTCCCATATCAGCTCATCTCATAGTTCATTATTGCCTGGATAACCCCTAAAAAATATGAATATCCAGCAAAATGCTTGACACAAAACGTGAGTGAGAGTACCAACTTAACATCTTGTTATTGTATGCCGGTGCACTGTCAGACTTTATAACATAGGCAGCAGAATTCTCTAATAAATGAATGAAAGAAAGAAAATGTATTTGTCATTTTCAGTTGACATAGTGGTTGTAAGGAGCAGTTAATTCAACTTTTTTTTACATTGATTAATGAAATATATAGATTTAGATATATAGAAAATTACTCGTCAAAACTTGGTGTCTACATTACCTCAACCGTCAACAGTTCATTAGAGAGGTTAACGGTTAGTAATCGGTTAACGAGGGTCGGTGACAAAAGATTGCGTTTACATTTAGCCAATAATGCATTTCTTCTTCTGATGATAATTATTACATTTGTTAATCAAAATGCGCTGCCTTTCTGTTCCTTTTTAGATGCCGCTTCCTGTCGTTCGGGCAGTATTTCTCAGTCATTAGCACACAGAGAGAATGGAATGGAAAGCTCTCAACTCTCAAAGTCTGTTCTGTATGGCAGCTCTTCAAACGCTCTCCTCAAGTCAATGGAAGCCAAGACTCCCCTACGGTTTCAGCCAGAGGTTTTTGAGGGAGGAGAGGATGCTGATCAAGATGTGCCCAAAGACAGAACTCTTTTGTTGGAGAATGACAATGTTTCAGATGTTAGCAGACATCGACAAACAGAGGAGGATAGTGAGGTAGTCAAGAGGGTGGAGGACGACAGCAGTGACAAGGAAAAGGAGGAAATCAGTCAGAGAAGCAGTGAACGTGTTCAGGAGGCCGCCTCCTCCCCTCAGTTCTGCTCCAAACACCAACGATGGGTGGAGAGCATCCTGCAGGAATGTCCTGACGAGTGCTCAGAAGAGCTGCTGCTTCAGGCTAATGTTTCTTTGTCTCCCCCACTGTTCCAGTCTTCCTCATCAACCTTTTCATCACAGGACCTCACACCCTCTGACCTCATCTTATGCCCCCCTGACCAACAACATCCATCTCCAAAGACCTCCACCCATCTTCAGACAGCAGCCCAGGCATCTGAACAAGCAAACCCCGAAGATGAGCAAAGCTCTGGACCAACTGTATTAGCAAGTGATACGTCTCAAATCAAACTTCTACCACAGCCCTCTTCGTCCAGAGACACTCAGCTGTCCGTCCTGTTGTCGCCGGTGGTCCGACTGATAGACATTGCCTCTCTCAATAGGATCTTCCCTACCTTTAAACCCCATCAAGCACCTCTCAATCGCTTCACCATGTCTAGTAACAAACTGCCAGCTTCCGCTTCCAGTCCTCAGGTACTAATCTCTCGACACCACCATACCTCAGGTAACAATGCCATACCTCGAGGAACAATGAAAGACATTATGTTTGACCAACCAGACACAACGTACAAAGTGCAGACGGCTCCTTTATCTCAGGATGCATCTAACTCTACCAGCTGTCAACCACCAACTCAAGAATCTTATTCCAAACTTTCAAGAAAGTTCAGACAGGGTGGTACAACCACCAGACATTCACAGGCTCTGGACGGATTCAGTGAAAATCCTTCAGCTGAGCAGTTCGAAGAGGCCCCCACTACCTTGTGGACAAGTTGTCCGCCCTTACCCAACATCAATGTCTCTGGACCTCCTACAGAAGATGCTTCAACCTCTACTTCCCAGTCCGGGACGTTATCCTCAGTCTGTGCTGCTAACCAAATCCCTTTATCTACTGAATTATCTCAACAAGTTGTCCCTCAGAACTTCATCAAACCTCATCCTCATACACGTAACATCAGGTCAGGTGTCACTGTCAGGTTTGAGACCAGCAGAGTCAGAAGAGTCCAGCTGAGGTTATCACTGCCAAGTCAGGCTGTGCTGCTGCAGTCCAAGCTGCTACAGCCCTATGTGACTCTTAACAGACTGAGCTCTCAGGAGTGTTACAGAGTGACAAAGGGGAGATCCTCCGCCAGATATTTAGAGCCTGTGTTACAAGGCGGCAATGATGACAATGATGAGGACAGGAGGGAGGAGGAGGAGGAAGAAGATGATGATTCTTCTTTTGATGTGAACACTCTTTACTCCAGTCATTCTTCTGGTGACGGTAAGGACTCGCCTGATTGTGACCCTGATTACAAACCTCGCCTTCACACGCCAAGGGCGTATTTTTTCGTATAATTAATTTGCACGTTTTTTGAACTGTTGTTTTTGTCATGAGTATTTTCACACAGAAAGCAAATATTAAGCAACGAAAAAGCAGACGTTTTTACGGAACGTGGTTGATTTTTCTGAGCTTTCGCACCTTAGAATAAAGGCATCAACCAATCACGTGGTGCAAAACAGAGATATTTAATATGTACACTAGTGTAAAATAACACAGAGGCTTCGTAGTCCGAAGCAACACTGCATTACTGTTTACCAGAGGGAACTCAAATTCACTCAGCCTCGGAGACTTTTGCTAAAAGGAAACTCAATAAAATAGCTTACAGTAGCTTAGGCTATACAACATCTTACCTCAGATAGACTGCCAGACACTGCTCTGGGTCAATGGGATCCCGGTAGTTGGTCCTCTGCCTACGCAAATTTGAATAGATTCGTGTAGGCAGAGGACCAGCTACCGGGACACTCTCTTGAAAAAGTGTTGCAAATGCGCATCGGTGCCAGTATGAATAGTTTTGATGCAAAACTATTTGCAAGCGAGTATATTTTTGTGTTGGTGTGTAAAGGCTTTTAGAGTATGAGACTGCAAAGAGCCTGGATCAGATATGCGAACATTTGAACATACAGACTATAACTAGACCTATACTGGCTTTTTGACCAATACTGATAACCATATATTGGCAAAGACTAATTTTTTTTTTACATAAGAAATCTTCATAGAGATCCATTAGATTTGTTTTTTCAACATCAAGTCTGAGGGGAATGCTACTTGCTTTGACTCATCCTCTTGAACAATTGTTGGATCGAGTTGGACTCACGATTGTGTTACAGACAAACTGTGACATTAAGAAATGAAGACGTTAATATGGATTTTCTTTTAAGTTAAAGCCCCAGTTTGCTTTCCGAATGGACGGTCGCACGGACGTGACAAGGAAACGTTTGGATCTTTTATACTCCGTGCGGGTTTCTCCTCGCGGCAAACCGATATTCTCACAAATTGTAAGGGGGCAGTGTATCGAAAACTTGTGTCTACAACATAGTTTCGGCCAAAGTTGGCAACTAGCCAAAGGACCAGATATTTTTCTCAGTCGTGGAGTATAAAAGAAGACACACAAATAGGTGGATACAAACACGACTCCAAATGAGTCAAAGTGAGTTAATTGTAGCTTGTTGTGGAGTTTGTTTTGGCCCCCAAGTAGCCAAAAAACTTCTCAATGCAGCTTTAAATAATCTGTAAACACTTTTAAAAGACTGCTTGAGTTTTAAAGGACATACAGTACATAACCTTAGACCTCTGGCTTCCAGCTCTGATTGAGGGCTGGTGACTGCACTATTGAACAAAAAATGCTTATTGTAAATATTTGTATCTTGCAGCTGTTACATGACCATATGGATTTCAGTGGGAAATTCAAGTGTTGCCACTGGAAAGCCCATAATTAGAAAGATCTTTGATACACATTGCTGTGCTAGAGCTAGAAAATCACCATCTTGCGTCTGTTCTCAATTATTATCGTAGCATTTCCTCTAGCAGGTGTTTCTTGAATGTTTGGGTATTTTGTGAAGTTACAGAAGTTTAGATTTGTTGACAAATCAATGCCAAATGAGAATAAATAACCCAGTGGGGTACTCGACAGAGCCTTGTGATATGTTCTTTTGTTGGTTGGTCGGTCCAGCAAGACTTTGGTGCAGACAGAAATATCTCTACAACTGTTGAATAGATCGCCATGAAATGTTTTTAAAGGCTTTCGTGGTCCCCAGGGGATGAAATGTAATGATAATCCTAGCACCATCAGCAGATCAAAGATTACACATAAAAAAGACGGATTGATACACCATTTTGTACAGTCATGAGTCCAAGATGATATACCCTTATGATTGGTGATCCACTAACTTTTCCTCCAGCAACACCATGAGGTTGATATTTGTGGATTACCGTCATTCATTATGTTCAGACAGAATTAAGCTCATTTGTCCAATACCTTGTTTTTTGACCTGCAACACTAATGACATTCCCATCGGCCTCAGCTATGTTCAGTTCTAATCAGCAAATTTAACATGTAAACACGCTAAGATAACATGGTGAACATTAGTCAAGTCAAGTCAAGTCAAACTTTATTTGTACAGCACATTTAAAAACAACCGCAGTTGACCAAAGTGCTGAACATGTACATAATAAAAATGAATACAATTCAAACAACAATATGAACAGAGCAAGAACAATAACCATAATCTGCACATTACAGCAGTAAAAGAGCAGCAGCACAACAGAAAATGAACTTAATCGAACGCCAGCGTGAAGAGGTGAGTCTTTAGCAGCGACTTAAACAATTCTACGGTCTGATCAGTTTTAATATGAAGAGGTAAACTGCTCCAGAGATTAGGGGCGGCCACAGCAAAGGCTCAGTCGCCTCTGTTTTTGAGTCTAGTTCTGGGGACATCCAGGAGCATCTGATTGGTCGACCTCAGTGCTCTGACCGGAGTATGGAGGTGCAATAGTTCTGATAAATAAGGTGGTGCCAGCCCATTTAAAATCTTAAAAATAAGCAATAAAATCTTAAAATCAAACTGGAAACGGACAGGAAGCCCTTGGAGGGAGGCCAGAACTGGTGATATGTGATCACAGTTTTCTTTTTCCAGTGAGAAGGCGAGTAGCTGCATTTTGTACTAACTGCAGCCGGTGAAGAGACGACTGTTGTAAACCCACATACAAAGAATTACAGTAGTCTAACCGAGAGGTAATAAAAGCATGGGTAACTCTCGCAAGATCCCTGGAAGACAGATACGCCTTAACCTTGGCCAAAAGCCTTAACTGAAAAAAGCTGTTTTTTACAATTTTTTCAAAATTGAAGGTGCTGTGCTCCACTAGTCGTCCTGCTTGTGGACAATTTGGGCATGTCCCTTTAAGTGTGGTTAGTGCAAGTTCGGCTTCAGTGAAGCAGGATGGGGAGCAACAATTTTTCTGACTTTAAGACCTAAATTCTAATGTATGTCAAACATTTTAATGGCATAACACAATATACCTTTTAAATGATAATCAAATGCAAAAACCTGTAAACAATACAATATGGTTCTTACAGGTGCTGTCAAAGATTACGCCAAGATTTTTTACACAAGTCTGTTTTTGAAAAGCCAAAGGGCCAAGAATACCAACCGAGTTGTCTAATAGGTCTGGGTGTCCAAACGTAACGATCTCAGTCATATTTTCATTAAGATTGAGGAAGTTCAGATCCATTCAAGTCCTGATATCATGTAGTTCAACAAAGGCTGCAATGAGTCTTTACTGGTTGTTTTTAAAGGCAAATATATTTGGATGTCATCTGCAAAACAATGAAAAGTTATATTTCTTAAAAATGGACCCCGAGGGCAGCATATACAAATAAAAATTACACCTGCTAAACATCTGCATGCACTCTAAAGTTAGAATAAAGCACCAGTATGCCTAAGTACAGCCTCATAGAGCCGTTAGCATGGCTGTGAAGTAGAATCCTAAAGGGATCCAATGTAGAGCCATTTGGGTTCAGTGCTGTAGAGATAAATGTTCTTTAAAGCCCTAAAATTAGTTCAGCTGTGCATCAAGATCCATTTCATGGTGTTATAAAGAGCGTGATTTTAGTAAAAGTCAGTTTTTTTGTCACAAAATACTCCCATTTTAAAAAGTGTAGCGTTTAGTGTGTGTTTACAAAGCAAAAGGGTGGACTAGTATCCACTTGCCACCATTATCTTATTCGATGATGTCAAGAAGAGTTGGACTTATACCCCATGGGCCGCCCACTGGGAGTCACGTCTGCTTTTCTTGGTGCCGGTCTCCTCTCAGCCAATCAGCTTAGTGGAAGACAGCTCTGTATGGCAAGGTATCCAGTGGCACGACTCAACACCAAATGTCCGCCCGCATGATAGTGAAATGGATGTAGAAGACTGTTAAAAAACTGGTGTAGACCTGAACAGCATGTCACCAAGGGTCATCCCTGAGGCCCACAGTAATGCCCTCTGTTTGCACATGTGTATTTACACAGTGTTGTTGGAGGGAATAGTTGATACATCCAGCCTGTGTTGTCGAGGTAAAATCAAGATACTGGTTGGGCCACTTTGGATTTAATCCAATAAACAAACAACCAAAACATACACGGACCCACGGACCAACGTACCTTCAACGTGAGCGTGACTCACTGTAACACCATACATAGACGCCTTTGACATAACATCAACACTGTAACCACCTCACATTTTGTTCATAATGTTAGTTCATTTGTATAATGTTTTAAACAAAAATTCTGGCCAGATCTTACACATTGTACCTTTAAGACCCAACAAAACTGGTACTGCCAACTTTGAGACCTGAACCCGACCCGAGACCCGAAGCTATAGTTTTGCTTTATTTCATCCATTAGGCCTTCTGACTCCAATGTTGTAGAAGTGTGTACCCAGTTCTGGGAACAGGGTGTGATATCACTGTTGAGTGTGTTTACAGGTGCACCAGAGCAACACACCCTATACACTAGGGGTGGGAAAAAAATCGATTCACCTATGTATCGCCATTCTTTTATTTATTTTTTTTTTACGATTTTGACATTCATTTTTTAAAGCCAGAATCCATATATTTGCTTCATTTGACTTTATGCAGAGGTAGAAGGAAGGTACTACTTTTATTGTTGTAGTCAGAGTAACGTGACGTCATATCCGTTTCTTATCTTTCAACCAAAACAAATTGCGGCGAGCCGAAACAAGAAAGTAGAAAATGTTGGAGGGTCTGCGTGGATACGACCTGCACCCTCACATGTTAAATCCAGCGTGGTAAACACTACACATCCAGTAAAGTATGGAAACACTTTGGGTTTCACACATTGACAGGAAAAGCAGAGCTAGACATCATGGCTAAAGCTGCATGCTAACTCTGTCACGGACAGGAAACGTTATCGTATCGCGGTAACGTGCGGTCGAGCCGGCCGTCACTCTCACCTCCGTGGTGAAATGGGCCCACGCTACAACTGTAGAGCACACATATACTGACATTTATGTTAAATGCATTCATACGGCCCTGATGGAGCTGACCATGGATGTATAAAGAGAATGGAGCTGACGGGAGAGCTAGAGACCACCTTGGAGAAGTTAGAGGAAGTAGACACGAGGGACTACGTCCGGTTTTCAAAATAAGGTGATGACAAAGGGAACTGTATATACAAAATACATATATGGAAATACGGATTGGATTATATTCACCAGAAGTATAAAACATTACATGTCCCTTATAAATTAAAAAGAAAATACCACTGATTTGTGAGGGAAATGTCTTTATTCTTTGATTTTTGGGTTGCTGGAAAAAATGTAATAAATAATTCCTGACAATATCCTGACTGATATAGTTGACTTCAGGACATCTCTGACTATATACATGCTGAAAATCAAACATTTTTACTGTATTAATTTAGATATTTTTCAAAGTAAAAGTCCCTAGAAGTGTATGATTCAACTTTTTCCCATGGTCTAGTGTTAAAAACGTTAACAAAAATCGCATTAGTATCGGAGTAAGTGCCAAATATCGAATCGGGAGATAGGTAAATCGTCCCAGCCTTACTATTCACACCATGGTGCTAATTTACTCTTTGAATTACTTTTTAATATAAAAAAACATTATGCAAAACATTAGTTTCTATTATCTGCAACACACACACATGCACATGTAATCCATCAAACTGCCTACCCCTAGCTAATCTCCAGTAATGTAGCCCCTACAAAAGGAAGGGGTTGCTAAAAGTGTTCTTTGCTCTTCTTAATTCTCTTTATTATCTTGATTTCTTGGGATTCATGCATGCTGTTCAAATAGCATGTGTTTTGTTTGTGCACAAATGCGATCACCAGCAGTGAGAGACAGAATGACCCAGGCTCTTTGCAAAGCAACACAGTGCTGGTTAAATGGCAGGGTACAAAGTTCCCAAGGATATACTGTGTTAGTATTGACTTATTACATAACTCCCTACTAAAAGGGACCCAAAAAGCAGAATTTATCTGATGACATTCACAGTATTTTAGTCAATAAAGTTAATATATTGACATGCATAAATAAAATAGAAATCACAGCATCGTGCTTGAATTGATGATATCATCCTGTTATTAGTTACTGATTCGGCAGACACATGGAATTTCAGTTTGAGCTGTTACATGTTTCATTAGAATTTATCAGAAAATACCTTAAAATGTCAGAAAACAATCAATAATTCTATTTTAGGATGCATTTTCAGAAGAACACTTGTATCTTTTTATTTTCTTATTCTCCGGTGTACTAGCTGTGAATGTTTACTGGGTTTCTCCTCGTATCAGTGTTGCGTCAGATACATGTGATGTTGCATGTTCCCACCATGAGGCTGAAGAGCAACAACTGATGAAGTAACACTAGCATTGTTTTTTCTTTGTTTTTAAAGACAACTGATTTAGCGATTGGTTTCAAAGTCATCTTTTATGTGAGCACAGCAGCTTTTAACCCCGAAACCGGCGATCCTGACGGACTTGACTGTCTTTTAGAGGCTCTAGTAGGTTGGATGGAATCACATAAATTGCGTATCACTGTAAAGCTGAGACTATTGTGGATCCAATGAGCCCAACTGTATTCATGTGTGATGATGTTAGTTCCCATAGGAGACATTTCATTGTAGTGAGACCATTTTTTGAAACTTGACCTCACTGTATAAAATGACCTGTGGTGACCTCTAGGATAATCACAGCCTCATGAAACTTTACAGCCACAAACTAGAGACCTAGAGCATTCAGAGGATGGATGGCTTTCCTAGCTAGATTGACAATAAGGGGGTTTCTGAGCAGTTTACACAACAGAAGTGCTTGACATCCAGTCGTCGAAAAATGCAATTCTTGCAGAAAACTCCAAATGTCAAAAGTTTTTGATCCCAAATCACAGCATGGCTTTTTCTATGGTGTTCCTCAAGGTCTTGGTGTCTTAATGTGGTATTTTGGAGGGATTATTGATCATTTTTTATCAATTCTCCGGTGGTAAAAAATGGTTAAATTTAGCACCAAATCTTTGGAACAAATGGTATCAACCCACAAATTGCTGCAACAACTTATGAGACATAACAGAGCATGGGGATGATCATCATATACTTCTATCATCATGTTCTAAGCTCTTACACACTTTCACAGTTTATTTTGAATAATTAAATAATTAATTAATTCATGTTTTTTTCTGATTTAGGACTAGAACAACTTGACACACAGTGCAGAGCTGCATCTCAAATTAATCTTCAGGTTCCCAGCTTTCAGATGATGTACAACACTTCTATATGACATCTACTGTTGACCTGCTATCTCCCCCTAAAGACCCCTGTACCCCCCTAAAAAGACAAAAACGGGTCTATTTTGGGTCTCAGAGGGTTAAAATAAGTACACTACTTTTTGGTACAGGAACACGCGTTACAGGAATACTGGTCTTGCTGGGTGAAAGCTACATGTTTAACCCATCCATCCATTGAATCCCTGACACTGGGGAGCTGTCCTGTTGGCAACTGCAGTGGTGAAATGGTTCAGTGTCTTGCTCAATGGCACGTTAATGGTTTCTGTGTAGGTGACAGAGTCACTCATCTGACTTCATCACACACATTTACCCTAATTACATTTATCAGTCTGGGGATTTGTACCAGAGACTAACCTCCAAATGACTGCCAATGAAATAAGAATCACATTCATTAAGATGCACTGCACTGTTAATGGCCTTGTGCTTTGCCTTAAATCTAAATTTGGGACACTTTAACATTTAAATGCAAGTTGCAAGTAAAACAACTGAAGGCAAAGCTCTGACTCTTTGTGCTGAGTGCATTTTGACACCCCCACCATGCTGATTTATGAAACTGAGCTGGCTCCTCTTGATGGAGTAGCGTACTAGACAATGACTTTGCAGTTTTGGAAGAATGCCGAGGTCAAACTTAAAGGCCACATAACAACTTTCACAACATCTTGAACCAGTCCTTTGCTCGTGTTGTGGTCAGGAAATACCGGATACCTATTTGGTCTTAGACATGTTTTATATTTGTTATCGAGGTATAAAGGACAATAAAAGGGTCCACAAAAAGGTTGAATGAATGGCTTTATATTAAAGGATAATGCTGGCGGCATTTTTTTTATTTTTTTTTTTTATTTTTTATTATTCTTATTAAATCCCATTGAGAAGAAAACCAGTGATTATTTTATGCTTTTAAAAATAATTTTCTATGTTTCTGTAAGCCAAATATAAGTTATGCTCTTGTGCTGTAACTGTATTGTGGGGATAAATTAATGGTTGGTTTTGTTCCTTTCATGCAGGGTTTGTTTTATGACAAAAATTACATTTTGTACTCGTGCAAAAATACCTTTTAGTTTTTATTTTTTAAACCACTTTTCATGTTATTACTCTCAGAGGACCTTCTTACCGACACTGGCACTATTTCACTCAAAGGGACTGTAAAATGAACTGATGCTGAGCACGGAAACCCCACAGTTAAAATAAAAACAAAAAAAGCTTGACTGATTGACTATTATGTAAGGAGTCGTTTTCCACAGATGTTGTCTAACTGTGATTTACTTGCTTTTTTTTGCCTCAATGCCACCCTTAGGCTGCTCACTGTAATCTCTGCAAACAGCAGATAACTGGCCGGAACTGAGGGAAAGATGCTTTTCCCTTCTTTCTCTCCCATGCACCATGAGAGTGTTTTGTCGAAACTATGTTTGTCTGTCTGACCTATTGACTTAACACAATGTGCTCGGACAGTCTAGAGGCTGCACATCACTGTCGCACTGTGACACATGAAGACATTCATTTGTTGACTCAGGTATTAGTATGTCATACCCATCATGAATAAGTAACTTCTTGTTTGGGCAGGGAGCACCATAAAAGCATGGGGCTTATGACTTCCAGTTACCTTTAATGTATGCATAAGTGTACTAAAGTAGTGAATTAAACATGTTTACATCCATTACATTAAGTCTAATTTTATAGAATATGTTTTTTACAATATGTCTTTTTCACAGCAGACAGTTTGACTTGTCATAGTTACTGATAACATCGAAGCAGCTATAATCTTTATATTAATAATGGATCTCATAACTACTCTTTATTTTTCAGCAAAGCAAAAAATACAAGCACTATTTGAATATTGACATAGTTTCCAGTTTCCTCCCTGCTACCGTTTATATTGATGGACGAGCACTTTGCGCCCTCTCTCTCTTTTGATGTCAGTGCGCGTGACGCACAGATGTTGTCGCCCGCGTGAAACCCAGCCGGTGATTGATACCGTCAAAGGTCCGAGTCGGTATGGTTCTTATTAGTGATGTAAGAGGGGTGTAATGGTACAACCCTCAGTCTCCACCAATGGAAATATGGGCCGGGTTCAACACCCATGTTTGAGGATCTTCCTATATAACCGGGAGTAAAACATCCGAACCATACAATATATGCTCCTGTTCATCCTGTGGAGAGATATAAACCTGCGCAGCTGCTTTCTCTTCAATATTTAATGAGGTGAGTACAAATATGATTTTTTAAATGTCATTTTAAATGAATGGTCTGACATTAAACAAATGAACTATGGATAGAGCTGCATGATAATTACATGAAAATCATCAGTTTTGTTAAAAAGCCAAATAAAAGTTGAATAATGTAATAAGGTCAGCTCGTTCATTTTAATAATTTGTAATAATAAAAAAAATACATTTTCCTTTTTGTTTTTGAGTGTGGGAAGCCTTTTAGGTGATGCCAGAAGTTATTTAGTGTGAAGCCGATGTTTACTTTTTAACGTGTTTTCTGTATAACCAGAAACTCAAACAACCCAAAAATATAAAAACACACAGAAACACAATTACTAAACTCTGAAACTGAAGCTCAGTGAATGTCTTTCAACTAAAGGGACATCATATAATGCAGAATAAAGTAAGTATAATCTATAAACTAAATAAAAAACATGGTTATAATAAAACAGAAAATAAAAAATACAAGGGCTCCTATGATTTAAGAAGACAAGGAGAGTGCTCTTTTTCAAAATGATTACCCTATATGCCCTGAATTTATTACATTATTCAACTTTTTTAGCTTTATTTATAATGTAATAATGTTCTCATAATGTAATAAGTTATTATATTATTACACAAAACTGTTATTACGTTATGCGCTCATGCTTTCTTATATTATTATTATTATTATTATTATGATTATTACATTATGAGTCAAGGTCAAGGAAAACTTTATTATCCCCTAGGAGCAATTTGTTGTACAGTCAGCTGTACCACACAGCCATTAAACAAAAACAATAAACACAATAAATAGACTATTAAAAGCAATAAATACAAAAAGGCTTACGAAATACAACATTAGAGGTCATTGTTTAGGAAACAAATGGCAGTCGGAACAAAAGAACAACCTGAACTCATTGGTCAGGGGATCAGCTATAGGACCGACTGAGATTTCTTCAAGGTCCTGCTTTGGAACAAGGGAGTCAAGTCAATGAGGGGGTTGCCTGCAGTTTTGCTGCACACTTTGATAATGCCCTGCAACCTGTTTCTGTTTTTGAGGGTGAGCGACACATACCAGCTGATAAAAGAGAAGGTCAAGATAAAACAAGAATAAAACACTTTCCTAAAAGTGTAGTCCACTTTAAAACTACAAAGTTTACAGTAAGAATACATCCACTGATGAGCTTTTTTTTACATACATCATCCACCTGAGGCTCAAAGGTTGGTCAGGCCTGTCATCTAGTATAGTGCCAAGGTATTTGTACAACAGCCTGATCATTAATCCTTACAGGAGAGAAGACTGTAGGATTCTTCCTGAAATCTACTATCATCTCTTTTGTTTTGGACACATTTATATTTAAATAGGACGTCCTACACCAGTCAGTGCATTCTGATCAGGGTCGTCATTACTGAGGAGAGACACAATCCCCGAATCACAAGTGAACTTAAGGACATGTCACCTCGAGTATTGAGTTTGGCACTCATTTGTATAAAAAAACAAAGGAGCCCTTGTGTTTTTTATTTTCTGTTTTATTATAACCATGTTTTTTATTTAGTTTATAGATTATACTTACTTTATTCTGCATTATATTCTGTCCCTTTTGTTGAAAGACATTCACTGAGCTTCAGTTTCAGAGTTTAGTAATTGTGTTTCTGTGTGTTTTTGTATTTTGGGTTGTTTGAGTTTTTGGTTATACAGAATTAAGACAGAAAGTCTGATAATAATCTTTGAATATGCAGAACCAGATGTGATCAATAGCATATTTTGATGATAATCTCTATTCTGAGATTTTTATGCACAAAACAACAAATATGAGGCAGATTTTTTTGCAGTTGTACATCAGTATTTCCAGAGTGAAATCTCCACTGTTGGGAGATCTCTACTCGAGTAAAAGTAGCAACTCCCCAGTAAAAATCACTTTGGTACATGCAAAAGTACTACATTCAAAATTCTACTTTAATAAAAGTACACAAGTATTAGCGACAAAATGTACTTTAAGTATCAAAAGTAGAAGTGCTCATTGGGCAGAATGACCCCTTTCAGAGTGTTATATTTATATAAATATTGTATAGGCTATTATTGGATTGTTATTATTGATTAACATGTAAGGAGCATGTTAAAGTTGTAGCTGGTTGAAGGGGAGCTAATTTTGAGTATTTTATCTAGCGTTTAAATTATTTAAAAAAAAATCATTATATTTTATAAGATGATCTTATGTTAGTGAAATCTTCATGTATAAAGTAAGTATATCTGTCATAAATGTACTGAAGTAAAAAGAACCACTGATGGACTCCTGATGTGGTAGATAAAACAGGTTGCAGGGGTTTCCCTCTTGGGTGGTCGTAAAATTGAAAAGACGCCATGCCGAAACATTCTGCGCACTAGTGCTCCACTACATACAGCCAGTGCTCTTTTTATTTCTTTTGCCCCTGCCTGTCAGACAGCCTGAGTCCGCCACTGCTCTGAACAGTAGTGGAGGAGTATAAAGTAGCATAAAATGGAATACTCAAATTAAGTATATGTACCTCAAGATTAAATTTAGAGCTGCAGTGGGTAGGAATGGAGCAAATATAATAAAACAAAGTTACTTTTATAAAACGGTCACTATATCCTAACAGTAGTGCATGAGACAGGTAAAAAAAATCATGTTCCTCCGTGTTCTCTGTGTCCTTCGGTGCTCCTAATGGCATCTGCAAGATTTCACAGACCGGAGGAAAACAAGCAGTCAGAGCTGATCTAGAGTCTGCCGTCCAGCTGCCATCTCTGAGCAGCTGTCAATCACTCGCGAACTCCAATCAAACGGTCAAACAAGGCAGCGCTGATCAAATATCAATCAATATTCTGTTACTGTAATGCCTATTTTTCTCCTCAAATGTTTTCAGAAACATCTTGTAGTTTACTGTTTAGCTGTAAAATAAGAAAGTTTGTACAGTTTTGAGAAAATGTATTTTGCTGCTGTAACACTCATCGTCCATCATCCTCATTTAGTTCCATGATGGAAAACAAGTCTTACTTGGTTCAGATGAATGGGAACGGAGTCCACGGCAAAAGCACCGTCAATGGCAAAAGCCTGAATGGGACCGGCGTCGGTGGGAAGGGAGTGCACGGGAACGCCATCCACCACGTCAGCGTGAACGGCAGTTTGTATCCGACCAAAGCCAAGAGCCGCAGGCAGAAATGGGAAGTGAAGCCCTCAGAGATGGCCAACAACACGCTCAATCCCATCAGATCCATTGTGGACGGGATGAAGCTCACTCCGAACCCGGATAAACCCATGATCGCACTTTCCATAGGTGAGAGGGGATTCTGCATGACTAAATTGACGATGCCACTTTGTCGCTTACATGCAATGCATAAACAATAAACAATAACTTTCAGATGAATCTAATAATGTGTGACTATAATCGATAAAGAATACTTCCCCCCTTATATTTCCAATTAGTTTCTAAGATTGGAAACAAACCAGACTAATAAATTACCTAAATGATATGATACTACTAACACAAGCTTGGATGAATTGACTGCCATATACTTCTACTATCTTTTAGAGATATATGGTTGCTTACACATGTGTGTGCCCTTTAGTCCATGACTCGTATTTTTTTTTTATGTGTAGAGGGATACTGAGTTTTCACATTCGTTTAATGTCTAATCTGACTGATAGTTTACAATCTCCTGTTGCCCAGGGGATCCCACTGTGTTTGGAAACCTGCCTACAGATGATGCAGTGCTGCAGGCCATGAAAGACGCCATAGACTCCCACAAATTCAACGGCTATGCTCCTTCCGTTGGTGAGTCACTAACCGACAAAAAAAATCCCAAGAAAACATCTTAAACTGCACAAATGATAGAAATGTAATTTCCCGTTAGCTCTAAAAGCAGAAGTACAGATGCGTGTAGTTGAGATGTCTTGATGGTTTTACAGCTTCATTTGATGACTACATGTTGTCATCCTTCAACTTGTATTGTGAAATTTAGTACTCAGATATTGTCTGATGTCAGTAAATCACTTTCTTGTTTACCAACACCAACAGTCAGTGAAGGGAGCAAATGAAATGGCAATTAAATGAGTTGAGTGTCTATCTGTGGGTCTAATGTTATATTATATTAAAATATTTCCTCTGTGTCCACCGGCAGGTTATCTGAAGAGCCGACAGGCAGTGGCCAACTTCTACAGCTGCCCCGAGGCTCCACTAGAGGCAGAGGTGCTTATACTCCCCCAAACACCTCATACCTCTGCACTGATTCATTCAGTGCTACATTTAAATCTGAATCACAGCATATGACAAATTAATTGCATTGAGAGTAAATGAAAATTACTCAGTCCTTGACACAGTCCTTGCAATATTATGCTCATAATAAATAGGCCTATAATAAGATTGTAACACATGAGAGTGTATGAGGGGTGGAAGTAACGCAAATTAATTGATAAAAATGGAGGTGAAGAAAACGCATGTGAATTGAAAAACGGAGTGATAAATTATCAGGTGTCTTGCTTAATTTATATATGATTTGACTAAAACAGTCGTGATATGATGAAAAAAGAGCCATGTTTCGTCATTTTCCCTATCTTACATTCATCATTCATCATTCACAACACCCGACTGACACTCCGCCCTATCAAACACTCTCGACTTTGTGCAGACATTCGCCTGCACTGTAGTCAGTGGACGTGGTTTTTGATTTATATTTTGGTGTAGAAGTAACAAAAATTGCGTGCTGTAAACGATAAATGCCAGTTGGGTGTTGTTATTGGTTAACGGTCGACAGTTGATTATCAGAATAACGCTGTTTCAAATAAAATGTCAATCAAGTTTAACAAGTCAATTGACAATTTATCATTCTATTTTTCAATTCACATACATTTTCATCACTTCCATTATTAATTTGTAAGAATTTTCATCACTTCCCTTTTCTTCAATAATCTTTTGTCACTTCTTTATCTACTGTATTCTAAGTCAAAGACTAGAAACGGTTGTGTGTTGTTGTTGTTGTTAGCATTGGATATGTGGTTTTTGGTGTCCATTCTTTTTAAAGTAAAGTGCACCACCCTCTCATCTAGGATGTGATGTTGACCAGCGGCTGCAGTCAGGCCATTGACCTGGCTATCAGTGTCCTGTGCAACCCTGGGGACAACATCCTGGTCCCATGCCCAGGGTTCTCCTTATATAAGACTCTGGCTGTCTCCATGGGCATCGAGGTCAAACTCTACAACCTGCTGGTAAGTAGGAGAGGGGTACCATCCCTAGCCCCCGCTATACTGTTTAATCTCTTTTTGCTCTAAACACAGACACTTACTGTACCTACCTGTCAACCCCGTTATATTAATATTAAACATACAACGCTCTCATACGTTGATGGCATTTAACAAAACTGAGCTTTGTCGAATGTCTTGTATGCAAACATGTACTGTACTACAGTATAATCTACATTAATGTGTCGTGACCAACTTGCTAACTAGCAAAATACAACATGTAAATAAGAGTTTTGGAGGTGTTTTTGTCAATCACCACCACCACAAAAGTATATAGAAACCTAAATAACTGGCCATCAGACACATTATTGAATCAGTGATGTGCACTCATTTTAATTAGAGTTAATTTCTCTCCCAAACATCTCTACACAGGGAATGATGGTTCACAATTAAGTAGTAAGATAAAAAAAAATGCAAATAAATAAATAAATAACAAAATCAATAAATGAACAAATAAAATAAAATAAAATAAATAAATAAAATAAAAATTAAAAAAAAATTAAAAAAATAACAAAATAAATAAATAAATAAATAGAACACAAAACAGCAAACACAAAATCAATAAAATAAAACAAACATATAGATTAATTAATTTAACATTTCACATAGAAAAAGATACATATGCATGCTTTGAAATGGGGGGTGGCCTATATATATACAGTATATATATATATATATATATATAGGATAATATATATATATATATATGTGTCTTATATATAGGATATATATATAAGACATATTTTACATGTTTAACTGACCACAGGCCAATGAAATGACACAGCGGTGTATTAAACCGTCCTATACAGGCATCATAGGAGGAGAGATGTGTGAATGAGGCCACTGATGGGAGGAGGATGTGCTGTTAAAGACGTGGAGAGAAAATGTTGTTGTAAATAATTAGGGAGAGGACTTGTGGGATTGAAAGGGTTTCTATGTTGGTGCACATATTAATCATCTTGCTTACACCTTAAACAGTTGATTACAATGAATGAGCAACCAGAGGTTCAACGACTTGTACAACCTTGTACTGGCTACCTTTCACCTTCCTGGCACACTTCCCAACACTACATCAACGTAACCTCGCTGCTTTCTCATATTTGCATTAGTAACTAACTACCCCTGAACATCATCAAGACACGGGTGGATTATCATGCACAGTAAAGTTCCTGCCCTCACCCTGACATCTTTAATTTGCAGCCAGAGAAGTCATGGGAGGTTGACCTGCAACACATGGAGAGCCTGATTGACGAGAGGACGTCCTGCATGATTGTTACCAATCCGTCCAACCCGTGTGGCTCTGTCTTCAGCAAGGAACACCTACAGAAAATCCTCAAAGGTTAGCTGCAGTCTGCTTTAGTAGGAAAAGGAAGTTCAAATTCCTCAAAGGCTTTGAATTGGTATCACAGAGAGGCGAACATTTGGACTCTCACACAAACACAGCATTTGCCTCAGCTAATTGAAACAATGAAATGCTTCTTGTTTATTTCAGTGGCTTCCAGACACTGCGTTCCCATTCTGGCTGATGAAATCTACATCGACATGGTGAGTACAACCAGAGCCTGGCCCTCTTTAACACCAGCGCGGCACATTTTTCACCACAGTGACAGCAGAGGTTGTGTTTCATTTGGTGGTATTTGGCTGGATGATGCGTGGACAACTCCACATCAGCACGGGGGGGATTAGGGGCCATGTGCTTTGAATCAGCAACCAGTAAGGTGGGTATGTTGGATGAGCAGGGGTCATGGAGGTCAGCGAGGGCAAGCAGTGGGCGTGGGCCAGGGTGATAGCACTGGATACGTTCATAAAGGAAAATGCCATCAAAGTTGAGTTTTTTCACATGATGGCCTAAACGCAAATTCCGAGGTGCTGCTCTGCCAGAAAAAAAATCCTGAAACAAATTTATTACCTCAAATGGTATCGTACAACTGGATATTTTATTTTTTATAATATCATGACTTCTTTTTGTAATATTAAAACTTAGTTCCCAAATTATTACAACCTTCTTTTTCATAGTATTATGACTTATTTTTTTAATATTACAACTTAGTTCCCAAAATATTACAACTTTCTTTTCATAGTATTATGATTTATTTAAAAAAAATATTACAACTTTTGTCTCCGACTCTTGTTACTCAAAATATTTTTCTTTATTCTCAATTTTTTTTTCTCAGTTTTCCTTTTCATTTTAGTTTAAATTTGGAGAAAAAGAGAGAATTGGTATTGGTGCTCGGTATCGGCAGATATTCTGCATTGAGGTATCAGAATCGGTATGGGGAGAGATAAAGTTAGATCGGTGCATCATCCCTGATACAGAAGCAACATGTCTTTCTCAGAGACAGTGAGTTAGTTTTAACCATTGAAGTGTTTTCTTAGTTTGTATTTATTCTGCGGAAACGGCCTGTAAGGTAGCTTCAGTGGAGTCATACAGCCTTGCAAGAAAAACAAACAGGAAAAAGCAAATACAGAGGCGGTGCAGACAAAAGTCAATAGAAAGAAATGAATGCAATCTGACATGACAAACAAGCTGCTGAATACATATTTTAAAGCGCATGCTAAATGCAGTTTTCTCCATGTTCTGCACTCAAATCCTCATGAAAACTGCTGGCAGTGTGTTCTTATCCTGAATAACATGGCTTATGAATGGAGATGTTGCCGACGGAGTTTGTCAAAGCTGTGAGCGCCGTAGATGTTAACTCCACTGTACTGAGGCAGAAATCAAAGAGACAGATCGTGAGTGAGCCAACAGGAAAATGACCAAATTGAACTGTCGACTCTCAGAAAACAACATTGCCAGCACATTCAGTCCAAAGCATTGCATCACTGCCGGCCTTGAAAAATCTGCACTGGTCAAACTTTAGTTGAGGGTCATGCAAACACATATACGTACATACACACGCACATAGACTCCTGTACACACAGACACACACGTAGACAGACAGGCAGGCGGAATATTGTTGCTCAATAAAACAGTGGAGATAAGGTAGGAGTTGAATCGTGCAGTAGTTTTCCACCTCGGTAACATTCCGATCAGGTTACAAAAGCAGTTCAAATCTCTGAACAATTAGTTTGTTGCTGACAACAGATTATAATTTCTCATTTAATCAAGCAAATTGCACGTGTTTTGGCACATGTGCAAAAGAGTCAGCACAATAACCACTTGCACACGTCTTGCTGATCAAAACTGATGAGTTGATTCTCAGTGAAACTGTCGTCCTCTTCACAACTTCTCAACATTATGTCATCGTTTGAGCTGTCACATGCAAAATGATCCATTCAATTATCATAATCTGTCAGACGTACATGTATATTCCATAAATATCTCTGACATGGAGGAGGTATTTTGTTTTTTGCTTTTACTTATTTTTGGTATGGATGTCATTTTGTGGTCGATTTTCTTTTCACTGTATATGACTTTGAATACTTAAATGTACTGTATACATACAAATGTGCATATCCTTTTTATGTGCACTACAGTAGGCCTATTGATTTTCAGTAAACTTTTCCCTACTGTTGAAATGGGAATCTAAAAAGCTCACTGCGATACACATTCAGATAGAAAGAACTGACATTCTGGTATCGTACAGTAAGCAGTCAGTGTCAACAAAAAGTAGAACAAAACAGATTTGTATATGAGATCAAAATCATTTTGACCAGTCTGGCTCACACGATGACAAATAACTTTTGATTTTGGTGTCGTTGGCCAACTCACTGACACAATAACTAGTTTAGAAGCATGAATGAAGTGTTTTGGGTGAGTTACTACCTTTTGCAGATGTGCAATAGTGATGTGATAACCCATCAAACAGATCTGACAATTGCACTGACAGTTTAGAGATAGTTAAGACTGTTTCGAAAACTGAGCCAAAACGACTGAGAAACCGTGACTTTGTATTCTTTTCTGTTATCTTATTTACATTGCTATTGATCTTTTTGTTATTATCTAAGTTTTACTTGATCATATTTCATTATTATAATAAAACTACTCCATTTGGAATCAAAATTATATAATTTAGTTGTTTTTTATTGATATCATACTGTGCACAATGGTAGAATGTGATGATGCACAGGGTAAATGTCATGGCCAAAGGCTCCAGTGTGTGCACATAGCCTCCTGCAGTGGATATCAGTAGTATTTTATACCCAGATTCCCTTTCAAGAGGTAGAAAATCCATTTGGCACACTTTGGGTATCCAAGAGGCCAAATGGAGAGTCCTCCTGGTCCTATCCTTACTAAAACCTTAGTAGAATCTATGTGCTTTGTGTTATTTATATCTGCTTTGGCACAGTTGTACTCAAGGAGTTGCTGAATGAATTCAGTGGCATCTCTGTGCATGGCATCTTTGCTTTAATGGTGTTATCCACTGTCTAATCTAGAAAACATTTTAGGAGAGGATAAAAATGTAAATTCTTTCTTTGGTTCATCACAGTTTACTCAGGCATAGTAACAGACACAATGTTACTGACACTGGGGATGATTTCTCTGAGGTCTTATCTATCCACAGAGACAAATATCATGCATATAGACCTGGTAGTTGTGGAGCTATTCTTGATTTATTTTGGGTATGTCTG
The DNA here is from genome assembly GCF_015220745.1 of Sebastes umbrosus. Lineage (NCBI taxonomy): Eukaryota > Metazoa > Chordata > Actinopteri > Perciformes > Sebastidae > Sebastes > Sebastes umbrosus. The sequence continues at coordinate 32,733,190 of NC_051272.1, read as the reverse complement.
TCTAGACGAACCACACCTTCCAGCACCCTGGGGCTTAAGAGGTTAAGAACTGGCAGTTTATCATGAATGTAGTCCGCATGGTGCGTGGTCGTATTTCTCAAAAAGTAAACTACCCAAATACTACATGTTTCTCAGCCAGGCCACTACATCACGTTTACATCTCTGTTGTTTCTTCTGACGGAAAATGCTTTCATATTGGGCTCTCAAATCAGGATTAATGCTGTTTTCTATTAATTTCAAGAGTCTCTGGAACCTGAGTTGAGGTGTTATAGTCAGCAACATGACGCCTTCTTCTTCCTATTGGTAGAGCTAAAGTTTATCAAGTGTTTTTATCGACACGTCTCCTGGTTAAAACAAATGAGTCGGATTGTCACTGGGCTGAGGCAGATTTTCATAAAGCTCCTCATTATATCTTTGCAAAATATATATTTAATGATTTGTTCATCTGTCTCTGTGAGTTGTTGATGATGGGCTTGTTTTCACATTGTTGAATAAGAGGAGCTAACAGAAAGGTCACAGAAGTAGCTGAAGAGAGTTCAGTAGAATACCAGAAAAGAAACTCACAGCTACAAAACAAGAAAATGCGCCTTTCCATCAGTTGCACAAAGAAAAATGAATTTTGAAGGCTAGCATTTGTGCTTTTCAAATGTGTTGAAGCGGTGGGTACGAGTGGAAAAGTCAGGGTTATTGGGTGCATCCACAAACCCCCCCACCATCTGACCATTTCACACTGAACCCAAGCAGACCAGAATGACTTTGCATTTTTTTTGGCCGCATGTGTTTGCAATTAATGCAGATGTCGGGTTTGGCGCAGCAGGAACAGGGGGCGTGTGGTGGGTGGAGAGCTGGATTGGGGGTGGGAGGGTGAGGTGAGGCCTTTCCTTTATGACCTGAGATTTTGGTCTGTAAGGGGCCAGGGAGTCTGTGAAACTGCACCAGCCAAGCAAGGCTCAGTCGGTGGGGCACTGACCCTCTGACCCTCAGCAGTTTATTATGTGCTTACAACGCATGTCTGCACAGTCTAGGTACTCTCTGCTCATGTAAAGTCAGTCAGCGTTATTACAAACTTGCATATTTAATTGATTTGTACCAGTGGCTAGTGCTGATATAGTTGGTAACTGCTCCATGGTTACCCAACTGAACGTCTCTGATCGTGCTGATCGTAATGTTTTATGTCATCCTACTGGGGGTGGACACACAAGCCAAATCGAACTGTTTTAAATTGGAGAGCTATGCAGGCGCACGTCAGATGTTTATTGCTGTGATGTCATTCATAGCAGTCTGGCCAATAGGACGCAGGGCAGTTCCCCACTCAGCTTTAATGAAAACCAGCTTTCTCTGTGGTCACTGTATATTAGCCTTTCCCTTGCAGCCTCTCTCTCTCTCCTCTTGTTCTACGGTTATCCCTCAACTCCAGAATAAATATTATGTAATCAATAAAATGAAAATGAAAATATTATTCTTAATAATAAAACTATTTAAAAATGAAATTATATTTAAAGCAGCAGTATGCGAGATTGGAGCAAATATGATTAAAAAAAAAATATATTTTTATAAAACGGTCCCTATATCCTGAGACAGGTAATCTGAAAAAAAAATCATGTGTCTCCGGTGTCCTCCGGTGCTCCTAATGGCATCTGCAAGATTTCATTCAAACAACCAGTCAGAGCTGATCTGGAGTCTGTCGTCCAGCTGCCGTCTATGAGAGCCGGCTGTCAATCACTCGCAAACTCTTATCAAAACTGTCAAACTAGGCAGCGCTGATCAAATATGAATCAATATCATGTTACAGTAATGTCTATTTCTCTCCTCAAATGTTTTCAGAAACATCTTGTGAACTGTTTAGCTGTAAAAAAAAGTTTGTGACCCGGCAGCCATGTTGAGATCAGTTGAGGAAATACCAAGCACCGCCCACCAGGCGGAGCACAGCCAATAGGAACGCTCTCTCTCTGAAATGACCTGTGATTGGTCAAAGTCTCCCATCACGGGCTAGATATTTTAAAGCCTGATAACAGAGCCATGAGGAGGTGCAGAAGTCTAGTTTTCTCTCAGAACAATTGAATTACAATATGCTGAAAGGGAATTTTTGCCCAGTGATGCCAAAAATATACTGCCAACTGAAGCTTTAACAGCTTGTTCCATTTTATCCACTTGAATGCCAAGCATGTTGTACTGTACTTGACTTTACATGTCGAAAATATGGCCTCCATTTCAAAATGAGCTCCGTTTGAAGGCAGCATGAACTTGCATTACCATCAAACCCACTACCACTCAACATAATGGTGACCTGTGACTACGGATGATGTTGCCATCTGGATGTATTTCATTTTGTTCCTGCTCCTGTCTTCAGGTTTTCCCAGGTTGCAGTTGTCCCTCCATGGCGTCTCTCAGCAGTGACGTTCCCGTCCTTTCCTGCGGCGGCTTGGCTAAGCGCTGGCTGGTCCCCGGCTGGAGGATGGGATGGATCCTCATCCATGACAGGAATGATATATTTGGATCCAAGGTACGTAGGATTTCTTCTTTTAACAGAGAGAGAATAGGAAGACTCTGTTAGATTACTGTTACATTCACCTAGTTGACACATGCAGTATGTCTCCTCTGCAGATTCGACAGGGTCTGGTGAAACTGAGCCAACGTATTCTGGGAGCCTGCAGTATCGTCCAGGGAGCCCTGGAGAGCATCCTCAACAACACACCTCAAAGCTTTTACAACAACACCATCAGCTTCCTGAAGGTAAACAGAGGGGATGATGAGTAATATATTTCTATATTCAATATATCTTCTTACCATCTCTATATTTTACTGGGATGGTATTTTTAATGACATGTTGAGTATTAAAATTTGCAATTGTTCACTTTGTGCAGCATATGTGAGTTTAGAGGCACAATATAAAAACATAATCCCTTTAAACGTATGTGACCAAACTATTTCATGTCTTCAGTTCTCTTTTACTCTGTTTAACATTTTTTACTTGTTTTATGTATTAGTGTATTATGTATTATGTATAGTAATATGCATCAAATGAGACTGATTGGATGGTTTATTGTTTTCTTCCTCAGAACAACTCTGAGATTTGTTTCAATAAGCTGTGCACCGTCCCTGGCCTGAACCCTATCATGCCCTCAGGAGCCATGTACCTCATGGTCAGTACTAAAAGTGTGTGTGTGGTTTATTGTAATTTATTTATATTTTTGACAAACAATCTCAAGACGTGGTTAACCTGAAATCTAAATATCCAATTTATCCTATAAATAGATACCAAAAATGTATTGCTGTTACATTACAGCATCTCAAAATTGATATTTATAAATAAGTGGAAAAAAAATCAATAGAATCATTTTGAGGAAGTCGTTGATGATTAATTTGTACTTTTTTAATGATGCATGTGTTATAATAATATGATGCTTCAGTTGTTTAAAGGGGGACATATCATGCTCATTTTCAGGTTCATACTTGTATTTCGGGTTTCTACGAGAACATGTTTACATGCTTTAATGTTAAAAAAACACTTTATTTTTCTCATAGTGTCTGTCTGAATATACCTGTATTCACCCTCCGACTGAAACGCTCTGTTTTTGCGCCTGTCTCTTTAAGACCCCCTCCTGAGAAAGCCCAGTCTGCTCTGATTGGCTTGCTATAAAAATATGGTGCACGTTTACAAAGGTGGTTCTCAACCTGTTGTCGGTATATTCTAATGAGCCTGCATGTGACATAGGAAGGGGAGCCAAATCTGAATGGCTTGTTGAATCACATGTTTTCTGATCTAGGCAGCCTACAAACAAATCTTATTTCACAGTCTGAGGGTCGGTAGACACTCCAGACACCCAAATGTATGTTCACAAGCACTGAAAAAGTGAGCCTGATATGTCCTCTTTAACGGGAAAAAAACCCATCTTAAAATACACCAGATGAGCCAAACTTAATGGGCAGTGTAACATGTTACATTATAAATATTTCACATCCATTCATTTCAGATTCTAATCTCACCCATCCATGCAAGTGAATAATAATTATACAGTATTATATTACATTAAACAAAGTTTGAATATGAATTTGAAGTTCTTATAAGAGGAAATGTGTGTGTGTGTGTGTGTGTCCAGGTGGGGATCGACATGGATCACTTTCCAGATTTTAAGAACGATGTGGACTTTACTGAACGGCTGGTGACCGAGCAGTCCGTCTTCTGTCTGCCTGCCTCAGTAAGACTCCTTTTTCTGTCATCTATCCATTTGTCCCTACATCTGTCTACACATTGACATTTAGGATAAAATCAAAAAAATGTGTGTGTGACCCCTTTAATGCCTGACAGTCTCCATGTTCTGCCATCTCGCAGGCATTTGAGTATCCTAACTTCTTTCGCATCGTGGTGACGGTGCCGGAGGAGTTGATGGTGGAGGCTTGTAGTCGGATCAGTGAGTTTTGCCAGCGCCACTATCGGCCCCGCAGCCGCGACAGCAATGATCTAGACCAGTGATGCGGCTGAGCTGGACCAGTCTGACGGCATTGGGCTTCATGAAGACCAAAGCCTAGAGGATGGTCACATATACATATATATATATATCAACTTTTAAATTCTATTCCACCATGTTATGAAGTTAAAGATGTAAAAATCTGATGTCAAAACTGTGTTAATATTGTCACCACTGTGGCAACAAAAAGCTTGGAAGTGACATATCTGATGGTCCGCTGATGGTATAATTTTTGATGTAAACCGTATGAAATGAGCGGACCTAATATTTATATTTTATACAGGCAACGTATATTACTTATTCTTGTGTATTTATATAATTTGTGCAATGCTTCGTATGTCTATGTAATGTAACTTCTTTGATATCAACTGCAGGATCATAGACTGTGCATACTGTGCACACCAGCTGGCTTCTTTGCTGTCACAATTAGGGGAAGTGAATATATATATATTCAAATATCCATTTTTATAAAAGTTATGTTTTGATAATCTCATGCATACTTTGCTTGTGCTAGAAAACGACTTTCAATGCAGCGTCACTGCACTGGCCTGCTCTTTATCAGAACATTATATGTACATTGTTATTATGTTAATTATGTGTCATATTGAATCACACACACATATATTTACAAACCAAAAATTGTATTTAGTAGTTTTGTTAATAGTTACCTAATAAAAACATGTTGACATGACTCTCAGAACAAAGCCTTCTGCACACAAAACACGCAGACCCATAAATAGACTGTACTATGTACGCAATACATACTGTACATAGATGAGTGATCAGTAAGGAACTGATCAGAATCAAAAGAGAACCCCCGACACAAAATACAAGAAAAATGTTAGACAGGCTGAATGTTCCTCTTAACTTAAAATACTACTATGTCCACTTTAAATTGGTTGTTAAATCTTATTTTTATATCCCTAAATCATGAATCAGAGCATCAGAGGGTTTTACAATCTGTGGAACATACCAGACATTCTCATCTTTAGACCCTCCTATTCTCTTCTTCTACTTTATACAGGGTATTTGATTCTTTTGTAACTTCCTATATGACTGCACACATACTGTACAAATACACAGTACACACATACACCGATCAGCCATAACATTAAGACCACTGACAGGTGAAGTGAATAACATTGATTATCTCGTTACAATGGCACCTGGCAGTGGGGGGGGGGATATATTAGACAGCAAGTGAACACTTTGTCCTTGAACTTGATGTGTTGGAAGCAGAAAAAATGGGCCGGCATAAGGATGTGAGCGACTTTGACAAGGGCCAGATTGTGATGGCTAGACGACTGGGTCAGAGCATCTCCAGAACTGCAGCTCTTGTGGGATGTTCGGTCTGCAGTGGTTAGGACCTACCAAAAGTGGTCCAAGGAAGGAAAACCGATGAACCGGCGACAGGGTCAGACCCAAGGCTCATTGATGTACGTGGGGAGTGAAGGCTGGCCCGTGTTGTCAGATCCAATAGAAGAGCCTGTAGCTGAAATTGCTGAAAAAGTTAATGCTGGTTCCGATAGAAAGGTGTCAGAACACACAGAGCATCGCAGTTTGTTGCGTATGGGGCTGCGTAGCCGCAGACCGGTCAGGGTGCCCGTGCTGACCCGTGTCCATGCCAAAAGCGCCTACAATGGGCATATGAGCATCAGAACTGGACCACAGAGCAATGGAAGAAGGTGGCCTGGTGGTCTGATGAATCACGTTTTCTTCTACATCATGTGGATGGCAACGAGTTGGAGGTGTTGACTCGGCCTCCAAATTCTCCAGATCTCAATCCGATCGAGCATCTGTGGGATGTGCTGGACAAACAAGTCAGATCCACGGAGGCCCCACCTCGCAACTTACAGGACTTAAAGGATCTGCTGCGGACGGCTTGGTGCCAGATATCACAGCAGACCTTCAGAGGTCTAGTGGAGTCCATGCCTCGACGGGTCAGGGCTGTTTTGGCGGCATAAGGGGGACCTACTCAATATTAGGCAGGTGGTCATAATAAGACAACCCCATCTGGAGATGAGTCGAGCCGTGGAGCGTCAGGGTAGGAAGTAGTTGACCCTCTTGATCTGGCAGGACTCCTGGATGACATCTGCTTCCATTTCAATCTGCAGAAGAACTTTGTCCCTTAGTTACACCCTCTGTTTTGTGAGCCATGTCCAGGTGACCTAAAGACACTTTAAGTTGCTGTTCACTACAAATATTTGTAAGGAAACTTGTTTTTAACTGTGCATATAGGCCTAGATCTAGACTGATGAGTATACAGAAAACAAAGAGAGAAAGCTGATTATTAACCAAGGATTTCAATATTTTAGCCAGGCAACACAATTTGGAGATAGGGAGACCACTTTTATGTAAAGGTAGGACATAAACAGTTTTCCATGTTGTTTGGATTATTCCAGAGTAGATGGCCAAGTTGAAGATATGAGCTTTGCTCATGAGTGTAGGTATATTCAGACTTACTTTGTTTCCCAGCGCAGCAGGACAAGTTGGAGGGTTTTTTGGACCGTCTAGTTCGAACCCAGGCTCTGTTTCTAGAATTAAAAAGATCAGCTGGTGTAAACCATGGACTAGACCTAGCTTTAACCCTAAATGTCTTAAAAGGAGCATGTTCATTCACAATTACATAAAAAAAATGTATAAAATATAACTTGATTTAAAGCAAGTTCTACATCAGAGATGTTGGTTACCTCAGATGTGGTAGTGGGAAACAAATCATGTAAAAAAAAAAAAAGTTTCAGTTTCCTAATAGTTTTCACATGGAAGTTACTTTCTCGATGACATATCCCTGGGTCAAATACACCACTTAAAATGTATTTATCAGGTTTATTACATAGAATCGAAGGTTCGAATCCCTTCTGTGTGGAGTTTGAATGTTCTCCCTGTGTTAGCGTGGGTTTTCTCCAGGTTCTCTGGTTTCCTCCCACAGTCCGATAAATAGGCATTACAGTAACAGAATATTGATTCATATTTGAACAGCGCTTCGAAATCTTGCAGATGCCATTAGGAGCACCGGAGGACACAGAGGCACATGATTTTTTCAGGTTACCTGTCTTATGCACTACTGTCAGGATGTAGTGACCGTTTTATAAAAATAACTTTTTTTAATCATATTTGCTCCATTTCTACCCACTGCTGCTTTAACTGTATATTTTGCAAGTTTAAGGTTCTGTGGGAGGAAGCCAAACAAATGCATGTCACTGCGGTTTATTACCACACACTGAAAAAAAGGGAAACAGCAGGTCTTTGAATTTACAAAAATGGAAATAGTATATGCAACACAATTAATTTATATTCCTTGTGTCATGTAGACTTCAGTTGTTTATGGAAAATGTTGAATATATGAGTTTCTCTCGCATTGATTGAAAGTGGTTGAATTTAAAAATTGAAATCAATGTAATTGAGTTTTGTCACCACCGGAAATGGAATATATTCAACCGCCGCAATACAAGAAGAAGAAGAAGCGTTGAAGTTTATCATATTGATTTATGTTCGTGTTCATGTAGGCGACATTTCCACTAGATTGTTGTTTTTTTAAGTATTAATTACAACAGTTTGTCGACTTGTTTGTGTATGTATTTTAGCCTTTTAGCTAGCTAGCTAAACACCAACACACACGAGCGGCGGTCGGTTATGCAGTTGGTGGGGGCCGGGGTCGCATAAATTAATCCGAAGTTTAGAATGGTGTGTGTGTGTCGGTAAACGCAAGTGATTGATTCTCAATTGTTATAAGCTTGTGTGTGTGCGTGTGTGTGTGTGTGTGTGTGCAAGCACAGTTTTGTAGAAACTGTGTTTATCTTGTCAGTTTCCTCATCCACTCTCTCCTCACATACACATTAGCTAAGAGTTCAAATGAATGAAGCAACGTTCTTAAAGTCGGACTCAAACTGTATTTAAAAATATTTTCAGCTTGCCATTGTGTCATATTACAGAAAATACTTCAAAGTTAATGTCTGTTGGATCTTTGCTTTGTGCTTTTGTTATATTTGTTTGTGATCTTTTAAGTAATTGAGGCAATCCACTGAGTTCACCTCACTGATTCTTAATATTTTCTTTCATAGGTCCATCATCCTATTTGTCCTTTATAGTGGTGGGGTGCTGTCATATTTCTTTTATTTTGTGTTGCTGATAAATCCCTAAATATGCATTATTGTGACTTTTTGATATATATGTAATACTTGTTCTAACCTACTCTATTTCATGATTATATTCCAGGGTGTCTGCATGTCCTTAAACATTTGTTAAATGTCTGAAATTAAATGTTATAGTATTGGGCTTAAAACTCATTAAAAAGTCTTAAATATGAATTCATGAGGTCTTAATTTTATCATAAACCTTTTTAATTTATTTTTGTCAACATTTGACGTGGACCGGATATACAGTACTGACCTGCAGTGATGGTTTGAATTGGGGAAAAGGTGATTTGGCCAAAAATCAGCCTAAAATGTAGTTCAAATTTGTCTTTAAAAAGGTCTTTAAAAGTATTAAATTTAACTCATTTTTTTCCTATTCTACTCGATTTTATAAAAAAAAAAATTATTAGAAATTTGCATACCTGTTGCACTAATTGCAGTAATTGAAACGTAGGCTTTTACCGTTGAATTTGAAATCTATCAATTTTGGACTTCAATATATGGATTCCTTGTTTGGAAATGAGTTCCTTAACCTTAACTCAATTTCAGAAGTAGAAGACAAAGCTACTCTAATCAAAGGTAACTATTCATTTGATCTAGGTATATATTTCCACTCTTTGTTGCTCATCTTTTATTTTATTCTTTAATATGTCATTCTTTTCATTTTGTTAAACAGCTACACAGTTCTCTGACATGAGTAAAGCAATTGAAAAATAATTTTTAAAAAGTCAGTCGCCAATATGATGATCAGTTTGACTGGCAGTATGGTGGCCATAACAGGGTTCATGTGATTTTAAACATCATCTGAATAACCTATTTGTTTTAACGTTCTACCGTAGTTACTTGTATATTGATTTATTCTTTTCTCGATAGGGGCTTGGTTAAATAGTTCTTATTTACCTTCCTTTATTCACCTACCTTTGTCTGTTTTGTACAGGGCATGGATGAAAACGCCATCAACGAGGCCATTGAAGACACCACTGTTGGGATTTATGTTCTTAAAGAACATGCTTCAAGTGATGAACCTGAGGACATTGGAATTGTCCTTGACGGCATCAAGATGATGCAAGATCTGGATAATGTAGCATTAGCTGTTGCTGTGCTGTTTGGACTCATGTACTGTATGCCCTGAACCTCAGCTCCCCTGCTGACCTCCGCTTCACCTTTGAGGTAGTCCAAAAGACTTTCATGGAACTGGATGGAGGTAAACTTTCTAACAAAGCACTCACTCTAAAAAAACAGGCTCTTTCAGTGAAAGGGTCAGAGACACTGCACTGCCAGCAATAAACCAAAAAACCAAAGGACATTTGAGTTATCCTCAAAGGCATCTTGGGTAATGCTATACCATTTGGACTGCTTTTTCATTTTCTTTTGTGAATCCACTGTTGTAAGTTGACACTATTTTTTCTTATGAATCCATTATGAAGACAGTTTAAAGAGGGTTTGTAACCATTTTAGTTTTCTGCTCTGAGTGAACTTAAAAATACAGCAGCTGTTTTTAATATGTTACTTTGAATCCTCTTTGATAACAGCTTGTACAAGGTTTACATATCTGTGTTTATTCCTCAGGGAAAACAGTCTACGCAGGGATGATATGTTTGTTTTTTCGCTTGTAAATCCACTTTGAAAGTACTGTTAAGCACTACCTCTAATTTGCCTTATTCACTTTGTGCTATATTTTTATTTACTAGTGAGATTATTCTAGTTTTGTATTTGCTCTTGAAAATGTGCTGTTTGTGGTAACAGTTGGCAGTATTTTGTATTTGTGTGGCCCGGGCCCAACAGCCAATGGCAAGGCCGCAACTTAAAGTACCAGTTAGATTTTAACAATTAATGTTTTTTGCTTAGAGCCGACAACGCCACCTAGGAAATACTTGGAGCCTAGGACTCTGATAAATTCAGGTTCTTTTACATCAGGTGAGTAGAGTTAAAAACACAGGCAGAAGTTTAAATCAAATTAAAACCAGATTTATTGCAATTAAAATAGCACGGGTCTAAAAATGAATGATTAATCTAAAAGCTAAAAGGAATAAAATGTTACTAGCAACAAGGTTAAAAACCCTATAAAAAGTCCAGTCCAATCTAGTGATATAGTCCAATCCGGCTCTTTAATCCAGTTCAGTCCACTCCAGTCCAGTCCAATCCAGCGCTCTTCCCGTACTCCAACAGCCGTCTGCCCGTCTCGGCCGTCTCTCCAGCACCGTCCGAAAGTTTTTTGAGTGAATCTGCGTTGGCGGACACGGTCTGCTGCATGTAGTCTCACAGGACTCTCAGGTCACTGGGCTGGTTGGTAGTAGCAGGAGGGCTTTTCTGCTGCACTGCTGTCTCTGGACTGTCTCTGACTGAAGATCTCCTCTCCTGCTGCCAGCCGTTCTCTCCTTTTGTGTCCTCTCCACCTGTGCTGCATCCTGCTAATTGCAGGTTCTCCGCCACACCTCCCGCTCCTCTCCTAATCAGTGTCTTTGATTGGGGGTGTGGATGTCCATGGGTCTCATTCCAGTTCATGACTTCTTAAAAACACTTCAATTTACGTATTAAAAGCAATCCAAACAACCAACATGCAGGGATAAAACACACAATACAATAAAAACCATAAAACATGCAAAATAGAATAAAATCAACCATAAAACATAAAACATGCATATGTCATTTTTGACCCTGTCACATTTGCACTTTTAAATCTACTGTGACAACAGTTTACACTGGGTTTATAACTGTATTTGCTGTTCTTAATCCACTCTGAAGATACGTTTGAAGTGTATATATGCTCCTATTGACTGTGAAAATGGTTAATGCAAGGTTACATTATATGTATTGTGAATCCATTGCACTTGTGTTCACTGTTCCACTGTTCCCTGAAACGACAAACAGTTGTGTGGTTTGCATTGTTATGTATTTGTGTTTGAATCCACTGCTGTTGATGCACGGCTCAATATAGCAAAAAGTTGGTACAGAACTCTGACTGCCTTTTCTTGTCAATGCAAATCAGTTTGTTAACTTTAACTTTAACTTTAACAAATCAAGTTAGATTTACAGACCTAACTCGGGTACCAGGAACATAATGGAATTGTTTTAAAGTTATACACTACCTTTGAATAATATCAGCATTAAGAAGTCAAGTTGGAGTTACAGTTGAAAATCAGGTACCCCGGACATGATGAAATTACTTTAACATTACACAATAAATTGGTATAACTGTAACTGAAAAATAATGTGTTGAATCAACTTGATTCTTTTAAACAGTCTAATGTGAATGAAATATGTTGGTTTGACAAGTAATAATTAATTGAGAAGATGAGGAAAATTATGTCAGTTGGCCTCATTCTGATCATGTGGGACCGATGTACACATTAAAATCAAGTAAATCCAAAGAACTTTTTTTTTCAGTAGCAAGATGTAGTAGAAGAACATGAAGTGTGGTTCAAGGCAAAAGTGTTGAATGTCAGTGATTTTATTGCTGATGTGAATAAGTGGTTGTCTAAAACTCAGAGTTGTCATGTTGCTGATGACATTGACAATGATAAAGAGGAGGTTTGCTTTGAACCCGATGACAACATCTCAAATGTAAAATAAAACAGTTACTCCTGTAAACACTCAAGTCACAAAAGCTCCAAAAGCAGCAAGTCTTCTGCTTCATCTGCTCGCATTAAAGCAGCAGCTGCTACCTGAAGGAGGAAGCACGCCTTGGAGGAGCGGGCAGATCTGTTAAGGAGGGAAAAGGAGCAGCTTGAGCTGGACACTGAAATAGCAGCCTCCACTGCTAGGATAGCAGTACTCCAGGCCGACGACAGCAACAGTGTTTCAGAAGGACAATCGGATGGAATGGAGTCGTGTGAGCCTTAGTATGAGCAATCCTCAAAGCAGCACATGTTTCTGCATACATTGGAGGAAATTGCTTTGTCCTCTAACAGCAGCAGTTTGGGGCTAGTGTGTAGGAGCCATTTATTTAATTTGAGGTAATTGTGTTAGGTGTAATATGCCTCCAAGCACTAGGGGGGTGTATGGTGTAGGGCAGGGGTCAACAACCTTTACTATCAAAAGAGCCATTTTTTGGCCAAAAAAATTAAAGAACTCTGTCTGGAGCCGCAAAACATATGAAGGCCTCATAATGAAGGTAACACAGCCTGTTAAGTCTAATGCAGTGAGGACCCAAGTCCAAATGGGAGGCAGGACATTGAAGAAACATCTCAGGAGATTTTGCTGAAAGCTCCTGCTGGCTATTCAGCAAATGCAGTGTGCTTGTTCTGAAAAAGTCTTTCAATATTATTTTTTTGTTTTTTGCTGCCTACATTGTAGGCAGAGGCTGGCCTCAGGTAGCTCATATAAGCCACATGCCAGTTACCACAGGTACTGCTGATTAGGAGAAGCAAATGTTGCTGGCCTCAGGCCTAGGGTGTACCAGTGGTGGCTGGTGACTAAAAAAATTGGGACAGCCTGTCACTGAAAAACAAAATGTAATAACGCAGGTGGGGAAGCAGCACCTTTTGTAGTCCATCTTCGGAACATTGTAGTTTCAACACAGCAGACCCGCATCACTCACATTCGCCGCTGTCGCATCATAATTTCGGAGCCTTGTGTTAGTGCAGTCAGATTCTCCTAACACCACGGTTGTCTTTCCTTAGTCCTTATGATTTCTCCTTCACATCTTTCCTTGACCTCAGGACGTTTTCCATCGAGGTCAAGGATAAATGGTTAGGAAAAGACGTTAGGACGTAATTTTCAGACTTTTCGACTGCAGCCTCAGAGCTTTCGGTTCCAGAACAGCTGATCAGAGTCAGTTCAATCAACTCTGAGTAGGTTGAACCTGAACATAAAAAGCCATCATCAATAGAGCTCCGATACTACGATTCACATGGCGACAGGTAAATAAGAGGCAGAGCCTCCATTTTAATCCAATCGACATTTAGATTGTAGTACATGTACGTACAGTATACGCTGACAGTGCACATTTATCTATAAAAAAATTCAGAGCGGGGAAAAGTGTCAATAATATAATAAAGTTTTATTCAGTGTGGTCCATTAATTCATCTTTTACCAGACTTACATTTCCTTAATGATAAAGTGGTGGAATCTGACTGTGTATCAGACTGTAGCCTACATTACATCTACAATATATGTGTTCAGCTCTGATGGGGACAAAACACAGGAGCAGCAACTGAAGGTGAAAAATAAAGTTGAAGATTTAAAAATATATTTAAACATAGAGACATGATTGTAAACTCACAGTCTGATCCAGTAATAATGTGTTTGGTGATTTAAAGGTTAAATAGAGTAGATGATAATAGACACCTTACATAATATAATCTTGTATAAACTGTCTTATCTTGTTTGTAAGGTGTCCTGGGTGTCTTGAAAGGTGCCTATGAATAAAATGTATTATTATTATTATTATTATATTATTAATAACATATAATCTACAATATTATTATGTTCCATCAGTGCGACCAATCACACCGTGAGTGACAGAGATCATTATTCATTGATCCTGTGTCTGAGATTCATACCGATCTTTACTAGCATATTTAAACTGAGATACACATTATGTGCAATGAACTAGTTAGTGGAACTGCTCCAACAAACTGGCCGCTGTTTCAGTCACAGTGTTATAAAAATGAACTTCGCAAACAGAAGAACAAGCAGAGGCTTTATTCTGAGATGACGGTGACTTGATTCTGTGTGTACATATATTCTTCTCACACATACATATATTCTTCTCACACATACATATATTCTTCTCACACATACATATATTCTTGTGCGAGTGAAAATATATGTATGTGAAAGGAGAATGCATGTGTGTGTGAGTGCAAGAATGAATTATGTCTTGTACGGCCCCTCATACATATTTACAGCATTTGTTCGTTAAGTGTGCATCACAGTGATACAATATCACCATCTAATGCTGAACTTGAAATATTAGAGCAGGTTGTTTCTTACAGTGTGACCCTGCCTCGGTGTGTGTCTACATTATGTGTGTGTGTGTGTGTGTGCACTGCTACCCCTGTGAGAAGAGTGACCTTTGTAACATGCGCCTCCTCACTTACTGACTATACACGTGAATACTTAATGGTGGTGAAGTACTTTGTGTGTTGTCCAATAATTAACTACTGGACTGATAAGGTAAAAATAGGAGAGAGAAAGAAACAGTGAGAGGGGAAGAAAAGAGAGAGAGAGAGATTGAAGGAAAGAAACACGTCAGATAGAGAAGTCAAATCAGCAAAGAAAAAGGAAGGACGTTGACTCAGCAGTTGCAGATTAAGGGGAGAAAGAGGAAGAGGAAATATCTGACAGTGAACTAGTGTGCGCTGCAAGCGTATGCTGAGTTTCTCATTTGTTGCTTTTCCCTTGCCGTGGTTAAATGTACTCCACGGAGGACACACAGGTGGCCAGGACCATAGAGCTGAATGATGGCACACAAATGCCAGTTTTGGGTTTCGGGACATGGAAGGTAGTCTAAATACTCATTCCTATATCTTTCACTGTCATCAATTTGTTTTTTTGCATACTATTTGAGAGTAATGTTTTTAATTATGCGTTGCAAGAAGTCTGCCTAGGGAGGCAATTGAAAATACTGGCTTCTGATTGGCTACTGGCAGATTATTCGCCCTCCTCCGGGTCTAATGGCAAGGGACTTCCTCACAGTGGAGGTTCTAGACCATTTCAAATGGTGGGGTAAGGCTGGGGCCAAATTAGATTTTAGGGGTAGGGGAGACCGGGGCAATTGTAGCATCTCAAATATCTCCTATCAGAAACGAGACAGAACCATGAAACTCATTATGCACATGGTCTGTGATGATCTCGCTCTGCCTGCCAAAGGACAAACTGATGTCTCATACTTATCAAAGTTTTTCTGCCAAGACTCATTTTTGAGGTATACAAGTTTTTTTTCCATCTGCAGTATTTTCCTCATACAGTCTTAACCTTTAATGTCTATGAATTTAAATCTGTCTATTTTTTATTATCATAATGTTGTCTAACATTTGAAATCTTTGTCAAATGTTAGCTTTGTTGTTTCTAGCCAGCATGATTGCTTTTGTCGTGGGTGGTACGATTGGGGTCGATTGTAACGCTGTATTACAATTTTGACACCAAAAATGGTGTCTGACTTAGTAACAACTTCAAAAAACTTAAAAACGTGTTTTGTGTTCAGTTTAAATGTCTACGTAAACTCTATTCATCATGTAGTTTATGGCAGAGTCCAGTGTTTACGTCTCTTTCCTTTCAATCTGGGGACAAGGACTCAATTCAATTCCAGGGTTAAAAAAGACAGTAGTGCCATATTGGCTGACAATCAACACATAGCCTATTGAAACTCAGTAGTATTGAAACTCAGATTTAAAACCCGGTTGGAGCCATTTCATTTTTACACATTATAAACAAGGGACATGTGTAACATCTCAAATAGCACCAGTCAGAAACGAGACAGAACCATGAAACTCATCATGTGCATCACGGTGTGATGATGCCTCCCAAAGGACAAACTGATATCTCATACTTTAAAGTATACTCTCATAAACTAAAAAGTGGGCTACAAGTATATAACTAGTAAACTAACAGTATACCTAGAAGTTCACCTGTACTATAGATCACTTCATAGTATAGTAAATAGAACTTAGATGTAAACTACTTGAGCACTCAAAGATTACTATTCTCACTCTTAAAGTACACTTAAAAGTATACTTTTATAAACAAAAAATCGGGCCAATTTAGTCCCGAGAAGTATTGAAGTAGTACACTTACAAGTATACTACTAGTACATTGCTATTAGTATACGTACTACATAAAGTATACTTGGGAAATATACTTGGCCTTTACTTAAGTTAAAATAAACTTGAAGTATACTACGTTTTCGTAAGGGATATTACCATAAAGACCAGAAACAGATAATTTCTGAGAATATAGGCAGCATGCTTAAACTCCTTAATGCATTTTACATCGTGAACAGCACAAAGAGAAGTGAAGATTTTATTGTTTTCTTTTATGGCAGATAGTGGTGGAGATGTAAGAGAGTGAAAGGCCTATTTTAAAAATGTTTTAATTCTTGCAGTCCTGCAGTCTTCCCCGCTCCTCAGTCCAGGGTGCAGTGGAGGCTGCCATCGCAGCTGGCTACCGCCATATAGACACCGCTCACAGCTACAACAATGAGGCTGATATTGGCAAGGCTCTGTGCTCCAAGACACAGCAGGGCATCATCAGGCGCCAGGACATGTTCATCGTCAGTAAGGTGATTGCTTAGAAGAACAGGTGTTACAGCAAGGCCAGGGTGCAACATGAGGAGGGGGTATGACATTGTATTTGTTCACACAACAGATGCATTTTTTGAATTGCAGAGAGTAGGAAATAACACCTGTCATACCCATGCCCTGCATGAAAGTGGACAATCTGAAATTCTGTCTTTAATGTCTTTTCCTTTAGTGCCTTCAAATGAAACTGGTGAGCTTGTGTTTACAACATGAAAAGTCGTGTACACGATATGCTTGGCGTTCAATTAGTTACAGTAAGTCGTGAGAACACCGCTGCTAAGCAACCGCAATATTAACGTTACCATCGGCGTCTAGAAGCCACAGAGGGTAACGATTTAGCAAGCTAGCAAGTAGGTAACATAATGCAGGAAATGCAAAGGTATGATGACAGAGGAAAAAGATGAGGCCTTTGGGAATATCAACATTTTCCTCAGACATATTATAAAATGATTATGAACAACAATACACGGCTAAATTTACAATATATTCACTTATTATGTACCGAAAAATCAACTTCCAAGGCCTCCGCCATTTCTGACGACATCAACAAACACGTCACAAGTCTTGAACTCGGAGCTTTTAGAAACTTTCCACTTACGAGGTCGTGAATACCACAAGAGGGGCGCGTTCATGTGGACTCCACCACGTTTGAAGGCACCATAATTCCGAGATTAAAGTCAGAATTTTGACTTTAAGCAAAAAAATTCAAAAACTTTATTTTCAGAATTCTGAGTCTAAAGAGCATTATGAGAGCAGCGTAGAGCAGCGAGCCAGTTGGGCACGCTCACATGCACTAAAAGGTATGCTGGTAAAAACAACAGATGGAAGCTCAGATTACAACACACACACAGGTAGACATTACTCCACTATAGTTGTTTGCTGCTATATTAATGCTCTGAATAACATATAGAGAACCCTTAACAGAACTCAAATTTTGTCATATGTGGCCCTAATCCTATTCCGTAGCTGCCTTATATGATATTTTATTTCTCTGTTAACCCTTCTGTCCTGTACCTTTTTGCATAGCTGTGGTGTACCCATCATGCCCCAGAGGACATCCCTGTGTGCCTGAATAAATCCCTGAATGATCTCCAGCTGGACTACCTTGATCTTTACCTTGTGCACTTCCCCGTTGGCCTAAAGGTTGAGCGTAACATCCAAAACAGTTGACAGAATTCAATTCTTACAGCCTCTTATCCCCAAGGTCCTTAGCCCATACTAGGAATAAAGTATTTGGCTGAAGCTGGTATTTATTTTTGGGGCTTTAGAGACCATTATTAACGCTAGGGCCTGCCCGAACAATAAATGTGTTAAAGCAGCATTACACGATTCTGGACCATCAGGGAGCTGAAACCCTCCAAATCAAACTTAGAGAATAGCTCTAAAACACTAATGGTTTATCACATTGTTATGGCTAACACAAGCATCCCATTGGAGTTGTGTTTCTAACAACATAACAAATATAACTCCAATATTAATTCTGTTGCGTTTCCCCACCAACACCTCGACATTTATAAGTATACAAATAGAAAAATATCTGGGTCTTAACCACAGAGTTTTTGTGCAGGCCAGAGAACCACAATAATGAGCTAAAACTGTGTAGAGCGGCAGTGTTAATTCTAAGTGGGTTTGTGATATCAAAAATATCCCTTTGTGCGGAGTAATTTCTCTCTATTTGTTTTTCTAAATTTGCTAAATATCCTTGAAAGAGGGAAGTAATTATAATTATGTTGCAAAAAGGACACATGCCATATCTTTGCTCAGCTAGAAGCATCTGTTTGACTGTTACCTTTACATTTCTTCCAGAAAATGGGTGATGACCTTTTCCCAAAGAAAGACGGAAAGATGCTGACCTCTGATATAGATTATGTGGATGTATGGAGGGTAAGCACACATGTGTCCTTTCTGTTTGCATGTGTACTGGCACCACCACACCCACCATATATACTGTATATGCAGCTCTACACATTCATTCACAATATACTTATACTTCACTGCAGTTTGTTACGGCAGTTACAGAAAAACAGAGTAGAAATAGTTTCCTAAAATTAGTAGTTTTCTCCCTCAAGGTTAATTAGATTTTCTCTGGTTCTACCTTCCTATTGTGTTCGGGTCAAATTTGACACGTTGTCATGTCTTTCATATTTTTTCTGATCAAAACAAGGCTTCATCACATCCTCAACAACGGCCTACTAAATACAATAAAACACTAAAAAGTTACATCTGTGGTCTTATGACCCAGTAGTAATGCAGTAATTATGGGTTGTTTATGAAGAGAAATACATAGTAAATGTTGCAAAACCATCATGAAATCTTTTTTTTTTTTACAACAAAAGAAAATAATAGTAATACTATCCTATAGTAGTATAATAATGTTGTGTAATAATAATATTAAAATAATGTTTCATGCCAAGAAAGCATATTGACTTCAATTCAATTGTACAGTGGCATATATATATTTATATGTATAGTATATATGCATACATTATCTTTAAACATTTATCCTATTATCATAGGGTCGACACATAGAGACAGACAACCATTAACGCTCACATTGTCTTTGGACTGTGGAAGCCAGAGGACCCTGGGACGCTAACACAGGGAAAACATGAAAACTCCACACAGAGTGAATAATGAGTTAGTAGATAAAACATTTTACTGGATGATAATTTGCAAGGTCGGAGGGTTTAAATAAAACTTACCAAAACAAACATCCACCTGGCATGGGAAGGACATTTAGAATGTTTTTCATTGAAATCACATCAGCCTTTTGAAGTGGATGGTAGAGGTGCGTTTACTGTCTCTGTCTGTTGTTGTGTTTGCAGGGGATGGAAGCCTTGCAAGCCTCAGGGAAGGTTAAGAGCATTGGTGTGTCCAACTTCAGCATCCTGCAGCTGGAGAGACTTCTTGCTCTGTGCAGGGTGCCCCCTGCTGTCAATCAGGTAGGCAACTGCATATTTAGCTCCTTTATTGACATACTGTTAGCAGGAGAAGGTCTGTTCATTCAAAACATTATTATTTCCCTATACCTTCATACCTCTTTAAGTATGGACCCATGTCCCACATTTTCATTTATCGTGCATGTAAAAAATGAGCAGTCCGACCTCAGTTGGGTTGTCCAAATGAATAACCTGCCTCATTGAGCTCACATTAATCATTATTTGTCTTGCCAATAGAACGTGGTAGACATGAGGAACAGAGGAGATACTCCGGTTGGAAGTTGGATTTAGAATCCGTTCCTATGCAGGACTGAAATGTAGTTCCAGGAACATGAGTAAAAGTGAGGATGGCTTTACTTTATATTACATTCTTGTAGTGGGACGATATGCCCACGTAGTATCACACACAACGACGCCTTATAATGACACAAGACGATGGGTCCCACGGTGATGTGATACAGTTTCATGTGGTGACATTATATGGCATAGTAAGATAACAGCTAAAAGCAACAAATCATCTATATTTATCCATGATATCATAAAACATCATTCAACTTGATGACTAGTGTCATTTGATGTCATCATATTGAATGAATGAATGACATCATATGACATCACATCATCGACATTACACAAACAACATCATCATATGTCATGTTATGATTCAATATTTTAAATTATTTGCATAAATGGTTATCATATTACAATATATGATGTCACGCATGTTACACATTCACATTTTCGTGTTGGCCACCATAGTTTCCCTTCACGCCTGGTGCACGGTAGAAGTTTCAGTTGATTACAATCTGCAACCTCACCGCTAGATGCCGCCATATTTACACACTGCAACTTTAACATTGTTCTGTAGGGAGATCCTCCTGGAAAAAAAAATGTTGCTCCTACTCAGCAGCTGACTATAAATCCAAGTTCAGAAATTTACCAAGCTCTGTCTAGATCGGCATCCGTATGTATTTAGCTTTTGTTTGGTATTATATCATCCATAGATTGAGCTACATCCCTACCTGGTGCAGACAGAGATGATAGAGTTCTGTAAATCCAAGAACATCGCCCTGACTGCCTACAGCCCCTTTGGCTCGCCTGGGAGACCCCCAGAGCTGTAAGACATGCAGCATCACTCACTCACACACTCCACTGACTCAGACTGATGATTAGAAACCAATCAAACACCTGGATGCTTCTGTTGATAAAGGGGTGATGCTCCGAGGTCATTTTGTGATCCATAGAGGAATAAATGTTTGTGTCTGAGTGTTTGTGTGTGTGTGTGTGTGTGTGTGTGTGTGATATTTATTTATTTTTAAATATAAAAAAAGTATAAATTCATTCCTTTTTATTTCTTCCTTTACTACTACCTTTATATAGTTTGTTCTATGATGTGGCTCCTGAGAAGAGCTCCTTGTGGACTCCTCATAAATTCCAACTTTGTGAGTTGTGGAGGATCTTACTGATGTAGTCTGGCTTTGTGGGGTTATTAGGGAGTAAGCAGATGTCACAACACCCAGCCTCATTATGCTATATAGGTTTTTATTCCATCTTTCTTTTAAGCCTTATCTGATCCACCACTTGAGCTTGAGTTCAATAAGAAGTACATTTACAGTTCATAAGGATAGAGGATGACATGAATGACTGCAGACAAGGTGGGGTGGGTCTTTGTTGTTCCTGATGTGCAGACTGGTGTAGGATGCGGCATCAGACTAGTGAAATACGGAGTAATAGAAACTAGCCATTGAGCCTACTAATTCTTGTGAATGAAAAACCCTGCAGTGCTCTGTACTTTTTTTATTGTTTAGGTTCAGAGGAGACACTGATCCACATAAGCTCCTGGAGGACCCAGTCGTATCAGATATAGCCAAGAAGCACAGACGCAGCCCTGCACAGGTCAGTGTGAGGGTGTCTACTGTTTATGTGTACGTGTGTGTATTCCTTTGTTAGTAATAGAGGTATTCTCCCAGGTACTGCTGAGGTACCATGTGCAGCAGGGTATTGCAGTCATCCCTAAGAGTGACAAACCTCATCACATCCTGGAGAACACAAAGGTAAAACCTCTCTACTACTCTCTTTAGTGCTCACGCTGCTTTGTGGTAGTAGTGTGTTCATTAGACATTGTTGAATTTTTTATCTGGACTCTCACAGATTGTGGACGTTTGAATTATTTAGTTGCTTTAGGAAACTGCAGAAGGCCACTTGCTATTAAATGCAGCCGTGGACCAACAGAGCTCTGAGATCAAATTTAGTTTTTGAAAAACAAGCCTGACTTGTTATTTTGTTTTTAATAATACTGTATATATTTCTGGTTTTGTGTAGTAGTTAAAGTTTTCATAAAATATGATACAAAAATTACGGCAAAAAAAAAAATCACGTTGCAGCAAATTAATACAGAATTGCTCAACTGAACTACTTCATTATAACCCCGCAACAACATAGTTGGGGCTATAAAGCGCTCCGCGTCTCCCTCCGTCCGTTCGTGTGTCACACTTGGTTTCCGGAGCAGAACTCGGAAACTATTTAACTTAGGAACTTCAAATTTGGTATGATGGTTGACAGTGTGGTCTAGTTGTGCTTTTTGGGGGTTAGAAGTCCAGGGTGCCCATTAGTTAATTAGTTAATGCCCATTAATTCCATTAGTTCCAAAAGGGCAAAACCTTTGGCCATACTTTAGTAGAGGTCAAGCAGTAAGTGGGGGTATGTGAGCCATGATCACTTTTGCCCTGTATAAACCTGGCTATATCAGTGTAGTCAGAAAGTAGCACGACGATGTGCTAGATGAGATGTTAAGGGATCAAGTTATTACAATTCATCCGGGGGTGACATGAACAAATTTTGTGGAAATCCATCCAGTAGTCATCAAGGCATTTCACTCAAATGTTTCAGGAATTCACCCTTTGGGGTCTGTACACAATTTCAAGAGATAATTCAGTCTGAACTAAAATGGTGCACGAACAAATTTTTTGAAGGGGTGTTACACATCACGTAGGTTTGAATTAGTTTCATGGCCTGGAGTTAGTGTGTGTAGGCATTTTTGTTTTCCATTGGACTGAGAAACGTCATCATCCCTACAGCTCTGCTGCTACAGTAGTGTGGCTAAAAATCACTACAAACATTTGACAGTTTTTCTCGTTCGCTTTGGCTCAATTCTTGAATGAGAGTTATTTTTTTCAAAACAGTAAATTCAAATCTCTGAACAATTAGTTTGTTGCTCACAACAGATTCGAATTTTTCATTCATTCAAGCAAATTGCACGTGTTTTAGCAAGTGTGCAAAAGAGTCAGCACAATAACCACTTGCACACGTCTTGCTGATCAAAACTGATGAGTTGATTCTCAGTGAAACTGTCGTCCTCTTCATAACTTCTAGACATTATTTCATCGTTTGAGCCGTCACATGCAAAATGATCCATTCAATTATCAAAATTTGACAAACATGCATGTATATTCCATAAATATCTATGATATGGAGGAGGTACATTTAGCTGTATTTGAACTGGACTACAGCAGCTTTTTTTCATTTGTGCAGGGTTGTTTTTTTGGCATGGATGTCATTTTGTGGCAGATTTTCTGTTCATTGTTTATGACTTTACAGGAAAGATCAAAAGAAATGTTTCACAAATAAATGTACTGCATACATACAAATGTGCATATCCTTTTTCTGTGTAGCTACTAGACTATTGACTTTTCCCAGTAAACGTTTACGACATAACAGATACACAAACAGCATTCTGCTGGACAAAACTGACATCCTGGTATCGTAGTATGCAGTCAGTATCAACAAAAAAGTAGAAGAAAACATAGATTTGCATATGAGAAACATTTCCAGGGTTGTGTGTTGAACAAACATGTAAACATTTGACCAGTACGGCTCACACGATGACAAACAAACTTGACCCCATGACTCATCAGACAGTTGTGACAATTGCACTGACAGTTTAAAGAGGATGTTAAGATTATTTCAAGCGACTGAGAAAAACAGTAATATTAAATATAGTTCCTCATGTTGCATAATGCCATCATTCAACACAACATGCATACATGTTATCATGGAGTATGTAATGTATTAGGGACACTGGTGTTTGTCTGTTTTCACTCCTTAATAGCTAAGTTGACCAAATAGGCAATCAGCCCCCAAAGTAGTGTATTTCCCCTTAGAGGGGCTGGTTTATTAACTGTATAGCAAGAATGATAAAACACTATTGTCTAGGACTTTAGAAAACTTCTGAGCATCAATATAGTTGTCTGTAAAACCCATTTGTCAAAATCAGTTTCAATGTTTGTGCAGACCTTTGACTTCAGTCTGACTGAAGAAGACATGAGAGCACTAAGAGGACTGGACCGAGGGTGGAAGGCCTGCACGCTGGACGAGTAAGTCGACACAATGCAATAGTCTTTGGCAATGTGCAGCTATGTTCACACTGTTGTCCTGTTTGTCAGAATCAAGTCTCATCCATACTACCCCTTTGTATGAGGCTGCCAGGAGAGTGGGGAGAGAGAGAGATGGCACACGGGACCTACTGATACCGTAAACACCAAGACTGCAGACTACAGGGTCACACACTGTATATCATCAGTGCCTCGTTTACATAATAATAATGATAGAATGTGAAGACATATCTTCCAAATGAGGTTGTAATGAATGATGAAAAGTGAGGTGCTTACTTTTCTAATGTTTCCATATCATGAATAAAATACTTTGTGTTTACACAATCACAGTATTTTTTAATAAAAGGCCATTTGACAGGTTTAGACTTACAAATGCACAGTAAATAATTAATTATGTTAATTATGACAATATACAATACTGAGCACATTATCATTTTATTACATACTCTCTCTGCATATGTGTGTTAAAGTAGGCATTGCTGGAAGGACATTGAAAAGGCATGAAACTATTTCGCTGTGAGAATTTGTGCTTTGGTGTAGGGATGCATCGATCCGACTTTTTCAGTCCTGATACCGATATCAAGTGTTTAATTAATAAGCTGTATGCCTCACTGTGTGGAAGTGACTGGATCATTCTGTTATGTGTAAGGCAACGACAGGCATTGCTTACATAACTTTGTAGACACCAAATGTAACAAACAAATACATAGATATAACATTACATCAATTTAGAGAATTGTTATTTATTATTAAAATAATAAATCGTGCACCAACAACTTTGTAAAAAAAACTTCAAAATTATCAGGAATTAAAACTCAGGTGTAAACCTTTTTAATGCAACAACAAATTGGTCAAACTTTAAACAGGAATTAAAATTTCAGTATATGATATATATAGTATATAAACATAAAATTGAATTGAATAGATCGGCCCAATTGTCACCGATACGCGATCCGGTACCGGTGCATCCCTACTTTGGTGTCTAACAGAGTACAGGCGAGGCTTTTCAGTCTGCGGATCACTTTAAATCTGTCCATAAATTTATAAAATAACACATAAACAATCATTTAAATCCATCTGTACTCCAGAGGCAGCGGTTACAATGTTTCTTTTAGACGATGTCAATTGCACCACTCTTAGTCCTGCAAAGCAGACTGACTTTGGAGCTGAATGAGGAATTATGAGGGACTTTACAGATTTGTTTTGGGTAATGTGATCCTGCGTGGTCAGGTAGTGTGTCTGTTCAGTGTTAATGCTCCGGCATACAGTATGTTACTCAACTACAGGTCTTGTAGGAGATGTTCCACAAATGAAAGCAGAGTGAATTCTTTTTTCCCCAATCCCCTAACTAATCAGTGTCAGTTACCATTATCTCTCTCTTTGTGATGCTGCAGTGCCCTCGAGCTTGTGAGAAAATGTTTCTGATACCCGTGTAAGGGACATCGCAAAATATGTATCTTCTATTAAAGATTTTGTATCAGAAATATGCATCAGGCTCCGTCTCAGCCAAAAGTCAGGCCTTAGAGAAAGTCCTTCATCACTGTTGTTACGACAGGTGTAATCTTCCTTTTATCCCTTGTCCCATCTTCTTCTTCTCCGGAGAGGGTGATGATGCTGAGGGCTTCACAGTGCACACACACGCCGAGGCCCCTGCGATGCATTTCGGCAGGTCGGGTCCTCTGGACCACGAGTCCTTGTCAGGGTCGTACACCTGAGTGGCTCTGGAGAACGCCATGCTCTCCCAGCTGTAGCCCCCGAGCACGTAGATCCTCCCTGCCCAGACTGCGAGCCCAGCCTCGCTGGCTGGCAGCAGCAGCTTTGCCACCCGGGTCCATTGGCCGCTGCGCGGGTCGTAAGATTCCACCTGCAGGATGTCGAAGCGCTCTGTGGTGTCCTCGTGGTCGTCGCTGCCCCCGATGGCGTAGATGAGGTGGTTGAGGGAGGCCATGCAATGCCAGCCCCGGGCCTGAGACATGGCCTGGCGTTCCACCCACACTTCACTGTCCCGTGATGGATCATAACTCAGGACATCCCGGCGGTATGGGCCGATCTGATAGTCGTGACCACCTGAGATGTAGACTACACCACGGTGGACCGTCCCAGCATGGCCATAAGTAAACCTAGAAAAGACAGTATTCATTAACATGTTTTCCACAAAAAGATGAATATCACACACACAGTGTTTTGATCTTTTGGTAGTGCTATTTGAAAAGTCAACCAGCCACCAAAGCCATACATGAGGATATATCCTCAGGGGACCATAAATGACAAATTTCATGGAGACCCAGTAGTAATGTGTTCCTACCTGGGCAGTCCTGCAACGTAGGACCAGCAGTCCTCAGCGGGACAGTAAACCTCCACAGAGGACAGCGCTCCGGTGTCATTCCTCCCACCCACGGCGATCAGGCAATCTCCCACCGTCCCCAGGTAAAAATCCACTCGCCGCTCGTTCATTGGAGCACCCTGGAAAAGCATCACACTGTCACTGTGTCTGGGCTACTTAGCTGCTAAAAGACAAGCACACAGGAAGCGAGAAATAAAAGAATAAATAATGGCAGCTGGGGGGTGGGGGATCTTCTCAGATTACTAATTCGCTGAATGCTCTGACACTTTTTTTGTGCTTGAGTTGAGATGAATATCCAAATCGGCATGTTCTGCACACTTCATTTGTAAACTGAAAAGTATTTGACAAGGAGAATGGAACTGGCTCTTTGGTACAGTACCCTGGTCCACTGGTTGTGGCGGGGGTCGTATCTGTACAGCAGGTTACAGGCGGCGTCTCCGCCGTTGTCCCTGGACGAGCTGCCGCCAGCAGCGAAGATGAAGCCCCCCAGCACTGCCAGGCAGTGGTGGCTCCGCTGGGCCGGCAGCTCAGTTTCTACCGCCCAGCTTCCCGTTTCACCGTCCAGCCGGCAAACATTGGCGCTCAGCTCCTCTCCACGCTCTGACACCTTGAGTAGTAAAGGGAGATTGTTACAGGAACCAATGTCAGGCATAGTTTTTAAAATGCAAAGATGTGTGGCTGTGCAAAGCCTGCCAGTCGCTGTTTTTCTATGGTTACGAGATATTACCAGGTCAAAACTTAGAGCTTAAAATTCCATAATAACCTTTCAGCATATTGTAATTCAAGTGTTCTGAGAGAAAACTAGACTTCTGCACCTCCTCATGGCTCTGTTTTCAGGCTTTACATTTTTTAAAGCACCCCTCGTAGTTTCAGGTAGATCAGCTGTTCGAGCAGCGGAACATATCGTCATTCAAACCCGACAGAAACAAAATAAAACTCTACGAAACCGTCTTGGTTTATCTTTCCACCGGCCTCTTCCACTGTTCCAACAATATGGTTGAAATAAACTCTTAATCCACAGCGTTAGATGGGAAAATGTGTCGACCCTACACGCTGTTTTCCCACCACCGTGTCTCTCTCTCCCCACGGAGCAGCTGCTGCGGAAGGTGGGTGGACGGTGTTGGGGGGTTTTGGGGAATATGCGGCGATTTTCAAAAAATAATGAACTAGTTCCCAGTGATTATCGAATAGTATTTTTGCTTGGAATGCACATCCCTACTTTGTTTCATGTACGTATCATAACAACAGCTTGAATATCCGCCGTCCTCGGTCTTCCAGTTTCCCGTTTTTGAATGAGGAATAAAGACTATCGTGACCTGTTGGTACGGAGAGTTATTACGTACGTGGCAGTTGGCCGTTGGCTGTAGTCTTTGCGGTGTGTTCGAGTGCAACTTTTTGGCCAAGACAAAAGCGACGTGAGCCAACTCAACGGTCGGCCTTCGTCGCTGCTAGTTCTTTGATGTCAGGTTGGTGTGTCTGGGCCTTACATGGCTCCATCTGATTTTGATATCTCTCAAAATTGAATCATCATCATCAAATTGATCTGTCACCTTCACCCACATGTACCTCTCCTCCAATCAGCAGCAGCCGCTCTGAACCTCCCCTCAGCGTGGTGCGTCTTGTTTGCAGGAGCGGCTGGGCGCTGGGCCTGGCGTGGTACCCCAGAGCTTCCTCCACCAGGGCCTCGCAGCCGGCCTCCTCCGTAAGCAGGGCCCGCACCGCCGGCAGCACTTGGTCCACTAGGTCCCCCGCTGGCATCAGAGGGAAGCGGATGTGGGAGAGGAGCTGTCTGGCGTGGGCAGTCCGCTCAGGAGTCTCACTGAGCCACTGCAGGGCGGCCTGGAGAAGTGCCTGCTCGCTGTCATGCTGAACCTGATGATGGAGAGAGGAGCTCGGGTATTAATGATGGTGGCTTCTTATAATCTTACCCCACGTCTAAGCCTTATTCCCCCAAACATGATGCGGATCCCATGTTGTGTCGTGATGTGTGATTGTTTCCAAGGTCAGGACTAAACTTTCAATGTCAACATATAAACAACGAAGAGTATTTACCTGGCCACTGGAGAGGTAGGATGTGAGCTTGTGTAAAGGAGTGTTGTGAAGGAAATCGAGGGTGAAGGAGAGCGTAGCGAAGCGTGTGAGGATGAATTGGTCAATGAAGGTGTCGAGTCGCTCCAGACTGTAGAGCAGAGCCAGCTCCTGCAGGTACAGGTAGTTGTCCTCACTCACCTCCCTCTCCAGGTACTGGCAGCAGAAATCCACCACTCGCCACACCTGAACAACACCAGCTTTTTGCATTTGACTGGTCTTTTCAATTTTTTTTTATTTATTAACAATTTAATAGTATATTGTAACCGTATGGCAAGCCGTTTTAACATTTAATAGCTAGACAGGATATTCATTAGAGATATCTGCAACGTCATTTTGCCTCGTCAGACTCTAATTCAAAATATCCCTGATTACATTTTGACTGGTACGTTCAGCTCGGAGGACTAAAGGCTCGTTGCGATTAAAATGAGCTTGTAGCTGGTTGTCTACCTCCAGTAAGAGCCCTCGTTGGTGTTTTAACTATGTTTCTCTTATGAGTTATTGATCCAGGAAGTTTGAATCTGTGAATATCTTTCACTCTTTACCGAACTATCCAAGTGAGCAAAAGCTTCTGCTGACACTGTTCAGATGCTTTGTTGGGGCGATATCCGATGGGAAGCCTTAATGAGCAACGTCATGACAACAACTCTGACTAGTCATAATGAGGTTTGACATATCTGTAACTGTTATTTAGGATAGTCAGAACCGAACTACAGATATCTCTGTCGTTTTGACTAATCACAATGACCTTATACATATCTGGAATAAGTATTCTGACTAGTCAAAATGTAATTGTGGATATCTGTAATGTTGATTCCGTATAGTCAAGCTTAGCTATTAAATGTTAAAACGGCTTGCCATAGTAACCTCTATCATTAAGCATTTATAACCACTATATAAACAATGAATCAGTGCTTACTCTAAACAGCTATAAACCTCCTCTTAATTTGCACAAATTTATGACATTCTTTATAATACACAGTAAAATAAATATCTTACAGTTGATATTCATGTCACTATTTTAAACCCTAACCAACAAAGGATTTGCACATGTGCATAAATAAGGTATTACAACACTGCAAAACATCTAAGGTAACTGGTTCAACTTTGTTGGAAGGCGATGCATTCTCACCACTGAGTTTTGGCCTATAGCTGTCCTTCTGTCTTTCACATACAGTGTAATACGATATGATCACTCTAATACATTTAACATAATGTGTTGAACAGAATGATCTCAGTTTCTTACCTGCAGAAGGTGGGCAGCTTCCAGCACATAGTCAATGTTTCCTCCATCTAACGGCAGCTCCCCGCTGTACAGGAAGTCCACTACAGCGTTCAGACCGATGTAGGACATCCCAACCAGCTCCACCTGCAAACAGGAAGAGGACAATGGAGGTTAATCAGGAGTCGGACATATGATATGACACATTTATCAAAGCATGAGTTTTCCTGGTGACTTTACTATTAATAATCTACATGTAAATTGAGGCAGAGAAAGTGAGAGGAATGCCTTAATTAATAAAGAAACACAGAATGAGGAAGGGAGACAAAGAAACAAGGGCTCCCATTGTTCAAATGATTTACAATTCCCTGATTTTCCCAGTGTAGAAACATTTCTCTGCATCATCCTACAGTATGTACCTCCTCCTGGCGTTCCTCCCTCATGCCCAAGGTGAACATCGCGTGGAAGTATGGGCTGGAGACGGCCAGCAGGGCTCTGTGAGCAGGGACCCGCTGGTTGTCAGCCACCAGCACCACATCACAGAACTGGCTGTGCTGCCGCTGCTCGTTGAGGCCCTGTAACACCTCCACAGCTTGATCCACCCAGCGGAACACCTGCCAACACAACACGTTTGTTGAAGGTCTCGGGGTCTGCTTTTTCTGCACAAAATCAGTTTGTATGTGTCTGCTTAGATTTGAAGGTTCAGTTCAGCCTAATTCCGTTGAAACGAGTCAGTCAGTCTTTCCCCTTACCCTTGATCCCTCACATAACATACTACATAGCCACACCATAACCAGTCTGACTAATCGATAACAGAAATTTAGAGCCATCTAACCAAATAATACTTGTATTATTTTTGGCATATTTAATAATTGAACGCGATCGGACATTATATAAAACTCCACACTGCAGGACATTAAAGTATGGCATATTATTGATTATTCTGCATAAATACTTTGAAACGTTAACCGTTTATCATCGTGGAATAAGCCGTTTCTACCGGCATAGATATGATAGACGTCAGGGTATTTTCTTACTATAATCTATCTTTTAAGACTAAGATAGAGGATATACCCCGTTTATGCCAATCATATTTATGTCGGTACAAAACGGCATATGCCGCTGCAGGGAGTTAAATGCTGTGAATTAATAAATGTAGATCCCCCCTTCCTGGCAGACAGGCTGTATAGCTGCCTCTGCAGACTCCAGCCAATATTGAAATTTACAGTAAAACTATCAGGTGGACACGTAAAAACACACATTGTCATTTCAGACAATCCAAAAATAGATTATTGTGAGAAAATACCCCGACGTCTTTCATATCTATGCCGGTACAAACGGCTTATGCCACAATCACAATGTTTCAAAGAATGTATGCTGAATAACAATTAATATGCCATACGTATGCCTAATTAATGTTACGTGATGTGGAGTTTTATTAATGTGTGACTGCGTTTTATTATTAAACATGATAATAATAATACAAGTATTATTTGGTTAGTTGGCTCTAAATTTCTGTTATTGATTAGTCAGACTGGCTACAGTGGTTAGGTGGCTAGCTCTAGCCTCGGGGTACATCGGTGAGTATCAAATGACTTTATATATTAATATTTACAGCACTATGTTGTTAATAAAGACAGAAAACATATCAGGAGCCGGTGCTGGTACGACTGTCTGACAGTGGCCGACCACTTTCAAGCGGCACCTGCCGTTTGGAAACGGTATATGCCGGTGGAACAGGAGCGGCGTACCACTCCAGGGACCGACTTATGCCGCTGAACCACAGTGGCACACCATCAGCCACTTTTCGAGAGTCTGACTCTATGGCTAAAGTCTGTGATCAGACCTCTTACTGACACAGACACACACACTGACCTTGGACGATTCACTGATCCGCTGGGGCCGACACACACGACTTGGTTTGCTGTTATCCATTATATTCCCTCAGGCAGGCATCATCTAAAGGACACACACACACACACACACACACAGTATTACTCCCCTAACTAATTGTGCTCCATCCCTAGTACTAAATCATTTCCTCATGGTACGTGTCCATCGGGCGTTTTTTATCACGAGCGGACGCACCGCTTCCCAACATTGGACGCTTGGTGGGCTGTCACTAGACCCAAGGCACTCGGCACCTGATTGGACGAACGCTTTCCCTCAGTGGGCTGCTGCTCCCCGCTTTCAAACCGGAAACAACATGGCCGCTCGTTTGGAAACTTTCTTCTCTTATTTCACAAAAATAGTTCACCGAAATGTGTTTCTGAAAACATTTGAGGCGAGAAATAAGCCATGCAGTTGCTGAATCTGTCTTTATTTTGGGTCAACAACGTTTATTTTAAAATATTCTCGGGAGTTTCGAGAAGCAGCGAGTCGCATCGGACGCCCCTGATTTGCATAAAGTAGACTAGACCTCAACTTTATGCAAATGAGGAACGGCTGTCGTGACGGTCCGTCTCTCGAATCGCGCCGCCACGCTACCAGAATGCATTGCACGGCTGCTTTTATAGACAATGAAACGGAAGCGTGGAAAGGACGGATCCTGTGGACACGTACCTTCACAGGAGTGAAAACCAGGGAAGCTATGTCTCCTAACTTAAAGCAGCAGTTGGTAGAAATGGAGCATATATGATTAAAAAAAGTTATTTTTATAAAACGGGTTAGGGTCACTATATCCTGACAGTAGTGCATGAGACAGGTAATATGAAAAAAATCATGTTCCCCTGTGTCCTCCAGTGCTCCTAACGGCATCTGCAAGATTTCACAGACCGGAGGAAAACAACCAATCAGAGCTGATCTGGAGTCTGCCGTCCAGCTGCCGTCTACGAGAGCCACGAGTCAATCACTCGTGAACTCCGACCAAACGGTCAAACTAGGCGGCGCTGATCAAATATGAATCAATAGTCTGTTACTGTAATGCCTATTTCTCTCCTCAAATGTTTTCAGAAACATCTTGTAGTGTACTGTTTAGCTATCAAATGAGAAAGTTTGTGTCCCGGCAGCCATGTTGAGATCAGCTGAGGAAATACCAAGCACCGCCCACCAGCCGGAGCACAGCCAATAGGAACGCTCTCTCTCTGAAATGACCTGTGATTGGTCAAAGTCTCCCATCACGGTCTACATTTTTCTAAAGCCTGAAAACAGAGCCATGAGGAGGTGCAGAAGTCTAGTTTTCTCTCAGAACACTTGAATTACAATATGCTGAAAGGTTATTATGGATTTTTTGCCCAATGATGCCAAAAATATACTGCGTCCATCTATCTAGGCTTGTGATTTGGTCCTCATGCCGTTAGCTAGAGTCACTTACAGTCAAACAGACAGTTACAAGCTCCCATTGTTGTGAACTGACTAGTACTTACACTTGGACTGATCGTTGAGCAGAAGACATCTGAGTACACTGTGATGAAGTCAGCAGCATCAGCAGCATCTCTTGTTAGCGCAGGTTAGCATAAGAAGGAGGAAACGATCAACATGCGACGCTTTTCAACGACGACACAAACTGAACCGCTTCCCGAGACAGTCTCTTGTAACAATGTCACTTCGCACAGAGACATATTCCTGAATACATCGCTTCTTACACCACGGAGAGAGCTGAACAATGTAGCACACCGTCAGCTAGTCTGAATAAACAAATGGACTTCCGGTGTAGGTTTTCAAAATAAACTCCATTGTCTTATTACCAAAAAAGAAACACAGCATTCAAACATTCAACAGAGTGACTAAAATAATCTTAATGCTGTGTTAATATTCATATAACTGTTTTTGTGTATTGTCCAAATATTTGGACTAATTGTATTTTGATGCTAAATTGATGCAACATTGTTTTTGAAACTTTCATGCCAATAAAGCCTCATCAAAAAACTGTTCATCTGTCAAATGTTTCAAAAGTAGCTTAAAGGGTCATTTAATTGCTGTTTTGTAATTGCTGTTCCCCATGTTGTCCACGTATCTGTTATGTTTTTTTATTTTTTCCCACTCACAATGTTGTTTGGTTACGATTGCCCAGAATTCTTTATAGATATTTAAACAATATCCTCCTCACAAACACTAACCATACACTTCCACGCAACACACACACACACACACACACACACACACACACACACAATTGAATTGAGTGATAATGAGTACAAATAATAATAACCCCCAACCCAACACCTGACTGTGTGATAGCTTCCTGTAGGCCTATAGGGTTTCTAGAGTTGTTGCAAGTTTTGCTGCAGTTACAGCATGTCACTGGGATTTTTTAAAAGGGGGGAAAAACGGATAGCCTACTACTGACAGTAACCAATGGCTCTCAAAATGTGATTGTTTATAGGTTTTTCACTTAAAGATGTTATCATCCCATTATTTTCCCTTTTTATTTTGAAGCCAAAACCTTTCAACCAGATGTTATGACTCTTGGGAAATGCAGATTAATCACCCATGAGCCATCAGTTTAACGGAACTGGCTTTAAAAACACATCCAAGGCCTATTGAAGGAGGATAGGACACAGGTCTTGGGGTCTGAGGTATGACGCATGCGCAGTGTAACTGAAGCTGCAGTCGTGCGTTGCGATTGGCTCAATTTAGGCGAGTGCAGACCAGATTCTACTGCGCATGTGTTATACCTCCAAAGATATGATGCACGGACGAAGTGTGACCCAATCTTTTTCAATAGGCCTTGAAAACATCCAGGAAATATGCACCTAATGGACCAATCACAACCAGGACATTCAAGACTTGCAATGTCACCGAACATTTAAAAGAAATGTAACTAGGTCATATGACGATGTAGGGGTGCATTTCTTTCAAGAAGGATGGAGTTTGTGATTGCAAAGAGATAATAACTACACACTTCACTAATAAAACATCTTTAAGATGACAAAAGACTGTAGTTTTCCATACTTCTTGCTTTACAATATCCTGGACCATAGACAAACCATGTGCAATAACTGTGTAGTAATTTACAGAATACTCATGTCATGATGGAAGAGATGAAGTATAGGGCTCAGTCTCACAATTCAAAAATTGGAATACAACCCACCCACAAAAAATATTTCTAACTATCCTATAAATTCTGTAAAACTATATTGTCCCCAAAATTACCTCATAATAATGTAGGCTATGTAGAGCAGACATTTGGTATATTCCCCCTACATGCCAAAACAAAAAATAGGAGTGGTTAAATTGTGGCTCTATAATCAGAGCTGTGTATGTGGAACAACTGGAACAGCAAACCGAGCTGCCTAACATCCCTCAACAGAAAAATTCAACTGATAGAACATAAAGAAATATAGGATCTGAATGGGAGCCAAATCTGAACTAAATCCAGAGTGAGTGACCATAAACTAGAGATCAAAAGAGGTCACATATACAGAAAAGGACCATATCACTTAGACATTGAAATGGAGATATATTTTCTCTGTATATGTCCAAATTATAAAACCACTGCAGATCAATATTATGAAAGTCTTAAAAAAAGGTTTTCCAGACTTTATGACCCTGCATGATGATGAAAAACAATTTTTTCTGTTGGGGGGAGGAGATGAAAATACCAGCAGCTCACTTTGTTGCCTGCTGCCGCAAAAAATTAAATGTCTTTAATGACATATAGGTCTATTATGAAACCTACAGAATATATAGTAGTACAATATAAAATAGGTTAACCTATCTGGAGTTTCTGACTTGACAGTAGGCCTATTTGTACAATCAGACTGTAGGCTACATTTAACATCAATAATATCCATCCATCCATGTATTATCTGTAACCGCTTATCCTATTCAGGGTCATTGATGCTAATAATGTAAGGATGCTGGTAATTCTCTATTTTTATCCAGCTGCCGTCTATGAGAGCCGGCTGTCAATCACTCGTGAACTCCGACCAAACAGTCAAACTAGGCAGCGCTGATCAAATATGAATCAATATTATGTTACTGTAATGCCTATTTCTCTCCTCAAATGTTTTCAGAAACATCTTGTAGTGTACTGTTTTTCTAAAGCCTGAAAACAGAGCCATGAGGAGGTGCAGAAGTCTAGTTATCTCTCAGAACACTTGAATCACAATATGCTGAAAGGTGATTATGGAATTTGTGCCCAATGATGCCAAAATATACTAGCCTACTGCAGCTTTAATGCTCACTGTTGATAGTTCTTTTTTTATATAACCGTATAACCAGTTTGTACCATTAACACCTGAGTCATGGGCACTACTTTGCTATGAACAGTTGGGTGTAATGGGTTGGTGGACCAGCAGGTGGCGGAGGGATGCTGTAACAGACTATACCCAGAGTGATGGAGCTCAGACCTGGTAGATGGTGGTCGTTCCTCTCCATCGGGCCTCATCACTGTCAGTCATCAGAGAGCCGGTGGTGCTGATGGACTCAGTACTCCCAGAAGGGGGGAAATGACCTCTGACCTCTGTGCTGTCTGCCTGCTGTACTGACCCACAGCCTACATCATCACTGAACTTCATGCAGTCTACTGACACGTGCAACCACCCTGCTGACAGATATAGGCTGCTGTATTGTGTAGATGTATAACGTTTGTATTGTATGTAAGTGTATAGTAGCCGCTAGTCTTGTGCTGTAGGCCTACCTGCATTGTTAAGGATGTTGCAATGAACAGGATTTTGCGACAGGCCTATTTAATGTCCTACAGTTTTGTACTGTATAACCTAGTATATATGTGGGTGCTTGTATTTAAAAAGAATTGTCCCTCAGGGACAAATCTTATAACTGAAATAAAACAATTGAAACACAATTGGCGGATTTTAATACCGCTGCACTGGACAATTACACAGATTTAGCCCATTTAAAACCGGAAGTGGATTGTTTTGTTTCAGAATAAAACAGTGTGAAATAGACTAATCCCCTATTCTGCATTTTATGGCGTACAAAAGCAAATCAGTTGTACTTCCAACAATATATAATCCTTCACAGGACGTCAACAGACATGAAATGCATTTTACAATTTAACTCTTCTGTTGTTGGTGGCAGTTATTGTTTATTAAGGATTACTTTAGACTCAAATATAGCAAATGTGGGGAAATTAGAAATACTAAATGTCTCATAAAGATAATAGGCTGTCAAATTACGGAGAAAACTTTTTTTTTTTTTAAATAAATTGAAAATTAGGCCTACTGGTGTCCTAACCAGGTTGGTGAGAGGTGACGATTCTAAGGCTTTACGCTCATTTTTTCACCGGGCCTGGTGTTTATATCATGTTTATTTTTGTTTATAGCTCATATTGTATACTGGTAGAATTTCAATTTTTTTTATTTTTATTTTATTCTAACGTTTTTATCTATTATTTTGTTATTATACTGCTTATTTGCACCAACAAAACCAAAGCAAATTCATAGTGTATACCTCTTACACCTGGCAATAAACACCATTCTGATTCTGATTCTGATTCTGATAAAAAAAAAAAAAAAAAAATAAAAAAAAAAGATATATACTGTATATGTCTGGAATAAATACATCACAGCAGTGTTTTGTCTACTTTGTTTTGAAAGCCCGTACCGGAAACGCACTGTTGTATGTCGTGGTTGCCTTGACGACTGGCCCTCATCCTACCAGTGACCATTCACAGGCAGAAGGTGAAGCCGACGTCTGGAGGGACTTCTTCTTCTCTTCTCTTCTCTTCTCTGCTGGCAACCTGATCGACGAGCATCACCAACGCCCATAAAGTCTCTTAATACAGGAAATAAAGAAGCGAGCTGCCTGCAGAAGAAGAGACACGTCCTGTTCCGTTACATGAAGACCGGCTCATCGTTGCAGTGCAGTGGTCGTGATTTAGTAGTGATTGTATAACGATATCTCAGTGGATAGATGTATATCATCAGCTGTATAAGTTAGCTGCTGTATCACTGTGTAGCTCTCTCTCTCTCTTCATCTGGACGCAACGTTGACTACCACTGTTTCATTCCTGTCTCACGTTATATACGAAAAATGGCAACCCAGATCGATAAAGAGGCTTGCAGAGAGGCTTACAACGATGTCAGAGAAGATAGCAAAGACGTTAACTGGTGAGTATGCGGATACTTATCCATACTCCCTTAGAGAATGGGACTATTATGTCTATATCCTATGTTAGTACATGTTTCCTACATATAACCGTGTACATCATAATGAATAATGAAGATTTACTAGTCGTGTTTTAATTCGGCAACCATATAATACATCAATAAATCCTGTTTTTTTTCTCATCTCAGTTAAAATAATTTAATTCACAGCCCGTTACCGCCCACTGTGTCTTCACGGTGGCGAAGGCTGCTAAAATAAGAGGCGGACCTCTCATAAAACTTTACATTTTATTTAAATAAGCTCAGTTTGGCTCACTGGATGCACGCCGAATGGATGATAGATTAATAAAGACATAGAAAATGTAATCAAATGTATTATATGCCGCATGAGGGTTTGCATTTAACCAAGGCGAGGTTAAATTGCGTGATATTTTAATGTAGTTCAACCTGCTCACTCTGAATACGCGCTATAATGGCACATTGAGGGGTTTGGTTGGAGACATCCTGATCCCAATGCTTAGGCTTATAACAATATTGGGCTAAAATAGCCTCCATGCAGCATCCAGTGTCCTGTCCTATAGCGGATCCCATCTAGCTGATCTGTATTCTGGCTATTTAGCGGTCACACACTGCACAGTTATCAGGCCCAGCGGGGTAGAAGTAATTTCCTTTGTCCTGTATTCAGAGAGGATAACGTTATAGCTAGTAGTGACACTTGCACATGGCTGACACACACACACAGCTCACCACCTTGCATGGGTGTTTTAGGCATTTTTTGCATTGCTTCAGGCTGCAAAATGAGCCTGATGTGCACCCAATGCTATTATGGTGAATCAACAGATTATGAGACTGGGTAATACAGTAAGTGATAATGTATTTTTGCATCTTCCAGGGCTGTGTTTAAATATGAGGATACTACGATCAAGCCTGGCGGACAAGGAACTGACTATGAGGACTTCAAGAGCATGTGCACAGGTAAAGAGCAGATTTTTTATTTTAAATAATCCGCCCTATAGTTGTTAACCAAACGTTAACAAGTATCTCCTTTGCTGCTGACTAGTCATTTTGTGTTGTCTCTGGACGGGTTAAACAGCCTACTGTATATATGCCACGCAGCTTGACTTGGCAGGACACTAATCTTTTAAGACTCTGTGCTCTGTCACCCATTGGCCTTGAGCCCTGTAGCCTACAATAACTACACTGTCAAAGCACTTACCAGTGTATGCATTGCATAATCTCTTCTACAATACCCGGTGCGTGGTTTTTTTACAAGGTGAAATATTTAAGGTCAACCTTTTTGTATGGCAGTGCAGAATTGGGAGGATGCAGAAGCCTACTTTAAACTTTAGGCCTTGTTCTCCAAATAGTTGGCATTCATACAAGTTTGTCACTTACTTTGAATAAAAAAAAAATGTGCCTAGTACATGTTGCTGAATAACATGTTTTCCCTCTTGTCTGATTGTGTGTCTGCTGTATATTCACTGCACAGCACAGTGATTGATTAGTAGTATGTCTGTCTGCATGGAGCCCATTCTTTGTTCATCACAAAAAGAGAAAGATAGCAAAAAAAAGTCGAGGAGGGACTTTCAAATAATGACGTCCAGTGAGCAAAAATAACTATGGGTGCTGGCTGGATGTAGAGAAAAAATCTCAGTCTCTGTGTAAGGTCCCTTTCTTGTGTGTTATAGAGTAAAGCATCTGCTCCGATGTTGGGTGTGGCTCTTTCTGATGCTTGCTCTTGTTGTTTTTAAAGCTTGCTGCCTCAGGGCTGTTCTCCTCTTTTTCTTCCTGATATTTCAGAGCTCACATTCCTATGTTGAAATAAGTCATTTATCACCATGCTTTACAACACTTTAGCTGGTGCATTTTACCGTCAGTTCCTGTTCAGAGATGACACACGTATGGGCTTGTTTTTCTTATTTAGCAGTGAAGTTGTAACTCTCCAGAGAGAAAAAAAAACCCTCTGAGTGTAAGAGGAGCTGATGCAGACGGCTCGTCTGAGTGAGACTCAAAGAGGAAGACTCCTTTTGAATATTGATCTTTAAGTTATCCAGCTGCAGGAAGTAGGAAGTGGATGGATTGTGGTGTGCACAACCTGGATCAATGCAAGATAATATATATTGCATTAGGGTTGGGGAATAAAATCGATTCGCCTATGTATCGCAACTTTTTTTTTTACGATTTTGATATCTATTTTTTAATGCCAGAATCGATATATTTGTTTCATTTGAGTCTATGCGGAGGTAGAAGGAAGTTACCGCTTTTATTGTTGTAGTCTGAGTAACATGACGTCATATCTGTTCTGTATCCTTCAACCAAAACGAAACGAAAAAGTAGAAAACGTTGAAGGGTCTGCATGAATACGACCTGCACCCTCACATGTTAAATCCAACGTGGTAAACACTACACATCCAGTAAAGTAGGGAAACACTTTGGGTTTCACACATTGCAGGAAAAGCAGAGCTAGACATCACGGTTGAATGCAAATTTTAAAATACCATTACAAAAAATAACAAAAATAACACAGCAGTAAATCAGTCTGCATTTATCTATAAATTCATATGAGTGATTCTTACAGTATCTGTTGTCCACAGCTGATTTGTGTTGTATGAAAACCTCCTTCAGTTCCTTAAATCCCTGCAGCCATCTGAAGGCAGGAGGACAGACATGTTGCTGAATCTGGAGCCTCTGATTTGAGATGACAAAATACTTGAAGCAAATGTGCCATTACAGCCAGTGGACGGCCACTATGTGTACCTTGATTATAACCAACTTGTAACAACCCATGAAGTACTTGTTGAGATATTTCGCTGGATAAGTGTAAAGTCTGACCTGCTGGTGGCACTAGATGAAAATTCAAAGGATTAATTAGGTAAGGAATTTCACAGCAATCCAGGTGAAAGGTTGTCAAAATCCAAAATGGCAACCTGATGGTGGCACTAGAGTTTCTTCTAGTCTGTAGGATTCATCCTCCGGGGACTATGAATGTCTGTATGAAATTCAATCATGGCAATCCATCCAATATTTGTCGAGCAATTTCAATCTTGACAAAAGTGGTGGATGGAACGACCAACATTTCCTTCCCTAGAGCCATGCCTCTAACATGGCTAAAAACACTAGAAATCTATTTTGAAGATTTGAGGAAAATCGGAGAAACACCTTCCCATCAGGGGACATTCAGGACGGATAATTTGGTGACTTACAATGAATCATTTATTTTATCAGCAGAAACCATGTTTTAAAAGTCATGGTGGCAAATCAAATTAGATATAAGGATTTAGGACTCGGTTGAACAATGTCCTATAAAAGCAGTATAGGGCTCGAACGATACACGCATCTCCCGATTCGATACCATCACGATACTTGGGTGCCGATTCGATATGTATTGGGATTTTTAAATATTGTGATTCTACAAGTATTGTGATTTATTTTTGTTAACTTTTTTAACACTAGACCATGGGAAAAAGTTAAATCTTACACGTCTAGGGACTTTTACTTTGGAAAATATCTAAATTAATACAGTAAGAATGTTTGATTTTCA
Organism: Sebastes umbrosus; assembly: GCF_015220745.1. Lineage (NCBI taxonomy): Eukaryota > Metazoa > Chordata > Actinopteri > Perciformes > Sebastidae > Sebastes > Sebastes umbrosus. Next base: position 32,691,808 of record NC_051272.1, on the reverse strand, counting down.
GCATGTATGGCTGAGCGAGGGCTCAGAGAGGGTACACAGGAAGATAACCTTTGGTGTGCTAAACTGAAGTAAATTTTTGCAGAGCAACGTGTCTCCCAACAAGTCTCTTTTTGCTGTCTCATCATTGCTGTAGTTTCAGTGCAGTTTTCTCTGCAGCGGGGAGGGAGGGGCTGCATGCAGTGTCAGCATGACTTTAAAGGGAAGACAAACCAGGAAACCAGAGGGAGGAAGTGTGGGTGTGTGGGCAAGCTCCAGGTTGGGGTGACGGTATGTGTTTATACTGGTTCCTCACTGGTATCTCAAACGGGTGACAATGACAGATAAGAAAGACAAAGGGAGGTAATTCAGGTGACTTAGTTGAATCAGGTGTGTGTGTGTGTGTGTGTGTGTGTGTGTGTGTGTGTGTGTGTGTGTGTGTGTGTGTGTCGGCCCAGGCAAGGCGTTGAAACTAGCCATGTCCTTAGTGGCTGCACTGATAAGACTTTTTTATTGTGGCTGCTCCTGTTAATGTGCAGCTGGTCTGATCTGAGAACGGTGCTCCTGAGGCTCTGCCAAGTTAAGTCCTAATCAGCTGCTTCAACAGGTACATAAAGATAATACAGGTTCCACTGTCAAAACTCTTTAATGCCATTTAGTAAACTCAACTGACCTTTTTAACAGTAACTCGGCTTAAATGAACAGAATTTGATTTCAGAATTTATCATTCGAAATAGAATTATCTTAATTTAAATTCATAAGGTGATTGAGTGTCCTTCTGAGTGTTTAGTTTGTTATGTTGGTTATCGTGGCTATAGGGCTGCATTGGAGACTACAACTTTGTGACAGAAAGCCTGAGTTACAAACTGGGGATGTAGAGTTTGCAAGACGTGGGTATTTACCAGACAGGGAGGGTCCACGAAAGACACCATTGAGTTGCAGTTTTTCTGACGAAGTCGGAATATCTTGGCCTCTGCTGCTTCAATTTTGACCATTGTTTTTTTAATCTCTATTTTGTACGTACTTCAGCTGTATGGAAGTGCAATATTAAACTGATGTAGTGCCCCTCATTTAGTCAATAAATTGATCAGAAAATAGATGACAAGAGGACATCTTCAAATTGTTTGTTTTGTCCAACCAACTTTCTAAAATCCAAAAGTGTGAAAGTGAAAATGACATGAAACAGGTCACGTTTTAGAACTTGGAACCAATGAATGTTTAGCATTTTTGCTTGATAAATATCTTAAAGCAGCAGCGGGTAGAAACGGAGCAAATATGATTTAAAAAAGTAATGTTTTATAAAACGGTCACTATATCCTGACATGAGACAGGTAATCTGAAAAGAATCATGGTCCTCCGTTGTCCTCTGGTGCTCCTAATGACATCTGCAAGATTTCACAGACCGGAGGAAAACAACCAATCAGAGCTGTTCTGGAGTCTTCCGTCCAGCTGCCGGCTATCAATCACAAATCAAAAAATATTTTGCCTGCTGAAGCTTTAACCGATTAACCGAATATCAAAATGAACTCTATCAACTAGTCAATGAATTGCACACAGACACAAGCTGATCATGATGAAAACTTACATCCCTCCAGCAGTGAGCTGCACAAGGTGTGCTCATGTTGCACATACTGGCTGTTGTGTGATGCTGACTGTCCCAGTCAGTGGGGATGGGATGCTCTGATCACTGTTGCTGCTCCACTTTGCGTTTTAGGGTGATGTTTCATAATAATGCTGCCTGGTAGAATTTAAGAAGTGACACTAAACAATTCTGGCTGGGTTTCTGTCAGTCAGTGGTGCATTGCAGTAGTGTTAGTGCAGGAAAATGGACTTTTGGTCAACTGTGATTGGTCTTTATAGATCTTCAGTATGTCTTCAATGGATTTACATCCAGATTTTGTGTGTTGTTAATCCAGTAAGGATGTTAATTCCAGATGAAAACATAATGAGTGTCAGGGGTTTCTTTGCCAGTAGTTGTCTGTCGGCCAATGTGGCCGTCGTTGAGCATCTGTGGCCATAGGTTCCGCAGCGTTGGCACTAGTCGGCACTTGTCGGCCTGTGTCAGTGGCTTTTTGACCGATTCAGCATGTTGAATCGGCACCGGAACCCTTCGGTGAGAGAAATCACTCTGATTGGCTGCTCAGCTTAAGTGACTTTGTGCACAAGAAGAGAAACGGAAGTGAGGAAAGCAAGCCAACGAGTAAAGTCAAGAGGGCACACACAGAGGCCTCTTCTCGTTTTTCATCTGATCATTCCAACACATGGGTATTTCACAACATGGCCATCTGGAATGAAGCTGAGTGGTGAGTGAGAGTGATGTGAAAATGGTCGGCAGACGCTGCTTTGTTTCATCTATGTATCTATGCATCTTGTATGTCCGCAGTCCTCGGTCTTCCGGATTCCTTTTTTGAATGACGAATACTGACTACCGCTACCTGCTGGTATGTAGGCAGGGTCTGAAACTGCTACTGCCACTGTGGCTGGTTACTGAACATTTCTACCGGCCACTCCAGGTTTTTGTCGGCCACTTCTGAAATCTATCTAGAACGCTTTAGTACTGTAAACACTGAGTCAGTGGTACCAGACAGTAGAAATATGCCATGGTGGCAGGTGACCTAAAATTTTACCTGCCACAGCCAACATTTACCCTGTATTTGGCAGGCGGCAGGTGCTAATTTCATCTCCTGTATATAGGGGTGTAACGATACATCGATATGGATTAAATATCATCGATGCAAAGTGAAAACATCAATATATATCGTCATCTTCAAGATACTCCTTTATTTTGAAATTCCCATGGCAGGTCTGTTTCACCATTGAATGTTGTTGAATGTTTAGGAAGTGCACCTCTTTGCTAAACATTCAAACACCGCATAAACATGAGAAATGTGGCAATTATAGTACGGGTGTAAAAAAAAAAATTATTTACCAATGTATCGCAATTTTTTTTTTTTACAATTTTGAAATAGTTTCTTTAATGCCAAAATAGATATTTTTTGCAACATTTGAGTCTATGCGGAGATAGAATGAAGTTATCGCTTTTATTGTTGTAGTCTGAGTAACGTGACGTCATATCCGTTCCGTATCCGTCAACCAAAACAAACCAGCCGGCCACAGTGAGCCGGCACAAAAAAGTATAAAACGTTGGAGGGTTTGCGTGGATACGACCTGCCCCCTCACATGTTAAATCCAGCGTGGTAAACACTACACATCCAGCAATGTATGGAAACACTTTGGGTTTCACACATTGACAGAAAAAGCAGAACTAGACATCACGCTGCATGCTAACTCTGGAACTCTGGCTAACACGGACAGGAAACGTTGTCGTATCGCGGTAACGTGCGGTCGAGCCGGCCGTCACTCTCATCTCCGTGGTCAAATGGGCCGACGCTACAACTGTAGAGCACCCATATACTGACATTTATGTTAAATGCATTCAAACGGCCTCGATGGAGCTGACCATGGATGTATAAAGAGAACGGAGCTGACGGGAGAGCTAGAGATGACCTTGGAGAAGTTAGCGGAAGTATACAGGTGTGACTACGTCCGGTTTTCAAAATAAGGTGTTAACAAAGGGAACTGTATATACAAAATACATATATGGAAATAAGATCGATTGGATTATATTCACCAGAAGTATAAAACATTACATGTCCCTTATAAATTAAAAAGAAAATACCACTAATTTGTGAGAGACATGTCTTTATTCTGAAAATCAAACCTTCTTAATGTATTCATTTATATATTTTTCAAAGTAAAAGTCCCCAGAAGTGTATGATTCAACTTTTTCCCATGGACTAGTGTTAAAAAAGTTAACAAAAACCGCAATATCGAATTGCAATACTTAAAAGTCACAATACATATCGAATCGGCACCCAAGTATCGTGATGGTATTGAATCAGGAGATAGGTGAATCGTCCCAGCCCTAAAAAGTCTTGAGGGAAATAGGTGTGAATGGCATAATCACACTTGGACATCTGTGTGTGTGAAATAAACGCTCTGTTACTTCATGTATAAACTAAAGTGAAGTAACTTCAAGAGTAGCCTACATTTTTCTACACACTGTACTACACCTTCTCTATATCTTCTTTAACAAATCAAAAATCTAAAAAGTCCACTTCCCCTGACTTAGTTGAATCAGCTGACTATGTGTGTATGTCAAGGGTTGGAAAATATGAAAGTCATCATTTAGAAAATGATCACTGCAAAACCTTGTGAGCTCTGTTGGCTCCAAGTTTAACCACAAAAACATCACTTCCTCTATAGTTGTCTCCCCACTATGGTGCTTTTAATCGCTGATGAATAAATAAATATCCATAAAGGAACGGAAGGAAAGGAATATGTCGAAATAAAACTCTGGGTTCAGTGCCTCTTCTTCCTCATGCAGTTTTTAGCACATGTCTGGCATAGTGGAAATGTATAATTTTTACTAAGAATATCTGATGTGAAACTGGCTACCTCAGCAATTATTACACATGCCATTATTTGCCGGCAGGACAGAGAATGGTGTGTTTTCTGCCTGCCAATATGACGGCTGTTAGAACATGTGACAATCAAGTGCAGGAGCTAAATAGAGGGCTTATTAGATTTATTATAGAAGCAGAGCGGGGGTGTCTTGCACAACTTCACCTACTTCCAAAGGTGCATGGAGAAAGAAAAAAGTCTGAAGGGGTCAAAACTCCAGCAACACTTGTAGTATAAAGAACAACTTTATTGTGAGACCAATGTGTTTCAGCTTGTGGCCTCCATCGGGGTCATCATAAAAACACATTTAAATAGGGTAGGTATGAAGCAGAAAAAATTTAAAGAGGTAAAAAAATACGACAGACATCCAATCATATACATCCACACATATGAGCCAATGGAACACCTGCAAAGGTGGGTTGGGTATATGGTCATATTGGATTCAGGCCAATCATTGTCCTAGACTGACAGAAAGAGAGAGGCAAGGAGAGTGTCCAATGAAAGACATGAGTGATACCATTTTGGTCCATAAAAGGAGAAGTGCACCTAAGGGGTGGTACTAAGTTTGTATAGAGGCGGGCTTAACCAAAAATGTGCCTATTTGATGTGGCATAGTCTACTTTGAAAACACTTTCATTTAAAACCTTTTAATGAAGTGCCATATATAGCAAGAGTAGGAAGAACTATATATGTACAGTATATATTAGGTGTGTAACAACACGTTTTTACAACGATACCATACGTATCACTTTCCATGGTTCCGATACGATTCAAGGCTTATATTTGGCTCATCCAGAGCGATACGATACGATTCAATGACTTGAAATCGATTCAGTAACTTTTCTTTTTGCCAAAAATTCAGTCAGAGTGACTGTGAAATTAATATCTGATACCGGACAGTGCAGGTCAGGATTCTTCAATGTCTTTATTGTAAGGGAATCAGGGATGAATTGATTATGGATATAAACAAGTAAACATAGATTAATGGCAAATACATACGCCTTTTATTTGAAAATAATAAAAAGTGCAACTTCATGACCTGCTGATTCAGTTCTCAAGATACAAGTAGTCCACCTACAGTGTTCATTTGGGATCTTTTCATACATGTAAACATCCGGAAAAACATTTTAAAACTCTGTTAGACCAACGTTTGTTTTTTACTTTACTCCCGTGATAATTTGCAGAGCGGACCTCATTACATGTTGCATGTCTGTGGGCAGTTCACGCTAAAGAGTGATGTTCCCTGCCCACATTGTTTAATTTGAATGGGATTTAGAGGCCTGAAGAGGTACAAGCCAGAAAGAAAAACAGCACAAGTGTTTTTTTTTCTTCTTTTTAACCTTGTTGCATGTATTCAGACATTATTCACAGTCAGTTCTAGTAGCGGACCACCGTGAGAGTGACAGGCGTGGTCACTGGGACACAACTGCAAGGCTCACAAAAGATTTTACTCATTTAGTCTGTTGACCTGAATATTTCCTCATTGCGCACACACACACACACGCACACACACACACGCTTCACCCAGTTTAGGGGTGTTGGGACTCCGCCAGAGCAATGGAATTACAAAAAGCAGAGCCTAGTATTCAACAAGACAGAAACACTTGACGCGACACCACAGGGCTGTAACAAACGTCTTTTTAAAAGATTTTACATTTGAAGCTTCTATTGAGGTTTTTCTTTCAATGTCTGTCATCATATTTTATGACGTCATCGCCCTAAAAAAATATGGAGAAAATAGATTTTTTATTATTTTCGCTCTATAAATGTAATTTATGGTGATGATAGATTGCTGCTAGACTGCCCTATTATTACAGGTGCGAGCCTCCCTTAACGTGCAGCAAGCAGAAGGGCTGTTTACTGGCAAGAATCTGGCAATACGATATGTACAGTATCATGATACAGGGGTTACAATTCAATATATCGCGATATATTGCAATACTGTACGCAAGGCGATATATTGCAATTTGTCAGCTAATGTCAGCAAAACTATCATAGTATAAAGAACACACCATCATATGCATAGAATCTGATTAAAAGAAAGTTTAGAGATTCAATCAGAACAGTGGGATCTGCATTTGCATTTATGACAGTTTCTGTAACATCCAACATCATAGCTCTACTTTGAGAGGGCATATACACTGAGAGGGTGCATCTCTTTGCAAATGAAATAAAATATTGACTGAGTTCATCTTTGCCTGTAAACTATTCATTAAAAATCGATACAGTGTTTTTCAGAATCAATACAGTATCACAAAACATAACATCGCGATACTTGATATTTCCTATATTTTCTTACACCCCTAGCAAGCAGGAGAGCAAACAGTTTTTTGGACCGTAGGGAAAATGTTGTTTTTGAAAGGCTAAATGCCAACAAATATGGATTGAAGCAGAATATTTTGTTATATCAAAACATTTTGTGAATTTTAATAATGATTACATCTATCTTTTTTTCAATAAATTTCGATTTTTGGTCTTTATAACGCTCTGGAGTTGTTGGAAATGTTTGGATCACACAAATCAGAAACAATGCTATGGAGCCACCACCGTAGTGTAGCCTCATCTTTATCTGCAACTGTGCAGAAAAAAAACATGCAAAAAACAAAAAGCTGCGCAGCATTCGAATGTTATGAATGAAGCTTCAAACTAATCAGTACAGCCCTACTACACCAGACTTACACATCATAAAACAAAGTGACACTATGGGATCACATTGTGTAGCTTTTTTCCATCAACAGATGTAAAAACAGAGCATGACCTTATAGCACATGACAGGAAGTCATTTCTGGTGTAACAACTGTCTGCTGTTTGTGTGTGTCTGACAGGAGAGTGTGTGCGTTTTCTATAGTGGAATGAAGTGTGTAACATTTCAAAACATCAGCTGTAAGAACCTCCAATGTGTACATTCAGTCTTAGCCTCTTCCATCTCTTCCCTCAGATGACGTTCGTCTGTTCGCCTACGTCCGGATCACGATGGGAGATGCCATGAGCAAACGAGCCAAGTTCACTCTCATCACCTGGATCGGTGAGAAGATCGGCGGGCTGCAGCGTGCCAAGATCAGCACTGACAAGGCGATGGTGAAGGAAGTTGTGCAGGTCAGAGACTCCGTGGTGTCGCATGTGGAGTACTAGTTAAATTAACAGTTGTTATCATGAGAGTAAAAGAGAGTGAAGCTGTAATTGTCCCTTCGGGAAAACTGGGTGGTTACAGAGGCAATATAGCAACGGAGTGCTGTTGGACAAAACTGGATTTTTAAAAACAACAATCCATCTAAACTCTGGATAACATGAAACTGTCAACAATGATTTTAAATATAGTATATAACAGCAAGCAATATATATATATACATTTGTATAAAACAAGCATATTTGCCCACTCCCATGTTGATAAGAGTATTACATACTTGACAAATCTCCCTTTATGTTACATTTTGAACAGATAAAAAATTTGATTAATTTGCGATTAATCCCAACTTAACTATGGACAATCATGTGATTAATTGTGATTAAATATTTTAATCTATCGACAGCCCTAGAGTAAATATACTGTAAACATTTCTGTTCTTCATTTTCACATATTGTTAAAGCTGCACTAATCAATACTATAAATTAACCAATATATTAAAGGTATAATATGCAAGAATTAACTGAAAAACAAGGTATAGAATGATTTAGAAACAGCAGCCGACAACAATAACACATTATACCTTTAACATTGGGAAAAAAATAGGACATGTAATGTGAAAGAGGTCACTCGTGGTGACATCCCAGAGAGTAAATATTGTTCTTACGTTCATCAGATGGAACACACGATTCCAAATGAATGCTAATGTTGCTCTGTCTGCTGAATATTTAAACAACATGGAAACTTTGATAACAGGTGATATTATGTTATTTTTATGTTTATGCAGCTTTAAAGGTACCCTGTGGAGTACTGCTCCATAGTGATACTAGTGATCAAACCCTTAACTAATGCTTAACCAAGCAGCCATGCTGTTATATCCTCGTCTGGAGGACAAAGAAACTGTTCTGTTCTATTTATTGCCAAAGAGTTGTAAGTATCAAGAAGATAAATCATTTACCTATTGTATATCTGACACCTGGTGGATTCATTTGATTGCATGTCTAGAAGGGGAACCCACAATTTGGGAAACTCTCGTGAGATGGTTAAGGTTAGGCATTGACCTTGAATAGTTAAGGTTAGGCATTGATCTAGAATAGTTAAGGTTAGGCATTGACCTTGAATAGTTAAGGTTAGGCATTGACCTTGAATAGTTATGGTTAGGCATTGGCCTGGAATACTTAAGGTTAGGCATTTATCTCAAATGGTTAAGGTTAGGCATTAACCTGGAATAGTTAAGGTTAGGCATTAACCTTGAATAGTTAGGGTTAGGCATTGATCTTGAATAGTTAAGGTTAGGCATTAACCTTGAATAGTTAGGGTTAGGCATTGATCTTGAATAGTTATGGTTGGGCATTGATCAAGAATAGTCAAGGTTAGGCATTGGTCTGGAATACTTACGGTTAGGCATTTATCTCAAATGGTTAAGGTTAGGCATTAACCTGGAATAGTTAAGGTTAGGCATTTACCTTGAATAGTTAAGGTTAGGCATTGACCTTGAATAGTTAAGGTTAGGCATTTACCTTGAATAGTTAAGGTTAGGCATTGACCTTGAATAGTTAAGGTTAGGATAGGTCGTCGGGCAGCAAGTCTCGCAAAAGTTTTTGCAAGTTTTTGGCAATTTGCAGGTTACCTTCTAGACAGAACCGAATTCCTCTGTGCCATTCTCTGGTGTGACTGGATCTTAAGTAGGGCTGGGTATTGAACATCAGTACTTTTTTGGTATCAACCGACACTGTTGTGTCTTCAGCATCAAGTATCAAAAGTACTGAATGTTGGAATCGATTTCCCAGTCAGATTCTTGACTGATGCATTGAGGTCCTTCTGTGTGGAGTTTGCATGTTTTCCCCGTGTTAGCGTGGGTTTTCTCCGGGTTCTCTGGTTTCCTCCCACAGTCCAAAGACATGCAGGTTAGGTTCATTGTTGACTCTAAATGTCCCGTAGGTGTGAATGTGAGTGTGAATGGTTATCTGTCTATGTGTCAGTCCTGTGATAGTCTGGAGACCTGTCCAGGGTGAACCCCGCCTTCACCTAATGTCAGCTGGGATTGTCTCCAGCCCCCCGCGACCCTGAATAGGATAAGCGGTTAAGAATGAATGTACAAAAATGTTAAGACATTAACCTGGTTTCTTTCCAACAACAATAACTTTGTTTTTTCTGAACTATGTTGTTTCTGCAGATCTTTGCCAAGGAGTTCATGTTTAGTGACCCGAGGGAACTGGATGTGGAGACCATCCGCACAGAGCTGAAGAAGGCTGGTGGAGCCAACTATGACGCTCAGGCAGAGTAGAGAAGTGCCATGGTCCACTGGAAGGGTTGGGGTTGGGATTGGGGGGGGGTGGGTGGGGTGGTGGTGTGGTGGCAGAACAAGTGGGGGCAGGGGGTTGGGGCAGGCTGCTACCTCTTGGGTAGAGGGCGAGGCGGGATGGAGAGGGCTCTTGATGAAAGGGAAATCCACGCACAAACAAAGCAGAGGTGCACCAGGAGCAGTTTGTACAACCAGTCTTTAAAATACTAACCACACACTGTTTATGCTGCCTAATTATGGCTTATTAGAAGATCGTAGATTCTCTTTTTTCCACTAGTTTAACAGCGTAATCATTTACTGTCAACATCAGCTTCAGAATAGATAAAAAAGCATCAGTGTTACTGTAGTTACTGAGTGTATTGGCCCAGTACAGATGCTGTTGGTGCACCTCTAAAATGATAGCATCTGCATTAGAGCGTTTATATACTTTATTTTAACAGTGTACGTGTGAGCTGCATTGTTCACATACTTGCCTGCATCGGTTTGTGTATCTGGAAGATTAAAAAGTACATCCACAGGACATCTGGGGGCAGATCAGGGCCAAATTGTCCCTGGCCGACACAGGAATATCTTCCTTGAGACCTTCAGATTTTGCACACAAAGATACCTTAACAAGGTGACACTCGAGGACATTACTGTATTGTTAAAGAATATTTTTTGGAAATATGCTTTTTTTCCCAGAGTTAGATGATTGATACCACTTTCTCGTCTTTACTGTAAATTTATAGCTGATGATTAGAAGCTGTTATTACACGGCTGTGTTGAACACTCGATTCTGATTGGTCAATTACGACGTTCTACGGTCTGTTATTTCTTTATAGCAGACCGTTGCTATGTATAGCAGACCTTTGCTATGTATAACATACCGTTGGTATGGGCGCAGTTCTGATGTCAGACTTCTTCAGTAAGTAGCCGTGTCATAAGCGGGATAATGTACAGCTAGCGGGTCATTGTTGTGAAATAAACCCCTTAAGTCGCAGTTTATTTCACAACAATGACCGGCCCGCTGTACATTATCCCTTACTTAACTTAGCTTAGTGAAAAGAAACAGGTCCAGAGGTAACAAAATCTGCTTACCAGCACCTCTAATGCTCATTAATCAACATTTCATGTCTCTCCGTACAAAAACTAAAGTGTAAAAACGACATGGAAGCCATTGCCAGGCAACCAGCGGATACTCCTGGAAGTCACTGTTCCTCGCTGAGAAATAGTTTTGCACGTAACCCACCGTGAGACGCCGAATTGTAATTTTTACACTTTGTTTATTTGTAACAAAAATGAGATGCAATGTATATAATGAATGAGCTTTAGAGGTGTTGGTAGGTATGTTCTTTTTCCCTTTTTTGTCTGAGCCAGAGTAGCTTTTTCCCCTTATTTTCAGTCTTTGTACTAAGCTAAGCTAATCGGCTGCTGGCTGTAGCTTCATATTGAACGGACAGATATGAGAGAGGCATTGACCTTCTCAAAAAATCCCAAAATGTTGAACTATTCCTTTAAGAGCTGGATCTTAAAGTCCAAAAAAGGACGCTGACAGCGGACTCGATGCAGATCTGTTACTACATAGGGTGTCTGCGTACACTGACGTGTCCACACTGACAAACGTGTACATGTCAGTGATTCCTGAGAATGTGCGTAACCGACACTCTGAAGGAGTGCAGAATATGCAAGTTAGCCACCGTGCACACACAAAATATGTACTTAAAAGCAAGTGCATACGCGCTCTTATCACAAACTGCCTTCTCTCCTCACCCAGCCTCTGCCCTCTCCCAAGTCAGCTCATGGTTGGTTAGCTACTGTGCTGTGCATCAACATCTCACACTCATCCTCATCTCAGCTGGGCTGCAGTTGAGTAGTAGGAAGTTGCATCAAGGCTTCAGAACTGTTTGCTATAGGAATCATTTCATGTAATGAGGATGGGGAAAAACTGAAGGGTTTCACTTCAAAATGGTGATCATGGACCGCGTCATAAGAATGAGTTCATTGACGAAGATAGACGTCTCATTTTGAAAGGAAACTCTGTACTTGCAGGCATGTGTTTGACACCAGAGCATGCTCTTAGTCATGATACACTGTACCTCCAGGAGGAAAAGATCTCCATTTTCCAACGGTATCCTTGGTGATGGTCGCTGGCTTGCTTTGACTAATCTTGAGTTATACTGTTAAGTACACTTTAAGCCACCGCTTCATCTCTATAGCCAGACAGCTGTGTTTGGATTACAGCCTCAAAGTCGACCATTATGTCTTGTCCTGAGACAGACTGTAATTCATCCTCCTGTCTTCATACTTGTGCTGTGTGCTGTCAATCCCTTTTATCGCTATAGTCCAAATATGTCTTTTTGCGTGTGTGATCATTTCTGGACCTTATTTCGATCTACTTTTTTTACTTTCTCCTTCCAGTTGTTGTTTCCAGAGCTGGGGCAGAATTTGTAGAAAGGTACATGGCAAAGAATGAGACTCTTGGTCTGACAGGAGGCTTTCTGCCTGTAGATATTACGCAACAGAAATACAGAGAAACAACTAATATAATAACTCTCAGCAGCACTTGTACTCAAGTATTGAATGTTTCCCAGAATCTTAAAGGATTCTGAGACTGGAGATCTTTTCCTCTGGTGTTTCATCTCACGATCTACCACTCCAAGGTATCCATGCCTACTGTAACCTACTGTGTTTGACTGCCTTAGCCTCCCAGGGAGAGAGGGGCATCATGGGAGCTTGTGAACACTACACTGTGATTGGCTGTCGTCCTTACACGGGGGCGGAACTTTGATCTGCTCACAGCTCATAGCAACATGGGCCTGGGCTCATCGTTCCAACCCAAGAGGAGCCATATCTCGGTTGTAGCATCTCTGTTTATTTGTTTTCATCCCTCTCTTCCCCCTGCAAAAAAATGGATGTTTTTCTTGTACCTTTTTTTTTTGTTTTTGAGATGAATTTTATTTTCTCTGAAGAGTTTTACCTTTTGATTTTATTTTTAAGAGCATTGTTATCTTGGTCATTGGCAGAAGAGATTTTCAAAAAAATAATGTAAAAAAAAACAAAGAAAGAAAACCGAGTGGGCACAAGATCAGTCATTTCAAAATAAAAATTGATGTTTTTTTCCAAAACCTGCTTCTCAAAGTGTATTTTTTTGTGTCTCTGAAGCCTATATTACCATGAATAGTAGGTCTTTTGGTAAGGACTTGAAACTACAAAAATAATCTGTGTTGTGTTACAAGGTTTTCTACGACTAGTTTCCAACTGAAATTAGGTTTCAAGGTTAGTAGGTATGACCATTACACAGGTCTGAAGTAGCATTTTTCATTTTAGGCCTTCTTAGATCTCTTACCAATGTAGGATGAGGTAATGGGAGCATTTTAGCACTTGTGGATTCAAGGTCCACACAGCAACCGTCTCTGGGAGCTTAGGGGACTCCCAAGGGTTTCCATGGTCACCGCTGTAATCGTCATGCTTAGCCAGTCAGCGGTCAGGGCAAGGAAGACAAAATGTTTTTTAGTGTTAGTCATACAGTGTGTCAATTAGGTCTGCACGATCTATCCTCGTATCCCTCTGTTGCAGCCTAACCATCCTCCCAGATCTCGGCTCTCATTCTGTTAGACCTCAATAAATGAATACATCACTTATTAAACGTTAGTCATTTCAAAAGCAATGTTATTAGGTGACTTATTACTGTAATAATCGGGAGCTGTAATGCTGTTTAGCTATGCTGACATCCTCTCTTCCTACAAAATCTAATTGTACTGTGAATGATCAGATTAGTTGCACTTAGAGAATATTTCCTTTCTCTGCCGTGTATTTAAACAGTTATGCTCTATACTAGGCAATTCACCAGGATAGGCAAATACATTGCTGATAAGTGTGATACCATTGAACACTGTGTCCTAACGTTTGAATCCACAGTCAGTAAGGCTCTTGCACATTGCATTCACATGGGTGTGGAAAGTCAGCATATCTACGGAGGCTGGGGACAGTCAGTGAAATAATCAAAGGCTGGACCCTGATTTCCAATGAAGAGGCCTAATTTGTGCGTTCTCTCGTCACTTGTGATGTTTTCAATGTGAGTGACGGCTGCTGGTCTGTATCAGGTCAGTAGATGGCTCCCAGCTGTTCAAACTCACACACCATCAGCATGTGTGTGTTATTCTGCTACAGCTGCCAGATGAATGGATTAATGGTTTGTCTGCTTGACTCAGCCAATGATCAAACATGACTTCTCTGTGTCTGACAGGCTGGCTGGGTGGTTGCAGAGATCTATGAGAACTAATAGCAGGTTGCGTAATGACAGAGCCCTGGTATCGCTCACTGTGGCTTCAAGTAAACTGTGAGGAAGTGAGTAGTCCAGGATGTAGTTTAAGCTCATGGGAGTTAAAGTGGGGGTAGTATAGGCAGCATATTTTTGGCATCATTGGGCAAAAATTCCATAATAACCTTTCGGCATATTGTAATTCAAGTGTTCTGAGAGAAAACTAGACTTCTGCACCTCCTCATGGCTCTGTTTTCAGGCTTTAGAAAATCTAGCCTATGACGGGAGACTTTGACCAATCAAAGGTCATTTCAGAGAGAGAGAGCGTTCCTATTGACTGTACTCCGGCTGGTGGGCGGTGCTTGGTATTTTCTCAACAGATCTCAACATGACTGCTGGGTCACAAACTTTCTCATTTTACAGCTAAACAGTACACTACAAGATGTTTCTGAAAACATTTGAGGAGGGAAATAGGCATTACAGTAACAGAATATTGATCTATATTTGATCAGTGCTGCCTAGTTTGACCGTTTGGTCGGAGGTGGTGAGTGATTGACAGCTGGCTCTCGTTGACGGCAGCTGGATAGCAGACCTCAGATCAGCTCTGACTGCTTGTAGGAGCACCGGAAGAACATGATTTTTTCAGATTACCTGTCACATGCACTACTGTAAGGATATAGTAACCGTTTTATAAAAATAACTTTTTTAAATCATATTTGCTCCATTTCTACCCACTGCAGCTTTAAGGAATCATGTCAATGAGATTAATGCTTTTTACATAGATTAGATCTCTTTCCGGGGGTCATATCAGTATGGGACATGCAGAAAATAATTGAGTGTGAGCATCATTTCCTCTTTGATATTGTTGTGCATACGTTCCAAAGAATGAGGAACTACTGGTACTGGATGTTTCAACACACACCTCCAGATATACACACAGTACCTTGAATTTGTTTTCATTCCTAAGAAACCACACAACAATTTCCCTGAGTGCAACCAGAGTTCAATTTTCATTGTTCTCACCTGTTCAAAGGCCCTGTTCAGACCTGGTGTATTAACATGCGTCCTGAGTGATCCGAACACAAGCGGACAGCTCTAAGTACAGACCTTTAAAGGTCAACAATGAACTTCCATCATCAAAGTCTTGTAATAGTGTAAATTTAAGGGATAAGATATTAAATTATCTTTTTATGCAGGGACAATAATTGTGTGCCTTTACTGTGTGGAATTAAAATATCACACATATATGCACAAACCAGGAACGTTCTAATTCATTTGTGATCAGCCATGTTGTTGTTTAGTTTTCATATATATTATTTTGCGTCCATTTGATCACAATAGGATCGATCGACAGGCATCTTGATTATTAGATTAATGCAGAAATGAGCTATAATGCACTATGACTAATAGGATTTGTTTTCATCATTCATGTCTTCATGTGAGGAGTGCTTTTTCTTTCTTGTTCCCAATTTACAACTCCCCTTAGCCATTTCCAAGTCTGTATTTGCCAGCTTTGTTTCATTGTTTTGCTTGTTAAAATGCAGGAGTGAGACATCACAACGTACACCAAGTCCTAGCGTAACTTTCTGGGATGTCAACTAAATTGAACTTGGTCTAGAAGACAGAGAGAGAGAGAGAGAGATGTTGGCATACAGGACATGTAGGAGTGTCCAAACAAGGACTGTCAGATCAGTTCCTGCAGAACTATACCACTCAGATCCTTCCTGCATTCCTCAGACCTCCTCAACACAGCAGCATATTTTACAGCCCACAGCAAGTCATGTGCTCTGTCCAAGCATGTGTGTGTGTGTGTGTGTGTGTGAGAGAGAGAGAGAGAGAGAGAGAGAGAGAGAAAGGCAAGAATTGTCTTTAAACCACCCAACGTCTCTAAATGTTTGTGTGATGACGATCTTGTGTGGAGACACGATGATGATGTTGGTCGGATAAAGAACTAAAACAACAAGTGTGAGCATGCGTGCTCTGCCCCAGTTTAAACATGCTACCCCACCGATGATGACGTGTCTTTTTTTTTTCTGCAAACACCAAAAGACTGAAACACATTAAACGTCAGTATAATTCTCAGTCATGGATACACAATAAAAGACATTTAGTTTAGAGTTTGAATTAAAAGCCTTTCAAACTTGGTCAGTTGTTTCCTTTCACTCTCAATCTGCGTCTCCGTCACTGCTGTTTGACTGATTCAACATTTGGTTAGTCACAGCTCAGCAGGGTCCCAAATCCAAACGGACCAGCGTGCTCCGAGTCGTCTGGTGAGAGCGAATGATGTTGGAACAACCCCTCAGTCTGGGAGTGAGCTCAGAACGTCTCCAAGAAAGAAAAAGGCAGGGGCCATGGGTGTGTGTGTGTGTGTGTGTTGAGAGGGGGGCTCTCTTCCCACGTAATGAATTAATCTACTCCAGAAATATTCCCTTATATCTTATTCCACATTTTTGAAATAAAACCATACCATATAAGGTTATTGGGCTTGTCCTCATAGAAGGCCTAAGTCCTGCCCCTTCCAGTGGACCACAAAGGACCTTATTTCAGAAAGAAATATGAACAATAGTCAACAGAGACAGATGAATCATTTTTTGATCCCGTTTGGATTACGCCATGAATCACACATATGATGTTTGTCAATTTAAAAGATAATTTTGCAGGTCAAGAAAGTCTCAGTTTGTCGTAGTATCATTTAGTTTAGTGTGAAACCGCTCAGTGAACTACATCTCTCGTTTCGCACAATATACGTCAGCAACACTAGCTAGCTAGCTAACTTAGCTGTGTTCCACGCACAAATGAAACGTGATCTGACCTGATGTGTTTTATCCAGTGACTCCTGGTCTTTTTATCAGCCGGGAAGAGAAAGACGGATCAGACCCGTTGCTGGTGTGAGTTCATCCCAGTAGGAAACACACAGACATCGTAGCTTCAGAGAGAGAGACGTCACTTACGCAACTTTTGGGTGTGTCGTCTTTCTAATTACTTATTTCTACGGTTTGATACTTCAACAGTTTTACAACTTTCTTGACTTTCAAATTTATCTTTTAAATTGACAAACATCATATGTGTGATTCATGGAGCAATTCAAACAACATCAAAAAAACATTTGTCTCTCTCCGTTGACCACCGTTCATATTTTTTCTGGCAACTTTCTCATTTTACAGCTAAACAGTACACTACAAGATGTTTCTGAGAACATTTGAGGAGAGAAATAGGCATTACAGTAACAGAATATTGATTCATATTTGATCAGCGCCGCCTAGTTTGACCGTTTGGTCGGAGTTTGCGAGTGATTAACTCGTGGCTCTCATAGATGGTAGCTGGACGGCAGACTCCAGATCAGCTCTGATTGGTTGTTTTCCTCCGGTCTGTGAAATCTTGCAGATGCTGTTAGGAGCACCAGAGGACACAGAGGAACATGATTTTTTTCAGATTACCTGTCTCATGCACTACTGTCAGGATACAGTGACCGTTTAATAAAAATAACTTTTTTTAATCCTATTTGCTCCATTTCTACACACTGCAGCTTTAAGTCTATAATTTATAATTTGTTTAACAAAATCTTGACTCACACATGGTCTCCATACGGGGATTTTATAAAGCCACTACGTCTCTGACCTCCGAAACTCTTTTATTTTGGTTGCTTGTAATGTTTTTGTGGTCCAGGAATGGCATGAGGCTACTGATGTATTTCACTGTGGCAGTCAGTCAAAATAAAATGTAAATTGCTAAGGTGTTGGAAGGCTGACTGAAATGTGAAGAGGGAGACAGACACAGCGAGAGAGAGAGAAAGAGAGAGAGAGAGAGAGCGAGAGAGAGAGAGATAATGGTTGGCGGGAGGATGAAGGGGGGTTTGGAAATTGAAATTTGCGCGACTGAGCAAAGCAAATGGGGGTGGTGGGGGGGGGGGGGGGGGGCGGGTCTCTTTTCAGATTCTTCCAGGCCATGTGAATAGGGAAGACAGAGTGACAGAGAGGGAATGTGAGAGTGAATGGGTCAGTTCTCAGAGCTCCTGTGTGCCAGCGCTACACAGTGTTGGCACAGAGGTGCCATTGTCAGAGACTAACGCGCCCGGGGCCACTTCATTCTCTCACCCCAAATGAGCATCTGTTTATCGAGTTTACTGAGTGCATTTACACTCAAAATACAAGCTGACAGTGGGGTGTCTGTTTGCTCTGATGTCAGTTGTTATTGTTGTTTTTTTTTATCTCCACTGATGATCCGCCCCTCTGAGTTATTCGCCTCTCATATGAAATATGCTACTGTTTGAATGATGTCATTTTTATTGCAAAGTTAGTCTGGTGTTATTTAATACTTTCCTTGTAGGCTAATTAACCGATCTCATGGATTTACCAAAGGCCCTAATCTCTAAACACAGAGTACGCCAAGTTCCTCTTGTGTTCTTTGCAGTTCAATGTGCAAGATGAATGGAAGTGGGAATAAGGGAGGATGGAGCATGCTCAGTTTGCAATCGGGAAAACAGTGTTCTTGCTAACATTAACAGCTGAGCTAGGCTCAGACTACCCTTACAAAAAAAGTTTATTCAAGTGTGCTATTAGTTTACTTCTTTTAAAACTTAAAGAGAGTATGCTTTCAGATTACTTTTTATATATTTATCAGAGATTAACTTAAAAAAATTATACTTAAGTATACTTGGCTTATGCCGACAAGTTTACAGAAAAGTCTGCGTGTGCTTAGCAAGTATACAGAAAAGTCCAAGTATACTTGGCTTATACCAACAAGTATACAGAAAAGTCTACGTGTACTTGGCAAGTATACAGAAAAGTCCAAGTATACTTGACTTATACTAACAAGTATACAGAAAAGTCAACGTGTACTTGGCAAGTATACAGAAAAGTCCAAGTATACTTGACTTATACTAACAAGTATACAGAAAAGTCAACGTGTACTTGGCAAGTATACAGAAAAGTCCAAGTATACTTGGCTTATACCAACAAGTATACAGAGAAGTCTACGTGTACTTAGCAAGTATACAGAAAAGTCCAAGTATGCTTGGCTTATACTGAAAAGTATACAGAAAAGTGTATGTTTGGCTAAGTACTACAAGTTAACTTAAACAAAAATCTTAAAGGTATACTTGCAGTAAAAAAAAATAGTAGTTTACTGAGAGTCTTCTTTAAAGTATACTTTCATAAACTAAAAAGTGGGCTACAAGTATATAACTAGTAAACTAACAGTATACCTATAAGTTCACTTGTAGTATAATTCATAGTATAGTTGCAGTAAAAAATACAATTTGGATGTAAACTAGTTGTGTAGTAGTAGTTTACTACTTTTACATTTAAAGCATATTTAAATGTATACTTAAAAAGTGGGCCAATTCAGTCCCAAGAAGTATAGAAGTAGTACACTTACAAGTATACTACTAGTACACTGTATACTTATTACATGTCCTGT
The DNA here is from genome assembly GCF_015220745.1 of Sebastes umbrosus. Lineage (NCBI taxonomy): Eukaryota > Metazoa > Chordata > Actinopteri > Perciformes > Sebastidae > Sebastes > Sebastes umbrosus. The sequence goes on along the minus strand of NC_051272.1, from coordinate 32,672,281 downwards.
GTCTCCTCAGTCTCCGTCTTTCAAAGTCTCTACCGTTGATTCTGTGTAACTCAGCTGAGACAATCATTCACATGATGTCACAGACTAGAGTACTGCAACATGGCAGCGCTCTCACCACGAAAGATGAAACAAAGCTTCTTTTTTCTTTTAATTGCTGACCTTTGTCATGTTTGTTATATAATTATTCATTAGACTGGAAATCCCTTTAGTAAACCAGCTTAACTTGGTTTACAGTTTCACTTCCACTTTAAGGCAACACGGATCCCCTTTCCTCCTCCCTTCTACATTTTCCCTTTGTCTGTTTCCCAGCGATGTCTTACATAATTCTGCTTTCGAACAATTACTGTATTTTTCCCCTCCCATTCAACTTTGCCTCCCCCATTCACTCCAATTACTAATACACTGTGCTGTGTGCTCATCTATTTCCTTCTGAAGATTCTACTCTCCTTTTAATTAATCTATAACTCTCTGCTCTTCATGGATCAGTGACACCCAGTAAAATAGTTATTCATCTATTGAACCTGCCTTATTGGCACATTGCACTGTCTTCTGTAGCCATGAGGTTACAGTGAAAGGTCAATTGCTTCTGTGCAAACCTTTATAAGAAGAACGAGAGTGGCTGTGCATTTTAATTGCACTCTAATATCACTGTAAATCAAGGCATGCGTCAACTGGAGAGCTATCGGGGATATCGGGCACTGACAAGAGAACTCAAACTCCAACAGCAATAGCTCAGCATGCAGCCTACTCCTGTTACATGAAACAATAACATGTCAAAGCAGACAGGCAGTGAGCTTCTCTCACAGCAGGTATTCAGAGTTAAACCTGCAGTAGGTAGTATATTTTTGGCATCTTTGGTCAAAAATTCCATAATAACCTTTCAGCATATTGTAATTCAAGTGTTCGGAGAGATAACTAGACTTCTGCACCTCCTCATGGCTCTGTTTTCAGGCTTTACACAATTTAGCCCGTGATGGGAGACTTTGACCAATCACAGGTCATTTCAGAGAGAGAGAGCGTTCCTATTGGCTGTGCTCCGGCTGGTGGGCGGTGCTTGGTAGTTCCTCAACTGATCTCAACATGGCTGCCGGGTCACAAACTTTCTCATTTTACAGCTAAACAGTAAACTACGAGATGTTTCTGAAAACATTTGAGGAGAGAAATAGGCATTACAGTAACAGATTGACTCGTGGCTCTCAGAGACGGCAGTTGGATGGCAGACTCCAGATCAGCTCTGACTGGTTGTTTTCCTCCGGTCTGTGAAATATTGCAAATGCCATTAGGAGCACCGGAGGACACCGGAGGAACATGATTTTTTTCAGATTACTTGCCTCATGCACTACTGTCAGGATATAGTGACCGTTTTATAAAAATAACTTTTTTTTAAATCATACACTACAGCTCTAATGGTGGCTTTGCCCCAGTCGATTAATAATCACAATACCAGGACCTGGAACTGACATGCCCAAGTGGAATGCAGCCATTATGTTATCAAATTGATGCAAAGTGGTGAATCCTTATTTTTTTGAAACCCCTAATTTGAAACAGTTTTTGCATTTTCAGGCATTACACTTATTTGGATGTCTGTTCCATATTTTAAAAGACATTGTTCTCAACCGGCTGAACAAATGTCAGACAGATTACTTTTCTGAGATATGACACATCATAAGCTCCTGTATGTCATGGGTGTACCGGGGCTGCCTTCTGTTTTAGAGGGTTTCACTTTACAGTCAAACCGGCAAGCAGAAGTCCCCAACACCCACATAAAAGCTGTGATGACATCCTGGATTATTTCAGCACATGAATCAGCTGCCCTCACAGAGACCAGAATGAGGAAGCTGTCTTTCACTGCAGCTGACAGAGAGAGATATGATTCTTAATAAATGTTTATGTATGTACAGTATGGTTGATCCCTGAGGTGGTACATTGAGGTGCATGCACACGCGCGAGGAAATAGTCAGGTTTTCCATAAGAAAAGTTGTCCCAAGGTCAGAGGAGTGTCTGGCTCAGGAGGTAGAATGGTCACCCACTAATCAGAAGGTCGGTGGTTTGATCCCTGGCCCCTGCAGTCTACATGTCGAAGTGTCCTTGAGCAAGATACTGAACCCCAAATTTCTCCCATGCATGTGAATGTTCATTGCTCCTGATGAGCAGGTTAGCATCTTCTATGGTAGCCTCTAGGGCTGTGTATTGGCAAGAATCTAACAATATGATACGTATGACGATACAGGGGTTACGATACAATATATTCTGATATATTGCGATACTGTAAGTAAGGTGATATATTGTGATTTTTTAAAAATCTAATTTTAGGAAATAATATAAAGAACACACCACCATATGCATAAAATCTGAGTGAAAAGATGTTTACTTTTTAATGCAATCAGAACAGTGGAATTTGCATTACAGTCCCTGTAACATCCATCATCACAGCACTACTTTGAGAGGGCACATACACTGAGAGGGTGCATCTCTTTGAAACAGAAATAAGTTCATCTTTGCATGTAAACTATTAATTCAAAATCGATACAGTATCACACAACATAATATCGCAATATTCGATATTTCCGATATTTTCTTACACCCCTACAGTAGCAGCCTCTATCACCAGTGTGTGACTGTGAATGGGTGAATGTTGGCTTGTGTTGTAAAGCACTTTGAGTGGTCACTAAAACTAGAGAAGCGATATGCTGTATAAATGCGGTCCATTTAGACCATTTGCCTTTTTGAAATCCTTCGGTAAACACATGCAAAACACTTAGGCACACAAGACAAATGTGTACAGGAACTCATTTGTTTTGTTGTTTTACTGTGAGACCGGGGAAACACAATTCCCTTTGTGACAGGCCTCACAGGCCATTTAAAACCTGAATAGAAAAATGCTTTGGGTTAGTATCGCTTTCACTCCACGTCATTGTGTCTTTTAATGAATGAAAATGTCACGTCATCATGTTCATGATCTTTACATCTGGACTGAGAATACAGACAAAACACAGAAAGTAAAAAGAGACTACAATTACATGTGGCAAGCTAGCGCAGATTAGAATTTCTTGAAATGGATATACACAAACACTTTGAAGTTGGGTGACAATTTCAGTCTGTCAAAGTGGATGTGTGATGTGTGACTTTTTTTTTCTCTTCTTTTTTTGAACTTGGTATTCAAATGATGGATTTCCTGTGCAGTCATTCAGCAGTGAGACTTTTACCATATAGGGATGCAACTGAGAGGTGGGGAAAGGGAAGAGAAAAGAAGAACTAACATGGCTCACTTCTCAAGTCTCAGCTTGCTGACAGCTGAATCACTATAGAAGCATGCACACAGCTCAGTTCATAGTAATCAAGCCAAGTCTCTCTTTTATTGGAACGTGTGCATGTACACATTCATATATCACTGAACCATGTGTAGCGCCTGGTTTTGTCTGTACCTGCTTGATGAAGAAACAAAGTAAGAGACAATGAAAAGAGCAAAGAGAAGGAGCTCGATAGAGACTGGTCTAAACTGTAAATTGGTCTGATTACACCCACAGGTTTTTCAACCGTTGACTCACCGTCATTCACCTGAATGAGCCCATTCAACTGACGCAGCAGGGTGCCAATGCAGAGGGCAAAAAATTCACCTAGTTTATCTGAATTGTAAAACCTTGTCTCATAGTGTTACACGCTGCTGTGTAGTGTTTTGGTGACAGTGTTTTCTCTCTCTCTCTCTTTACAACCATGAAAAGCAAGCAGGCTAAACCAAACTAAGAAATTGCGGTCTGTCTGTCTATTAATCTCCTTCGCTCCATTTCAGTGCTACGGACAACGCCGCACGTACACACGCACTCTCTATACACCTTATTCCTAGCCCCAATGATGCCTTGCGTGAACTATGTGCGCAACTTCTGGCGCGTCGTGTCACTGAACCGGAACCGGCGTTTTCCGGTACACTAATCGTCTCTCCTAGAGTGATTGTATTAAAAAATCTAGTAAAATATGTGTGAACACCACCTATTACACCACAATCAGGATAATGTGATCATAGCTCTGCCCTCTACTATGGAGGGATGGGAGGACGACCTGAAGAAGTGGCCTCAGATAACGTACACTAGCATATTTAGCTATGTTATTGACTCCGTTGCTACAGACGGTGAAGGGATGAACAATCTGAAAAGCTCTGAGGCAGATCAGTACTTCCACATTAACAAGGTTTCCTTGTTTTCTACACACAGATAACAATACTTAAACTATTTGTAGTCTAATGCTGCCCTGCACTCCGTGCCATAAACTGCCTTACATTTTAAACTGTACAGAAAATAGTAAAAGTAACTGGCTGTCATTAAACAGACGCTACAATGGTAGGTGATGGAAACTGTACCGTTGGTCACAACAATCCCTTTCTGTTTTGGGTGCATGTTCAACATACTATTGTTGAAGCCACAAATTTAGCTTTGACTGGTTGTTAGTACAGCTATGAACAGCACAAGAAGTACCACAGCTCAAATGCAAATTTAATGTTAGGTAAAAATCTGTTAAAAAAATAAAGCAGGATTTGCTAACATGAAGGCAAATTACTTTTCAAAATAAGCACCGTTGGTGGTTAGCCACTATGGTTAGTGTGGTGGCAGTTTCTGTTAAAACAAGACACAAACCAACGTAACAACTTGTCTTTCAGTGAATTTAATAAAAAGGCATACATTAATAACTAAAACATCTGCAGATGGACTGCAGATGGACTCACGAGCACAGCCACCTGTTGTGGACTGTGGCAAGTGAGCCCCGAATACAAAGAGTAGTCAGTATTTATACATTTAAAGCATAACATGAAGATAAGTGCAAAGAAGAAAGGAAGAGAAGGATAGAAAGTGTATCAATGCGTCAGCACACAGCAGACAACAGAGCATCACAAGACATAACAAGTATTTCAGCAATCTGTTGTTTGCAGTTACAGAGAACTAAAATGTCAGGTCACTGTATTATGGTGATGAAGTTGAACATGTGAGGCCTTGAGATTATCTAAAGGTACAGTGTTAAACTGCAGATATGAAAATTGCCATTACATTAGCCACTATGGTTAGCCTATGGCACTATCTGCTACTTACGCTACCTCACCGGAAGTTACGCCCATCATCATTTATATAGTAACGCCCCCGAGAATAAGGTGGATACAGAACAAGTTTATGCAATAATATTGCTGATAAACAATGCACGTGATAGGTAAATGTCAAATTGCATTGAAGCAGTCAGTGGGTGACGGTGACCAATATTGTTTGATAAAACCCAGATACAATTCAGGCTTTTATTCATAAAAATATGATATCAGACTCCAAAAGTTACCCGGGCCGTGCAATTTTTGGTTGTTGTTGTTGTTCTGTTTTCTTCCAGAAAACTGCCTACGCTGGGGTACCACTTGAATTACAATATGCTGAAAGGTTATTATGGAATTTTAACCCAGTGAAAATTGGGTTACGCCAAACATAAACTGCCTACCCCAGCTTTAAGTGTCTTATTTTGTATCTCTCTCCATCAACTGATTTTGTATAATCAAATTGTTACGTTAAAATGATGTGTCTTTTCAAAATATACACCTCACTTTGTATATAAAAAGACAAACTTCTGTTAAAATCTACCCAAAATAAAACAACCTGGACATTGCACATCTTGCATCACGTTGATCTTTTGGAATCTTACAGATTTTGGTTGTACTGAATAGCATCAGCACAAAGGTTTTTATTATTATCCTTTATCCTGTATGTAGACACCAACAGATAGTATCAACATGGTTATCATACATACAGTAGGAAGACGGGAAAAACTTTTTAATGTTGGTGATTCAGCGATGACAAATATAATGCATTTGGCTCACTCTATGTAGGACATTAGGTAGGTAGGTTATGTAGGTTACTTTAGGCAGGGGGGTAAAAAAAACTAGCAATCTAGCTACCGTCACTGCTAAATTCAAAAGGGGCCAGGTCAAACACAATTATGACCCAGTTATCAACTTTGTAACTTGTTTGTACAGTAAATGCATTCCAGAAGACTTATGTTCAGAAATGATTCTCCAGCTCTGTGGTTTATCTTATGCTGCACACACTGATTCATCATATCCTGTCTGTTTACTTGGCGTGGGCAGATGGCTGCACGTCACCTTCACATTCAGCTGTGTCGACGTGGGTGCATCCAATGTCCTACAAGACCTCATTATAATGCAACACACCCAGCTCAGTGCACTCACATAGTAAATCTCATGCCCTTAAAAGGCGCTTTTCAACTGCCTGCTGTTTCCGCAAAGGCCTCTGTCTGCCTTCTGGTTACTCCTGTGCAGACTCTACTGGTGAAAGATGGGACAGGACTGAAATTACAGTTCCTTCTCATGTTACTGTAAATTACTAGGTTTTTGTGTAGGCTTACATGTGGTTCTAGGCATATCATGTGTGTTTGCATGTGAAATAAATTATGGGATAAAATTGGATAAGGGAACATCAGTGATGTCGTCAGTCCTAAACTCATAATTTGTTTGGATTTAATATTTATTAGAAATATATTGGTGACTAAAAGATGGATAATAAATGCAGGAGTAATCACTAACACTTCCCTACAGTATGAGTCATGCTTTTTTAAAATAATGTAATAAAATTATTTCTTTTCCCCTTTTACTATTAAATAAATGATTTTCTAAATGTTATTTCATTTTTTTGAGGTAACAGTGTAACTGCACTTTGTGGTTGAATACAGCAATAGAGACGTTTTTTTTTTAATTTCATAGCATTCAATTTTACAAACAGTTGTGCCAAAACAAAACAGACCCAGTGTGTTAATGAACATAGCCCTCACTAAATAACAAGTCCATTCTCCCCGCCTCCTGACATCATGGACCAATCACATGAAGCAGGTGAACATTTGGCTCATTTGATTGGCTACAGTAAATGTCGTCACTAACAGCACCCGGAAGTTTACAGTGTTGTTGCCACTGTGTGCAGGATGGAGAGCTTAGCTGCTGTTCTTTAAAAGGTTAGCGACACATTCAGGGTTCATTATGAAGCTGTTTAGCTTTGAGAACATCATGCACGTTATGTTGTCATTACAACCACAGTGTTTGGCTAGCTTTTTGTGTGTAGGGGATAGAAGGGCAGTAATGTTAAAGCTGTGTTTTAGTGAACTGTACTCATCAATCAAGGTCCAACATGAGGAGTTAGTGTTGTTGAACCATGGAGACAACTGGCTGGCTATCATTACATAGCCTACTGCCTTTAAATGTAACATCCTGTAGAACAATACTAAAGAGCTTTATCAACACGTAGTGAGCAGCAACTAAAGACATACTATGCAACATCATAGTGTTGTATTTGTTGTACTCATAGCTGTAACAGGACTAACGTTACCATATCAAAGTGGTTATTTTACTTCAATTGAATTCGGATGGCTGAGATGAAGTTTTATGATACATTTTATTGCTTTATTTGAAAATGATTCATACAGTATTTAGGTTATGGGTCAGCCCTAGAATAGAGGTGAGGTAAATCATCACTAGATGTTTACTGTTTCCATTGGTTCCTAATCTGGGGGTTGGGACCCTCCAGGGGGTCACAAGACACTTCTGAGGGTTTGTCACACAAAATTATGGGGAAAAGACTAATTAATTAAATATGTTTTTCTTGTGAAAAAAAAAATTAAACCATTGGAGGACAATAAGGCAATAACATGTAATAAGGGCCAAATTTTAAGGGGCCATATGCGAAAAAGTTTTGGAAACCACTGCCCTGGATACTGAATCATTCATCAACTCAGTAAGACAGGACAACAGCAGCCATGATGATTTTGCCGGGATATTTACCTGTGTAAAGTGTCTTTGAGTTTCTTGAAAATCGCTATATAAATAAAATGTATTATTATTATTATTATTATGTTGTCACATTTTACAACTGATTGATAACAACAACTTATTATTGGAATATGTCAGACTTCTCTGAGGCTACAAAGTAGGTCGTTAATTAGGTGTCAAACTCAAAAACTGATTCATAATATCATCAGGGAACAGCTGTGATACACGACTATTAAAAAAGTGAATATAGTGCAGAAGAGACTGTTCAAAATGAGTATAGTGCAGGGTAACTCCAGTAGCTTAGTCTATGAATGTGCACTGTGTGTATTATTATCTGTCCTGCAGACCGTCCTCCTTTGTCCTCCTCCTCCCCAGAGATAAGGCAGGACAACAGCAGCCATGTAATGTGTCTTTGAGTTTCTCGAAAATCGCTATATAAATAAAATGTATTATTATTATTATTATGTGGTCACATTTTACAACTGATTGATAACAACAAACTATTATTGGAATATGTCAGACATCTCTGAGGCTACAAAGTCAGTCGTTAATTGAGTGTCAAACTCAAAAACTGATTCATTATATCATTTCTCTAAGTCCTGACAATGTGGTTTCCATTATAAGTAGCCAGCTAGATGGTGTTTTGATATATACAAATACCATATATGACTATAATGAAATCAATATTGCACAATATGCAATCTGTTTTTGGGTGAATTTTTTTAATTGTATGTTAATATAATGACACTGCTGTGTGTGTTCTGCTGTTCTTTGTGTTGGATTGTAGAGCACCATGGGTAACACAGAGAGTGTGGTGGTGCAGAAGCGGCTGGCCCGCTTCCGCCCCGAGGAGCGGCCTGTGGTTGAGGGGGTCTTTGACAGGCTCCAGGGAGGTACTGGGGACCCTTCAGGACCCCCGGGGAAAACACCAGTAGGGAAGACTCTAACGCTTGAGATGCTGCAGGTGGGATTGTTAAAGCAGTAAATAGACTGTATAATTCTTATACCTAAAGTAGGTGTACGCACTCAGAAATATGCTGTGTTTCTTTGACTATATTTGTCAGGGAAAGGTAGTTTCTGCCAGTGTGTTGCAAGTGTATAATCAACCCCTCCTTTTGTCTGTCCCAGTCCTCAATGGGCAGCCTGGCACCAGACTCCATGGTGAGGAGGGTCTACCAGTGCATGTGTAGTATCGACCCTGGACTGGCAGCACCCACAGCTTCTGGGAAGACCAGCTCCTCTGCTGCCTCTGGAGTGAGTCGAGAGCAATTGGTCATCTTCCTAGCAGACACCCTGCGAGGCACTGCAGAAGAGCGGGCTCCTCTCGTCATGGCAATGTCCCAGCGTGGCTCAGAGGCAGCAACGGTTGTCACATGTGAGCAGGTAGTAGAGGTGAGTAGAGGGTACAATTAAATAGGACATAATGTGTCAATTTCTTTAGTATTTCTCGTCTTCTTTAGTTTTATCTTTTGTCACAACCATCTCTTCTCACTTTGCTACCTCCATTACTCCCTACTGACGCCTTACTCTGGCCCTTTTCTCTTTGTCCATAGTTCCTCCAGGACCTGATTTCTGCTGTAGTTCAGATTGTGGTCCACAGAGGGCGCCTGCAGGCCTGGAAGCCAGAGAAAATGGGTGATGGCTCCCTGGGTGTCAAACTCCTGGCAGAGCAGATATGTTCTGAACTCAAACCCTCAGGTAAATGGGTGATTTGAAGATTTTTGAACATATTAAAGCCATACTTCACCCACAAAATGACCATTTGTATATAAATTACTCATCGTGTGTTATATTGAATTCTTGAAGAAAAAGTTTTTGTCGCATGCCTCCATGGTGACGGTTTTGCTGTTGCCCATTTACTTCAATTCATCAAGGATTTACTCCGTTTTCGGATTATCCATTCTCTGTGGAGGCATGTGAGGAAACAAAGTTTTCTTAAAGAATACAAGGTAACACGCAGTGAGCAGTTGATATAGAAATTATCATGTTGGGGTTGAAGAATTCCTTTAAAGGTGCTAAATGCAGGATTGGGAGCATTTCTATTGCCTCCGCACGGCTCTCATCATGGAGATGGCTGAGCCGGCGGCTCATAGCTAACGCTGCTAACAGTGAAAACAACGGCAACAATGCTGACAGAGCTAACAGTGTTAACCTGAGGGGGAACCGAAGGGTGGGTGCTCCGCTTCCGCACATCGATGCCGTCGGTCAGGACGGCGTTATCAGCTGTAACTGTCATATGAGAGCAGTACAGAGTAGCGGCCGTGAGCTAGCCAGTTAGGCACGCTCACATGCACAAACATGCACTAAAAGGCACGTGCGGCCGGCCAAGCTATGTCAACAAAACACAGTGAAGCTCTTATTACAATACACACACACACAGAGGGAGAGAGACTTCCTTCTTTGCTCAGGTAGACATTACTCCTCTATCTCTTTACATAGCAAATAGTTGGTTGCTGCTATATTAATGCTCTGGATATTCCAGAGAGCACCTTTAAGGAAGTGCGACTCGGCTTGACTCAACTCCTCTCCTCAGATCAGGGAGGTTATGTTGTTTCTTGTCTTGTCCTCTCCTCTTCTCTCCTCTCCTCTCCTCTCCTCTCCTCTCCTCAGATCAGGGAGGTTATGTTGTTTCTTGTCCTCTCCTCTCCTCTCCTCTCCTCTCCTCAGATCAGGGAGGTTATGTTGTTTCTTGTCCTCTCCTCTCCTCTCCTCAGATCAGGGAGGTTATGATGTCTCCTCTCTGGAGGACTGGATCTTCAGGACTTCCCAGGTGTCGTTGTACCTGGAGATGCTGGTAGCTGAGGGCCTAAATGTGTCCCTGAGTGGCCGGCCTGCCCCCACCCTGCTGCCCCCCTGCAGGGAGACGCCCTGGAAAGAGCTGAGGTGTCTGCTGCTGGACCTTCCCACCCTCATGTTTCTGGCACCACAGGTTAGAATACAAATGTATTTGGCATCATTCTGACCAAAATTTTCTGTTCGTGGTTTAAAGCAAATTTTTGGTGAGCGTTCTAAAACCACAGTGCAATTGATTTTTTAATGAAGTTAAACCAATTGGAGAATTGTCCCAAAGCTTCAGTTTAAATTATTTGGGGTGAAAATGGTGTTCAATTTACATTATTTGGGGACGTATACCGATTCTTATCAGCTGATGGTTAGAGGTCATCACGGGACCATAAATTTGTGCCCGAACCCAAAAAGAAATGTACTACCCGGAAACCAAACTGAACCCGTCTATTATTTGAAAGCTGGGACCCATGCAGAACCGGGAAATGTTGGAACCTTCCACCATGATCAGCGCTGCCCGATCACAGGTCTTCTCAGATCCACTTGGGTATTGCGTGAGTGCTAGTTGTGCAAAATGTCTAATGCAGCCAAATGTAATATCATTTCAGAACCTGTCTGTCTGTCAGAATTCTTTCCAACGCCTTGGACCGGACACAAGCAGAGTTATAGTCTTATAGTTACCACTACCATAAATTTGACCCGTTCTATTTCTATAACAGGAACTAACAGCACTGAGAGCATTGAGTCATTTAGAGCGGCATGAACTAGAAACCCAGTAAATCAAGTGGTAAGAGGAGGAACAGGTTTTTCCATCATATTGTGTATCAGTAATGTGGTTTGTTCCACCTACCTTATTGTCATCTAGTTTTATTGTAATTTCAGACAATTCATCAGACGTCACTATCGTGCCCACAGTGACGTCATTAACAGTAAAACTTCTGCTTTGCACATTATTAATCATAGTCATAATAGATTTGTATATTTATATATGTTTCTCCCATGACTTAATTTCATCTGTGACACTCACACCATTATTATCAGATGGTAAATGAGTTCTACTGTTAGTCATAGCTTTGACCTCTTCTCACTTTGCAACCTCCTGGCAAACAAATTAGCCCTCATGGTTTCCTTCAGTCAAATCTAGAATTGGTACATTCCTTAAAATAAAACAAAGGCCCATGCCTAACATTTCCGGCATTTGTTTTTACATTAATAAAAGGAACCACTTGTCACTGTACTGTATTTCACAATAATGCCACAGGCAAAGTTTGACAAAGTTCAACTACGAGTCATTCTTGCTAAGACCGGTAAGCCTTCCACTGTTACCTTCAGTAGGCAAAGTCAGAAAGTTTAGAGTCACTGGTAGGGCTGTGTGTTGGTAAGAATCTGGCGATACGATAGGTATCGTGATACAGGGGTAACGATTCAATGTATTGTCATATATTGCGATACTGTAAGCAAGGCGATATGGTGCGGAAAACTGTCATAGTTTAAAGACACACCACAAAATCTGAGTAAAAAAAGTCACTATGTGAAATAGCTACTATGGGGACTAACATCATCACACATTAATACAATTGGACTCATTGGATCCACAAGAGTCTCAGCTTTCCTATCCAATTTATTCATATAGAGGCATCAATATTAAATTGAGACTGTTTCATAACCAGTTAAAAACTTCTTGTAGTAGCTTTAAATAAATACAATAAGCCTGTGTTGAGTGATATTTTCGTACATTTTTACACACTGTCGTTTCACAACTCTTTGTTAATCTCTCCAGTTGCCAGACAGCTACAACGCCCCCTGGAGACTTGTGTTTTCCACACGGCTGCATGGGGAGAGCTTCACCAGGATGGTGACCGGCCTGACGAAGTGTGGGCCCACCCTGCTGCTCGTCAAAGACACAAAGGGGCACGTTTTTGGGGGCTTCGCCTCCCACGCCTGGGAGGTCAAACCTCAGTTCCAGGGTGAGAGAAGAGACTAGCTCCGTCTGATCACACAACACTTTCATGCTGTATGACTTCGATGTAATTTGCTATTAGATGAATACCATCTCTAGTTCATCAGCTGCCTTCAACAATTTTATAGAGAACAACAACATAAGCCTACATGACTTGCTCTCTCATCTTAGTAAGTGTGCAAATGCTACACAGTTAAGCATTTGGAATACTATGCTAGATACTAAATATGACTATGTATCTCAAATTATTGTCAGAATTGATAGAACTGATAACAAACGCTAGGATGAGCTTCCCTCAACATAAGCTATGGTTATACAACAGATAACCAGTGATGGCTTGAGCATTGTATATTAGCAACTAAAAGGGCACCATCATATTTTAACTTTTAAGTAATTATTACTCAGTATTTTGGTGAATTGAAAGTCACGCAAAGCTAAAGATTAAACTTAAATTTACTTTACGGATCATACAAATGCTAAAACAGTGCTGCACTTACCATGTTTGCCACTATGTTGACATGACATGATTTAGCCTGAGGATTAAGAAAAACCTCCAAACTTCATAAAAGTTTGACTTGAAGTGTCATTGCATCATCGTATTTTTCCTATACACCTTATTCCTAGCTCCCATGATGCCTTGCGCGAATTATGGGCGCAACTTCCGGCGTGTCGTGTCACTGAACCGGAACCGGCGTTCTCCGTGGTAACGGTACGCTAATCGAAACTCCTAGAGCGATTGTATTAAAAATCTAGTAAAACATGTGTGAACACCACCTATTACAGCTCAAACAGGATAATGTGATCATAGCTCTGCCTTCTACTATGGAGGGATGGAAGGACGACCTGAAGAAGTGGCCTCAGATAACCTACACTAGCATATTTAGCTACTTTATTGACTCCGTTGCTACATAAACTGCCTTACATTTTAAACTGTACAGAAAATAGTGAAAGTAACTGGCTGTCATTAAACCAACGCTACAATGCTGTGTCCTCCCTACACATGAAATCATAGCTGATGTTCTCCTGGCACTGCTGTCAGTCCTTTTAAGGACCTGACGTCTCTTCTCCGCTGGTCTTTCGTAGCCCAACCACAAAGTAGGTTAGGGGTTTTCCTCCGTTGGCTTTTTGTAGCCTAAATGAAATGAGCACACATAACGAGGGTTTATGGTCTCTTCAAGTTTAGGTTTCTCAGCCACATTCTTCTGGATTCCTCGTCTGTAGGTCGGCGATGGAAACTGTACCGTTGGTCACAAGAACAATCACTTTTTGTTTTGGGTGCATGTTCAACACACTGTTGTTTCAGACACAGATTTAGCTTTGTCTGGTTGTTAGTACAGCCGCCAACAGCGCAACAAGTACCAGAGCTCCGCAAGGACATTTTAGAAAATGCAGATTTATCGTTAGTTAAATATCTTTTAAAAATAAAGCAGGATTTGCTAAATTGAGGGCAAATTACTTTTCAAAAGAAGCGCCGTTGGCGGTTAGCCACTATGGTGAGCCTATGGGACTGACTAGCTTACTGCTACTTCCGCTACCTCACCGGAAGTTACGCCCATCATCATTTCTACAGTAAAGCCCCCGAGAATAAGGTGGATAGGTAATTTTTCACAGCATATATTTTTTGTGTAAATAATTGATTAGTTTTTAGGTGCATCAGTAAGCCAGTGTGTACATTCTCAGTGCACTAGAACTTTAAGGCACCCGAGGGTGCTGCGGTACCCACTTGGGGAATCACTGCTTCAGGTATCAAGACCTTGGTCTAAGAAACTGTTTAATACTGCTGAATAAAGAACAGAAGTGATTTGTGCAAATAACTTTCAAGCTTCGTAGAACTCATCCACGCAGGAGTGAAGTGTGATGTCGCTGATACATAACAGTGAATTTAGTCTTGTAAATCCATCCCGGTTGTGTAGAAACAGTACTATCATGTTGGCGTGGACCTTACCTCAGATCAGGACTGATATAAAGCACTGATAAAAGGACACATTGAGGAAGTAATACTAATTGTTTAAATACTGTGGGGCTGTCACTTGACTTTTCTCTCAGATCTTAATAATTTGTATATACGGTATGTGTGTGTGCAGGTGACTCCAGATGCATCCTGTTCACTGTGTTCCCCAGACTGAGGGTTTATACAGCAACAGGATACAACCAGCACTTCATGTACCTCAACCAGAATCAGCAGACCATGCCCAACGGACTGGTGAGACCGCACTAGTGTAGCAGAGGGTTCATGGCCTGTAATTATCACATGGAGCTTAAAATGTAATTCACTTAATTTAGCATGTGAATATTGTTTTTCAGATATTGTGTGATAGAGTAACATCATTATACAAGTTTTCTGATTGAGGAGACAAAAACCTTTATTAAAACTGCGTAACTAGTGGTCAACCAATCCTCTGACCTTTCATGTTATGGATACAATACAGTGTTATTTTTGACATACAGTATTTATTGTACAACCAATCTCAGAACCCATTGGCTATCAGTCTGACGACGATTTAGCCTCTGGAGGCAACAATATTTCAGGGTTTCCGTTGTAACCAGCGGATATCTGTATAACGTATATCCGGGACCAAGACTTTCTCTTCGGTACGCCGCTCATTGTTTACGGTGCGATTATCAACTTGAAACGCGAGAATGGAGTTGGAGTTGGCTAATCTCTATAAACAGATATGTGCATATGAATTCAGATACATTTTTAAAAAAGAAAGCTAATAAAAGGTTAAATTGTTGTGAGACAATAGCCAATGGGTTGCATTTCGGTCTATGTGTCTTTTGCTCTCCACAGGGACTGTTTACCTGCACGCAACCAAAGCCAACTCTAACGTAATTTGTCAATACTACTCGGACTACAAAAGGACTACAAACGGAAACCAGAAAATACAAAATCTTGTCCAGTTGCCTACAAAGTCGGCATTCATACGCAGATATCTGTTTATAGAGGTTATTGTATAATTTACACCAATCCACCAAAGCAAATGTTTGTCACATTGGTAGAACAACAGCCCTAATAGCCAGTAAACAAACAGGGCCCAACTAATCAATATTTATTAACAATGGATCAAATATTTATGTATCATGTTATAGTGGTCGATTATAGTGACAAACTTGCAAATAATTATCACCCAAGAGCTGTTTTCAGTGAAAAAGCTCTGATAAACCTAATGTAATGTATGCTACCTGCCCAGCACAACAACAGTTAGTTGTTGGAGACAATGGTTGGAAAATCAATTAACCCTCTGAGACCTGCGATCCCGACTGACTTTACTGTCTTTCAGAGGCTCTAGCAGGTTCACGTTTAGGCCTAGAGTGAAGCTACAGATATCATATAAAACAAGAAAAGGAATCCATTAAAGAAATGTGTTATTTCCGCCTATTCTAAAAATTATGTTTGAATATTTCTGCATATTGGGGTCCCTAAACAGTCTTGGAATGATAAATTGGGTATCACAGTAAAGCTGAGACTCTTGTGGATCCAATGAGTCCAGCTGTATTCATGTGTGATGATGTTAGTCCCCATAGGAGACATTTCATTGTAGTGAGACCATTTTTTGGAAATGTGACCTCACTGTATAAAGTGACCTGTGGTGACCTCTAGGATAATCACAGCCTCTGAGACCTAGAGCATTCAGAGGATGGATGGCTTTTCTAGCTAGATTGACAATAAGGGGGTTTCTGAGCAGTTTACACAACAGAAGTGCTCGACATCCAATTGCCAATAAATGCAATTCTTGCAGAAAACTCAAAATGTCAAAAGTCTTTGTCACCATTTCACAGCATGGCTTTTTCTATGGTGTTCTAAAAGCTCTTGGTGTCTTAATGTGGTATTTTGGAAGGATTATTGGTCAATTTTATTAATTCTCGATAGATAAAAAATGGTTAAATTTAACACCAAATCTAATTAATTAATTGATTAATTCATGCATGTTTATTTCAGATTTATGACTACAACAACTTGACAAAGTGTTGAGCAGCTTCTCAAATTAATCTTTCAGATGATGTACACCACTTCTATGTGACATCTACTGTTGACCTGCTATCTCCCCCTAAAGACCCCCTGTACCTCCCTAAAATAGACAAAAACGGGCCTATTGTGGGTCTCAGAGGGTTAATGCAGCTTTAAAAGGGGTTGGTAACATTCAGAAAATGTTAATCGCTTCTGATGTGGTCTTACTGTTGGTATTATTTTCAACGTTAACATGAGCATCAATGTTACTGTTCCACCCAAAGACTAAATTTTTGGCATCAGAATGGTCTCATGTTCATTTAAACTTCATTTCACGAAATATTGGTTGTTGAGCTCCAGAAATATTGTTCCCACTTTAGGATAGAACAATAAAAGACTGCAGTGATAGATACGATTATTCTTATTAAAAAATATTTGTCTTCATTCTTTGTGTTTTATGATGGATGTTTATGTTTTGTGGTCTTCATCAGGGTATGGGTGGTCAACACGGCTACTTTGGCCTGTGGCTGGACAGCGATTTTGGCCGTGGTCATAGCCGTGCACGGCCCAAGTGCACCACCTACGGCAGCCCTCAGCTCTCTGGAGAGGAGGACTTCACCCTGGACTCAATGGAAGTGTGGGCGGTCGGAAAACCCCCAGAACCAGAGGAGGTCAGAGTACTTGCTTTTTTGCCTGTATTTGATAGCACACACGAAACAAGGCAAGAGGGGAAACTGGGGGCGTTGTGGTTCTGTGGTTTGCTCACAATTTGGCAATCAGAATACTCGGTCAATTCTTTATTTATCCTGCAAATCTCACGGATGATTCATAGTGTTTTCCAAGGAAATCTTGCTTGACATATTTCTACAATCAGTCTTTAACTGTCCTACACTGCAGACTCACAGCAGTGTTGGAGTTCATCCACAAAGGTCACAGTAATAGGCAGGTGCTAATGCTGCTGCTGTTGGGGGAGACATTAGGAGCTCACAGGAGCTGGAGGAGAGATGTGAGAATGAAAGATGGTAGATATGGGTGTAATGTTTTCATGCTTTTTTTTTTCTAGTAATCCATATTCAGTAGAATTATGACAAAGCTGGCCACCCATTTTCTTTAAGAATTCAGGCAGATGCACATCAGGCATGTAATTAACTGTACCCCAAATATAGAACCTCATTTACATACCAGCTGCTTCCTTTAGAATACAAAGAATTAAACCCATGTAATGGTATTTCTGTATGTTTTTTTTTGTTTCAGGGCGAGGAGGGGAAGAGCAAGAAAAGTATCCTGGATGTGAATCCAGAGGTCCAGGCCATGTTGGAGATGGCAGGGAAGACTCTACACAGTCAGGGCCTCAGGGAGCCAGAGGAAGACCAGGAGTAGTGAGGGGCAACAGGGAGACAAAAACAATTTTAACTTATTGAGGCTCCCAGTCCACCTGGTACTGACTGACCTGGTATCATCTGATATACTTTACCTTTCATTCTGCTTGGACACTTTCACACACAAAATTGCAGCTTCTTTTAATTACGGAAGCCTTGAGAGGCAACTGAGAAAAAAAAAACATTCTGGACAAGTCTGATCTAAATAGTTTTCTGTCCTATGTCTATGACTTAAGAACAGGTGAAAAAAAAATTTTTGTAAGTTTTGTAATACTCATTTCGGCAACAAGAGGTTGAAGTACAGTGTAGACCGCTACCCCATGTCTAAATAGGACTAAAAGCATTCATGTGTTCAGCCAGAACTATTTACATAACTTGCTAACACACAATATATGTACCTTGTGTTTAGAGTGCGTGGAGAAAGAAAATGGATCACCAGAATGTTTTTTTTTCTCACTTGCCTCTCAGGGCTTCCGTATTTAAAGACACCACAGTAAAGTCATTCTCATGTTTACACCGATCACCAGTTAGAGTTGGTTTTGTCTGTGAGAAGATGTCATCACAACATAAACCAGGCTAACAAGGTCTAACTAGGTCTGAGGCAGCTAATAAGTGGTTCATAAAGTCTAATCTATCCCTTTCACACACTGCTGAAAGCTGAAAGCTACTAATGTGGCTTCAAGTCAGCTTTCGTAATCAGTGTGACAGGGACCAATGTGTCATGGGTGTGTTCACTCTTACTTCCACCAAGCTTCACTGGTGTTTGATAGAGACAAGCTTTTTTGAATTAATAGATACCACAGGAAATTCTATCAAAGAGGCAGTGGAAGCAGTTTCTTCTTCAGCAGCAGCCTCAGTCAACCAGAATGCAATGCATCCACATTATCTCTATTGAAACCACTAACTGAAGTATTAGGTTGAAGACAGTAAGTCACACCATTAATAATTATGTAAAACAGTAAAATAATACATGGAATTATCCTGAAGGTGTGGGTTCAAAGGAGGTAAGGATCATCTTAAACCCATTTTAAGAAAAGTCTAATAGTGAATTGCTGTGTAACAGATTATTTTATTGCTACAGTATTAAAAAACCTATTGGTTTAGGAGACAAAATCTGAAACGGGGCTGTTAGTCAGTCTCTATCTAGCTGCTTCACCGTCTGAGCAGTTAGACTCGACTGCAAGAGGAGAGATTGACTATTTATTCAAATACTGGGGATTCTAAATAATTTGTCCCTCAAATTACATATATTAATGTAACACTACGCAGTTAGTTAGCTATAGTTTACCCCACTTGTTTTATCAAAGTCATATAATGATAAAATGATTTAAGAATTTGACAAAATGTGAGTTAAATTGTACTCAGAACGAATGAATAGCCACTGATTTGACTGACACGAACAGGACAATAAAGTTACTGGGAAAAAAAAGGTCAATATGACCTTGAGCCCACCAATGATCTACGTTTTAGTGACCGTTTTTTCCAATATATTTTTTTGTCAGAGCATTTGATTCATTGATTGCTGTCGGGATATAATGGAAGAATTTCAAACTAATATAACAACAATGTTTTTGAAGGTTACCAACTCTAGCTTTAATAAAGTACAGAGGTGATTCAGTATATCACCATATTTTTAATATGGTTTAGCATCTTGCTTTTAGCAGTAAGTTTAAAGCTTCAGTCGGCAGTATATTTTTGGCGTCATTGGGCAAAAATTCCATAATAACCTTTCAGCATATTGTAATTCAAGTGGTCTGAGAGAAAACTAGACTTCTGCACCTCCTCATGGCTCTGTTTTCAGACTTCAGAACATCTAGCCTGTGACGGGAGACTTTGACCAATCACAGGTCATTTCAGAGAGAGCGAGCATTCCTATTGGCTGTGCTCCGGCTGGTGGGCGGTGCTTGTTATTTCCTCAACTGGTCTCAACATGGCTGCCGGGTCACAAACGTTCTCATTTTACAGCTAAACAGTACACTACAAGATGTTTCTGAAAACATTTGAAGAGAGAAATAGGCATTACAGTAACAGAATATTGATTCATATTTTATCAGCGCTGCCTAGTTTGACCGTTTGATCGGAGTTCACAAGTTATTGACAGCCGGCTCTCATAGACGGCAGCTGGACGGCAGACCTCAGATCAGCTCTGACTGGTTGTTTTCCTCCGGTCTGTGAAATCCTGCAGATGCCATTAGGAGCACCCGAGGACACCGGAGGAACATGATTTTTTTCAGGTTTCCTGTCTCATGCACTACGTTTTATAAAAATAACTTTTTTTAAATCATATTTGCTCCAATCTCGCCTACTGCAGCTTTAACTGGTTGCGGACCAATTGAAAACAGTGTAAAACATCACTGGCACCGCTAGGTGTTTATGTCCTCAAACCCCATTAGAAAAGGAACTTTGGACTATAAAGTGCATTTACAAATACCTGTAGCACAGTAGTAGGACAAATGATCACAAACTATCTGGTCTTGAGTTTGAAACATGCTTATTGCAATTACAATAATTCCAATTGTCATAGAGTATAGTGTTTGAAGTTGATGGAGGATTTTCTGTGTGTGTGTGCGTGTAGTGAATACATTATCAGTGTTGCTTGTATTAAACTAAGGAGGAGCTTCGAGGTTGCAACTACTACTTTCACTTGTGTTTCTCAGTTGAGTGAACTGTTAGTGTGTCTTCATTTGATCATATCCGACTTTGCCAGACAAGCTGTAAAATGTTGGCATCACCATAAATGAGCAGATCTCCACTTTGACACCTCTAATCCTCTAAATTGTACCAGTATAACCACCTGCTCAGAGACTGAGACAGGCAACTCTGTATTCATCCCCCCCTCCCCCTCTTCTGTTCTGCTATCATGCAAATTACTGAGGCAAGTTCCACATGCAAATCTCTTATGTAATGTTACAGTAATTCACACAGTGGTATGGCGGACATGGTTCCATAAAGAATGTTTATACTTGTCTTTATATTTGTGTATGGAAATGATTTTATTATTTTATTCCCAGAAAATGTGAATATATTTTGATCTCGGGATCACCTCATTATATGCTCTTCATTGCACTTATTCCAACCCAGCTAGATAGAATGCTGTTTTATAACAACTGACTGCATAGTGTATGGATGCTCACCCTCTATCTCTTAATATATCAATCAATCAATGCAAACTTTACTTGTACAGCACCATTCATACAGGTTAGGGCAGTTCTTAATAAGCCTATGACATATCTATGACTATCTTATTGTTATAGGCTAACAATAAGAGACATACTGTAAGCAGTGAAACAATGGAAGACTAATTCAAATAGGTCATGCATTACATAGCACATTCATATATTTGCAATTAATTAATTTACATTTTTTTTATGATTTTTTTTTTTACCCATGAACCCCTAAAAGATTTGATAATGTTTGTTTCATTTTGGACAGCACTATTCTCCAGCAACTCTCATGACAGTGGTGAAATGTAACTAAGTTCTTTTTCCCAGGTACTGTACAATTGTGAGGTACTTGTACTTTACTTAAGTATTTCCTACTTACTTCCCATGTTAACTATATTTCAGAGGGAAATATTGTACTTACTATACTTACTACTGTACTATTGATGAAACTACCCGGTAGTGTACAGTATGGTAAAATGAGCAGCTGCAACATTAAAATGCTCTATTCACTTTACTCCATCAGTCCTTATATAAAAGGGACTCTATGTAAGATTCAGAAATTGCTTGTTAACAACGACACCTGTGGCCGTTAAGTCAACGAAAGTCAGCGTTACATAGACATAAATGAGCATTTATCAAAACAGTGAGGCGACACACGTCAGCTAAAACTACAATATCACTCTATATTTCACCTGCTTGGCAGTAATGTTAGCTGACCAGACGGAGGTCTCTCCATGAATCGATGCTGATACTGTGTTTTCCTGCTTCAGCCTCCCCGCCGTGGTCAGAAGGAACAGGGGAGACACCGGAGTTTGGGTTGGAGCCGATAACGTTACTCGCTCCGGAGCCCCGTCTATTCACTCAGCAGCAGGAAACAACACGGGAAACCTCTGTTAATCTGGAGGAGCTGCAGCATTTATTTCTGCACAAACGTCCACTGTACATTCACTAGATATTCTCAGAGCTAAACTAACTCTTCTGCAGTGTGGAGTGTGTGCACATGCACGTGAGATGTGGAGCGAGAGAGCGAGTGAGAACGAGCGCGGTGTGTGAGTGAAGGCAAGCAGGCAGAGGAGCATAGACTCCGGCCCTGGAGACCAAAGCTACAGTCTCCCCTGTGTCTTCTGACCGTGGTCGGTAGGCCGAAGCAGGAAGAGTTGACACTGTTTTGCAAGACAGGCTTCACTAGATATAACTTTGCGATTTTGGTGTTTCCGTGTAGTTTGTGTATGAAAAGCGTAGCCACACGCGAGCGTGCATGGGACACCGACCCGCAATGATTTCTAAGAGTGTAAGTGTAAGAAGTTACAAACAGTCCCTTTAACTCCGAAAGGGATCATACTGCAGCATAATACCTACTTTTACTTTTGATACTTTAAGTAGGCTACATTATGCTGATGCAGCTTTTGAACTTAAGTTTTGAAAGCATGACTTTTATTGTAATAGAGTAGGTTCTTTCTTAACTGTGGTAGTACTTATTTTACTTAAAGTGGCAGTAGGCAGAATATGTTTGGCATCACCGGGCAAAAATTCCATAATAACCTTTCAGCATATTGTAAATCAAGTGTTCTCAGAGAAAATTAGACTTCTGCACCTCCTCATGGCTCTGTTTTCAGGCTTTAGAACATCTAGCCCGTGACGGGAGACTCAGAGAGAGAGAGAGAGAGAGCGTTCCTATTGGCTGTGCTCTGGCTGGTGGGCGGTGCTTGGTATTTCCTCAACAGATCTCAACATGGCTGCCGGGTCACAAACTTTCTCATTTTACAGCTAAACAGTACACTACAAGATGTTTCTGAAAACATTTGAAGAGAGAAATAGTCATTACAGTAACAGAATATTGATTCATATTTGATCAGCGTTGCCTAGTTTGACCTTTTGGTCCTAGTTTGTGAGTGATTGACAGTCGGCTCTCATAGACGGCAGCTGGATGGCAGACTCCAGATCAGCTCTGATTGGTTGTTTTCCTCCGGTCTGTGAAATCTTGCAGATGCCGTTAGGAGCACCGGAGGACACCGGAGGACAGATTACCCGTCTCATGCACTACTGTCAGGATATAGTGACCGTTTTATAAAATTTTTAACAATATTTGCTCCATTTCTACCCACTGCAGCTTTAAGTAGTTCTTATAGGATGTGAATACTTCATCTGATAACAGAGCAAAAATCTTCCATCTTTTCTTCTCACTGTTTTAAAGTATAACTGGGATTGCTTCAAGTCAGTGAAACAATTCATAGTCATCCCGAGGTCAAGGACCTTCTGGACCACTTTAATGGACCAGTAGGAGTCCTCGGACCGCACTTTTACCATCAAACATATGTTGATGGATTGCGTTGTAAGATGGCGCAGCTCTGTCTGAATGGTGCTCAAACTGCACTCAGCATCACAAAGACACCAGACTGTGACTGAGAGGCTTTCACATATAACGCTCATTTCAACATGTTGTAATATGAGCGTTCATCCTGACAGTTTCTGCCCTCCCGTCAGACGCCTCCTGCTCAGCATAGTTTGCATAGATACGGTCCTTGCTTCCGGTCCTCTTTTTTTCTTTTCTTTTTTTTTTACAACATGCAGGCTAAGCCTATAATGCAAGTTAACTTTTACTTCCTTGTACACACAGTTAGAGGAACTGACCGTTTTGCGGCTGGCCTCGTTGTCAACACTTACATCCTCTCCAGCTTCACTTCAGCACTTTCGAATCATGAGCAGATAGAAAACTACTTTGCAGAGCTGAAAACAACCCAAGTCTACTTGTAAGGTAAGTCTTTAGGTACAACTTTCTTCTAATCTCTTTTTTTGTTGTTGTTGGTCGGCCTACATGTTAGACTGCCTGTGGTGTGACACAGTTAAATAGAAGAGGGGAAATCCGCTTTTTACCGGCAGCCTATCTGCTGGGCTCAGGATGTGTGTGAGCAGGCGGCTTGATGGAGGAGAGATCCTGTCTGTCGATCACACCGGCTGCACCGGCTCACCCGGCTCTAATTAACTCATTAAGTAGTAGTAGTGCATTCACCAGTATAGTGCATTCACCATCATAGCTATTCTCATATATTACAGCCTAATGGTGAACATGGATACTGGGTTCTGCTGTTGGTGCTGCTGCTCTGGGGGGAACCATTGAAAGCTTAGTTAAATAAAACAACAGAAAAGAAAAAAAAAATACATATCATAACTTGGCTGCACGGTGGTGCAGTGGTTAGCACTGGTGCCTCATAGCAAGAGGGTCACAGGTTCGAATCCGGACATGCAAAACTCTCTGTGTGGAGTTTGCATGTTCTCCCTGTGTAAGTGTGGGGTTTCATGCAGGTTAGGTTCATTGTTGACTCTGACAATGAATGTGAGAGTGAATGGCTGTCTGTGTCAGCCCTGCGATAGTCTGGAGACCTGCCCCTCCGTGACAGGATAAGCGGTTGCAGATGATGGCTGGATATCATAACCAAGAGTGGTATGATGTCAATGATGTCGCTTTCACCATATGCACAGTTATAGAGAACGGTTTGTGTACAGAGCATGTGTGTATGGTATACTGTATATAGGACTATACGTGGTTATGCATGTGTATGAATATACAAATTACCTCATGGCCATGTGTTCTACTGTTACTAGCCATAGCTCAGGTATGTGTTCTCATTTCAATTGTAGACATTTATAGATAGCTAGTTTTTCATTTTTTCAGTCTGCGATGTGGTCCTGGGCAGGTTGGTTTTAAGTCGAAACCCGCTGGCCACTTGCTGGAAACAATGTTGATTAGAGCGCAGAGAGTAAATGTGCCATAAAAGTAAAAACAGTGAGCTTAAAGTTGGGGCTGGGCAATATGACGATATATATTGTCAAAACGTTTATTATTATTATTATTATTATTATTATTAATAATAATTTTCAGTATCGTGTCTATCGCAATATAGGCAAGGCCTATAATCATTTTTATTACCTCGGCCTTGGCGTAGGTTATGTTTTCACTGGCGTGGGTTTGTTTGTTTGTTTGTTTGTCTGTCCTTCTGTTAGCAGGATTACTCCAAAAGTTTGCAATGGATTTGAATGAACTTTTTTGGAGGGGTGGAGTGTAGCACAATGAACAATCCATTAGATTTTGGTGGCGATCCGGATCATGTTCCGGATTCAGGAATTTTTTTTAAGGTTTCCGATCAGCCTGAGCATTAAGACCACAGGACCACACATGCACAGTGTGACTGATGACGCGTTGATGACGCATGACCTCGCCTTCTTCCTCCTCCTGAGAACAGAGAGATACATGTGTGGATGTGTGGCGAGAATCCGAGGTGCGGCGGGAGCTGCTGACCGTCCGCGGTGAGAAAGAAAAAAGCGGGATGTGACTGAGAGACTGACGGGATGAGACAGGATGAGACTGAGAGACAACGTAGTGTAACGTTATACAGACATAACAAGGCTGCCGAATGAGAGAGAAATCCGCCGATACATTACACGGAAACACACTGTGCTAATAATAAAACGACCACCTCACGGTACCACCAGCTGTGAGATGTGATCTGTTTTTAAAGTCACACACCTTGGCGGAGGTCTTCGCTCTCCGAATTTCACCTAAAACGGTTGTTATATCCCCGCAACAACGTAGTCGGGGGTATATAGCGCTCCGCGTGTCCGTCCTTTTGTCCGTTCGCGTGTCACACTTTAGTTTCCGGAGCAGAACTCGGAAACTATTTAACTTCGGAACTTCAAATTTGGTATGATGGTTGACAGTGTGCTCTAGTTGTGCCTTTGGGGGTTAGAAGTCCAGGGTGTGTCTGAATTTCATGTTGAGCACCTTTAAAGTGGAAATGAAACGTTCAACCAAGTTAAGCTGGTTTACTAAATGGATTTCCACTGTAATAAACAATTATATAACAAACATGACAAATGTCAGCATTTTAGAGAAAAAAGCAGCTTTGTTTCATTTTTCGTGACAAGATTAGATCTGACTGCACTACATATTCTTGGTCCGCCATGAAAATACACCGTGTCATGGGACACCAAATTGTCATCCACTTACTGACACACATTTGCTGAGAAGATAGTGGGGACAGCAAATGTGCTTTTTTATGCTTGTGTCTTGAAGGTAACCCCAAAGTTGCGAAACTCCCGCGAGATGGTTAAAGCTGCAGTGGGTAGAAATGGAGCGAAGATGATTTAAAAAGTTATTTTTATAAAACGGTCACTATATCCTGGCAGTAGAGCATGAGACAGGAAATATGAAAAAAATCATGTTCCTCTGTTACTGTAATGTCTATTTCTCTCCTCAGATGTTTTCAGAAACATCTTGTAGTTTACTGTTTAGCTGTAAAATGAGAAAGTTTGTGACCCGGCAGCCATGTTGAGATCAGTTGAGGAAATACCAAGCACCGCCCACCAGCCGCAGCACAGCCAATAGGAACGCTCTCTCTCTGAAATGACCTGTGATTGGCCAAAGTCTCCCGTCACAGGCTAGATAATTTAAAGCCTGAAAACAGAGCCATGAGGAGGTGCAGAAGTCTAGTTTTCTCTCAGAACACTTGAGTTACAATATGCTGAAAGGTTATTATGGAATTTTTGCCCAATGATGCAAAAAAATGGTTGCCTACTGAAGCCTTAAGAGAGTTTGTAGGCGCGTATATTGACATGCATTCCTTCGGTGTATATGTGTGAGTCTTCCGGTGTGTATCTAAGGAATGACACACCAACAGAGCAAACACGTTCAAATCCAGCACAGTGGATCATCACATCCTCATTTCATATAAACACTGTTTTTTCTGTAGCAGGCATGTTTTTGCATGCGTAACATGAACACATACATGTATGGCTGTATTGGCACAGTATTTGTGTTATATATTGCTGCAGCATCAGTATGAGGAAATTTGTTAGTCTAAATAAGGCTGCAGTGATCCCAATAGGGAGAGTCCCTTCACAGGGGTAAAGGTTTCAGCAGGGAAAACAGGGGAGAGTTGAGCGATAATGTCAGTTAATCATTAATATCACTTCAAAATACCGAAGAACACTTTTAGTTTTTATGTTTCAGGTTTTATAGATATATTATATTCCATTTTAATCTATATTAGTGTAGATGAAGGCACATAATGGATATTTACACGATAAACTTACGTGGTTTTCACATTTATTGACATTAAGCAAGGAATTCATCTGCACATGAAGATATGCCTTGTTATACCTTTTTATAATGATAAGCATCAAAGCATTTTTTTCTGATTTCTTTCTTGAAGTATATGCATGTCTTTTCAATCACATCTAAAAATGGGTTCTCAGTGCCAACGATTTTGTGCATGAGTTTATGGGATTTGTCTTCTCTTTGATTAAACATTATTTCTCTTTCAGTCTTGGAATATGCTAGAAAACTCTCCACAGTAGCTTTTTATTGACATTTCATAACATAGTTTAGTTCAAATTTCATTCAACAGAACTCCCGTGGCACTGTTTTGTTTGGATATCTCTCTGGTTTGCAAGTTAAATATTAGGCATTGTTATGTACCAGGTTGACCTTCAACACTGCTCCACAAGTATGTGCCCACGCTAGTTCTAATTACTCTTTTGCTATGACTGCACTACATATTCTTGGTCCGCCATGAAAATACACCATGTCATGGGACACCAAATTGTCATCCACTTACTGACACACATCTTCCCCACCATCTGAGAAGATGGTGGGGACAGCAAATGTGCTTTTTTATGCTTGTGTCTTGAAGGTAACCACAAAGTTGCGAAACTCCCGCGAGATGGTTAAAGCTGCAGTGGGTAGAAATGGAGCAAATATGATTTAAAAAGTTATTTTTTATAAAACAGTCACTATATTCTGACAGTAGAGCATGAGACTGGTAATCTGAAAAAAATCATGTTCCTCCTGTGTCCTCCGGTGTCCTCTTGTGCTCCTAATGGCATCTGCAAGATTTCACAGACCGGAGGAAAACAAGCAGTAAGAGCTGATCTGGAGTCTGCTGTCCAGCTGCCGTCTATGAGAGCCGGCTGTCAATCACTCTTGAACTCAGATCAAACGGTCAAACTAGGCAGCGCTGATCAAATATGAATCAATATTCTGTTACTGTAATGCCTATTTCTCTCCTCAAATGTTATCAGAAACATCTTGTAGTGTACTGTTTAGCTGTTAAATTAGAAAGTTTGTGACCCGGCAGCCATGTTGAGATCTGTTGAAGAAATACCAAACACCGCCCACCAGCCAGAGCACAGCCAATAGGAACGCTCTCTCTCTGAAATGACCTGTGATTGGTCAAAGTCTCCTGTCATGAGCTAGATTTTTTTAAAGCCTGAAAACAGAGCCATGAGGAGGTGCAGGAGTCTAGTTTTCTCTCAGAACACTTGAATTACAATATGCTAAAAGGTTATTATGGAATTTTTGCCCCTTGGAACAATCAGTTTTACCCAACTCCAATCAAAATCACCCCTTCCTCATTACCACCATACGCCTATCTTACTTTCCCCCTCAAAACCATCAAGCAGTATACTAATACAGTGCACTGTAGGTATAAAATTAATGATTGACATCGAGAATAAGTGATCGTATTGAAACAAAAACAAGAGGCTGATAATAATAAAATGAACCGAGGCAGAAAGAGTGCATGGTCACAATAAGATATGTATCTGAGCTCTAACATTTGCATGTGATATTAATACTGCTGTCGTACAGGTGGAAAAGTGACTATTGTGAGGACCTGTGGCTGGAGAGGACAAACAGAAACACCAGTAGGCAGGAGAGCAGGCATCCCTGGTAAGCACGGGGGTAGATATGTCTTTAATTTATATTTTTAAAGGGGAACGCCACTTATTTTATAATGAAATTCAGTTTACTCGTCAAAAGGAGTGCTAATCAGCCCGTGAAAACATTTCATTTATAAGTCTGTAAGTTCTGTGGCCTTAAAGGGAACGCTCCAAAGTTTGAAAAAAAAAAAATAAATAACCCAGATGATGTCATAATTGTTGTCTCTGACTTCAAATGTTTAAAGGGACTGTATGTAAGTTTTTACACATATAAACATTTATTAATCGTTTTTTATTGACAATGTAACCTTCGTTTTGTTTTGGGTATCAAAATGGCAAAATTCCTATTGGACAGGAAAGCTAACATTACTGCCAAGCATGTGAAATATATAGTGTTACTGTGCTTTTAGCTGCTAATGTTGCTAACGTTAATAAACATAATGCCTGTCAATCGCGTTCAGTCTCGTGTTTTGACCGATGCCCGCTCACATCTACGTAGAGCGAGCACAAGCGCGAGCAACAGCACGCTGACTGTTGTTGACTTAACGGCCACAGGTGTCACTGTTAACAAGCAATTTCTGATTCCTACATACAGCCCCTTTAACAGAAAGCTGCATTACAAACCGAAGGTGTGGGGTATGAAAAAAGTGGGTATTTAGGAGGCAGAAAGTGTCTAATAAAAGACGATATTGAGTTGCATTATGGAAAATGTAGGATATGGTGTTTTTGTTGTTTGATTTCCTACTAGAAATTAAGGATGTCCCAATCAGTTTTGTTTGGCCCTGATATCAAAACTTTCAAGTTGATCAGCTTGATATGATATGAATAAAAGTTTAATTGGGAGAATGCCACTCTTGAAATTGACATGAAGCGATCAGTAAGAGAAAAGACATATAGTATCACCCTGTTGGAGTGGCATTACAAAAATACTCACGGTGTGTATCCACTCACGGTTGTATAGTAGTGGTGCCACAGAGTATGCTTATTTAGCCTCATAAACAATCTCTGGCAGAGTAGCAGACTCCAGCTTGTAGAGGGATGCAAGCCCGTCAACAGTCAAGTTGAAAAAATTAGGTTACTCACGGAATTAATGTGGTGGGCGGTGCTTGGTGTTTCCTCGACTGATCTAAACATGGCTGCCGGGTCACAAACTCTCTCATTAAACAGCTAAACAGTACACTACAAGATGTTTCTGAAAACATTTGAGGAGAGAAATAGACATTACAGTAACAGAATATTGATTCATATTTGATCAGTGCTGCCTAGTTTGACCTTTTGGTTCTAGTTTGCAAGTGATTGACAGCCGGCTCTCATAGACGGCAGCTGGACGGCAGACTCCAGATCAGCTCTGATTGGTTGTTTTCCTCCGGTCTGTGAAATCTTGCAGATGCCATTAGGAGCACCGGAAGACACAGAGGAACATGATTTTTTTTCAGATTACCTGTCTCATGCACTACTGTCAGGATATAGTGACCATTTTATAAAAATGGCCCGGAATGTAAACAAACCTGAATGAGAGTGTGCCCTTTAGGTGGCCCACAATTCACTTCCCTTTCAGCTGCCCTAACGTCGATAGACTATAAATGAGCGTGAGCTATATAAGGCTTTGGCAAAGCAAATTCCAGCCACTCATCAGAACATTTGTGTGTGAGATCAGCTTCCTGTTTCTGTATGAAGGAGAGTCCAGACACAGTGAGTAGAGGTTAACAGGTCACCCAGCACACAGCTCAATTTGTGTCTGGACGCAATTCTCTGAAATTTTCAAGTGGACATTTCTGTGGAGGGAGTGGGATTTGAGGTAATATGGTGTGGTCTGGAAACAGTGAAGAAGATGTAGGCTACATTGGGGATGTTGTATTTCTGAGTTAGCTGCGGAATATCTTTGGGTTTTGGACCATTCGTATCTTCAAACTAGGAATTAGGATCTGAGAAATTATGATATTTTTTCACTGTTTTTGGACATTTTATAGACAAAAACATAAATTGATTGATCAGGAAAATAACCAGGAAAATAATCAATTGTAGAAGGCCAGCCCCCACCAGGGTTAAGTCAGATTTAAAGCTGCAGTGGGTAGAATTGGAGCAAATATGATTAAAAATAGTTATTATTTTTATAAAACGGTCACTATATCCTGACAGTAGAGCATGAGACAGGTGATAATAAAAAAAAAAAAATCATGTTCCTCGGTGTCCTCTGGTGTCCTCCGGTGTCCTCCGGTGTCCTCCGGTGTCCTCCGTTGCTCCTAATGACATCTGCAGAATTTCACAGACCGGAGGAAAACAACCAGTCAGAGTTGATCTGGAGTCTGCCGTCCAGCTGCCGTCTATGAGAGCCAGCTGTCAATCACTCGCTAACTCCGACCAAACGGTCAAACTAGGCAGCGCTGATCAAATATGAATCAATATTCTGTTACTCTCCCGTCACTAGGCTAGATTTTCTAAAGCCTGAAAACAGAGCCGTGAGGAGGTGCAGAAGTCTAGTTTTCTCTCAGAACTCTTGAATTACAATATGCTGAAAGGTTATTATGGAATTTTTGCCCAAAGATGCCAAAATCGTTCTGCCCACTACAGCTTTAAGAACACTCGATAATCTCAGCCTTTTACACTGTGAATGAGCGTCTCTGTGTCTCTCCTGTCCTGTCTCAGCTGCAGAGATGGCTCGTCAGGGGTCGCAGGGTGAGATGACGGAGTACAAGAAGATTCTGATCAAACGGGACATGGAGATGGGCGTGGTCATGACGGTGTTTCGGCAGAAGGCGGAACGGCTCACTGTGCAGGTCATCATGGAGACCCGGCAGGTGGCATGGACACGCACCGCAGACAAAACTGATGGTGTCTGTGAGTAATAAACAATAATCCTCTTCTCAGTTTATGTAGTATTTTTCAAAACACAGTGACAATATCTCTTCACCATTAAAGCCACTCGGCTAGGAAGTCTGTGCATTGTTAGATGACTGCATTACTAGAAGATGCTATTTCATGCGTAAGTGCATTTCACGTTATATGCGTGATGATAATAAAGGTACCCTGCGGAGTGCATAATGTTTTTTTCAGGTTGTACGTAAGTCTGACCTATTCTCGTATCTCAGGAACGCCTGGAGGAAATTCTTTTCAAATTTTGCACCAACTTCCATTTGGACTCAAGGATGAACTGATTAGATTTTTGTGATCAAAGGTCAAGGTCGCTGTGACTTCACAAAACACGTTTTTGGCCATAACTCACAAATTCATATGCTAATTATGACAATTTCACACAAATGTCTAACAGGATAAAATGATGAATTGATGACATTTTGGACAAACGTGGATGTAAACTGCAACTTGACTGGTTGGCCGAGGCGTACAACCACGAGGCGGTAATTGTAGTTGGCTAAAGGCTGGCCCCACACTAAAAGATTTTTCAAATCTTAACAGATTTTGAAAATGTGAGAGAGCCCACACATAACGACATGATATGTTAAATTTAACTGTTTTCTTCATATAGTGTGTGAAGAGCAACAATTTGTTCAAAACAGCACACCACACACTAACAGATTCATTCATGAACAACAAGAGTCCCCACTAAAAAAAATCTAAAGAAATCTCGCAAAATCTCTCGCGATCAAACGTGACTTTAGTGTAAACAAACATGGCGGAGGAATTAGCACGAAGCAGAAAGAATTAGCGATGTTCATTTTTGCACCATGGATGGAAGAAGTCATGGAGACACGTTAAATAAACACTCGTGTTGTTGCCACAAATCAACAAGTTGGTCCTCCATTTCTGAGCTCCATCCTACTACTACTTTCTGCTTCACGTTTAGCACTAGTTCATGCATTAGCCGCGGCCGCCATGACGGCGGTGGTTGTCCTTCCTTCTTCAGTCAGCTTGGTTCTCTATTGGCTATTATCCTTTCCCATGTGACCGCGTCATCAGCTGTCCTCTGGGTTCCCGACACACACAACAGGATATCCCATCATACATATCGAACATGTTTAATATTTACGATTTCAGATCGGTGCGGCCAGGATGGACTTCTGAGCCGATCAGAGGATGTAAAAATCACTCTTAACATACCTCACACCACAGGAACATCTGGAAAGATAATCTGTAGAACCATCAACATATCGGGGCTTTGCTGACCGTTGTCGGCAGGAATCGGGCCCAAAATCAGCTTGATTCTCGTGTGGTGTGTACCCGGCATTAGTTGTTGTTCATTTGCCTTTTTGTCTCAAAGAAGACATGAACCACAGGGAAATCAAGATCACCATGCTATAGACAGCTTTCAGGTCATGTTACGGACTGGCTATAGCTAGCTGCTGTACTGCAGTCCACAGCCCGGCCCCTTAGGCAGCAGTTGGCATGCAGAGTCATTAAATTCTGAGGAGTTTATTGCTACAGTCATAGTTGGTTCATAGTAGTCAAAGATTTGTGATATAGCAGTAATATACTCTAAGAAAGATAGATATTAAGGGTACATGTTTTTTTAATATATTGAATCGCAAGCATCAGAGTCAAAGTGTGAAAATAACTGTGCCCTAAAGAACTATCGTAGTCAAAGTGAAACTGAAAAAGGACCATGTTACTGTACATGTGTTAATCATCTCTTGTGCTTTGTGATCTCAGGCTACAGATGAAACGATGCCTTCCCCAGCGATGATGATTTACAATCATCAAATTACCTTCAAAACATAAAATACCAGAAATGCTGTTTGTGTGCTATGTTTCAGTGGACCTGTTTGAGATCAGAGAGGTTCGTCCAGGGAGGAACTCCAAGGACTTTGAGCGCTTTAAAGATGGGAAGGACAAACACAGTGAAAATACCTGCTTCACAATCTTCTATGGCTCACTGTTTGTTCTCAACACCCTCAGTCTGGGAGGTGAGGGCTTCATTTATGTCTTCTAATTACTTTTCATCAAAAGTGGATTTCTGCAGTATTCTGTTTACGAGTCTCCCCTTTACAGACATGCCCACTTTATGAGAATCACATGCAGTTTTTTGAATGGAGTATGTGTTATTGTCTCCTATTCTAAAATGGTGTGTTTGAATATTGCTGCATGGGGTCCATAAACAGTCTTTGAATTACATAAATTGGGTATCGCTGTAAAGCTGAGACTCTTGTGGATCCAATGAGCCCAACTGTATTCATGTGTGATGATGTTAGTCCCCATAGGAGACATTTCATTGCAGTGAGACCATTTTTTGAAACTTGACCTCCCTGTATAAAATGACCTATGGTGACCTCTAGGATAATCACAGCCTCATGAAACTTTACAGCCACAAACTACAGACCTAGAGCATTCAGAGGATGGATGGCTTTACTATGTAAACTGGCAATATGTGGTTTCAGAGCAGTTTAAACAACAGAAGTGCTTGCCATCCAATCGCCGAAAAATGCAATTCTTGCAGAAATCTCCAAATGTCAAAAGTTTTTGATCCCAAATCACAGCATGGCTTTTTCTATGGTATTCCTCAAGGTCTTGGTGTCCTAATGTGGTATTTTGATCATTATTTGATAAATTCTCCAGTGGTAAAAAATGGTTAAATTTAGCACCAATTAATGAATCAGTGAATTAATTCATTCATGTTTATTTCTGTTTTATGACTAGAAGAACTTGACACACAGCTCAGCGCTGAGCTGCATCTCAAATTAATCTTCCGGTTCCCAGCTTTCAGATGATGTGCACCACTTCTATGTGACATCTACTGTTGACCTGCTATCTCCCCCTAAAGACCCCCTAAAGACAAAAATTGGTCTATTGTGGGTCTCAAAGGGTTAAAAATGTTAACCACATGTTTAAAACTGCAACTGTTACGTTTAGGTATGAGGAAGTGTTGATCTCCTGCCACCGGTACGGTCGCTAATCTAACCCTGTGGGTCGTATTAGAGGGTAGGAACAAACAACCTATGTGGTCGTGTGGGTTGGAGGACGGAAAAAGAGCTACCCTGGCAATATCGAAAGTTAAAAACTCTACTTTGACACATACTAAATGTATCTTGTTTGGTTAATCCCTACATAACAACAATTTGTGGTTTTCGGGTCAGCTCCATGTTAGAACAGCACTTCTATGCAGCGTCTCTGGGCTGTTGCGCAGGTTGCTCGATGCGGTCAAGTTTTAGATTTAGTCTCACATCATGGTAACAAACCTGGCAACCTCACTGGGAGGATGTTGTTAGTTAAGCACATCACTCCACCACTAATTGTGTTTTTTTTTACATTTCTGTTGCTAAACAGCTTAAGAATTGTGTATCAGTCAGCTTTAGAGTTGTTGGTTTGCATGTTTTTACATCCTGAACAAAGCAGGCTAGCATCCTGTCTTCATGCTTAACTGGACTAACCAAGTTTTAACTCCAACTTTGTAATTAACCAAAATGTTGAACCATTCTCTTAAAAAATTTACATTAAATGCCAATTATTCCATATGCAGGAGAGAATTGTGTACTTGAACAAATCTCGGTAAAAATTGTGCACATTGATGAAGCAGTTTTTTAACATTTCTTAGATTTTCCTTATCATTATATTACGTCTCCTTTAATCTCAAATGCTATTGGAGTGACATTGCCTGATCAGTTTGCATAGTATTTTTAATTTTTAATTTTTCTTTTTCTTTTCATTTGATACCGTACAGTGTAGATTATGTTCATATTTTGTGTTTAGTGCACCTCTTGCTCCAGGAAGTGTGTGGGAGTGTTGAACACCTCTTGTCTTGTAAAAAATTTGAGCTCAAAGGCCAAGCGTTTCCTAAACCGCGGGTCTGATTACGTTTTAAAAGCAGACCCGCTGCTCATCATCCTACAGAGCTAGATGTCTGCTTAGTACAGTAATACATTTACTTTCTGTTTTGCTCATTTTCCAGCTGATTCTGTTGAGGAGGCACAGAAATGGCTGTTAGGACTAGAGTTGCTGAGGCAAGAGACACTGGTAGCTCCAACTCCGGTTCTTATAGAGAGGTAGATGTGAACGCACGCACACGCACACACACACACACACACACAGTTATTAGTGATAAAGACTCATCCAATCATTGATCCGTCTGTATTCTTCTCCCTCCAGTTGGCTGAGGAAGCAGATGTATTCTGTCAATCAGACCAAAACAAACAGGTACTGTATATATATTTATGATCAGGTTACTTGGTCATACTAAATCTGTATATAAATTATAAAATCAATATTTTGTCTTATGACTGGTATGATTTGACTTGATGAGACATTTTCTTTTTACCATGTAAATTAGGGATGCACCGATCCAACTTTTTCACTCCCGATGCCGATATCTACCAAACTTTGTAAAGCAAAAATGTAACAAATAAATACATAGATTTAAATTGATTTAATTGTTCTTTATTATTAAATTAATAAATCGCGCACCAGCCACTTGGTAAAAGAAACTTCAAAATTAACAGGAATTACAATTCAGGTGTAAACCTTTTTAATGCAGCAACAAAACCTAAACAGGAACGAAATTGAATAGATCGGCCCCATTGTCACCGATATCCGATCCAGCTATTTGAATCAGTATCGGCCCGATATCTGATCCAGTATCGGTATCAGTGCATCCCTAATGTAAATGATCACAGGTAAAAACTGTGTTTTCTAATCTAATCAAATTTCAATATGTAAAACCTGTAGGAATGTGTTGCATTGCATGGCTGCTGATCACTTCCTTTGCCTTTTTAAAAAAATATATTTTACATACAATAACCCATATTGAATTCATTAAAGGTCATATTTATGATCATGGGGCCAGATGCACACATGATGTGTACCGTCTTTTTGTGTCTTTCCCAGCATCTCCATGAAGGAGCTGAAGGCTCTGCTAGCTTTGCTCAACTACAAGGCCCCCAGCTCTCGTACTCTCAAAGACAAATTCCTGGTACCTTGTCTTCTTCTCTTCATGTCATGTCCTCCTCATTGTTGTGTTTAATTAATAATATTGAATGAATTGTAGACACCTCTTTCTCTCTCTGGCTTTAAAACATGACTTCATGATTAAACTATACATAGACAACATATAGATGTGGACAACCAGATGATTATTAATCTATTCTACAATGCAATTTGCATCATTTCTATCATATCAGAGATTGTAAATGACTGATTAGACATGAACTGATTTGGAAATATTCCAACTCTCTGTCTCAGTCAGTGCTTTTTGTTTGGCTTTCGCAGGAAGTGGGAGCAAAGAAAGACCGCCTGGACTTTGAGCAATTTCATAAATTGTACAACCTTATAATGTTTGAACAGAATGAGGTGAGTCTGAATTGATCACAGTAGAGTAAATATACACTCTGTATATTATTGCACATGTGTTTTTCACGCATTTTCATTCATATTATATTTCAAACTCAGATCCTGGATGAGTTCAAAAAGGAATCATGTGCTTTTATTCTGGGGTGAGCGCCTGTTTTTCTCTATTTTTCTCCTGATGTAAATGAAAGTTGTATAGTTTGTAGTTTGTGAGCATGTCTGTGTGTTTGCTCTTCTCCATTATACAGTAACACAGATAAACCAGATGCCTCGGCAGTTCTGCTCCATGACTTCCAACGATTCCTCATGTACCAGCAAAAGGTAAAAGAAGCTACAGTGAATGATTAGTGCGCCGGAGGTGTTGTTCTAACTTTGCATGTCTGACTCATTTTTTATCTGTCAATCAATTATTCTCTCATCCCCTTTCCCAGTAATTCATACTGTAACAAATAAGAGCTGCAATTATTTATTATTTTTTTTTATCATTAAGCAATCTTTTATCTAGATTTTTGATTTATTCACAAGTCACTTAAATCTGGGGGGTTATTTTTGGCATTTTTGGGTAAAATTCCCCTCTCTGTCCTAAGCCCCTCCCACCAGACGAGCATAGGCACATACATGCACTTTTATGGCAAACTGTTTTAACATTTAATAGCTGAGCTTGACTATGTGGAAATAACATTAGAGATATCTACAACATCATTGTGACTAGTCAAAACGACAGTTAGAGATATCTGTAGTTCAGTTCTGACTATCCTAAATAACAGTTACAGATA
Source organism: Sebastes umbrosus (assembly GCF_015220745.1). NCBI lineage: Eukaryota > Metazoa > Chordata > Actinopteri > Perciformes > Sebastidae > Sebastes > Sebastes umbrosus. The sequence goes on along the minus strand of NC_051272.1, from coordinate 32,634,526 downwards.
TGTCAAACCTCATTATGACCAGTCAGAGTTGTTGTCATGACGTTGCTCATCAAGGCTTCCCATTGGATATCGGCCCAACAAAGCATCTGAACAGTGTCAGCAGAAGCTTTTGCTAACTTGGATAGTTCGGTAAAGTGTGAAAGATATTCACAGATTCAAACTTCACGGATCAATAACTCATAAGAGAAACATAATTAAAACACCAACGAGGGCTCTTTCTAACCGTAGTAAGGTAGACAACGCGCTACAAGCTCATTTTAATCACAACAAGCCTTTAGTCCTCCGAGCTGGACACATGACATCGGTCTCTATGTGCAGCCGGCTGTGAGACGCTGTGGATCAGATAGTTAGAAAATGACATGAAATAGAAAGAGCTCATCATCAAGGAATCTGTGGCCAACGAGAGCTTTGTTCACTAGAGAGTTGTTGTAGAAATTTACAGCGTATTTTAGATTTATTGTCTCCAGACACACTTTATAAACCCATACGGCTGCAGTGCAGTGCCATAGTATGGTTGAATAGCTTCACCTCCCACTTGCCGTAGCTGTTATTTATTACAGATATCATTTCGCCTCATCAAAACTCTAATTCTAGATATCTGTAATTACATTTTGACTATCCCTAACTCCAATTAGAGATATCTACAACGTCAATATGACTAGTCATAATTTATTTTTAGATATCTAAAAAGGACAATGTAGATATCTTCAGTTGAGGGGAATTAAAGATATTTGAACTGGAATTCTGACTAGTCAGAATTAAATTGTAGATATCTGAAACTGGAATCACGGATATCCATAATTCACATTGTGGATATCCATAATGACAAACCCCATACACATGAATGGCAAAAGTAGTTTGAATTGTACCAGTCAAAATGTAATTATGGATATCTAAAATTAGAGTTTTGCTTAGTCAGAACAGAATTAGGGATATCTTGAACTAGAGTCTTGACGAGGCAAAATGACGTTACAGATACCGCTAATGAATATCTTGTCTAGCTATGAAATGTTAAAACAGCTTGCTATAGCACCTTAAAGAGTAACCTGTATGAGTAATAGTCATTCATGTCAAACATCATCATGACTGTGATCCCAATGCTGTTATATAGCAGCAATTTTATGACAATATGAGATGACTTACTGTGATCGAGGCTGTGGCAAGTTCCAATATGGCTGAAAGGTTTCAGAGATGGAGAGAAAATGTTGCTAATAGTTTAGCCTTAGTTGTAGCCTCCAGTTGTACATTTTTAAAATAGACATAGCTGCTAGGAACAAGGACAACAAAGCTGAACCAATACAGGTAAAGCATAGACAGAACTGTTATGTACACAAGCAGTGAAAGAAATAGGTCTACACTGACTGTTCACTCATTCTAACATTTGCTTTGATATCTTTCTCTCTTTTTTCATGTCCCTTCATCCCTCAGGAACCCTGGGCCAGTGACCTGAACCAAGTCCGAGAACTGATGACCACCTTCATTGACGACACCATGAGAAAGACCAATGATCCCGAGTTCACCGTCAGCGAGGTATTCTGCTCTGTGCCTGCAAGTATTGTGTGTAACAGAGATAGAATATGCAAAGATATAACAGACTGCGATAAGACCTGTCATGATCGCTACTTTTGTTGGACGATATATTATCCCAGAAATAATTGTGATAAATGATATTATTGTCATTTTAAGACCGTTTCACACCACTGATATAATGATAATATGGTAGCATAATAATGCTAAAGTACGCCCTTTCAAAGAGCAACGCACTTTATTCAGAATATTCAGACATTGGAATTGGATAATGAAAATTATAAATAAATAAAACTTAAATAAAATAAAACTACACAACCAAAACAAAAAATGAAATGGACTCTCGGGCTCTGTTAACAGCAATGTCTGCGCAATGCCCAAGTCGTATAATGGTAGGGAAAACCCTGCTGTTTATTCTGGCATCATGTTGGTTGAAATATTGGTGATTCTTATGTAAACAAACAGGCATGTAAACACAATATCAAGTCATCAAAAACAATCAAGGTCTTGTCCATATATCGTACGATACGTCAATAACGTAAAAATGATCGAGGTCATGTCCATTGAGCATACGATACGTTGATAACGTAAAAATGATCGAGGTCGTGTCCATTGAGCATACGATACGTTGATAACGTAAAAATGATCGAGGTCGTGTCCATTGAGCATACGATACGTTGATAACGTAAAAATGATCGAGGTCGTGTCCGTATATGGCACGAGAGGTCGATAATGTAAAACGATCAAGGTCATGCTATATCGTAAGATAAGTCAATAATGTGAAACACTCAAGGTCATGTCCATGTATCGTACAGTAAGTTGATAACGTAAAAAAGATTGAGGTCATGTCCATATATTCTACGATAAGTTGATAATGTAAAACAATTGATGTCATGTCCATATATCGTACGTTAAGTCGATAATGTAAAAATGGTTGAGGTCAAGGTCAGGAGGAATAGTGCTGAAAGCTTTGTTGTTGTTTTTGTATTTGGAGTTTCCATCAGTTTACTCACTCAAGCAGTAATGAAGGTTATTGTTGTTGTGGGTCTTCATGTATTCATTTTTATGGTGTGGCTTTTGTAATATTTTTCCGGTCTTGGGCTTTCTAGATATTTTGTATTGTATTGCTGGTTGTTTTCTGACTGTTGTGGTCACGCCACCCCTGTTGTGAGAGGCGGTGTCCTGGCGGGTCATTCACAGATGAATCGTATTATTTAATCATGTATTCTCTTTCCCGATTTGTGTCTGTGCCTCACCTGAATGTTTAAAACTGGCATTACTGCTTGAGTGATCACGCTGATGATGGCTCATAGCTGAAACACGTTTTATCTGCGAGTGCCGGTGATTTGTTTGTTCTGTCCTTACCAATGACAGGCACCCAAGTTTTATCGTTACTAAAATGAATCACACAAATAACGAGGGACTGTGTTAACTCTTAAATCTGAACCCTTTCTCCTCCTCTAGTTCCTCAGTTTCCTCTTTTCCAAGGAGAACTCTGTGTGGGATGGAAAGTTCTCAGAGATCACCAACCTGGACATGAACAACCCTCTATCCCATTACTGGATCAGCTCCTCACACAACACGTCAGTATGACTCCCCACACACACACACACACACACACACACACACACACTACACAAGTAATATTAGAACTATACATGTTATATATATATATTGAGTCTATCATATCAATGTATATATCTTTAGTAAATTGTTTATTAATATGAATAAAGCCATTAGTTACACATTATAAACCTCTTATTTTAGAAAATGGTACCAGATATCCTGCTAATTCACCAACAAGCAAACAAAACTAAAACACAACCTCCATAGCAGAGGTAACAATACATGACTAAGGTTTTAATTTTGTGAAATATATCCATAATCTAGCATGTCTCCTGTGTTCAACAGATATCTGACAGGTGATCAGATTCGTAGTGAGTCTTCCACAGAGGCTTATGTGCGCTGCCTGCGTCTGGGATGCCGCTGTGTTGAACGTCAGTATAAACCAGCCCCAGTGTGCTACACTTACATCACAGATGTATTTTATTTCACATTTGGGAGTTACATTGACCGCATTGGGCTCATTTAGGGCCATTTTACCCAGCATGAATCAGATTAGTGGAGGTATACAATAATAATAATTCATATTTTATTTTGTGCTTTGTGTGGTACTGAATCTGTCCAGTGGACTGCTGGGAAGGGCCCGGGGAGCCAATCATCTACCATGGCTGGACCAGGACGACCAAGATCAAGTTTGAAGATGTGGTCAAAGCCATCAACGATCACGCTTTTGTCAAGTCAGAGTAAGAATCAAATAACACACTGTCAACATTATTTAATTTACAACTGGGCTGTTGTTGTACTGGGCAGCATCCAGGTCTCAATGTCTTTACCACGAGTTAGATAGAGGTTTGAAAAAAATAAGCGTCTAATTTCATAATTTCAAAAAATATTTTTTTTCTTTTATATTGATTTAATTATTCTATGAAATTTGTTAAGCAGCATTAGGCTAATTTACTCCCATTTATCTTTATTCTCTAAACTTGAATTGCTTAATGTCATTAAACTACATCGAGGTGTTGTTTTTGTCTGCGTGGGGGTATATAGCGCATATAGCGCTCCGCGTGTCCTTCTGTCCGTTTGCGTGTCACACTTTCGTTTCCGGAACAGAACTCTTAAACTATTTAACTTAGGAACCTCAAATTTGGTATGATGGTTGACAGTGTGGTCTAGTTGTGCCTTTTGGGGGTTAGAAGTCCAGGGTGCCCAACATTTTTTTAATTTTGGCCAAAGACTGTGATTGTTTACGACTTCAATTTCGTTTCCGGAGTAGAACTCGTTCCATTAGTTCCAAAAGGGCAAAACCTTTGGCCCTACTTTAGTAGGGGTCAAGCAGTGAGCGGGGGTGTGTGAGCCATGCTCGTTTTTGCCTTGTTTAATACACTAGTGCAAGGAAATGTTTCCAACATTGTGTTTTTGACTAAAGAAAAGGTGATTACGGTACATTTTTCTTTTCTTTTTTTAAACAAAATAATCAGAGTGACTGGACGGTGGTTGCTACACTTCCGCTACGATGCCGTTGGTCGGGACGCCGTTATCAGCGGTAACAACCATATGAGTGCAGTGCAGAGCAGTGGCGATTAACAAGCCAGTGGGAGACACACACACACTGGGACCCATATGCTCAAAATTAAATATGACCAGAACCTGTTCTTAATTCTATATCCCAAAAAATCCAGGCTATCAGCATATGCTAGAATGTATGGCTTACTATATGTTTCAGATTAGTCATTTTGAGTTAATTTAGAGGAAGATAGAACCAACCCAGTTTGTCATCAAAATGTGTAATAGCCACGTTGCTCCACAGCTGGTTTGCTTAGAGCATTTGACTACTTAATAGCCTTAACTTTTGTAAATGAGTTCAGAAAAAGGTCCTATTATTAATAAGCGTTAGCCTAATTGACTGTAAAGGTTCTGCAAAATAGGAGACTGACAATCAACAGTTAAGTCAATGCATGTAGCCTATTAATTTATGTTTTAGCCTATTATTAGTACAATATTAATGCATTAAAAAAAATTCTGCTCACTATGCACGCACATTGACATCCCTCGTGGCCACCTCCAAACATCTCTGGGCCACGCCGGTTAAATATTCCTAGAAACGCCACTGGACAACCATACCTCTCTCTCTCTCAGTTTCCCAGTGATCCTGTCCATAGAGGAGCATTGCCCTTTGGAGCAGCAGCGTCAGATGGCTCGCATCTTCAGAGAAGTGTTTGGAGACAAACTGCTTACTGAACCTGTGGAGCAGTTGGCTGAGCAGCTACCTTCACCTACACAGCTGAAGGGCAAGATCATACTCAAGGTACTGTGTGTGTGTCTAAACAGTGGAATTGGTATGACAAACGATTTTGTTTTGTTGTTATTACTAATGACTGTGCTCTCCTTCTGTCCTCCGTGCACAGCACAAGAAGCTTAATGTGGAGGGAGGAGGAGTCACTAGAGACTTCAAGAAGGGGCAGAAACAGGGAGATCTGGATATCTGGGACCCTGTGGACCAGGTACTGTCAGAGGGGTCAAATGGGTATGGCAAGGTAGCTGAGGCTCCTTAACTCGTGTTAACCACTTCCTAACATAAGGATGATCGGTGTTGATCTGTTTTACATCACACGTGGAGCCTGTATCACAAAACAAGGTCAACCTTTTTGTGATCAAGCTGGTTATCAACTAATTTATTTAAAGCAGCAAATATGATTTAAAAAAGTTATTTTTTGACAGTAGTGCATGAGACTATGAGGTGAGACATGAGGTAATCTGAAAAAAAATCATGTTCCTCTGTGTGCTCCGGTGTCCTCTGGTGTCTTCCGGTGCTCCTAATGGCATCTGAAAGATTTCACAGACAAGAGGAAAACAACCAATCAGAGCCAAGCTCGAGCCTTGCCGTCTCTGAGCAGCTGTCAATCTCCGACCGAACAGTCAAACTAGGCAGCGCTGCTCAAACATGAATCAATATTCTGTTACTGTAATGCCTATTTCTCTCCTCAAATGTTTTCAGAAACATCTTGTAGTGTACTGGTTAGCTGTAAAATGAGAAATTTTGTGACCCGGCAGCCATGTTGAGATCTGCTGAGGAAATACTAAACCCCCAAGGAAGAGCGCCGGTCGTTGATGCCAATTTCCGAAGTGGCCAAATGGCGGTACTACAACTTCCGTGTCAGTCACGTGATGCCATTGGGCCCAAAAATACTTTTTCCCATAGACTTACATTGGCAAAACTGTAACTTTTTTTTGAGGTAAATCAACTCCTCAGTACGAACACTCTAATAGCCCTTATTTAAATCATTGGGCCCTAAAACTTGTAAAATGCACTAATAGCTGAATCCAGAGTTATTTCCCTTCCTCCATTCATGTGAATGAGACCCAGACCGAGGCTGGAGCAAGGGCTGGGAGGCGGGTTTAGCAAGCCGTGACGACAGGGTGACGGCTGTGACCCCGTGATCGAGCCATGTAACCAAGCGGACGCTATTGCGCCTGCTCCATGGTTCCAATGGATGCTGAAGATGGCCGGATGATCCGGGTACTTTATCGCTCAGAAGTCGAGCCATTTTTTCTTCATGCGCCACTGAGCAACTCTCATAGGAATGGACGGGGCCCCGCCTCCAACGCTGTATCCAGTTCTTTTTATACATCCATAACCAGCCAGAGCACACACTCTCATTTTACAGCTAAACAGCGCCTGATCCGCGCTACTCACGCAGGCCGTGTGGCTGCTCAAACCGGTTAACTTGGGTGCCGAAATAAAAAGCAAGAGGTTCCGCAACGCACACTGTTCATGCATCACTGAAAAAAATCTCATTATTAATGTGAAATTATTTGCGTATACTTCCTATAAATATGTGTGTTATTGTTTTAAGATACAACATTCCTTTATTAGTCCCATAGTGGGGACATTTTCAATTTTCATTTCTCTTTCTCAGCGGTGGAACAAGCACTTCTGTGTGATCGCTGACGACAAGCTGTACTACGGTGAGGAGTACGAGGAGGAGGAAGAAGATCCCAAGAAGGTAAAAAATATTTTTTTTGCTTTAACTTCTCATTACAAAGTAAATGTTTATTGCACAATGTAATACCAGTCTTGCAACCAACAACAAGAAACAATAATAAATTGTATGTATTGTTCTTGTTTTTCTCAGATCCAGGACATGCACTGTTCAGAGCCCTGGTTTCATGGTCGCCTAAAGGAGGGCAGGCTGATGGCCGAGCGACTGATCCAAGACTACTGTGCAGAGACTGGGGGAAGAGATGGCACCTTCTTGGTTCGACAGAGTGATACCTATGTCACAGACTTCACCCTCTCCTTCTGGTACAACATCCAATTTCTTGATCTCATGGCCAGCCCAACCGAAAACTTGAGGAATGTAGTTTTTTGTGTGTGTGATATACTGTCCCATTGCAGGGGCCGCCTCTTTAAAAAGTCAAAATTTTAGAATGTTTTAGCTTTTACTGCTTTTAGGTTATTAAAAAGGTGTGTAGTATATTTGAATCAATTGTATGTATCTGTAAGCACATGTCTTCTGCATGTATTTCAGGCGCAATGGGAGAGTCCAGCATTGTCGTATTCGCTCAGGTTCAGAGGGGACATACAATTATTTCTACCTGACGCCAAACCTGCACTTTCCCGGCGTATACTCCCTGATCCAGCACTACAGAGACAACCCGCTGCGCTGCCAAGACTTTGAACTGCGCCTGACTGACGCTGTACCACAGCCCAACCCACATCTACAAAAAGGGTTTGTCATATATGAACAAATACAAGTCTGATACATCAATTTTGGTCACAGTAAGGTTGTCAGAGTGGACAGGACTTCACAGAAGTTGTGCTGGGAGCGTAATACCTGAAAGCAGCATCACCAAATGTTTTTTGTTCTGCTTTGCGGAACAACTAAAAGAGAAGAACCGGAGGATCTGAGGGGCTTTCCTGGTTCATAAACCAAAAGCATTTCTGCAAGGTAGTCTGGTGCAAGGCCATGTAGTGCCTTATAAACGAATACAAGAATTTTAAAACCAATACGTAATCTAAACAGGTAACCAGTGTAAAGACTTTAAAATAGGCGTAATGTGTGCTCTCCTTTTGGTTTTAGTCAGCACTCGTGCAGCAGAATTTTGAATTAATTGTAGCTGATTTATTGCATAGTTTGGTAGACCAGAAAGGTGAGCGTTACAATAGTCCAGCCTGCTAGTTATAAAAGCGTGCATCAGTCTCTCTGTGTTGCTCAGAGAGACTAGAAATGGTCTCTTATGTTTGTAACTTCTAATGGAGCGTTGAGCAGCTATAGCCTCAAGTATAGATGGGGAGCAGGCTGGTAAGCTCACTTCTTTCTAACTCCACACCCCCCGATTTTCTCAACCCACCGATGAGCACCTAAAGTAAACCTTTATATATAACTATAAATATGACCTAAATTTGATTTGAAAGTACAATGACTTTCATACTGATGTTGGTTTGGTAAAGCTTTACCTCTAACATTTGCTTTGCATCAACCACAAATGCAATTTTCACATTTCATATTCACTCTCATACACCCACAGAAGCACAGTAACTCTTTCCCCTCTCTCTCTCTCTCTCTCTCTCTCTCTTGAATCCATTATGAATATGCTTTAATGTAACCATAACTGTGTGTGTGTTGTGCAGGTGGTTCTACAGTAACCTGAGCAGAGGTCAGGCAGAGGATTACCTGCTGAGGATTCCTAGAGACGGAGCCTTCCTCATCCGACAGAGAGAAGGAGAAGTAGACTCCTTCGCCATCACATTCAGGTGCAATCACACTTAAGACTTTATTTATTTTTGCCATATATATATATATATATATATTATTTTTTTTTGTATGTGTGTATCAATCATCTCTCTCTTTCAGAGGCGATGGTAAGGTGAAACACTGTCGGATCCAGAAGGAGGGCAACATCTACCTGATGGGCACCACGACAGAGTTTGAGAGCCTCGTGGAGCTGGTCAACTACTTCAGGAAGAAGCCGCTATATCGCAAGATCAAGCTACGTTACCCAGTCACCCCCGAGCTGGTGGACCACTTCAGCACAGTGAGTTTACTGTAGCAGATAGATGTTGTTAAATAAGTGCACAATGTGACCTGGGATGTGATCTAAAAGGGTAAAAAGGGCATTTTTCATTTCATCTCGACTTAAAAGTAAAAAAATATGATATTATGTTATTGGATTATAATTATTGATGCATTAATAAGGTACATGTGGGGCTTATTTTTCACTATATACCCTGCTAGGTAGCAGTCAAGTCTTATTTTCATTCATAATAATACATTATAATGTATTTACATTATTGTATTATTAATCTGAAGTGGCAATTCAACTACTAATTACATTTTTCAAATAAATGTAGTGAAGTAAAAATTACAATATTTGCCTTTACAATGTAGTGGAGTAGAAGTATGAAGTACCATCACATGGAACTACTCAAGTAAAGTACAAGTATCTCAGAATTGTATTTAAGTACAGTACTTGAGTAAATGTACACACTGTAGTTACATTCCACCACTGTTGTGGTTGACATTTCACTCTTCAATCTCAATCTGCTTGTGGTGCTTGAATGAAGTTCACAAAAGTCATTAGGATTCATAATCATGGAACCATGAATGTCTGTGCAAATATTTGTGCCAATCAATTTAGTAATTTATTTAGGATAAATAAGCACTTTGACCTGCTGGCGGTGCTATATGAAAAGTCAGTGAATCACCAAAAAGACAATAGGATTCATCCTCTGGTCCCCATGAATGGCTATGCCAGGGGTCAGCAACCTAAGGCTCCGGAGCCACACGCGGCTCTTTAACCCCTCTACAGTGGCTCACTGTGGATTTTTAAAAAATGGAAATGAATAACTGTTTTTTGTTTACATTTTCATTTATATTTATCATTGTTGTAGGTCTATGGTACGACGGAGTATAAGGGCCACATTGAGGAAAAAAAATAAATCTGAGATTTCGAGGATAAAGTCATAATATTATGAGAATAAATTCATAGGTCATAATATTATAAAGTAGTAATTTTAAGTTACGTTATGACCTTATTCTCATAATATTACGACTTTTTTTCTCGTAATATTATGACTTTATTCTGGAATTTTTTTTCCGTCAATGTGACCCTAATACTCCGTAGTACATTAACATTTTGGCCCTCACTGCATTAGACTTATATACTATATACTTAGACTATAAACTGTATTACCTTCATCACAATGCTCAAATGTTTTGCAGCTCCAGACAGATTCTTTTTTTTTTTTGCCTAAAATGTCTCTTTTGACAGTAAAGGTTGCTGACCCCTGGGCTATACAAAATGCTATGGCGATCCATCCAGTAGTTGTTGAGATATTTGAATCAACTGACATCGTCATCCCTAGTGCCCCACTGCTAGTGTGGCTAAAAACTGATATTACAAAAAAAATGAACATATACTGTACCTTCCAATGCATCCTAAAGTCACCTTTTATTTTGCTAATCCTTTTAGCCCCGCTACTGGACATTTAAGACTACTATCAGTTCAATATATGTTTTCTAAACCCAATAGCATGTCATCTGCTCTGACTGGTACCTAACAGTGTATTGTGCTAACACAGGAGAAAGACTGTGCCTGTCTGTATGAGATGAAGACCTACGTGGAACCCAACGAGATTGAGCCCTCACTGGTGTGTATTCACCGCTGTACTCTGTCAGCTTTGGCTCTCTGTTGTCTTGTGCAAGTTCCTTTGATGAAGACATTCATGATTGTGTGTGTGTTTGTCTCCTTTAGCCACGAAGTACAGTTAGGGCTGTATATAGCTACCAGGCTGTAAAGCCGGATGAGCACACTTTCAGCAAAGGAGCTTTGATACACAACGTAACAAAGGATCCCAATGGATGGTGAGTCCACACACACTCTCATCGGTCGAGTCTTTGCCATATCTTAGGAATTAGTCTCTTTATTCCCCTGCATAATGCATGTTCATCTGCATATACTTGGCTAACATGGTCAATTGCAAACACACACAAAGAAGTGTTCACATTGCACTCATCATTCTATTCTCTACAGGTGGAAAGGTGACTATGGTGGAAAGTTGCAAGGTTTCTTCCCATCTAACTATGTAGAGGAAGTGTCCAACAACACCAAACCTGAGACCAAAGGACAGGTGAAGATAAGAGTTTAGGTCACAGTTTAAATTAAGGTCAATCAGCATAGAGAGGCAAAGTCCGTCCCCTTCCGGTGGACCCCCATGGGACCTTATTTCAGAAAAAATATGGACAATAGTCAACGGAGAGAGATAAATATTTTTTGATCCCGTTTGAATTATGCCATGAATCACACATATGATGTTTGCCAATTTAAAACATAATTTTGCAAGTCAAGAAAGTCTCAGTTTGTCGTAGTATCATTTAGTTTAGTGTGAAATCGCTCAGTGAACTACGTCCCTAGTCTCAGACAATATACGCCACCAACACTATCTAGCTGGCTAAATTAGCTATGTTCCACGCACAAATGAAACGTGATCTGACCTGATGTGTTTTATCCAGTGACTCCTGGTCTTTTCATCAGCCGGGAAGAGAAAGACGGATCAGACCCGTTGCTGGTGTGAGTTCATCCCAGTAGGAAACACACAGACATCGTAGCTTCAGAGAGAGAGACGTCACTTAGGCGACTTTTGGGAGTGTCGTCTTTCTAATTACGTATTTTCACAGTCTGATACTTCAACAGTTTTATAACAAACTGAGACTTTCTTGACTTGCAAAATTATGTTTTAAATTGACAAACATCATATGTGTGATTCATGACGCAATTCAAACGGTATCAAAAAAACATTTGTCTCTTGCCGTTGACTATTGCCGTATTTTTTCTATAACAAGGTCCCAAGGTGGTCCACCGGAAAGGTTCGGGACTTAGGCTCTCTATAGTGATTCACTGAAAATGATCTGTGTGTGTTTGTGATGTGTATTAAAACAGGACATGGAAGACAACCCACTAGGTGAACTATGTAAGGGTGTTGTAGACATCTCCAAGTGCAACATCCAAAACTGTGAGTTCTTTTTAATGTCTGATGCATTGCTTTACATTCACATACTCCTGAGGTTGAAGGATAGTTTAGTCCTAGAATCAATACTAGAGTACTTCCTTGTTTTATGTATGAAGCGGTACAGTACATGAGTTGAAGCAGCGGCACTGTGTGTGTGCTTCACCAATCAGCCATGGTTATACCTGCAAACCCCGCCCCAAAAGTTCCTGTACTTCCTGAAAGTACTGCCCCCTGACCAAGGCCTTTTTGGGGGGTAAAATGTCCCTGGAAAATGTCCCGGGAACTTAATTTAGTTCCTAGTTCCGGGGGAAGTTCCTGCGGTCGAAAAGGGGCTAAAATAAGAATCCCTGCCTTTTGCTAGCCACTTAATTTCCTTACACTACTACCACAATCAGTAGAATAACATGGAACCATTAGTAGGAGTGTCATCCTTGTGCTTGTGTATGTACTCGTGAGCTTCCCTTATTGTTTGTGCGCATTCACCTGCAACCGGGTCATCAATGCGGTTCTCCACTAGTGCTCACCAACCCCAAAGGGCACCATTTTCTACATTTTTTTGGGGGCATTTTGCCTTTATTAGATGCTGTGCATAGTGTATACTAGGGGTGTAAGAAAATATTTTAAAAAATCGAGTATCGAATATCGCGATATTATGTTTTGTGATAATGTATTGATTCTCAAAAACATTTGATTTTTAATTAATAGTTTACATGCAAAGATTAACTCAGTCAATACTTTATTTCATTTGCAAAGATAGTCAACTGAATCTCAAATTTAGAATGGGATTCAAATGTGTATTGTCTATAAAAAAATAGAGGCGTTGTGCATCACTCTTTGCCCTCCCTCACTGTGCCTCTTGTTTCTAGTAAAGAATGGTAAAAATGGGAAGCCCAACGTGTTGACGCTGCAGGACACGGAGCAGGACAGTCTGCAGTTTGACGTGGCAGCAGGCTCTCTGGAGGAGCTGTTTGAATGGTACCAAGTGGCCTGGGACGTTACTCAGAGAGCGATGAGCAATCAGTATAACAGGGCGGAAGAGGTTAGTATCTCATGGTATGTGATCATATATGTAGAGGGGCCCTCTTAATGTTGTAACACAATAGTTTATAAAGTCTGGTATTTATAAAATCATTCTATTTCAATCAGCAGTTTTTACGTGTTGGCAGGCCGTGTAACATTAGTTAAGACTAAATCTGAGGAGAGTATATAGATTGAACCATACTGTATAACCACAGTGGGGTGTTTTACAGGTGGTCTGTCAGCGTCACTATGTAAACAGGAAGTGGCTTTTTTTTCTGTCCAATCTCAGATCAGACAGCAGGGGGAAGTGGAGAAGAAAGCAGAGGTTGCCATGGAGATGTCGGACCTGGTGGTCTACTGTCAGCCGCGCAGCAAGGAGAAGGACCGCTTTGGTAAACACATGCAGATGCACATACTGAACCCAAAGACCTGTGAACACAAGCAACACGACGATGAGACGAGGGCTAAAGAAACGTTACCGCAGCTGCAAACAGTCTATATTCTGCATGTGTTTAGATACGGACTACTCAGTGTAGCATTCCTTCAGTATGATTAATGATAGATTCTTTAATTAGTTAAGTTTTAGATAATAATCAATGCTAAACTTGGTCTTATCTTTGTAACCTCTATGTCACTTCATAAGCTGAATATAAGCTTTGTAGTTGTAAATATATGTATACATATATATATACATATATATATATGTATATATATATTCATATATATATATTATGGCTGTCAATCAATTTGAATATTTAATCGTGATTCAAGCACGATTGTCGATGATTAATCGCAATAAATTGCAAATTAATCGCACATTTATCTGTTCAAATGTACCTTAAAGGGAAATATGTCAACTATTTAATACTCTTATCAACATGGGAGTGGGCAAATATGCTGCTTTATTCAAATGTATGTATAAATTTATTATTGTGAATCAATTAACAACACAAAACAATGACAACTATTGTCCAGAAACCCTCACAGGTACTTCATTTAGCATAAAAAAATATGCTCAAATCATAACATTGCAAACTGCAGCCCAACAGGCAACAACAACTGTCAGTGAGTCAGTGTGCTGACTTGACTATGACTTGCCCCAAACTGCATGTGATTATCATAAAGTGGGCATGTGTGTAAAGGGGAGACTCGTGGGTACCTATAGAACCCATTTTCATTCACATATCTGGAGGTCAGAGGTCAAGGGACCCCTTTCAAAATGGCCATGCCAGTTTTTCCTCGCCAAAATTTTGCTTAACTTTGTAGTGTTATTTAGCCTCCTTTGTGACAAGCTAGTAGGACATGGTTGGTACTAATGGATTCTTCAGGTTTTCTAGTTTCATATGATGCCAGTATCTTCACTCCGTTAAAACGATTTTGTGTTAACGCATTATTTTCACATTAACATTTACAGCCCTATTATATACTGTATATATACATTATCACTGGAAGCATGCTTGACCCACCAATCAACAAACCCAACAATCTTCCTCAGCTCCCTCACCCTTAGCAAGCAACAAATGTGAGGTCACTTAGATCATCAGCTAGCACCATCAGTTAAACAATATGTTAACTAGCAACAACAAGCAGCTAAGGATATTCAATGTAACCACAGGTGTCACAGTCCATTATATTGGTCTGCTGGTATCAACTGCTCAACCTACAGCACACCTCTGAAATGACTGCTGTTTTCTTTGTCACTACAGACAGTTACAGTTACAAAGAGATCCGCTCCTTCGTGGAGAACAAGATACCAGGAAAGAGCCGCACCAAGGACTTCCTGCAGTACAACCGCAAGTCTCTGAGTCGCATTTACCCAAAAGGCCAGCGCGTGGAGTCCTCCAACTATGACCCTTATCCACTGTGGGCCGTTGGCAGTCACATGGTGGCTCTCAATTACCAGACTCCAGGTACATTAGTTTATTAGTTTAAGCTACTCTTTGTTTATCCATCCATTTCCTTGTCTTAGGGGATTGGTCCCACAGTCCCATATGTGACCTCTGTATTCTCTGTGACTCGATCAGACTTCTCAGTGCAAAACTTGCACTGACCAGAGATAGTGGCGCTTCCAATAGGCCTGGACATTGGACATAGCGGACAGCTCGTACAGCGAAGATGAGAACAGTGGGGCCAAGTTTGTAGTTCTGTTTCTGAAAAGCTAAGCACAGTTTGTGGAAATACTGGATTCATACGTTGGTTTCACCCGGGCAGACAGTGAAACAACCGTGCGATCACAAAGTAACTTGGAAGATGCAAACTGCTGCTGATAGATAGATAGATAGATAGATAGATAGATAGATAGATAGATAGATACTAGATAGATAGATAGATAGATAGATAGATAGATAGATAGATAGACAGTTGGATAGAAAATGTAATTATGAAGTCCAATTAGTGAGTCCAGTAAGACCTCAGCAGCCTCCCAGTCCACTGACAAAATGACAGAGCGGGGATGTGTTAAGCTTTGTTTATGCACGCGCACGGTACCGTGTTGCGGACCTCCACTGATGGCGTTCGCACAACGAGCACGCACAAAGGCGTTTATGCTCAACACGTTGTTCTTTGCAGTATTCTAATAATATAATATAATCCAATCAATCTTATTTCCATATATATATTTTGTATATACAGTTCCCTTTGTTAACACCTTATTTTGTAAACCGGACATAGTCACACGTGTATACTTCCTCTAACTTCTCCAAGGTGGTCTCTAGCTCTCCCGTCAGCTCCATTCTCTTTATACATCCATGGTCAGCTCCATCTGGGCCGTTTGAATGCATTTAACATAAATGTCAGTATATGGGTGCTCTACAGTTGTAGCATCGGCCCATTTGACCACGGAGATGAGAGTGACGGCCGGCTCGACCGCACGTTACCGTTATTTGACAACGTTTCCTGTCCGTGACAGAGTTAGCATGCAGCTTTAGCCGCGATGTGTAGCTCTGCTTTTCCTGTCAATTCGTGAAACCCAAAGTGTTTCCATACTTTACTGGATGTCACGTTACTCAGACTACAACAATAAAAGCGATAACTTCCTTCTACTTCCACATAGACTCAAATGAAGCAGATTCTGGCATTAAAACATCTATTTCAAAATCGTAAAAAAAAAATCATGATGCATAGGTGAATCGATATTTTTCCCACCCATAGTGGACAGAGCAGAGTCTGGAAACTTCCATGAAAATACAAGGCCAAGGGGAAGAGTGAGGTACTGAGGTGGAAAGGGGGAGAAAGAGAGGCAGAGCCGACAGCCCCTTTTGGTGTTTTCTATGGATTGATGTAATCAGCTGGAACAAGCAGTTTACTTCCATCATCTGTTCTTATTGGGAGTGTTTCACATATATTTTTACAATAATTTCAATAATGGCTGACATATCTGTCAGCTGTATGGTATGACACGTATGTGGAGCAGAGGTTAATATAATGTGTATGTGTCCACCCAGATAAATACACCCAGTTGAACAGCGCCCTCTTCAGTCTGAACGGACAAACGGGCTACGTGCTGCAGCCGGAGTTCATGCGCTGTGATAGCTACGACCCTCACCAGGAGAAGAAGAAGGTCAACTACGAAATTGCGGTTAGGGTACGTCTGTACACGAAACACACATAATAACTGGCTAACACATCTTCATCATGAGGTTGCTTTAGGATATATTCAAGTTCAGGGCCAGGTGTAATATTGTGACAGTCCAACTGCATCATCATGTTAGAGGTGCATGATGCTGACTGGCTGATCTTCATTTTGTAAGAAGGTAAATGCTGGATGAATAGCAGGATACTGACATTTTGCGTGTTGGTCTGGAGAGAACTTTATAACAGCAGTTGTGTTTGTCTGCAGGTGATTGCTGCCAGACACCTTCCTAAGCCCGGCCGCAGCATCTCCAGTCCATTCGTGGAGATCGAGCTGTGCGGGCACACAGAAGAGAAGTTCAAGACCATTGTCTATCGTAAGGAAAGGCGGGAGGGGGTGATGGGGCGGGTGACAGTTAAACCCATAGACATATATACATAGAAGCCGCTTTGGACGCTTCAGCCCATTGCGGCGATACGTCAACGTGGGCGCCATATTGGACCTGGCAAGATTGGCCTGTAACCCTATACAAGTGAACGGGGGAGCTGCCGTTTTTCTGGATAAAAAGCACTATAACGTCTACATTTGTCAACCGATTTCAACGAGTCGTTATCATATTAAAGGGTTTATGATCTACGAGGAGTAGAAAAATAAAGATTTGTTTCCAGTTACTTAGAATCTGGATAGTTGAGCTATAATCGCTGCTAGACGCTCAGGAGACGAGTGTGTACCTTAGGCTGACATGAACTGAATTACTGACATGATAGAAAATAATTCATTCAAAACTCACGTTTGTCAAGTATGGCTTTGGCTTATTTTCCTTGTTTAAGGCTAATATAAGTATGATATAATATAATAGTAAGGGGTAAGGTACATGGAGCCGGTCATTGTTGTGAAATAAACCCAGACAGGCCGATGCTGCACCCCGACGCGAAGCAGAGGGTCTTGCATCGCTCTGAAGGGGTTTATTTCACAACAATGACTTATTACAAGACTACTTAAATCAAAATTTCACACAAAATGGTCCTCCAGAGTCCGACATCAGAGCTGCGCCCATTGCAACGGTCTGTTATACATAGCAACGGTCTGCTATACAGAAATAACAGACCCCAGAACGCCGTGATTAACCAATCAGAATCGAGTATTCAACAAAGCCGTGTAATAATATTATATAATATAATATAATGGAATATCTTCCTCCGTTTCCTTCCTTTCAGTCTATAGGCTACCGCTAACACTGCTACAGCAATTACTATTATGTACTTACTAATAAGAGCAATCAGAATAACAGGCAAATAGTAGTACATAAATAAATAGTGGTAACAATAAATATTAGTATAATAATATTAGTTATGATCTGAATTTATTAAATAATGGTGATAATATAGCAATAATAAAAAACAAAATAATCTAATAGCGTAATTGTTAACCAAGACATGCCATCAGTTTTATTGTTTGCAATATTAGACACATATCGTTTTTAATACGTATCGTACATTTCATGTTTTAAACAGGATATCATGTTAGATATGAACATCAATAAGCTAATATTAACTTATATCGATTAGCTAACAATAACGAACATTAGCTAGCTCTTATCTGATGTTAAAGAAGCAAATGTTTTGTAAAGATGTAACGTTAACTTGAACAGTTGATAATTTGAAAAATGATTAAAGGAAAATATGATATGATAGAAGTAGTTTTTAATAATGACCTAATAATTGATTGAATCCCACCATATCGAAAGACAGACCGCTGATCCATGACGGGAAGCAGTGAC
The DNA here is from genome assembly GCF_015220745.1 of Sebastes umbrosus. Taxonomy (NCBI): domain Eukaryota; kingdom Metazoa; phylum Chordata; class Actinopteri; order Perciformes; family Sebastidae; genus Sebastes; species Sebastes umbrosus. The sequence goes on along the minus strand of NC_051272.1, from coordinate 32,616,055 downwards.
TTTAGCGTATTTAACAGTTATTACCAAAATCTTTGGGAAAAGAAAGAAAAAAACGTTAACTTACCGTTACCCCTCGTAGATCATAAACGTTTGAATATAAAACGACTCGTTGGAATCGGTTGAGAAATGTAGACATTATAAAGCTTTTTAACCAGAGAACCGGCAGCTCCCCCGTTCACTTGTATAGGGTTACAGGCCAGTCTTGCCCGGTCCAATATAGCGCCCATGTTGACGTACGATCCAGGAGCCAATGCGACGTCTACGTATAAATGTCTATGGTTAAACCAATGGGACGGAAAGAGGGGAGAGGAAGAAATGTGACTGAAGTGAGAAACGATTTGTGATCATATGAACAGTGCTGTGGTTCTGTCGGCTGCAGGTGATGACGGTCTGAACCCGGTGTGGAAATCTCCAGCAGACTCAGTCTTCACCGTGTACGAGCCTGAACTCACCTTCCTGCGCTTCGTGGTCAACGAGGAGGACATGTTCTCAGACCCCAACTTCCTGGCTCAGGCCACATTTCCTGTCAAAGGCATCCGCTCAGGTGGGAACACACACATACAGCACAGAGGGCCAGAGCTGGTGAACGGCAGCTCACATATAGTTCTCATTATCAAGCAACACTATTGTTACCGATTATTTGTTGCAGGATTTTTACTTACTTTATTACTTTTCAGTTCTACCTTCTCTTTAGCATATTTAGAGAGAGTTCAGATTCCATATTCAGCATGTATGATCAGTTAAGAGAAATAATTCTACCTTCATTTGACACCATCTTCCACTGGTTTCACTACAGTATGAAAATCAATTTTTATAAACTTGTTTGAAATAGTTAATCCATCACAGTGAACATCAGGTCTGCTATTGACGTTCCGCTGCAGAATGAGGAAGCAAAATGTCTGCCAGAATGTCTGCTCTGCATTTTCACCATTTATTACACGGCTTTGTTGAATACTCGATTCTGATTGGTCAATCACGGCGTTCTGCGGTCTGTTAATTCTTTATAACAGACCGTTGCTATGTATAGTAGACCGTTGCTATGGGCCCAGTTCTGATGTCAGACTGCAGAGGACCATTTTTGTGTCTAATTATTGATTTCTTCAGTAAGTAGCCGTGTAATAAGCGGGATAATGTATTACAGCTAGGTCCACAGGTTTACTGTCTGATTTCTGGTCAGTTGAAGATTTTCAATTCATTTAGGTGCATCTTACAGATCTTGAGGCCAAAGGTAACAACTCACACATGATAATAACTCAATTAAATGTGATAAATTATCATATATATATATATGATAATTTATCACATTTAATCTAGTTTTAATACCATTGTTATTATGGTTGCATATTCCTAATTTCATTCCTGTTTAAACAAATATACCACAAACTTACTGACACACAGCAAAACTGGAGCACATGGGGAGGTGCTAAGGCATCAGGTATGGGGAAGTTAAATTAGCTGGGGAGTTGGTGCTGGTGCACAATCAAAATCCCGCCCCACTGGTGCTCCAGATGACCTGTCTGACTCTGGCTTAATCCAGTGTTAAAGCAGTGGGTAGATATGGAGCAAATATGATTAAAAAAAGTTATTTTTATAAAACAGTCAAAAAATCATGTACCTCCGGTGTCCTCCGGTGAAAACCAGTCAGAGCTGATCTGGAGTCTGCCGTCCAGCTGCCGTCTATGAGAGCCGGCTGTCCATCACTCTCAAACTCCGACCAAACGGTCAAACTAGGCAGCGCTGATCAAATATGAATCAATATTCTGTTCCTCTAATGCCTAATACCAAGCACCTCCCACCAGCCGGAGCACAGCCAATAGGAACGCTCTCTCTCTCTCTGAAATGACCTGTGATTGGTCAAAATCTCCCATCACGGGCTAGATCTTCTTAAGTCTGAAAACAGAGCCATGAGGAGGTGCAGAAGTCTAGTTATCTCTCAGAACACTTAAATTATAATATGCTGAAAGGTTATTATGGAATTTTTGCCCAATTCTGCCAAAAATATACCACCTACTGCAGGTTTAACAGTGGTGGAGCCGGATAGTATTCTAGCATAGAGGCACTGGCAGCATATAGTGAAGCTGCCATGTGTTGTCTGTAGTGTACCAGATGGGTATAATTACATGCAACAGGATGCATTTAGACCTACAGTGTGCAGAGAGTGAGATGAATGAATGGGGAGTACGTGGGGGTTCTACAGCAGTGATGTAAATAACATGAGATTTGTAGTAAATGGGCTACAACAATCGAAAACACAGGTGTGGCCCTTTCATTTTATAGTTTGATATGATTGGTTGATATTGTATCATTATTTACAGGCTTAACTGTGTGCACATAGAGCTGATTGAGTGTTGTGTTTCGTCAGGTTATCGCTCTGTACCTCTAAAGAACGGCTACGGTGAAAACTTAGAGTTAGCCTCTCTGCTGGTCTACATCAATGTACAACAAGCAGGGGTGAGCAAACACACACACACACACACACAGCACATCAATGTTGAATTACATCTTACAGTTTGACGTCAGTATGGAGCTGTTTTTGTTAAATTGGATCACATGATTTGTCCTTCAGAAAGCAGAGGAGGAGCTGTACTCGTCCTTCACCCAGCTGAGGAAGAAGCAGGCGGAGGTCAGCAGTGAACCTTTCCTGTACGACACACACACCAACATTCAGCGCTCTGCCCTCCCTCGCCAACACACCCAGCTCACGAGAGAGGGCAGCACCGGCGAGAACCAAAAGTAAGCCTCAAACTCACAGGGTGTGGGGACAACTAGGTGGTTGAATTAATCCCCTGAGACCGGCGGGATCGCCCCCGCGATTAACGTCCCGGTCTTGGTGTCTTAATGTGGTATCTTGGAGGGATTATTGATCATTTTTATCAATTCTCGATAGATAAAAAATGGTTAAATTTAGCACAAAATCTGTGTAACAAATGGTATCAACCCAAAAATTTCTGCAACAACTTATGAGACATAATAGAGCATGGGGATGGACATCATATACTTCTATCATCATCTTCTAAGCCCTTATACACTTTTACAATTCATTTGAAATAATTAATTAATGAATTATTAATAAAAATGTACAAATTAATCTTCATGTTCCAGCTTTCAGATGATGTACACAAGTTCTATGTGACATCTACTGCTGACCTGCTATCTCCCCCTAGAGACCCCCTGTACCCCCCTAAAAAAAGACCAAAAACGGGTCTATTGTGGGTCTCAGAGGGTTAAATGAAACATATTAAGTCTCTAATTATTCCCGCTTTATTTTCTCTGTGCCCCAGGACAAAAGAAAAGAAGATAAACAACAGTAAGTTCTACTCGTGAAGATTCAGTAGAACTCACCTGTCCACGTCCTTCCTGCCTGAGCGCTGGAGAAATGCAGACCACAGATCTAACATCACCTCTATCTTACTCAAGAGTTGATTGATCTGTGCAGTTAAGAGTTTTCCAGTTGTGACACGTTATCATTTTTTTCATTTTCATACCAAAAATAGTTTTCTATTTATTTAAGATAAGAAACTTGTGGTCTTAATATTTTCTCAAATATGGAAGTATTGGAACATATTAATGTAATTCTCTGTAATTCCCTAAAAGGCCTCTGGGAAATGTAGGAAACCATTAAACCAACCACCAAAGTAGAACTTCGGGCTGGGCAATATATCAATATTATATCGATATTGTTAAATGAGACTAGATATTGTCTTAGAATTTGTATATCGTAATAACTTCTCCTGGTTTCCTGCATTACAGTAAAGTGATGTCATTTTCTGAACTTATCAAACTGTTCTAGCTTTACCCATTTAGTCGTTATATCCACATTACTGATGAGTATTTATCAAAAATCTCATCGTGTAAAGATTTTGCAATAGCACCAATGGTCAATCCTACAATATCGTCGCAATATTGATATCAAGATATTCAGAAATATTGTGATATTTGCTTTTCTCCATATCGCCCAGCCCTAGTAGAACTGGGTGAGGCAGGTTGAGGGGAGGTGAAATCGTGTAACTACTTTATTACAGATGTTGTTGTTGAACATTTCCTCTGCGGGCCACAGGCAGCCAGCGTAGTGCTTCACAATTCTGCATTCAGTCTGTAATCAAACTGCATCACACTGATACTTAAATTATATTTATTTTCAATTAAAGAGGAGTGGAACTGAAATAATAGTTTCACTGCAGTACAGCAGAATACAGGGAGCTTGTGTTGAATTAATCTTTTTTGTGTCTAATTTCAAATCCTGATGAGTGTAAATCGACTGATATAGAGCACGGCACACGGGCTGCTGCTGTGTGACGTATGACATGGAAAAGCTGTTTTTTGCTGTGTAGTTTCAACAGTGGGACGTTATTTTCTGTGTGGTGATGTGTTGTATCTTTGAAAGTGAAGTCAGATTAGTGAAAACAGGTGATGTATTGAGAACATTTCATGTATGAATGAATGAAGCCGATGATGTTTATAGCTTTCTTATAATTCCTCAGTCAATAAAGAATGCTTGGTGAACTATACCCTATATCTCTGTTCCATCTTACTTTCTTATTTTGACTAAAGCTGTGTTGGATTGCATTCATTTTCATATTAAGCATGCATTCATGCTGTTAATATTAAAGCAGCAGTGGGTAGAAATGGCGCAAATATGATTAAAAAAAGTTATTTTCATAAAACGGTCACTATATCCTGAGTGACATGAGACAGGTAATCTGAAAAAGAATCATGTGCATCTGTGTCGTCCGGTGTCCTCCTTGAATAGTTAAGGTTAGGCATTGACTTTGAATAGTTAAGGTTAGGCATTGACCTTGAATAGTTAAGGTTAGGCATTTACCTTGAATAGTTAAGTTCAGGCATTGACCTTGAATAGTTAAGGTTAGGCATTTACCTTGAATAATTAAGGTTAGGTATTGGAGTTTATGCATGTTTTTGCAGATCTCAGATCAGATTTTGCAGTTTGCGGGCTCCCTTCTAGACACGACCCACTTTCACAGAAAGTGCAAAGGGAAAATCCTGCAGAAATAAATAAATACTATTTTCATAATGAATGAATACATTTAAAATACATAAAAAATAGAATGTAAAAAAATAACTAAATTTAAAAGTAAATAGAAATAAATAAATAAAAGGGATAAATAAATAGAAGAGTATATAGATGGGGGAATTAATACAAAGGTGAATAAATAAAGCAAATTAAAACAGAATTATGTTATGTCACATTTGATCAATTAATTAATGCCTACAAGTATTTTTAATATTATATTTTGGCAATTTAATGACATATTTATTTAATTATTGAGTCATATAATTATTGATTTTTGATTTGGTCAGGTTCTGTCCTCCATACATATTAGGGTATAAGTGAATAATAATGCCCCATCTGTAAAAATTATGGGAAAGGCAGCCCGGCCATGAGTTGACAACTCTCTGTAATAATCCTGCTGACAGACAGACAGACGCAGTATAAATGATCACACTTTATGAAGTCGGTATTTTTCCCTTAATTAGATCCCAGTGTACGTGCGTGCATGAAAGTCATGGTAACAGAACGGTGACATGAACCGAGGCTGTATCAGAGCTGCAGGCCTTTGCAACTTCTCATCTACACATCGTTTATAACATACTATACTATGACTTTTTCATCATTTTTTATGACATACTATACTGTGAATTTTTTTTAATCCCTTTTTTCAACATACTATACTATGACTTTTTCATCACTTTTTATGACATACTAAACAATGACTTTTTTCGAACGATGATGCTGTAATTTATCGATACAAGTTCATGTCCTTTTTTGTAAAATAATTATTGAACTGATCATAACTTTTATTTATTTGGGAACAAATATATTTAATGAAACATTATCTAAAAGTTTTCTGATGCTGCACTTTTAGAGCAAACATTTCCAGAAGAATTAAATGTTCAGACGAAGACTGTGATATGTGTGAATAATAAAATGATCATTCAAGTAGCTATAGTAAGTTTTGACTTTAAGCTTTTTCGGAGTTATCTTTAGTAATAATAAAGATCCGAAATTATGTGAAATTGCATAGTTTATTGTCACATTTTCTTGGGGGAGGACCCTCAAACCCGATATCTCCTAATATCTTTTAGTCACTGTAGATATTCAGAATGTGTCTCTGTATAATATGTACGAGCATCCTGACTGGGACTCTGCTCCTAAAACCTGAATAAAGAGCTCACACACCTCAGCTCTACATGTGTACCTGCCTGTCTGGCTGGTGGTGATTCCAGCCTATAGACATCCTGTAATATATTATAGAGCGATACAAATAACACAGAATGAACCTTAACTATTAACACTATATACAAACACACCACCTTAACCCTATAATATTCCAGTGTGAAAATTTAATGGAGTATTATAGGCCTACTACAGAAGATGCGTAGCCCTAGTATAATAATAGTAATAAAACCACAGCTGATTGATGACACAATTTAACATGCTTAAAGAAATAATGAATAAAGGAATAAGTCGCAAGAGATTGCTGATAATGGCCGACGCACACGCCAACATGTGAATAAGAGGAGTACCGGCACTTATTAGTAATTATTATTATTAGTAGGAATAATGATCATTTTGGATTTACATAATTAATCTGTGTTTATTTATACAATAGCTATTCCATTATCACTGTTATTTTATTACTTTTATTATTATTTCTTATTATTTTACTGTACTTTTTAAAGTGTATTACAAACAAAAATGTTAAATGACGGTAGATCTGTAGTTATTACTCGTGTCACTGAAAGAGCGGTGTATAATTACTTACAATGTTTTACAAGTTTGTCTTGTAAAAAGATTAAAAAAAGAACACATGCCACACACATCTGAAACATATTCACAGACAATTTATTTTTGATTGAAATTATTTCACATCATAGTTGTTATTTTTCCTGTTGAAGATCCTTTGTATTTTTATTACAACAGCCACAGAGCAGCAGCAGCAGCAATAATAATAATAATAACCCAGCAGGAGAAGCAGATCAATGCGGAGAAAGACTGAAAAAGAGAGAGAGACATGATGGGCACCCCTTTTCCAGCTGCCAACAAATATTTTACTACAAGGTATTATGGGAAATAAGAGTTGTTTTTTTTCAGTCTGTCAGATTTGTCAGGCTGAGCCACATCTGACCCTATTCCTTCCATAACAACTGTTAAGACATGGTAGAAACTCTTTACAGTTTGTGTAGAATAATAAACATCAGAGAGATAATGGACAAGAGGGAGGAATCAGGACGGGAACGGAAAGCAAAGCACAGTGAGCTCCACAGGATATGGAGACACGACAGAATAGAAGAGGCGTTTCTATTCAACCATTACATGTTCTACAGTAATACAAAACCTTCCATTATAACCTCAACATGCTGGCCCCTAGGATCACAGTTTGGACAAGTGGCACCTCATCATGGCCAAAAAACTGAGGGATAAGTTCAGTGACAGGATCTCCCCAAAGACTTCCCACCAGGGTCTGAAATTAGCACCCGCCAAATGCGGATAAATTGTTGGCAGTGGCAGATCAAATCATCATGCCACTTTGGCAGACAGGGAAAACGCTAGTGATGGGAATAGAGAACCGGTTCCCAGCTGTCCGATTCCTTGGCATCTCATGCCTCCGTGACTATTGATTCCTCTTCGTTGCTTTCCGATTGTTACGCATGCACAATGTGTTAGCGTTACCTGTTAGCAGCCGGTGGGCAGCCCACACCTGCTTGGTTCAATAAAGGAGATACTAACGTTAACAGAGGTGCCATTACATTACATTATGAGGCATTCAAGCTATGCTCAGTAAAAATTACCATGAGGCGAAGGTAATTTATAACGTTATCATGATGTTTTCAAATGTAATCTTGTAAATTAAGTTTTTGAAACTTGAATAAATCAAGTTGTTTTCAAAGGAATACAAATAGATATTACAGAGGGAGTTATGAGCTGTTTAACTTCCTAACACTAGCCTTAAACAGCTTATAATACAGAATTAAAACTACTAACGCCGAGATGTTTTTTAATCAAAGCAAATATTTAAAGAATCATAATCATTTGAATTGTGATATTTATGCAAATAACCACTATAGATGACAATAAAGTACAGTACAGTACTGTGTACAGTACCCTCATGTTTTTTTATGTAAAATATATAAAACATTGAATGACATCAGATCTAAAATATTATTCCTTCATGTAGCGCAGAGATTTCAAAAGTGGCAGATACAATTTCAGAGTGGCAGACAAAAAAACAATACTTGCCTGCCACCGTGGCAGGAAGTGAAAGAAGTTAATTTCAGACCCTGCTCCCCACTTCTTTAACAGAATAGTTCGCTTTCATGCCGAGTTAGATGAGAAGATCGATGCCACCCTCATGTCTGACATTCATTGTACCAATCTAGTCATCAATAAAGCAAGTAAGTCTATTTTCCAAAATGTCAAACTATTCCTTTAAAACATTCAGACTTGGATTAAACAAAACTACAGTAATGTTACGCTGAACTATCAGTTAACTGATGTGTGAAAGCAATACAACTGTATTTAAAAATGATAACTGTCAGTCAGTGGTCCACTTCTGATATGATTATCTGGCAGGATTAGGACAAAATTCTTGGGGAAACAATAAATATTTGCATTTTTTAATATGAAAATGGACAAACTTAGATGATTAAAGCTCAGCTGGGGCCAGCTTCAGTCCAACAGTACCAGTATTGATATTGGCTTTTTAGAAAATCAATATCAATCAAACCCTATAACTGCCTCGACCAATAGGATCCGTCAAGACTCACGGGGTAGATCCTGGCAACAACCAATCAGAAAATAGTTAGATGGGATCTCTCCATTTCAGTCCTTAACCTCAGTGACATAGTGATCAGACCCTTTATCATATTTCAAACCTTTTACAAAAAAATTACAAAATAAAAATACCAGATGACGCGGCAACATGTACATGCAAAAAAAAGAAAATTAACACAGGAAACAAATGTTTGATTAAAATGATCAAATCAAAGAAGTTGGAAACTTAAAAAGATATTACGAAAACAAAAGTTGTTAGATTACAGTGCACTTTGTGTGAAAAAAACACACACACACACACACGCACGCACGCACGCACACACACACATAAAATGAAGGCAACACCAGCCTGCCAATAAAGGGAGGCTGAGAGAAATACAGAAAAGGGATGAATAAGACAAAACGGATGGGGGTGGGGGGATTCAAAAATGGTTCAAAGAGAGGAAGGGAGGAGACGACTATATACACTTGTATATACATCATACAGGATATGAAAGAGAGCACGAGGTCCTAAAGCCAGACCCAAAGATGGCCCGTACACAAACCGAGTCTACGGGCCAAACCGAAAACTGTCATGGCACCCAATAAATAGGAAACAAAGCCTCTCATAGCGGACGGCATCCTGTCCTCTGCTGTAGCTTCTGCCTTAATTCAACAAACATCCCGAGCATTCTGGAGGTCGACACGAATAAATAAGATGGATGGATGCAGTCAGAGCGAGGCTGACTGGAAGAAGGGGTGGAAATCGGACTTGTCTTGTGTTTTCTAGGGCCGAGAGAAAGTAAACCACACCACATCTAGACAAGAGAGGAAAAAGAGATTCTGACAGACTGAAAGCGTGTCAGGGCAGTTACCACATCATATGAAAATGTTGCCACAATAAACAGGCAACATTTTGAGGGAATGTAGACAGGCAAATATGGCCGAAAGGTGCCTTTTTCCAATCGTTTGTCCCTTATAGCCCAATGTGAAAGAATATGTACAATAATTTTGTCCCATCCTTTGATGAGAATTATTCATCCCCAACAGCCTAAAAATGTCACTCACGTATTATGGCGTGATATAAATACAGCAGAACAATTCAAAACATGTGGTATGACAGATAGAAAGATAACAACTCATCCACAGCTCTACTTAGAGGCACTGTGACTCTTCACCCTGACCTCAGCAGGGGGGATCAGAGATGTGAACCCAAAACAGTGTCAGTGTCACTCCACAGGCAGGTTTCCACTTGATACACCAATCAGTACTGAAACCACACACATGTTGGCCTGAAGAAACAAGTGCACAAAACAAAAAACGAAATTCGATGACAAACGTTTGGCAAGTGTCCTTTCTTCTTCTTCTTTTCATAACCGTTTCGAAAAGAGCCAAAAAAATAGCAGAGGATATGAAAATAGACAACTCTCAGCTGGTGATGTGTCTTGTTTTACAGGTCCACTTCAGAATTACTGCAGTCCACTTTACAGGTCTACATAACCACCATGGCATGGTGGTACAGAGAGATCCACGTACTGTATGGGTGCCCTCTTGGTTGGCTTCTTGTGTTGTATGTTAGAAAAAAAAAAAAAAAAAAAAAGACAACAGGGCCTGTGTACTTCATTACTGTCTGGACATAATAATCCAGGAGAGACAGAGTAAACGAGGCTTTAAAGACACAACTTATAAATATCAGGCAGTCCCAGACCGCCCAGCTACTGCTACACAACTGTCCTATTAAATAGTAATGGGAGATCATCAGTATGTACACTGAAAACAAATGAAAAAGGAACAGATGTTGCAATCGCCGTTTAACTTTCCTGCAGAGTTCCCGAAATGTTTCTGAAATGTCATCAATGGGGGGGGGGGGGGTTATCTTCATATATATGTTTTATATAGAAACACACAATATATGAAAGCACAGATGTCTGGAAAAATATGTTGATAAAAACTTTTTTTTTTCCTTTTTTTGTGTGTGTGTGTGTGTGTGTGTGTGTGTGTGTGAACGTGTCGTGTTAAGAGGAATAGGCACAGTCTTGCAACTCTTCCTTTCTCAGAGGTAGCACCTCATTTTCCCAAATGAAAGACTTGAAAAGACCGGAATCGGAACCTGAAAACTGAAGCCAAAAGAGCGCGAGAGTGAGGACCGAAGTGATTAACAGTTCAACACGTCTTGTTTGGAGAGCTACATTGCGGATCGGATTGGAGAAGAGCTGGAGTGTGAGCTGCTGTATCCAGCCTTCGTTGCGCGAGGGCAGGAGAGAGAAAAAGAGAGGAAGGCTCAGGTTTTCCTCACGACACAGACACACAGAGCCGGGAGGGCAACGGCTGGAGAGCTGGACTTTGACTAAATATGAAAACTGAGAGACCGTAATATGAAACACAGGGCAAAAGATAAAGACAGAGGGAGAAAAATGTCACTTATGTCACCATATAACGACTCCTTGCATGTCCTCTGATCACAAGGTCCTTGGAACATTGGAGACAGAGGTAAGGGGAGCGGCGAGGTCCACAAAGATTTCTCATTTAGAAAAAAAAGTGATGCTGACTAGACAGTTCCCTCCTGGTGATGGTGTCACTACGGGGGTCGGCGAGGCTCCGCCTCTGATGTAAATGCGTCAGAGATGTTCTTGTTACATCAGGTGATCCTCACGCTGGGACGATGAGTTCCTGGTCTAATGATGGGCAACGATGGAGATGACATCACTACACCTTTTGCATGTAATGTATCTGAGCCTGTGTGCAGTGTGTGCATATGTTTGTGTGTGTGTCTGGTTATGTATGAGGGTTGTGTGAGCATGGTTGATCACCAGGCCTCGGTGTACCGAACATCAACGTCTTTCAGGTTGGGCAGTTTGGCCTGCAGAGAAAAAGACAGACAAAGGGAGACTGCATCAACACCTTGAAATATACACTTACTATCAGTTTGAAGGCTGGCTCACATTTCAGAAAATAAGCTTCTTTCTAGGGGTGGGAAAAAAATAGATTCACCTATGTATCACAATTTATTTTTTTATGATTATGAAATTGATTTTTTAATGCCAGAATCGATATATTTGCTTCATTTGAGTCTATGTGGAGGTAAAATTGGCCGACGCTACAACTCTAGAGCACCCATATACTGACATTTCTGTTAAATGCATTCAAACGGCCCCGATGGAGCTGACCATGGATGGATAAAGAGAACGGAGCTGACGGGAGAGCTAGAGACCACCTTGGAGAAGTTAGAGGAAGTATACACGTGTGACTACGTCCAGTTTTCAAAATAAGGTGTTAACAAAGGGAACCGTATATGCAAAATACATCTATGGAAATAAGATTGATTGGATTGTATTAACAAGAAGTATAAAACATTACATGTAACTGAAAAAGTAGTTTGAGTAAATGCTGTGGATCAATGTTTTATATTTCCTGTGCCTGTGTATAGATTTCACATTTCTGAAATTGTATTCCCTATTGTCTTCGCTAGGTAATGCATGTAAATGAATCTGGTAATATAATTATAAATGCAAAAAAATCGTTTTTAAAAGCACAGTTGGGAAAATGGAAGGTGTAGATGGTAGGCCAAAACAGAGGGAAAAACATTTATATCTATTTTCAAATCAATATTGTGCAAATGACCTATTTGTAGAATGTAGGTGTGAGTTGATTTGCAGTATTACCTTGAGGTCCTCATATGTGTCAGCTGTGAGCTTGGTGCTGTTCATATTCAGACTGCACAGACTCTTCATGGCTGAAAGAGGCAAACAGTTATGATTAGCCACAATTAACCTATACTGTACACTTACAAACTTTTACACACGTGTGTTTTCTTACAACTGAGTGCCAGCAGACCAGCATCAGTGACGGGAGTCTCACACAGGTTCAAAACCTGAAGACAGGCCAGATGTTCGGATAGCAACCTTAACCCTGCATCCCCAAACTAAAGGAAGAAAACAACAGAGAAAGACAGGACATACATCAGACATCTATGGATGAGTAGTGATTACTATAATGTGTTTTTTTTAGTTGTGTTAGTGCTGTGTTCCTATATGTGTGCGTACCTGTGTGGACCAGAGGTTGAGCTGTTTGAGCGAAGGCAGCTTGATGAGTTGCTCGGCACAGGCACTGGTGACATTGGTGAAGGCCAGGCTCAGGTTCTCCAAGTTCCCAAAAGAACCTGAACTCAACAGGCGGGCCAGGTCTGCATCCTAAATATTGAGGACAAAAAAAAAACATTCAATATTGAAATAGTGAAGCAAGTATTTTTAACACCATGTCTTGTAATTGGTGTTGGCCAGGACCGAACAGGTTAAAACTCTCTTTGTGTGCAGCAGTGAAGGCATCAGTGCAATCTCACCGTGGACTTTGAGGGCAGAGTCAGCCGGGTGGGGCCTCCTTTCCTTTGCTGAGGAGAAGACAGACAGAAAAAAAAGATGGCGTTTAAGCTCAATGCCTTGCAGGAACCTTTTCAGACAGTAGATGGTGTGTTTGAGCAGCTGCATTCATGCTGCATTCATGTCATAGAGAGTAAAAGGGACCTTAAGTCTCTAACAAAATACTGTTTGAAACATGATGTTACACGTACTATCTCTCACTGTATTTAGAGAGAAAAATCAAATCGGACACAAGGAGAACAAAAAACTTCAGTTTGAATCCATGGAAGCTTCCAATTGGTTGCTTCCTTATTTTTCTTACATGTTTTTGGAAAAGAGATATTTGCCGGATGATATTCGAACTGTACAGACAACATGAATCCTACATTTAACCAGTAATTACAAACTCGTTAAGGAAATGAGGTCATACATTAGAATTTGTGAGAGATTTATTAATATTATTACTGTAAATGCCAAAAGCTATACACAATAATATGATTAGGAGGGACACAGCAGCATGGTTTTTATAGCTATTTTCATTTAAAGGCGCATTCCCTGATTTTGTTACAGTGCTGAGTAGTAGCCCCCTAAATTCAAAAATGTCTTCACCAATGAATTCGGGGCTGCTATTACGTCAGTGTGGAAAATAAATACTGTACTGGATATACTGGTAGGATAAATACAATACATCCATAACAGCTGCTTAACATTTAGATTTCTTTGAGTGCGA